>NC_012872.2:71015530-71669439 GCF_000003195.3 Sorghum bicolor
AAAGTAAAAAATCATCACAAAAGGTTACAAATGAAATGTGTTGAAGGCAGCATTTGTGCGCTGCGACAAGGGCTGTTATCTTGGTGTGTAGATTGGATAAGAACTGCTACAGACTCTAGTGTTCAGCTTACAATTTTCAACTAAACATTTTTAATATGTTTTTTTGGGGGTATTTTTCTATTCATCCATAGGCATGGTGACTGTAATCATTTTGTTTGCTACTGCGCTGCGGTCTTATGTACCATGTGTGTCATCCTGAATTAGACCAGGAAATAGGTTGAGAGTTGGCTTTGGCTACCAAGTGAGTTTTTTCCTTTTCCACTTTACCACTTGAAGCAGATACTGCAACAGATCTGAAAGTTGTGTGCAGTGTTGGCTGCGTGTCAGACTATATAGCAATGTAAATAGCTTTATGCTGAATGGCAGAGTTCATTGTGGTCCTTTCCTGTATTAGTTCGGTACTTGAGGAAGGGCTAATTTGGTAATGCTCCAGCTCCTCTTAATAAGGCTCAGTGTTGGCTCTCTCATGAAGCCAAAGCCGTTTTCAGAAACGTTTGACAGAAATGCTGAATGACAGTTCTATTATAATTTGTGCCAAGTTTGTGAGAAGCTGGGAGAAGCCACGTTTTCGTGGCTTTGCCCGTCCAGTAGGAAAACGGCTTCGCCTCCTCTGGGCTGCTTAACAAGATCAGCATTTCTTGTACGCGTAGCATTTCAGATCATTTTGGTGGAAATTCATCAGCGTCCTCTCCCAAAATTTTCTGGTTGAAGGAATTTGGGATTCTATCATGATCAGGCACCTGCACTGCACCATCGGTTTTGCAACGCCTCTGCTTTGAGTAGAGTAGTGACTAGTGGTCTATTGCATGATCTACAGGATTTGCGCAGCTGAAACTTTGCCTGCCAGATTCGGGGCTGGAATCCCAGTGTGATATCTCCATATTTCAAGCGCTTTTTTCTATAAAAATAAACTGATCCCTTTAAAGTTAGTGTATGAATTCTTGTGTCCCACTTTCCTGTTTCAAAAAGTCAACTGATTTCTATATGTATGATTCCTATAAAATTTCCGCACTAATTTTTGATGCCGAAAAAACTCAGAAAATAGGAAGAAATCTCAACATTTGGGCGGACGGAAGAAGGATTTTGGCGCAAACGAGATATTCTCGGCTAAACCAGTAACCTAACCTTGCGGTGGATCGAAGCTGCTTCGTTCATGAATAGAACCTGAACCATGTCCCTTGTCAGTTGTCATTTTGTCAGGCAGTGGAGCCTGTGGCCTTGTTCAGTTCACCGAAAAATCCAAAAATTTTTAAGATTTCCCGTCACATCGAATCTTATGACACATACATAAAGCATTAAATATATATAAAAATAAAAACTAATTACACAGTTTGTCTGTAAACCGCGAGATGAATCTTTTGAGTACAGTTACTCCGTGATTGGACAATGTTTGTTAAATAAAAATGAAAATGCTAGAACTAAACAAGGCCACAGTATCAAAAACGAAAACACATCAAGCACGAGATATCAGGAGTCAAAACTGAGCAATGAATCCAACTACGCATGCATCGACACGGGCTCCTGTCGAGTATCTGTCTCCAGGTTCTGTTGATTCCCCGTGCACATGGAGATGCTACTGCCACTCTGTCCCACAGGGAACATAGCACGCTTAATCATTGTCTATAGGTCGAAAGTGGTTGAAACTTGAAAGACTGGACGCCTTAGATCTATGTAAACAATATTAGTTCTATTTCAATATGTGAACAATTCACATCATCTCCTATTAAATACAATTATGGCATTCATACAATAGTCTTAGTTTTAAGGAAGTTGTGTAGCAACATGTGAGGTATCTTTCTAGTTCTAACCAAAATGTAAATCTGTTAGGACATTCACACGGTGATTTTTCCCAAAACACACTAGAAATCTACACTTGATTGCACTAAGACTAAGAGAGAAGTGCCAAATACAATGAACTCTTTTTTTTTCTCGAGTAATAAGTACAATGAACTTGGAACTGGTCCCTTTGCAGTTTGTCCCTCTATAGATCAGGCCCACCTGCCGATGACTGAAATGCAAAGGAGGCTCATCCAATAAACTTACATGACCTTGCAACCAAAAAATAGCCTTCATGACCAAAGTAACAACCGGACAATAGACTCAATCAGTGCTGAGAAACAACACTTATATAGAATGAAACAAGCAACTCTGACCAATCACAAAGGTTTAGATCCCATTAGGGATGGTTCGATAAACTGATTAAACTCAATCAGTAGAAAATAAATTAATTTTCTAATACAATCCCTTTCAGTATGACACTTTGGACTTACAATTTTAAATAGTATTTAGTTATATCTAGTGAAAGGATTTTTTTTCATAACGATCGAGTGATGTTAACTGTGACTTCATAATCTATTTTATCTTTTATACACATCGATAGGCCAGGTTAGATAAGTTTGACCAACTAAAATCTTAAAATGGTCTACATTTACAATCAGAGGAAGTATCTTCTCATATTAGATGCCAGAGCCCAGAGGTGTCAATTTTCTGGAAAAAAAAGGCCACTTCATTCACCTCAAGATGCAGGTGTCACCTTCACACAAACACATTACAGAAACAAAGCCATGTCTCCGTAGCATCAGTGTGTAATTTACCCAACAGCACAGGCTCAAGCAGCTATGCACATGAATGGCTTACAAGTTACTCCACGCAGAACGGAAAACAAAGGATTTGAGAATGAGATGAGGTCCATGCTAACTTTTGCAGCTTACTGTTGCTTTAGCTGTAATGTAAATGTAGAAAGTCATTAGGTAATGATGGCTGAAGCCTCAAGCTGAACTTTTCGTATCCTCAACGAGATGTCACGCAGGAGTGGACATGTGGCAACGAGAGAAAGAGCAGCAGGGGTGAAGTAAAGATGCATGTTCCAGTACTTCTGCGGCCAACAATCAGAGCTGATAATGTTGTAAAAAAAATCAGAGCTGATAAGAAAAGTTATAACTTGATTACACTTGCGAGATTTGCACGTGGGCTGATCATTTGTCATGACTCATGCGACTGAAAGTTGAAACATCATTTACGCACAGCATAGGCACTATATACCTTTTTCCTTTTGGCGTGTTTGTAGCTTTACACTACCTCCGTCTTAAAATAAAATTAATTCTAAATTCAAACTATCTTAAGTTTGACTAACTTTATATAAAATATAAACATTGTCTAATAACAACAAATAAAAACATTATAACATTATAAAATATATTTCATGATGTCTAGTAGTTTGGTGTCATAAGTATTGGTGTTTTTACTAAATTTGGTCAAATTTAAAATAATTTGATTTAGGACAAATCTGGAAATTGATTTATTTTGGGATGGAGAGTGTATAACTCAAACACCTCGCTGATGTTTTTAGGAAAAGGAGCATTACAATGTGCAAATACAGTAATACACAAATATTAATCTGGAAATGATTTCTGAGTTCTAGCAACATATCAGCATCCCAGCCCAGCTTAATGTTAAAGAGTTTTTCTTTGGGGAAAAAAGATGATGCATCAAATACAGATATTTTGGTAACATGATTTTGAAGCAAACAATAGAATTTTCTCAGCCAACTTTCAAACAAGTTAACTTTGAATCAGGGGCATGTGACGAAAGTTTGTGTGTTCACTCTGCTACGTCGGCAATTAGATACTATCCTCTGTGCAGCAGTGCAGATGCATTTCATCATCAGGAGTGAAGATATAAGTTACAGAAATAAGTAAGCTTCACCAGCAAAACAAAAATTTGAACTCATAAATTTGAAATTCACAGGGCATTATGCAGATTCTTTTTAACAAATTGGCAAGCAAATTATCTTTGAAGCAGGGTAGTAGCAGAATAAATGTGAACTGGTCAGACATAAGGCACACTAACGGTATTTAATCTGCTTGTATTATTGATGTTTAAAATATACCATATATTTCAAAATTGTCAGATCAGAGAAAAGAACATGATTCTTGATGCAGGAGTTATATGACCATAGAAAATATTATCATATTTACGCTTCCAAATGGTTTACTGTGAAAATATACTTCATCATCAACTTAATAATACTTATTCAATATCAATAAATATTAGTATTTTTTATCCATTTAGTCAAACCTAAAACTTTTGACTATTCAGAAAACCGAGAATCTTTTTTTTTTTGGACGAATCGTAAGAACATAGGACCTGTCAAATATCGTGTCATGGCAGAAAAAGAGCGAAGAGGGGAACAGGTACGAGTACAATCCATGTGCTCATAAGATCTGGCCAATCCAGTCAGCATCAGAAAAGGGTTGACATGATGACGAACGAGCTATCACATTACAGGGCACGATCAGGATGGAAGAGCGAGATGGCATCCACTAAAAAGGCACTAAATCCATGCACCTAAACAGATATATTTATTCCAGCTATCAACAAACCACTATGAACAAGTAGCATCCTAATCAGACATCCAATATGTGGCGACAGAAAAACAAAACCCCAGAGCAGTGACCTCTGAATCAACCCAGCCCCCTTTCCTTTTTTCTCAACTAAATCGAATGTAGAAAGCTACACGTAACACAGTGATCACAGCAAAATACTACTAAGTACTAGCTAGAAGTAATAGCGGTTGCCACTTAACTAAGCAGGTGGGGAATTTATACAGATTCGTTACTACCCCACTCTCTCTCTCTCTCTCTCTCTCTCTCTCTCTCTCTCTCTCACACACACACACACACACACTCTTACCGTGACCAAATCAATTGAAATTGAATGAATCCCGCGGCCGCCGTGGAGCTCAGAGGTTGCATCCGATGCACTCGCAGGACTTGGGCGTGAAGGAGCAGTACCCGAAGGGGCGGTTGGGGATGTTGCAGTTGATGGAGTAGCAGCAGGGCGCGAGGACGCAGGAGCCGCTGGCCCCGCCGCAGCAGGTGCAGGGCGCGCAGAGCTGGAAGCTCCCCCCGAGCCGGCGCCGCGTGTCGTTGAGGGCGAGCGCCATGGTGCCGAGCTCCGCCTCCGCGGGGGCCACCGGCACCAGCCCAAGCCGCGCCGCCCCCGGTGCCTGCGCCTGCGCGCGGCGCGACGCAATGTGAGCCGGAATTGCAGCAGGGGATCGAGGCGGCCGGGTGAGGGTGAGGGTAGGGGAGGAAGAGACGCTGGCGGCTGACGTGACGTGACGTACCTGGGACTGGGAGCCGTGGTCGGAGGCCGCCGCGGCCGTGCAGAGGAGCAGGAGGAGGAGCGGGACCGGACTGTGCATCGCTGCTTCGCTCTAGGGTTTCGGTGGTGGCGGTCCGCTCGGCGCGGCGCAGTGCAGGCGGAGTGGGGATTCGGAACCGGAGGAGTGGAGACTGGAGGGAGGGAGGGGAGGAGGGATCAGGAGAGGGGAAACTCACAGCTAGTAGAGCCAAGTGAAGTGAAGATGTAAAAAGTGAGACGGGCGCGCTCCCTCTTTTCGGAGAAAGCGAGGGGCACGGCTCGGGATGGGAGATTTGGAATTGGAAATCCACCACCGCCCTCTCCCGTGCGCAGGCAGCGCACACGCTGACACGCACCAGCTGGCGTCATGGTCTCGTCGGATCGCACGGCCGACGGTGTGGTACTGTGGTGGCGTTTTTGGGTCAAAATTGTGAGTGGATGTGGATGCCGGATGGTAGTGGTAGCTGGAGGTGGGGCTAGCCGTGGCCGACGCAACGGGCACGGGCACGGGCACGGGCACGCACCGGGGCCGAGTACTCGAACCATGTGTAATTGGGGCCGTTTGGTCTTCGCGGCCTCGGCACGGCTCCATGCCATGCGCCAGAGTTTGTGGGGCCCTCAAATTTTATGTGACGACGAAAAAAGCACGTCACACTTGTGGTTAAAAATAGTATTAAAGTCTATAGAAAGATTTATCACGTGACAAAGTTAGATACTCAACTAATCACTGACCTTGCATGGTGTGACAACTTGTGGCAGCCTTCACTATGGCGTGGTTGGCCAACTAAATTTAAGTTACACCAAATCCTGCTCGGTCGCTCCGCCACCGCCGGTCCAGTACTCCAGTCACTGCACAAACCAGCCAGAGCGTGGGACCAAAGACTAGTGTATTAGAGCAACTCCAGCAGGACCCCTACTTAACCTCCAATAGCTAAATATGGGTGACCAGGCTAAAAACATTACTCCAGCAGGGCCTCTACTCCATACCCCATATTTGGCTGGGCACCCATATTTCTCCCCCAACAGGACAGCCCCCATCCTCCATCGCGTGTCCTAGCCCCAGCGTATGCTCCCTCTCTCTCTTCCCTTGCATGTGCATGACACCCTACCGTAACCGGCTCGATGCTCTAATTGTGTCCCTATCCAAATGAAGAAGAAAGAGGAAGAAGAAAAAGACAATGACGAGTGGGTTCCTTCTGTCATTCTCTCTGGAATAGGTTTGGAGGCTCAAATTTGGGTGCTACTGTTGGAGTTGAAGCAAAAAAGTGGAGCCCCAAGAAATAGGGGGAGCACCCAAATTAAAAGTAGGGGCTTAGTTTTGAGGGCTACTGCTGGAGTTGCTCTTACACGTTGTTTTATTTACACAGTAAAGCCCTGTTTGAATGTAGTCGAATTCACATCAATCCACATGTGTTGAGATGGATTGGTGTGGAACTTGAACTAAATTCCACCCCAATCCACACCAACACACATGGATTGAAGTGAATCCGACAACATCCAAACAAGGCCTACGGAAAGAAGATCACCCAAGACATTCCTCGACCCATCGTCCCAGCCGATGATGATGCGTCTTACTCTTACAGTGTATCCCAATGGGGTAGATAACATGCTTTATTGTGGACAGATCGTTCGGCCTCGGTTTGAACTTTGTAGGGCATGGTCAAATACTCAAATTGCATTTTTCGGAAACCAACCACAGTAGATATATGGCTTCATACAGATACGGGTCAGGAGTCGGAGAGCGAGGCAGTTAAGAAAAAAAGATGAGAGGAGTCGAGAACTCGAGAGTGAGGGCCTGGCCCACATGAGATCAAAAGAAAAGTCCCTTCGTTTTTTTCAGCAACTTACCATATGATTAAACCTGACCACAGGAAATGTGGCCGGACCAGGTACCTTATCGTGTCCTCATTAATTTCAGTTGTTGGCTTGGCAGGGTGAATTTCACCTCAGAAACGTATGTGCAAACTGATGGTGGCATTTTTCTCAAAACAATAATGACAAAGACGTGACATCGTCGAGTTTATCCTACACCTACCGTATACCTTTTGTGGCTTTGACTGCGGTTTGAGGTCGAGCATGTGCAGAATGTTCCTGGATCTGCACTGAATCGCTTTTGAGTTCATGTCTTGCAAGAAGCCGTAGGCTGGGATACACTGTTCAAATCAGAAAATCAGCATTAACAGATAAAAAGAAATCCCAATATCTGCCTCAACACGAGCTGAATACAGGTTCCAAACAAACTGACGCAATGATATAATTTCAACTGCACACCTGCAGGCCTCAGGTCCTTCAGGGGATTTCCTACCTCATCAACTGTTAGGAACCATAGGTGCAGGCGTGAAAATGGTATTTCTGCATCTAAAGTTTATTCGGTTCCAAGAGTTATTCCCAAAGATCTGGATTAACAAAAAAAAGGGGGGGGGCTGTACATCTCCGGTAGCAACTCAATTTACAGAACTTTGATCCCGGCGGGAAGTTAGGAGAAACATTCACAGCGCCTGAGGCAATGCCGTGGATTTTATACATCAAAATAGGTCAAGTGAAAAAGATGCCTAGGACGTATATCCAGAAGCGGATGGGGATCCCAGAAGGCGTCGCGCCATAGGTACATTAGTTGAAGCAGATGCAGGAGAACCAGACGCAGAGAAACCATATGCATAGACTCCCATTGGAGCAGCCATTGTTGGATGGTCAAATTTACAGTTGGCGCCGAACTTGCAGATGCCATAACGAGAATAGAATTTGCACAATTCTTCACCCTAAAAAACCATTGGACAGTATAATCAAGATGACAGACCATTCAATCAGGTGTAGCAAAAGGACTAGCTAATGCCTATTCATGAGACAGGTTCTATTTGTAAGAAGACATCAGTCTACTTGTCCCTTCAACAACTTTTATGCTACCGAGTAACTAACTAATACCTGTCCTAGCAAATCTGTAACTTTTAACATTGCTCTAATCAGTGTCCAGGCATCAACAATGACGCCTGTAAGTCATAGTGAGACTTGTGGCTCAGCCCTCGAAAGTTTTTTATGATAAATCAGAGCTCAACAAACATAGTAGTATTGTGAATATGCATCTTAGTGTCTTTAGTATGGTGTCCATTTATTGCTAGGAGAATAAATTAGTCACTGTTAGCAGAAATCATGCACTGAAATCAATCATCTAGCTGAGAAACATGATGTATGGAAAATCCTTCATTTTCTT
Source organism: Sorghum bicolor (assembly GCF_000003195.3). Lineage (NCBI taxonomy): Eukaryota > Viridiplantae > Streptophyta > Magnoliopsida > Poales > Poaceae > Sorghum > Sorghum bicolor. The sequence goes on from NC_012872.2 coordinate 71,023,944, forward strand.
TGTCTGACATGAGAACATCTTTATAAACAACATAGCAAATATTTGATTTTAAAAATTTTTGACTATAGAACAACCAAGCAGTTGCATTGATGCATATTCTCAACGACAATGTGTTTCCACAAGAAAATTTGCTGAGCCTATCCCAAAATGAGATGAGGTAGTACAGAAATCAACATATTCATATATAATTGATATATAATTGACATAAAGTCTAAACAGAGGATCAATATAACATAAACAGTGGAATCCTAAAACAAAATACAACAGAAACAGTGAAGGGTTTAACGACTTACTGGACGTATTGGAAGACCCATTGGACTTAAGACACAATCCGGAGGGGGCAGTGATCTCACCCGGGGATGATGGAACTTGCACACTGCACCAAATTTACAATCTCCTGTCTTCATGTAATATTGGCATTCTGGTTCATCAGGTCTCTCAGGAAATACATTATCTCTCTGCAACGCATATTGAGGCACAGGAAACGAACTGGATCTGTAGGGTGATAGCATTCCCTGATTTCCTGCACTAGACTCACCTTGTTGTGAACTTCCATAAGTTTGTTGAGCCCCAGGTGACTGCAGCTGACCCTGAGAAGATGAAACAGATAGCATTGGGCTCCTTAGAGGCAAGTAAATTCAGCAACTATCAACCCTAAATACGAACTCCAATAATTGATGTAAGATCAGGTTTGACGTTTCAGTGTCACAAATTTCGAAATACATTTGAGAAAATAGATTGCCTGATATACAATTTGCAGAAGATCAAATAAGCATGGGGGAAAAGTTCAAATCAGTACAGACATGCACTCGCTGATCCTCTAGAGAATCTCTTTGAGATAATGTTTGATAAAGTTTTGAATGAAAAAAAATAAATGTGATTGCTTCTTAATTGTAAAAATTAAACTGCATTATTATACCAAATGAACTTACAGGATATGAATTCCAGCTCGGCACTTGAACAAGGCCCTGAGGTACAATCATTGGTGCATAATTTGAAGGACTTTGCCACCTAGGGCTTGGTATAAAAGAAGCTCGTGGAAAAGCCCAGCTTGGCATAGTTCCAGTATAGGACTGTGGACCAGCGCTTGCAGAGGAATGTACGGAAGTATAAATAGGAGAACCACGTGACGAAGGCACCACATTGAAAAGCTCCGGATGGTGAAATTTACAAGTATTTGCATATTTACATTGTCCTGTTTTTAAATAATATGCGCACTCCTTTTCATTCTACAAAAGTAAAGTAGACTTCTTTTCAGCAAAGCAAACAGACATGTAGAAAAGAGGACATATAACTGGCAATGAAAGACGAACCGGGCGGAGTGGATATCCTAATGTGTTTAGCTGCACCCTCCCTGCAATTCCAGCCTTTTCCCTGGGATGGTGAAATTTGCATGTAGGGCCAAACTTGCATGTTCCAGTCTTCAGATAATACTACAGGAAAAAAGTTCAGTAATTTTCAGCTTCAACACTTCACCGCATAACATATAACTCAATAGATTGTGCGATCAAAGACTTAGATCTGGTGAAATATCAAGACTAACAGAAATAGCCAGATGTTTAACGTAAGACTACAATTAAAAACAAGATTGTTCTTCAAAAATCTTAAGACAATAGGTCCGAGTTCTTTTCTAGCTGCATGCATGTGTTCACCAATATGTCTACTACACCTCTAGAACCTTGCACTCTTAGCAAAAACTAAGAGAATCTGTTAGCTGCATTGATATACTTGTCTACATTTTTATTATACAAATTATAATTGAAAGTGTATGGGCCAGATAAGCAATTTCTTAAAATGATCCTATAAGAACCAAAATTCAGTCAGTCAGTGACCATATATAGCACTGTCAACCAAATAAACATTTCCACGAGTAAAGCTCTACGACTCATGTTTTGAAGGACAGAAGAATCAGTTATCATACTTACCTGACACTCTGGCTGTCCCACTCTCTCAGGATATTCTCCTTTCATTCTGGCAGAGGCAATAGCCTAAAATTAAACAGATTCAACCTAACTTGAGAACAGAAAATGGGATATGAAGTAAAAAAACAACAATTAGTAAATAAAGACGTAAATTTGCAAGGAAGCACCAACCAATGTAAAGCATCACTAAAAAACACAAACGTCACAGCCCACAAGAGTAACTAAAAAGCAAACTATGAGACAAACAGCTGCCTCAGTTCTATTAACCTTGCTAATGTGGAATTGGGCTATTCTGGCAGACTCATCAATAAGTCATTGCCACAAACAGTAGTCATAAACTATGCTTCAAAGGTCATGTGAACGTTTAAATTAAATCAGCATCAGCCGCTTTTACGGCCAGCCGAACAGGGACTAAAAGATTAAACAAACAGACAGCACCAGGTCACATGGGACAAATGGTCAAGTGTCTGCCAATAATAGAACAGATAGGCGGATGAGGCAAGGGAAAATAATATACTGATACCCTGAAGGTTAAAAACAGATTTTTCTGGATTATTTTTACAAATTGTGTGATGTGCAACAGACGACATACTTGCGGGTTACCAGAAACTTCAAACTGCAAATAAGACTGACAAGCACCTTACTCAAAACCTTATCATCAACCTACTGGAACCAATACTTTGTATGTTTTCCCACGGAAAAAGGATTAAATACCAATAATGATCATATAGACACATCATCACAGCTTTGCTTTTAAAACATTGCTTATTGCATTGTTATCCGTGATGCAACTGAAACACATCAGAAAGGGAAAAAATCTAAGTGCCTTCGGTTCAAGGATAAAACTTCTTCCAACCGCACATGGTTTATAACAGTGCTGCTAATGTACATAACAAGGATGCTGGATAATGACAAAACATCTGGTGATTCAAAGCAAATATGACATGTAATCAGAGTTTGGAAAGGCGGATATTCACCAGATTCCTATCCGGAGGATGATTGAACCTGCAGCTCATGCCAAATCGACACAATCCAGTCCTGAGGTAGTAAGTGCAGTCAGGTTCACCTGGTCGCTCAGGATATGACCCAGGTTGCATAGTGGCACCGCTGTTCATGGCCATCTGTTGCCACATCCCCTCTGCAATCAACATTGCACATACTCTTACTTTACTTGGTTATAAACCACTATAAGTTATAACAAACTAAGATCAACAAATGTGCAGTGTGAAATTTTCACTTTAGGTCTCTCTGAGAGATGAAACTAACCACATTTCACACCAAAGGTATTCGTGAAACAAATAACAAACTCATGAACACTTTGCAGTGGTTTTAACAAAATCCTCACGAAGCATCCATTGAACCTAGAATCTAGAACAGACGCTAGAAAGGTAGAAACTTTCTAAACTAATAACCGCCTGTCCGCCTCAAGGTGTAACCCAATCCAGTGCCACGGCAAAAAAAAAAACCCCCATTTTTACGCCGACGCGAAGATCACCGCACCATGCTACGGATAACACCAAAGGAATCAGGATTAGCAACCCATGGTTCACAAACAGAGTACTCCAGGCGCAGCCAGTGATTCCACGAAAGAAAAAAAAAACCCCGTAAAAACAGAGCACCTGAGCTTTAACCTACACGGGGAATTGAGCACCGAAACCCCAATTCCCCCAACCGCGACACGCGCCGGATTGCGAGCGGCGAGAGCAGCGGAAGCCCTAACCTTCATAGAGCGCTTCGGGGTCGGGCGAGGACTTGTCGGCAGCGGCCGTGGCGGAGGGCGGGGGAGGCGCGGGTGCGGCGGTGGCGGATACGGTCACCGCCGCGGGAGCGGGTGGTGGTGCCCTTCCGGCGTCGTCCATCGGCGGAGCGCGGCGGCGTGTGCGTCCATCACGCGATCGCGGAGGCGGGAGGAGCTGCTGCTGCCGCCGCCATCCGGCCCGGGGCTCCGGCGAGAGAGGGGAGCAGCGAGTGATCGGTGTGGAGGAATGCAAAGAAGGGAAGAGGAGGGCCCTGCCCCTCGTATATTTATTTCTCTCTCCTCCTTTCAGACGACGCGGTTTGCTATGCTACGTGCACTCGCGCGTCGCTGCGCCTGCGGTGCTACGCCAACACGCGCCGCCTCCTCTTCCTCTCCTCTCGGAGTCTCGTGGGGTTGCTGTACGGACAATCACTGAGGTCTTCCGTTCGATTTAAAAATTCGAGCACGGCTAAAAATGTCGGTAAGGCGTAGGAGTACAAGACTAAGGCCTGTTTAGTTCGCAAAAAATTTTAAAATTTCTCGTCACATCGAATCTTTAGTCGTTTACATAGAGCATTAAATATAGATAAAAATAAAAACTAATTGCACAGCTGTAATTTGTAAGATGAATCTTTTGAGCCTAGTTACTCTGTAATTGGACAATATTTGTCAAATAAAAACGAAAATGCTACAGTAGTTAAAAACCAAAATCTTTGCGAACTAAACAAGTCCTGAGGCAGTACCACAAGTCGTTTTAATAAGGTTTAGATCAAATATTAAATATAAAATGTAAAAAATTTTAAAGTTATTGAGTTTGAAATATGAAAATCACATAAATAGATTTATTTTAAAAATATTTTTATAAAAATATATATATACTACTTTTTGATAAATATTTTTATAAAAATAAAAGATCAAAGTTACACTTTTGCCGACCGTGTTATTGTTCTAAATGACTTTTTTTACAGGTGCGGAGAGAGTATCTACTCCCAGTAGACAAACAGACTGGACGAAACAAGATAAAAGTATGGCTATTAAGATGTGTTCACTTGTGTATCGTTGTAAGAGGAAATATAAATCTATGTCTTAAAACAAATTATTTCTTAGAATTATCTTAGTTAAATTATTTTAAGATTGACTAACTTCAATGAAAACACAACAACATCAGTGACACCAAATAAGTGTATTATAAAAAGATAATTCATAAATTATCTACTTGTATTAAATTGGTGTCATAGGTATTGGTATTTTCCACTCTTTCTATAACCTTGAACATATTAAAATAGTTAACTTAAGATATAGGATATAGGATATAGTATCTATAAGTTGATTTAATTTAGGACGCATTTAATACAACACATACTGGATGTTTGGATCTCCTTATAAATCACTTTTTAAAAAAGATGTTTTACCATCAACTTTAGATAAACCTGTTTGAAGTGGGTATTCTATTATTGATCGTAGTCACTCTCACTGTTTTTCTTTGGAATCAAATAACAAATACACGTATTTGATTGCCATGCAAACGGATCATTCTCGTCAAAGCTAGTTGGTAATGGGCTAACTTAGATGCAAGATTTGTGGCCAGAGAAACGCGCTTAGCTTATGCAGATTTTTATAAAAAATGATTAGGAATACAATTTAGTAAAACTTGATATTCTGAGTTTATGGCAACTGTCTTTACTCATCTCAAAGTTAGTTAGAGAAAACAAATAGTGTTTTCTGAGTAACAAACTAAAAATGGTAGCTAAGGGTTCTGATTTTCACAAAACTTAAGATTTAAACAACCCCACGTACCAAATAAAAAACACCCAAGTATGGCCATTCCCTTATGTTGTCATGCAATGTATGTATGATGTATCATTGTCAATTTACCAACAATTATAAGTATTGATAACTTTATTAAAAAAGATAGCAAATAAGTTGAAACGGATATCGATTTTATATGAACTACGAATTTCAATAAAACACTTATAATTAAAAAAGCATGTTGCTACATGTCTCTATAGTCAAAGTGACAAGTGTCACCAAATCACTATACTGTCGGTCTTGCATCTTAACTCAAGCACATGCAAGATTGCACACACAATGTCACTTAACAAAACTTCAAGAACCAACTAGCATCAAACGGGTGAAAAAAGAAAGAAAGAAATGAAACGCTCATATAAGTGACATCGTGCACAAAGAGCCCATGAGCTTTTGACGCGTGCATTTCCGCTGCCTCTCTCAGTCCCTGCCCTGGCACGGTGGTGCGCCTAACAATTTTGCCACGCTCTTTTGTACGCGTCCCGGCGGTGCGGGGCTGCTCGTTTCTGTCTTTTTCTTTTCCATTTTCCACTCTCTTCTGCTCGTGGCTCCGGCTTTTGTGCTGCGCGCTCGCTCGCTCGTCGTCCCCTGCCCTGCCCTGCCCTGCCTGTGCCTGCCCATCTTTTTGTTCGGGTGTGAATTGTGAGGAGAGGAGCGCAGAGCATGCGACCGGGGTGACCTCAGCCAGTCGTTTCGGCTTCCCCCACCGTCCGTCCCCTTGAGTTGAGACCCTTTTCCTCTTCTTCTTTTGCCTTCTGGCTAGCCACTATCGATCATGCAGCGTATCTTCCCCCCCCCCCCCCCCCCCCCCTTTTTTTTTTCTTTCTTTCCAGTTTTCTCCCTGCCCCTCCCACTCTCGTCTCGTCTTGCTCGCTCGCTTTCATGGTCGTGGGCTCGTCGTGGCCACCGCCCACCGACCGCTTTGGACACGGAGCCAGAAGCGCTCTGCCCCGCCAGCCCGGTCCTCTGCCTGCGCGGCTGCGCCTAGGCTACGTGCGTGTGCGCGCGCGGTGGTCCGTGGTCACCGCCTCAACGCACCATGGGCCTCGATCTGCTTCACGGAATCACGGTCACGGATGCTGTATTGCCATGGTGCTGTGCTGACTTCTTGTGGGTGGGAGTGGGATCACAATCGTGAACCGTCAACAGGCAAAAGAGGGTTCTGAGGAATTTTTGGATGAGCCATTCTGAGTGGCTTTTGGGTCTTGTTTAGCTCCTGAAAAATTTTGCAAAATTTTTTAGCACATCGAATTTTACGGCACATTACATTAAATATATATTAAAAAATAATTAATTATACAGTTTATCTATAATTTGTGATATGGATCTTTTAAATCTAATTAGTCTATGATTGGACAATATTTGTCAAATATAAACAAAAATGCTATAATGTTTGTTTTGCAAATTTTTTTCAACTAAACAAGGGCCTGGAGAAATTCTGTTTGAGCTCTCTCTAAAAAAAAATCTGTTTGGGACCATTGTGTTGAGGAATTTCATGCCCGTCTGTTTGGGAAATCATGTCTTTGGACAAAAAATGGGTGGGTGTGAATCGTCGTTCACGCGTCGGTCTGCGATATGATATACTCCCTCCGTCCCAAAATAAGTGTCGTTTTCGCTTCTCGAGAAATAACTTTAACTAAATATATAGTAAAAAATATTAATATTTATAATATATAATTAATATCATTGGAAAGATCTTTAAGTCTAGTTTTTTAACAAATTTATTTAGAGATATAAATATTGCACGTATTTTCTACAAATCGAGTCAAACTTGTGGCACGAAAACCTAAAACGACACTCTTTTTGGGACGGAGGGAGTATGCTCCAGGACCAGGCATCTTGTATTTGTGGAACAGAAAAATACTAGTCCGGACTTCGGACTGAACCGAACCAGGAGTGTGTTAAAAAAAAAAAAAGAAGAGTGGGCGGGCAAGATTTGTAAAGGCGAAATGGACCAAACCAGTAGTTGCCCGGTGGGCCGGTGGCTATGCACAGTTCAGTTCAAGTGAACATGGGCTCATGCAAAGCTCAACAGCTCTACCTGGGCTGAAACTGACATTATTCATCTAAGCGAGCTTCAACGATCCTGATCTGGACCTCGTCCCACCCAGTGCCAAGGCCCACGAATCTATGAATGCAACCCTTGTGAGGTGAGCCATAGACCACCCATTTTGGCCCAATGTATTATAGGTATACTCCCTTGGTTCAAAAAAAAAAAGTATACTCGCTCGTAGCGGTGACTTCGTGAATATCAAGATCTTAGTGCTTTAGAGTTATTCATAAAGATAGGATTTACATATATGTATTCATAGGAGTGAGTATATGTGTATGTTATGAACGTCTACATTATGCTGTGTATAATTAAAAAAAAACAACTCTAAGAGTTGTCTTAAGTTAGATTTTTCATAAGCTTAACTAAATTTGTAAAAAACACTATTTATAACATCAAAATAGTATCACTAGACTCATCGTCATGGGGATATGTTTTTATAATATACTTATTTGGTGTTATAGACGATGTTATTTGTTTTCCTATAAAGTTGGTCAAACATAAGGTAGTTTGACTTCGATATAAATTAATATATTTTTGTCATGGAGGTGGTACAAAATTAAAAATATCGTTTATACCCCTCTAGAAAACTAGGCATACCGTCTTTAGTAAATTATATATTTGTATGTCGATGTGTTACACTCATAGTAATACAACATTAAGACAATTATGTCTAAGTTATGCTAAGACTATAGCAACATGTCATTAGCAGTTTTAACTACATGTATTTAAAGCACTGACCTACACTAATCTTGTTAGACATTACGAGGGCTTGTTTAGGATACAAGGCTAATTGTTAGCCAGCTAAAAATAGCACTACTTCAGGATAAAAAAAAAGAAAAAATAGCACTAGGCGAGTTTGTAACTCATTGTCTCAACTCCCAACTAGTTGTAGCCCATTTAGTTGGTTGAAATTGAAATGAGTTAGTGTATCTAGAGAGGACTAAAATTTTCCACCCATCTACACTCACACGCGCGTAACAAGACCACAAAGACTTATACTGAAAATTCAAATTATCTGATTGCCCAACATGCAAGCCTTGTTCTACTACCACACTATTTGGTCGTTCACAATAGGAGGTAGGAATCAGGAAGCTGCTGCTGGTGGTAAAATAAATCATCAAGCTAGTAGTGGAACTCTGTGTTCTCTCTATGCACCATGGTACATAGATGCGAACCTTTATTTTACACCAATGTGTAAACATCGTGAGCGCCCTGTTTGTTTCACTAAAATATAGCTTATGCTGATGTTTATGCTAAAATGATGTATCGTTGGCTGAAAAGGTTGAAGTAGTGCAGCAAACATGTCAATGCGACTGCTCTCTGGGCCTTGTTTAGTTCCCAAAAAATTTTGCAAATTTTTTCAGATTCCCCGTCACATCGAATCTTTAGACGCATGCATGGAGTATTAAATATAGACGAAAATAAAAACTAATTGTATAGTTTGGTCGAAATTGATGAGATGAATCTTTTGAGCCTAGTTAGTCCATGATTAGACAATATTTGTCACAAACAAACGAAAGTGCTACAGTTTCTGTTTTGCAAAATTTTTTGGAACTAAACACCAAAAAATTTTGCAAAATCGACACTGTAGTACTTTCGTTTGTATTTGACAAATATTGTCCAATCATGGACTAGTTAGACTCAAAAAATTCGTCTCGTCAATTTCGACCGAACTGTGTAATTAGTTTTTATTTTCGTCTATATTTAATACTCCATACATGCGTCTAAAGATTCGATGTGACGGGAAATCTGAAAAATTTTGCAAAATTTTCTGGGAACTAAACAAGGCCTTGGTTGAAGATGACACTTTCCTTGCCTACAAGGTGGCTGAACAATTTTTTAAGGTAGTACAGCGCAATGTTTTGAAGTAGTGCAGCAAAACATATCAACACTTTTTTAGGTGGCGCCATGCGTGTACCGGGTTACTCCGTACTGGGTTAGCCTAGTGGTGCAAATGAGTGATGAATAGGTGCACCTCTAACCTCTTTAGTTCAAATGTTCACAAAAAAAAAAGTAGTACAAATATTTAAACTAAAGAGGTTTGGAGGTGCACCTAAAGGTTACTCATTTGCACATTGCACCCCTAGCCCAATGCCATGGAGCTCGCTCGCTGTCTGCCACAGTAGCCTCTCATCAGGTCTGTGCAGCGTGCACTGCACACTAGCGGACGCGAGTAGACGTACAGAGGCAGCAGCACAAGACGTGGCAGGATGCCAGATTCGATTCCATGGCATGGCACTGCGGCTCGCCGTGTCCTGCGTCCCTTTCCCGTGATCACGGTTGCGGACGGGCCCCCACCTTGCGGGCAACATGCCACCACAGGACGTGGGACGTGGCAGAGAAGAGAATCTCTCCCGCTCCCGGGCGGCCTGCCGTCCTCCCCAGTCGGCAGTCGCCCCTCCTTTGGCCTCCTGGGCTCCTGGCTCTGCGGCGCTGCGCGAGGAGGAGAGCTTTCGCTTCCGTGCCGGCGTCCCAGGTCCCACTCCTGCAACTGCAAGGCTGCTGCAAACAACTGGAGGCCCTGCCCAGCTGCACTCCACGCAGCAGAACTCCCGTGGCCCCGTACCTGGAGTCTCGCAGTGGTGGCAGCAGCTTTTCGCCATAAAGACACGAGACTCTGCCGTCCCGTCGGCGTCTCCATGTTTAGGCCCTGTTTAGTTGTGAATTTTTTTATTCGGTAACGTAGTATTTTTATTTTTATTTGATAAATATTATTTAATTATAGAGTAATTCGGTTTAAAAGTTTTGTCTCACAGTTATAGTTAAACTGTATAATTAGTTTTTGTTTTATTTATATTTAATGCTCTATGCATGTACCATAAGATTTGATGTGTCTGGAAATCTTGAAAAGTTTTTGATTTTTATTGGAAAGTAACGCCTTGTTTAGTTAGCAAAAATTTTCGTTTTTGGCTAATGTAGCACTTTCGTTTTTATTTGACAAACATTATCCAATTACGGAGTAACTAGGCTCAAAAGATTCATCTCACAAATTACAGATAAACTGTGCAATTAGTTTTTATTTTTATCTATATTTAATACTCCATGCATGTAAATAAAGATTCGATGTGACAGAGAATCTTGAAATTTTTTGCGAACTAAACAAGGCCTAACAAGGCCTTAGGCCTTGTTTTTTTACAAGTTGCCCGAAAATTTAAAATAATAACCAATTACATATTTTATCTATAATTTACGATATGAATCTTCTGAGCCTAATTAAATCATGACTAAACTATATTTATTTAATATGAACAAAAGTAATACAATATTCATTTTGTATTTTTTTTAACTAAACAAAGCCATATTTAATGCTCCATATATATACCTCAAAAGATTTGATGCGATCGAAAATTTTTATTTTTCAAAACTAAGACCTTGTTTACTTCCTCAAATATTTTGCAAAATGTTTTAGATTCCACGTCACATCGAATTTTGCGGCATATGCATAGAGCATTAAATATAGGTAAAAAAGATAACTAATTACACAGCTTGCATGTAATTTGCGAGACGAATCTTTTGAGCCTAGTTAGACTATTATTGGATAATATTTGTCAAATACAAACGAAAGTGCTACTATTCACATTTTGCAAAGGGGTGTTTGGTTAGAGTTGTTAAAGTTTAACAAGTATAGTAGCATTTTCGTTTTATTTGATAATTAGTATCTAATCATGAACTAATTGAGCTTAAAAGAGTCGTCTCTCAAACTACTCTCTAGCTATGTTTTTAGTTTCGCAAATAATCTATGACCTTGTTTAGTTCACTCTGAAAACAAAAAAGTTTTCAAGATTCCCCGTCACATCGAATCTTGTGGCACATGCATGAAACATTAAATATAGACGAAAACAAAAACTAATTACACAGTTTAGCTGTAAATCACGAGACGAATTTTTTGATCCTAGTTAGTCCATGATTAGATAATATTTGTTACAAACAAACGAAAGTGCTACATTAAGGTCTATATTTAATACTTTTATAAATATATTTAAATATTCGATGTGACGGACTGTCGGTAACCAAACATGGCCTACCATGACAAGAGCTATGCTCCCTCGTCGTTGCGGTCAGTGCTCCGCCTCCTGGTTCCTGCTGCAGGCCACCCGCTGCCGTCCACAGCAGGAGTCCCCGGAGGATTCATCGGTTCAGCTCGGTCCCTCTCAAATTATCCCTCCCCTCCGTTCCGTCCATATCTCTCGGTCCGCCCCGGTACAGGCAGCCGTGCACCACATGACTCGGGCGCAAGGAGCACTAGCGCACCACACGGATGGGAGGAACGCAACAATGCAACGGCCAACCCGTGCTCGGTGTCCGGCCGGCCATTCTTACGCGGTAGCTTTGTGCAATTGTGCACTCGAGCAAGGGCGAGTGGTTGACCACGCACGCACAGGAGCTGAGCGCATGAGCCCAGCAGCGGGCACAGCCAGGCACTGCCTGCTGCGTGGCTGGCGTGGTGTATGGGCCAAAACCCTTCAAGTGGAGCGGAGCACGCAAAGCTGCGGCGGAGAACAAGGCACGGCACACGGCAGAGCGCGCGCGCGCGAGAGGGACGCTCGTGACAAAACGAGGCTAATAATTTGAATCCCAAAAGTTGCGGCTGGTTCCCTATATATGACTTCAGTTCGGAGCAATTTGTAGAATTCTTGCCTCACAAAGGGGATCCAGAGGAGGAACGAACAAGAACAATCATGTGTTCAGGAGCAAAGGCAAAGCTTTTTCTATCATCATGCATGCATGCACTGCACTGCACACAAGAAAAAGGAGGAAGGAGATACGGCAGTTTCTCGCATCGACCTGAGAGGATCACCAGATCAAGCAGCAAAGCAGGTCCAGTCCAGTCGCAGTCAAAACTCAAAAAGAGAACAAGGGCCGTAGTATGATGAATATGATTGTGTGAGACCCGTCCGATCCGTGCCATCATGAGATCGATCGCCGCCGTGCTACCCTCTGGACCTACCGTGTGTCCGATGGAGATGGACCACACAGCTCCTTCTTGTAGTTGTAGACTACCAGTACACCCGTCTGAACGAAACGGTACACGTAAGCCAGTACACGGTACACGCACGATCCCATCCATCCATCTGTCCCCGGGACGGATCATGAACCGTTGGGTTCCTTGGCGTGCTCTCCTCCGCCACCGCCATCGCCTTGGCTTCAGGTCAATGCGAGATCACGGGCTCGCCGCCCCGCCCGGTCCTCGGCGGATCGGCGCTAGCTAGGGGCAGAGCAACTAGCGCGTCGATCGGTTTCACCCGGCAAAATGAGGCAATCGGGGTAATAAAGCTACCCGCCACCACTGGCAGCACGCAGCACCTCGAGTTAGTAAGCAATGAACATGGGTGATGAAGACTTGCAGAGCTAGCTTTCAGACTTTGGACTTGGTTGGGAGTACCACACCACACCACACCACATGGGAGACGATGCACCATGTGTTATTTTTGTGATTTTCTTAAGCAGTTTTGTGGGTTTTTTTTGGGGTGTCCTTTTAGAAGCAATTTCGAAAGGGAAGTAACTAGATGTGTATATATATATATATACTAAAGTATAAGTGTATAATACAAGCCTGCAAGTTACATTTACAGTTACAGTCAGATTGTAGGCGGGGCGGGTTGTTAACATAATCCACCCGCTCGCCCCGCAAAATTTAGCTTCGCGGCTATTGCGGACGGACTGTAATTTTTTCGTGGCCTAGTGACTCCAACCCGCCAAGCCCGTTGGACGAACGAGCAATCTCACAAGAACCCGCAAGAGCCCGCAAGAGTGAAGAGTAAATACATACGTTATGTCTTTATTTAGTAATAATAACTTTTGTTACAGGATATTTGTCCTTGTTTCTATACATGTACTTCTTGATGTTGTTATATTTGAGAATGTACAATATATAGATAGCCGGGATATGAAAATTAAAATGATCAGTGCAAAGTTGTATCATCTGTGCTCGTTAATTAACTGGATATGCAAAGTTGTATCATCTGTGCTCGTTAATTAACTGGATATAAATGTTTAGCTTATAGATTCTAGATCCTTAAAGTATATACGTGGAGAGAGATAGTATCCACATAGTCTCCATGTAGTATAGCGGGTCTCGCGAGTTTAGCAGCCTAGTCTGTTATGTCCGCGGAAAATTTATCCGTAAAGTTTATAGCTTAGCGGCTGACCGCAAACCCGCAAATAAACTTTGCGGCAAGCGATGCGGGTTAGCGGACAGCCGCGAATGAGCCCGCCTGCAACCTTGAGTTACATAGTATTGCCCGTGGACGTGCATGCATGATGGCCACTTTCGCTCTAAAACAGGAGCCACTGTAAAGTAACTGTTTTGTCCACTTTGTGTTGCAGATTCAATGTTTGGTAGTTTAAACAACTATAATTTATTTGACCAGGATTTCAGAAGAAATGTGTGTTTGCACTTGTGACATTTATATATGTTACTGTCTCCAACAAAACATACGTTGAAACTAGAAAAAGACAGCTACCATTGTTTGTTGGCTGCAAGGAGGATGGTTTGATAATCTGTTCATCCTTTGCTTTTACTGTTAGAATGTATCTATAGAAACACAACTTTGAAATGTGAGTATTGACAATATACCATGTACTCCAATCATATTGAAACGATAACTTTATTGTCATTTAATCACTCGTTATACCTGTTGTGGGTTTCTGGAAAAATCGAAAAACCCACCTTAGGTGCGCAAAGAAAACTAACTACTAGTATATAAATAATGTACACTTGTGTAATACAAATCTATAGAATCACAATTGACATCATACTGTTTTGTCCTACGTTACCAAATAGTTGACCGAGGAACATATAATCAAAATTGACAACATATAATGTTTTGTCCCATGCTAGAAACAGCTTTGACCGAAGTCTATATAATCACAAAAGACGAGAAAACAACAACAAGAAAGTACTATAAGTAACTGTTTTTCCATTTTCAATTCAGTGTTTAGTTGTCAGTCAACTATAGTCTATTTGACTGGAATTCAGTGTGTTAGCGTTTTTTTATTTTATTTACCACATAATACGGTGTTATGCGGTGTGAAACACAGAAACAGTGACAAGTTCTCAATGATATGTGTCTATGTAAAATTAGCCTTATAAAAATAACATATACTGTATATATATCATTGTGATCACGGGCTCGGCCGCCCGAGCCGTGTCAGTTGGAGGCTGTAGCTAGCGCATCTACGCGGTTCGCCGCTCTAGCGCCAGGGCACTCAAGTCGCGCGTGTCGTCTTCACTTGGCGAAACGAGGCAAGAGGCCAAGAGGGTAATAAAAGCTACTAGCAGCCAATGACAGTTCCTCCAGTTGTGAATTATGGGTGATGCAGTTGTGGCTTTGAGACTTGCAAGTGCTTGTTGAGCTTTGAATCTGGAAGTAGCACATGGGTCATGGCGTCATGCATGCACCGTGTGTTGGTTTTGCGTTTTGGTTTTATATATATATCTTTTTATTAAAAACAACTTTTTGGAACGAAAAATAACTCCTAATATACAAACATGTTTCACTCTAAAAGCGACAATGAAATAAATAAATAAAATACAAGAAGGCACACGATAGGTAGCTGCTTTTCTTTGTGTTTTTTCAATGTCTATCTAGTTGTTGAAATAAATATAGTTTTTTTGTTAAAAATTGAAGAAGAAATGTGTGAGCTTGTGATATTAAAACAAGGTTCAACTAGAAAGACAACACTCCTTGTTTGTTGGTTGCGCATATGGTGGTTGGATGACTGATTTGTGGATATATTATAATATATCCACAAACATGGAACCCTAAAATCCAAGTACTAATTAACAATATATACCATCCATGTTATCAAATTACAATGACAGTTATGTTGCCATTAGACCACTCGTTTTTTTATATTGTGCTATACATTGTGGACAACCGCATAAAAACACACATTGACACGTACGTTTTTAGTTCTCAAAGGAAAGTTACTATACTATCGTATGTACACATTGTGTAGTAAGAGTATATATGATTACACTTGACATCATAGTGTTGGCCCCAACGCCAATAACAATTTTGACCACAGAATTTAGATGCATAGTGTGCACAATGTGCATGTGCATGACAACTACTTCCATGCTAAGGCCGTGTTTAGTTCGCGAACGAAAAAATTTCACGACACTGTAGCATTTTCGTTTGTTTGTGGTAATTATTGACTAACTATGGACTAACTAGGCTTAAAAAATTCGTCTCTTAGATTTGGACCAAAGTGTGCAATTAGTTTTTATTTTCGTCTATATTTAATACTCCATGCATGCGTCTAAAGATTTGATGTGACGAGAAATCTTAAATTTTTTTGGGTTTTTAGATGGAAGTAAACAAGACCTAAAAAGAAGACGATGAAAATACGTTGATAAGAAGCCACCATAAGTAGCTTCTTTTGCACATTTTGCATTCAATGTTTAGCTGTTCAAATAACCATAGCGGGGATCCAAGAAAAAACATGTGTTTTCCCCTTTGTGATATGATATATATTTTAAAAAACCAACTCCCATTATGGGCTGGTCAAATAATTGATTCATCCTTTTTGTTTACTCTTAGAACGTGTGCATAGATATGAAACCTCTAAGTGCAAGTATACTAACCATGCATTGTGTATATCACTTAATCACTCCCTAAAAACCATATTATGGGTCGTGAAATAGTCACAGACATTGCACTTTGTCATATTCTAAAAGACTTGAAAGTGTAAAAAGTAAAACATGCATTACCAAATGATGGAAATAGAAGGCGTGAAGACGATATAAGCAGAAAAAAGGAACACCACCAACTAATCGACAACATCTGAGGCACACACAAAAAAGGCAGTAGACAAGACCTACCGCCCTTTTTCTTGCTAGCTTCATTTCCCATCAAACACTATCTCGCTTCCCTATTATTGCCGCCACTCGTGCACATCCAATGGCACCCGTTCATAGAAACGAGGGGTGGTTGAATAATTTGTTTATACTTTGCTTGTTATTAGAATGTATGAATATATATAGAACCTCATGCGAGTACTAACAATATATCATGTACTTTGATGTCATGCTATAGTGGTAACTTTATCATCTACTATGTGTATGCACTATGAAATATCAGTAAAACCTTCCTCTATCATGTTTTCGATTTTCATAAGAAAGGTAATTAACTACTAATATAGTAGTATATATAAATGTGCGCTGTGATAAGGGTGGATCCAAGTTGAGAGGTCATTAACGTCACCTCTACTAGAATCACGGTTGATCTTTGCCTATCAATACTACTTTTCAAAGAAAAAAACCATTGTTGTTATGTGACAGCATGAAAATAAGCTGGCTCCCTCATGGTTGTGTGATACAGTTGTCTATACATGATAATAGACATCACACTGCTTGTCCTTTCCTATAACAGTTTTGACTAAAATTTCGTAATGTGCGCATCATGTATGCGCATGACAATTCTCTCGTCTTAGAAGAGACGAGAAAAAAAAATAAATCGACAAGAAGTCCCAACAAGTAACTGTATTCGTCCGTTTTGTATTTAAGATCTAGTTGTTCAAATAAATAATTACAGTTTGACTGGAATCCAATAAGAACTATGTGTTTCCACTTGTGTTATTACCATCTCTATTAAGAAAAACAGGCTCCAATTAGCTGGAGAAGCCAACTGGTCCTTATACACGTTGGCTAGATGATTGGCCCATCCTTTGTTCACGCGTGCACAAATATAAAGCTGGAAACCTCTAAATCTGAGTTTATCATACGTCGTGAAATAACCCAAAAGTACAATGCCTTGACATGTTTTCAAAGAAATTTTCCACGTAAACATGACTAGGAAGCATCAAGCATGTATCCAGTATCCTCCATCCAATCCAACAGTGGAAACGGACGACTGGCAGCTGACCGAGATGACGCAATGCATGACCCCGTGGGCCGTGGCTTTTACCGGCCGGAAAGGCAGGCGATAAGCACAAACAGACGAGCACGAACTCATCCCCAACTCCGAAGGCAGGCGCCCCCACGAAAAGGCAACCGAGAACCCCGCCGCCCTTTTCCTTGCCTTCCTGCCCAACACCGCCTCCCTCCCTTCCTTGCATTCCATCGTCGCCCCTCGCGCACGCACCCAACAGCGCAGCGGCACCACCAGTTCGTGCGTGAACTCTCCGTCCCCTCGGCTCTCGCCGCTCACGCGTCCCTCGTGCCCGGCGCCGCGCGCACTCCGCGGGGGCACGGCACGGCACCGCCGCCGGCGCGCCGCCTCTGCGACCGGCATTGTGGAGCGCCCGCGACCCCGGCTGGTGAGGTAAGAGCATGATCCTCCTTCCCTCCTGCCCCGCCCGCTTGGTACGTGCGTTGTTCTGGGCAGGGTTTGAGCGGGGTAGCTGCACCTCGGCGCGGTGCCCGCAGTAGATGCCGCGGTGGCGGTGCGGTGTTGCCTTGCGTTGCTCGTGTTCGTAGTCGTGGCGCTTCTGCTGCCACTGAGCTCTCTCGCCTCCTCGCTGCGTCTCCCCTTGTTGGTGCGTTCCGTGCACTGGTTCTGTGGGTGGTTCATGGCCCCGGCAGCCACCGGGTGCCGGTGGTAGCATGGCGGGGCGTGAAATTCTGCTCTCCTAGTCGTCCGTGGTGTGGTGACGGCGCCGCCATCGGGCTTCATCCGGGTAATAAATAATCGTGGGAAAGCACAAGGGTTCAGTTCGGACGAGTTTTGGGCGCTGTTTGGAACCTTTGGTTTCTGATGATTCTGTTCTTCGCGAGTCTCAATTTTTTTTTCGTTTAATTGTTTTCCATTTTTTTCTGGGAGAAAAGACGTTCCATTTCGCTCCTCCAAATCCCGCCCCTCCCCATTTCGCTCCCCGTGCCGTGGCTTCAATTCCTTCGTGCTGTCTCGGGCTACGTGCTAGTAGTTGTACTGGTTGTTTTTTTTAAGGAATGCTTCTATTGAATGCGACTGGAGTATTTAATTGGACTTGGTTGGTCAGCATGCACAGCCACACTGCCATACGGCCCGATAAACAAATCACAACCCAAATGATGGCCCAAGTCCCAGGTGGAGAAGAAACATCCCAGCAGCCAGCAGCTTCTGCTGCAGTGCGTGGTACTGATCCCAGGAAATTCTGATCTGCTGTAGTGCTTCTGTGCTTGTATTACTAAGTACAGGAGACAACGGGTTCCGAGGGTAACTAAACTGTGAAGTTCCTTGTCCTGTATGCTTGTAGAACTGTTGATGTGGCTGCTATTTGGGAAAATTTAACGCATCTGCAGTGATTGGCATGACAATATTTGCTATCATTACCTCTCTGTTTGCTTGAGTTTATTAGCTGAATCTGCCAGTCATTCAACAATATTTTTTCTTTCACAACAAGGCTAACCATCGAATTGAAATGGTGTTGACTTTTTTTTTCTCCAGGATATGTATTGATATACGCTACCGCTTTGATGGTTGGTCTTCTTCTTCTGCCACTACTTGAATGGAGAAGGCTATCAAATTAAAGGTATTGACAATAGTTTCAGTTCCAGTTGTTGTTCTGTCTTTCGAATCTGTACATGTATAGTTACGGTACTACATTTCGGAACTACAAAAGTTTGGACACTTTGTATATGTAGTGGTTTCCTTTTAAGGCACTCCCCCACTATCTACTTGAGAAACAAAATTTAGCCCTAAATTTATGTAGGAGCTAATGTAATTAAAATGATTAATAATATATTAACTGTCTAATTAACCTGCTAATGCTGGTGCCACGGGATTTTATTTTAAGGTCATCATCAACAAATGGAAACTCTTCCAGCTTTGATAGATTTTGTCCTTCAATTCCTCTGGCTTCATTCCTTACCCCAACTCACGAGATAGCAATGCAATATAATCTCCCTTCCTTGCTTGCAAATGATGTTGCAATGTTGCATGCATAAGCAGCAGGTCATCAGGACTAGAGTACTTCTTTTTCATAAGGATACTCTGAAACTAGACAGATACTTCCAGCAGCGCACTTTGATTAATTTGCCTTCTTGAAACAGTAGATAAGTTCTTTGCTATCTCTCAGGATACACATTATTATTATCTCCTCTCTGAGATTTACGTAAATAAAAACAGCAAGCAGTTAGTTCACATTCCGGAGCATTTCAGTTATTAGAATGGCAGCAAACATGTGCTGGTACGAAACGATCCACAAATACATAAGCTTTGTTTGGCAAGGTTACAGCTCTAAGCTCCACAAAGTAGTTTTAAGCCTGTTTTAGTCTAAAACACACACAAGATGGTTCATCCAAACACCATCATGTGCCTCAGCTCTATGCTCTGCCAAACATGCTGTACTCAGCTCTTTGCTCTGCCAAACATGCTGTACTAAACTACTAATTACAGCTCTAAGCTCCACAAAGTAGTTTTAAGCCTGTTTTAGTCTAAAACACACACAAGATGGTTCATCAAAACACCATCATGTGCCTCAGCTCTATGCTCTGCCAAACATGCTGTACTCAGCTCTTTGCTCTGCCAAACATGCTGTACTAAACTACTAAAGTACAGGAATCAAAACCAGTAACTGATGTCTGAATAACTTGTGGACTTCCATTTTTTTATGACCTACCTCTGATCACATTTTTTACATCAGCTGTCACAATGTCACTCTTCTGTGAGACTGTATTCTTTAATTAGTTTCTGAAATGCCATCCAATTAGCACTTTTAGCTCTATGTCATTGCCATCCTGTGTGTTAGATCAGTAAACAATATGTGTTTCTAAAATAATTTGTCACGTCCAGATGTTGTGTGGTGCATGTCACATTCACACCAATTGAATTAGTAGTATCTCATCTCTTTGCTATAAATGTTTGTAATGTTGGATACAAACGAAAAGATTAGAAAGAACGTTGCATAAATGCTAGCACACGAATGCTTTATATCAGGTACTATGCACAATATTAGTTTATGCGCGCACCTGCTTGGCACATGGTATAATAAGGTAACAGATCATGGTTATATTAGGCAACAAATAAATATTTTATTTTCATGCATGCTATCTTTCCATGTGTAGTTCAAGGTTTAGGCATTAAACAAAAGTATGACTGATGATCTCCTAGCCATTTTAATTATGTCTTTGTGCTCTTTCTTTTTTTAAATAACCAACCAAAAAATGTTAATGTCCTGTTGGAGGCAGAGCCAAGTTTTTAAAGATCTGTTCCAGGACAACCTATCTATTTGGTTTCAGGATATGGCTTGGTCCAAAACATTTGAAACCAGATTGCCACTTTAATTGACTTCTTTTGTAAAGCCGAGGAAAAACTATGGAATATCTTTTCTCCTGCAGCTCATGTTGCTAACTTACTATTTTCTTTGGTGCAGATTACAATTTGAACTGATAGCAATGGGACCCCATTGTTTCTTCATCTTGATCCTACTGATATGCTTCACCCCCAGCTCTGCTTTGGCTGGACATAATGATATAAATACCTTGTTCAAACTGAGGGACGCGGTCACTGAAGGGAAAGGGTTTCTCCGTGATTGGTTTGATTCAGAAAAAGCCCCATGCAGTTGGTCAGGTATAACTTGTGCGGAACATACTGTGGTGGAAATAGACTTGTCTTCTGTGCCAATTTATGCCCCATTCCCGCCATGTGTCGGGTCATTCCAATCACTTGCTCGTCTCAACTTTAGCGGTTGTGGGTTTTCTGGTGAGCTTCCAGATGTCTTGGGGAACCTGCACAATCTTGAACACCTTGATTTGAGCCATAACCAGCTTACAGGGGCCCTTCCTGTTTCATTGTATGGGCTGAAGACATTGAAAGAAATGGTGCTTGACAATAATTTCTTTTCCGGGCAGTTGAGCCCCGCTATTGCACAGCTTAAGTATCTCAAGAAGCTTTCTGTATCCTCAAATTCTATCTCTGGCGCCATTCCTCCGGAGTTGGGCAGTCTGCAGAATCTGGAGTTCCTGGACCTTCACATGAACACATTTAATGGGTCGATACCAGCAGCTTTGGGTAATCTGTCTCAGCTCTTGCACCTTGATGCTAGCCAGAATAATATCTGTGGCTCAATATTTCCAGGAATCACTGCAATGACAAACCTAGTTACAGTTGATCTCTCTTCAAATGCTTTGGTGGGGCCACTACCTAGGGAGATCGGTCAGCTACAGAATGCTCAACTGTTAATATTGGGACATAATGGTTTCAATGGAAGCATTCCAGAAGAGATCGGTGAACTAAAGCTGCTGGAAGCGCTTGAGCTCCCTGGATGCAAGCTCACAGGCATCCCTTGGACAGTTGGTGATCTCAGAAGTTTGAGAAAGCTTGATATTTCAGGGAATGATTTCGATACTGAAATCCCGGCATCTATCGGCAAGCTGGGAAATCTGACTCGTCTATCTGCAAGGAGTGCTGGGCTAGCTGGGAATATTCCGAGAGAACTTGGTAACTGCAAGAAGCTTGTCTTTGTTGATTTCAATGGCAACTCCTTTTCTGGCCCTATACCTGAAGAACTTGCAGGTTTAGAGGCCATTGTCTCATTTGATGTGCAAGGGAACAATCTATCTGGTCACATTCCAGAGTGGATCCAGAATTGGGCGAATCTTCGTTCAATATATCTGGGGCAGAACATGTTCAATGGACCCCTGCCAGTACTGCCATTGCAGCATCTAGTTATGTTTTCTGCAGAAACCAACATGCTATCAGGTTCTATTCCTGGTGAGATTTGTCAGGCCAAATCACTGCAGTCACTCAGGTTGCACAACAACAATCTGACTGGGAATATCATGGTGGCATTTAAAGGGTGCAAGAACCTTACGGAACTTAACCTGCAAGGAAACCATCTTCATGGTGAGATACCACATTACTTGTCTGAGCTCCCACTAGTAACACTTGAGTTGTCCCAGAACAACTTCACAGGAAAGCTGCCAGAGAAATTGTGGGAATCATCAACTCTTCTGGAGATCACACTCAGCTACAATCAGCTTACTGGCCCTATACCTGAAAGCATCGGTAGGCTCTCCAGCTTGCAGAGGCTACAGATCGACAGTAACTACTTAGAAGGGCCTATCCCGCGGTCAATCGGCGCTCTAAGGAATCTGACAAATCTCTCTCTATGGGGCAATAGGCTGTCTGGGAACATTCCACTTGAGCTCTTCAACTGCAGAAACCTTGTCACCCTGGATCTAAGTTCTAACAATTTGTCTGGCCACATCCCGAGTGCCATATCTCACTTGACATTTCTCAACAGCTTGAATTTGTCTAGTAACCAGCTGTCCAGTGCTATACCTGCTGAGATCTGTGTTGGATTTGGGAGTGCAGCTCACCCTGACTCAGAGTTTGTTCAGCATCATGGCTTGCTTGATCTGTCATACAACCAATTGACTGGTCATATCCCAACAGCGATCAAGAATTGTGTTATGGTTACAGTCCTCAACCTCCAAGGAAATATGCTAAGTGGTACCATTCCACCAGAGCTTGGAGAACTGCCAAATGTTACAGCCATCTACCTTTCTCATAACACATTAGTTGGCCCCATGCTTCCTTGGTCTGCGCCATTGGTACAACTGCAAGGCCTTTTTCTCTCTAATAACCACTTAGGTGGCTCCATTCCTGCTGAGATAGGCCAAATACTTCCCAAAATCGAAAAGCTAGACTTATCCAGTAATGCACTTACTGGAACACTACCTGAGTCTTTACTCTGCATCAATTACTTAACCTATCTGGATATCAGTAATAACAGCCTCTCTGGACAAATCCCATTCTCTTGTCCTCAAGAAAAAGAGGCATCGAGCTCCCTGATATTGTTCAATGGGAGCAGTAACCATTTCTCAGGGAACCTAGATGAGTCTATTTCAAACATCACACAACTGTCTTTTCTTGATATCCACAACAACAGCCTCACTGGAAGTTTGCCCTTTTCACTTTCTGATCTCAGTTATTTAAACTACCTTGACCTCTCAAGCAATGACTTTCATGGTCCCTCCCCTTGTGGTATCTGCAACATAGTTGGCCTCACATTTGCCAACTTCTCTGGTAATCACATTGGCATGAGTGGCTTAGCGGATTGTGTTGCAGAAGGCATCTGTACTGGAAAGGGTTTTGATCGGAAGGCACTTATTTCATCTGGTAGAGTTCGAAGAGCAGCAATCATTTGTGTTAGTATACTCACTGTCATCATTGCCTTAGTTCTTCTGGTGGTTTATCTGAAACGGAAGCTATTGAGAAGCAGACCCTTGGCTCTTGTACCTGTCAGCAAGGCCAAGGCTACCATCGAACCAACCTCAAGTGATGAGCTCCTAGGGAAGAAGTTTCGAGAACCCTTGAGTATCAATCTTGCAACATTTGAACACGCACTTCTGAGGGTCACCGCAGATGATATTCAGAAAGCCACGGAGAATTTCAGTAAGGTGCACATTATTGGGGATGGTGGGTTTGGCACTGTCTACAGAGCAGCACTTCCTGAAGGTCGGAGAGTAGCGATCAAGAGGCTTCATGGTGGCCATCAGTTCCAAGGTGATCGTGAATTCCTGGCCGAAATGGAGACAATTGGAAAGGTGAAACATCCTAACCTTGTTCCTCTACTTGGCTACTGTGTATGTGGTGATGAAAGGTTCCTGATATACGAGTACATGGAGAATGGGAGTCTTGAGATGTGGCTCAGGAACCGGGCTGATGCCATTGAAGCACTTGGATGGCCAGACCGCCTGAAGATATGTATTGGTTCTGCCCGCGGGCTTTCATTCCTGCATCATGGCTTTGTGCCCCATATCATCCACCGTGACATGAAGTCAAGCAACATTCTATTGGATGAGAACTTTGAGCCAAGGGTCTCTGATTTTGGCCTTGCAAGGATAATCAGTGCGTGCGAGACCCATGTCAGCACTGACATTGCTGGTACATTTGGCTACATACCTCCAGAGTATGGCCAGACAATGAAGTCCTCTACAAAAGGTGATGTCTACAGCTTTGGTGTTGTCATGCTTGAGCTGCTCACGGGGCGGCCTCCTACAGGGCAAGAGGAAGGGGAAGGGGGTGGAAACCTTGTTGGCTGGGTGCGATGGATGATGGCACATGGTAAGGAGGATGAGCTGTTTGATCCTTGTTTGCCTGTCTCAAGTGTGTGGCGGGAACAGATGGCCTGTGTGCTCGCAATTGCCCGAGACTGCACTGTGGACGAGCCATGGAGGAGGCCAACTATGCTGGAGGTGGTGAAGGGCCTCAAGATGGCCGAAACAATAGAATGTGGACCTCTGGTTGTGACAGTCACTAAGGACATGTAATGCCGGTGTATGGAACTGGGTGTTCAGCGAATGTTGTTCGTGTTGATATAATAATGTAGGCTCCATGTAGCTGTAGCTGTACTGGTGACTGTAATGAGAGAAATTAATGCTGCTCATGTTCAGGCTGTAGTTATTGATGTAACCTCTTCATCTGGACCCAAGCAAGCACTTATGATATGGCAGCGATTGTTTAGCACGTAAGATTAGCTCTTGTGATTTTGCATTCTACTACATTTCTTTTTTTTTAAGGTCAAGGGGGGGGGGGGGGGGGTGATTTTTATTTATAATGACCAAAATGGCCCTTTGGATGGGTATCAAATACAAGGGTTTACATCATCACTTAGATAATGATTTCGAACAAACTTATGAAAACACTAGTTCTGGTTTTGCCTAGCCGTTTGAAAAACTTGGCACCATTGATCTATAATATGCTTCTTCTTCTTCTTCTTCTTCATGGGGAACCTGTAGCGCCATTGTTCAGCTGCAGTTTTACAGGCTCCAAATACCTGCGTGATGGTTTGCCTTTCACTTCTGAAAACTGCTGCATTCCTTGCCTTCCATAGTTCCTAGCATGACAGTGCGATGAAAGCCGGGAGTTCCTCATTCGGTACACCTCCTGGGGCAGTCACCATGTGCAAGTTTGTGGTGTCTATTCCCATTATCGACTGCTTGTTCAAAGTTTCCCAGAATTTTTTCCCAAACGTGGAGCCGCTGATGATATGTTCTGGAGTCTCATTCTCTTCGTTGCAGATCTCGCATACAGCATCGTTGAGCACATGCCTTCTATGTAGTACCGTTCGGCATTGGATGCGTCGGTGAACAAGAAGCCACATGAACAATTTCACCCTCGGAGGTGCCGAGTTTCGCCATATGAAATCTGCTCTAGCGTCATTCTGCTGCCCTCGTGCTTTTAGCAGTTGGTAGGTAGCTCCAGTGTCCAGACTCCAGAGCAGCATTATTATTTCCTTTGATGAAGACTGAGGTTCGGCAGCACTGGCGGAGCCACCGCCCGGCCACCCCGGGCGGCCGGCCGGGCTCCTCGCCAAAATGCAAAAGAAATCTTCTTTATATGTATATAAAATTCTGTGATTTTATAATTAAATATTTTTGCTTAATTAGAATTGTCCGGACTCCTCAAATCTTCTGGCTTCGCCACTGTTCGGCAGTCCGGTTCCTGTGACAGATGTGTGCTTGCTATCGCCTCCTCCACAGCTTGCAGCTGCTGCATTGCTCTTGTTGATAATCTTGGAACTAGAGTTTGTTGGATCCCGGTCTGCAGCATTTCGCACACCGAGGCTTCTTTCTTAGTGCAATGACTGTATAGTGCTGGGTATAAGTCTGCCATGGATTCATCGCCATACCACACATCAAGCCAGAAAGAGCAGGATCTTCCGTCACCTAGCCGCACAGAGGTGATCGCTTGGTAAAGCGGTAGCATGGACCGAAGCACCTCCCAGTGATCACCGTAGACATCTCCTTTCAGAGTACAGATCGAATTCTACTAGTACATTTCTGCTTTGTTGTTCTGCTGCATTGACTGAAAAAGTATATGAGCAGTCCTAGAATTGCTAGAATTCAACTCATGCCAGTTTGGCCTGATTACTCATGTATTCTCGCTGCCTCAACGGTGCTATACTGCTGCTGTGTAGGAATTTGTGTGCAAAACGTGTTGACTACTGGTGAGTGGTGACTAATGAGAGAGTAATGTCACTCATGTTCAGGCTTTAGATGTAACTGTTTTATCTGATCCAAGTACAGGCGTAGATTCATTTTTGTTTCTGTTAGATCAGACTATTTTTTTGTCTCACTGCTTCTTGCTTTATGCTTGAGTAATTCAGAGAATTGCTTGCGATAATATCATGGCCCTTTGCCCAGATTCAGCTTGTGATTTTTCATTCCTTGGTAGTTATTTCTGATGATGATGCCACACCCTGTGTGCTCACTAGAAGTTTTGCCCCCTGTGCTGAAGCATTTCTAAGGTCATGTTATTTTTGCTAGACTCATGTATTGTTACTGGTGCAATTGCAGCATAGCAACTTTCCTGCACAAAGACAGTTAGGAGATGAGAATGAAGTCGCAGTGACATCATGTATGCTTGCATTATATTGCATAATATGATAGTGGAAGATGAACGAGATACATATCTTCATGCAGGAAGATATGACTTGAGTTATGATCAGGGGAGAGATCATCCTATTCCAGAAGCACAATTCGGGCAGGGGCCTCTAGGTGGCTTTGACGATCTGTTGGAAAGAAATGCAGACATCCAAGATAAATCAAAGCATATCCGGCTGTAAGGACTTAATTCAACATATTTGGAATAGATTTGGCGGCGGTCCTCAGGGCAACAATTAGTGATTGAAGCTGATGCTAGGCACGAAGGGGGTCAAATTCTTGGCTTTGAGAAAGAGATCTGTCATGCTGATTTGAGACAGTCAGTAGTACTCAAGACAATTTTGTATTTTAATTATAACATTCACCTGTATTATGATTTATGACATGTCTATTTATTTATTCATTGATTTCCTACCATCAGTGAGCATATAATATATTGAAGCCCAAGCTCTATGCATCTAACCTGTGAGCTCACCGCTGGACCTGACTTGGTGAGCTAGATTGGAAATTTGGGAAGAAGACGCGAGCAAAGAACAAGAAACACACAGGTACTGAGGTACTCGACGGCTCAGACGTCGTTGCCATTGTAAGAAAAAATTGCTTAAGAGGGGCTCTTAAAGTTAACCGGACAAATTAAGCGTCCTTGCAAGCGCTTTTGCATTGTAGGTTCACGCTTGCTGACATTTTTTATTCTCTCTCCTTTCAAGTGTTTTTACAGACAGGAGCCTCTGCATTGTATATGGCCTGAAGGAGTTAGTGGAGGAAAGCGAGGCGGCCTGATTTGTTGGGAGACGACGATAAACTGAGCCTAGACTCCAAGCAGACTCAAATTTTGGATGGGGATTGAGCACGCGCACGAAGGATTTGTTTTTTTTTATGGTCAACCGGGGGGGGGGGGCGATCCCCACCTGAATGCTTTATTAGCCCATCTTGGCTCAAGAATAAGAGTAGGTATAGAGAGATTACAAGAAAAATCCTACAATGTACCCCTGAGTTACAAACAAATGAAACCGAAGTTTCAAACTAGGACTAGCCCTGGCCTTGTCTAGCCATATCAAAGATGGTGCACCAGATATCTGCAATGTGACGCTTCCTCCTGGCTAGCCTAGAACGTCGTTTTTGGGCATCCAGTTTGCAGGCTAATAGGACTTGTTCTACAGACCGCACCTCTGATCTGAAGACGGCGCTGTTTCTCGTCTTCCAGATGTGCCAGCATACTAAGGCTATGAATGTTGAGAATTCTTGGAGCGGCATATTGGCAGCAAGCGTCACAGTATGCAAAGAGTTCAATTCCGTTGAAATCACCGAAGAGAGCCCCAGTGTCCTCCACACTGTGTTGCCAAGATTGCAACCCCAAATGATGTGCTCGGCCGTCTCTTCGTGTTGATGGCAGACCTCACAAGTAGTGCCGCTGACCACACACTTCTTCACGAGCACTGAACGAGATTGCACCCGCCCCTGCACAGTTCTGTTCTCACACTGCACCTTAAAGACTGCTTCAGTCTGTCAGATGCTGGAGTTGGGGCTTCAGCAATCACTTGTGCCCAGGCTCTCAAATCAAGCAGTTTTTGAACTCAACTCCCTGCGATCTGCTTTGAACTCTGTCACTCTGACTGAAGCAATGGACAGACGTATCTCCAATTTTTGTAAAGGAGACACAAACTGGACAGCGGCGCTATCTACCGAATGCTCAAGGCTAGGGGAAATGCAGTGGATGCTAAAGCCTCTTTCATCTGGCACGAAGGATTTGTCGAAAGGCCTTTCTTCTATTTTTTCTCAAAGTCTGATATGTATTTTCTTCTAGTTTTCCCATCGTAGTATTTTTTTTAAACGGGTGGAGATTTTATGCTAGAGGTGGACGATCCCTTTAGGAACTTATGTCAGGTGTAGAATAGAGATAGAGATATGTCATGCAAAGTGAATAAAAAAACGATTAGTTGTTTTTCGGCGTTTCCATCTTCAATGGCATGAGGCCTATCCCACAAGCTTAGGAGATTTCGTCATTAATACGATTTCTTTTTTCCTATATGCCCGAAAACATACATGTGCTAAGATTCATCTTTATTTTTGTTATATATCTAATACATATGATGTTGTTACTTGTGTTGTCTTGCTTGGCTGAAACTGAAACTTTAAAACTATTTGTCGTGTATTTTAGTACTTCAATAATTGTTAGCACTAAGCTCATGATATTTTATTTAGCATCATGTTGTTCTCACGAGACTTTCATTCACGCTAGAAATTGGTATGCAATTTTCCATATGAAAGCAAACAAAAGTCTAGATTTTCAGAGAGGAATAGAGATAACAAGCGACGGGTCGCACGTTCTCCACCACAACATGCCCTCCCTATCTTCTTCTCCCTCCTTGTGCCTCTCCTCCGCCACCCCTCCCCCACTCTCCACCACTGGTGTCTGACGGTTCCTATCGCCTCACCGCATTGCCACCTCCAACCCCTCCCCTGATCACAGGGTGACGTCTCCTCGTCCTCGTCCTCGTCCCCGCCACCTCGCCGCGCCGCTCACCTCTCACCCTAGCCCCTCGACCCCGCCCTCCCCTAACATCAGGGTGACGGTGAAGCTCCGCAGCGACACGACAACGTCTCCGCCGCTAGCCCCACCCAGCCGCTATCTCCCACTGCCCTGGTGGCACTGTTGTCTCGTTCATCAACATCGCCGTGTCACGCCTGCCGTCTCGAAAAACCCTTCTAAGGCCGCCAGGGAAGAGATCTCATTATCTCAAAACCCTAATGTTGATGAGCTTCTCATATAAGACGTCGGCGAGCTACTCGTCGAAACCCTAGCGTCATCGGCGGTGCAGCGCGAGGGCCCGCCCGGCTCCGCGCGACCTGTCTTCTGTCAGATTTTGCGTTCAGAGAGTGGCTGAGTGATCGATCAGTGAGTGCTACTCCGTATTTCACAGATGTGCCGAGGGCCGACCATTGGCAAGCGCCAGGTGGTCAACGGCCCCGGGCACTTTTCCTACCAGACGCAGAGGCAGAGCAGGGATCCAGTTCCGAACCAACCCATGGCCGCCGCCGCCGCCGTCGCCGTCGCGACCGGTGCCAGCGACTGGACCATAGTCCGCCGACGCGGCCGCCGACGCGGCGACGACCCACGCCCCGCCTCCCAGCTCGACGCCCCGCGGCCGCTCCCCGTGATACCTGTCCCCTGGTCCCCCTCCGATTCCTCCCTCGATCCCGCCCGCGTCTCCCGCCTCGTGGCGCGCGCCCACGCCGCCATCTCCCGCGTCTCCGCCTCCCGCCTCTACCGCAGCCTCCTGCTCCAGGGCTCGTCGCTCCGCAGCCGCCTCGGCGTCCTCGCCCCCGCCCGCCTCTCCCTCCTCGGCGTCGGCAGCTTCGAGTCCTCCCCCGCCGCGCGCCTCCAGCTCGCGCTCGCCGCCCTCCTCCGCCGCGACCTCCTCCCGGAGGCCGCCTCCGCGGACCTCTTCGACCCCGTCCTCTCCGCCGTCGAGTGCGCGGCCGCCGCGGCGCTCGGCTTCTCCGTCCCGAGCCTCGACGACGGGTGCCGCCGCCGCGCCGAGGAGCCCACGCTCTTCTACATGCCCCACTGCGAGGCGTCGCTCTATGACGCGCTCCTCGCTGCCAACTGGGATTCCCCCGCGCAGCTGCGCCGCGTCTGCGTACTCGGCAACAGCTTCCGGCGGTATGCGCTCCAGGCCGAGGAGAACCGCTCGGGCCCCGCCGCCAAGGCTCCGCACGTCCTCGCGGCGGAGCGGTTTGCGTGCGAGGAGCGGATCGGCGAGACGGGGGATCTGGATGACGACGATTGGTTTGCCCACGCGTTCAACGAGACGAGCTGGCATTTCTTCCAGCTGCACGACGACGTCGACTTGGCCGGCACCATGCTGGAGGAAGGAGATAAGTTCATTGAGCAGATTTGATCTTTTAGTTGGATATATTGCGTTGCTTGATTGAATGCAATGTTGATCAAGATTCTAAATTTGTAGACATACTGGCTCCAATTCGAAGGAGCACTGTAGATGCCAAGTTGCCAACTAGGTACCTGGCTGTTGTTCTGATATTTGCTAAAGAGCTTGAAATGTGTTGTTGTTATATTATTTCCACCAGAGATTGAGTTGGTACCATCAATTCATACAGTACAAGTCTGTAGATCCAACATATGTTCATCATAACAGTATCCACTTCTTGATTATGCAAAGTCTTCGTTCTGCTCAGGTGCTCAAGGAACACATGATTATCACTACCTACACACTGTGATGTGAGTGCAGTCCCCCCCCCCCCCCCCCCCCCCCCAAGCCAAAAAAAGTGTCCTATGCAATAGATCATTTCATTTTGTAAGGCTTTACTTTGCTGCACTATTACAAGCCCAGCAGACCACCAACAAGAGTGTCTGTATTTTATAAGGTCATAAGACGTCCACATGGTTAGAATCTCAAATGACAACCCTACCACTCTGTGTCTCATCACTGATATCAAAATTTCTATTTGTCAGCATCCAAACCATTACAAATTGCTGGCAGTTAAGTGTCTTGATCTGCTAAAGTGCTAATGTTTGAGTTTATCCTCCAAGGAAATGAAAAATTAGTATGAACGTATATGTAATATGAAAAATTAGTATGAAAGGATACGTAAGTCAATTCAGAAACATATTATCTTGGTTGGCCAGGCAGAGAGCAGTGTTAACCATCTGAGAACAGGCCCATGCAAATAAGTTACAGCCAGTAGAGGATACCATTTCTAAAGGATGAGTGCTGACTGAGACCTTCATGCCATGCATTTGCAACGCACCAGCTTCTAAGAGTGGAAATCGCCTCCTAATGACTGATGAGGACACCATGTTCTCCCCACGCCGTCTCATCCCATCACCATGCGACTGCCATTTCCATGAGGTAAGGAAGGGGATTGGGATTGGTACCATCATAAAGAACCTTTGTCTTCCATTCCAGCCTGCGCATAGCTGGTGCTCAGGTTTCAGTTTTAGGCCACATCTACGTGGAAGAGACAATGACCAGTAGATGAATGGATGTCAGAGTCACTAGGCAACAATTTGGAACCAATAAGCAAGCACTCCCAAATTGAATCATCCGAGAAAGTTCAATCATGGACTGCATCAAGGTAAGCACATCCCTCGTATGTTCATGCACAGTACCCGCAACATGTTTGAGTGTTTGATTGAATTGTTTAAGGCTTAGTTTTCCCTTATGCATAAAACAAATCTGTGAAAAAAAATCTTGATTACTGATTAGGTTCCAATGTTGTAAGTTACAAAAAACCATTACTTTTTTTAGTGTTTTTTAAGGAATGACCATAGTTCTTGCTATGAATTAGCATGACAGAAAATAGCCCCTGAAGTACATAGGTGACCTAAAGTTCGATTCATTTTTGGACCTAATGAGATGGCTTTGTTCAAAAACTTTGTTGCCGAAACAAGAGAATTTAGCAATAAGCCAGAGTTTGTCCATATAAAAGTTTATTTCATTTTAGATAGTACAAAGTCCCTTTACACAGTAGGTCTGCTCACCAACAGATGTAAAAAGGAGGGAGTAGCATTTTAAAAAGAACCACACGAATTTAGATTATTTACTGGGGTCAGCTGATGTTATGGTAGGGCGCACCTATCAGAGGAGGCGCCATAGCAGTGGCTAGAATTTATCTTAATTACTTATTTGTTTGTGGGGATAATTAGTTAATTGTTTAAGGGTTTTTTTTATCAATTTGTAAACAATGCCTATAAGGCTAATGGTTTGAGTAACAAGAAAGGGCAAGCCTGGGATTGGAGATTATCTCCCCTTGGGCCCCCAGCTCTGTTTCCCGTCATCCTGTTGTCACCCAGCCCTAGCCGTCGCCCTACCTTCTCCCCACGCGAATCTCTCTGATCACGGCGCCTCCTCACCGTCGCCGTGACCTTCCCAGCCGGCCTCCCTACTCTCCTCCGTACTTCCTCAGGAGCAAGGGTGGCCGACATACCAGCTGACCTGATGAAAAATATAATTGTGCATACATTTGGGGGGCGTTTGGTTGCCTGCATGCCCTTCAGCCAGGCTCGCTGCATGCCGCTCCATCGTGTTTGGTTGCCTGTGTGCACCGTGCACCGCCGAGCCAGGCCTATTGCATGCAAAGGAGCCCTCCGAGCAAGGTCCAAGGAGAACGCCAGAACTGGTCGCATCCAGCGAGCCAGGCTCGTGCCATACAGGATTAGTGTAGCTAATGATGTCATTAGCATATAAGTAATGAATATTAAGTGATTTTTTAAGATAAATTAAGATTGTGTAAAGTAAATTAAATCTTATTATGACATAATATCATAAATAATTAATATTTTAGTAATTCAAGGTTCCTCATCCCTGAAATTATAAGCCTACGGAGTATGTGCTTTTTACTCTAGTTGTCTTTAGTTTGTTAGAGCTGATCTCAGCTTCTTATCTTCTAAGCACTTTAGTGGTTGCATTTACACTTTACTTGTTATGCTTTTCTTTAACCCAATACTGCTCTATGGAACAACAAGCAGCTGTCTAAGTGCTGCCATCTGAAACCTACTCTCCAATTCTCCAAATTGTGGTTTCCTGGGAGTCAAACAATCCCTTGCTTGGAGGAGGTTCTGATCACTTTGTGCTCACCTACCAATGCTGAACAGAAGCTGAGCACTGGAGTCGAAATGTGAAGTACATTTGTGAAGCTGCAGACCATGGTCATCAGATTCTCACAAATGAAGGATTGCCATGAAGCTGCTGCTGATTTCTTTGAGGAGATATGTAAGTTCAAGTACAAGAACTACGGGGTAATTATAAATTGAAGGCCATAATTCTCATACGGAGTTTAAATTAAAGGTTTCGCACCTGCATTTTCGATTATTTCAGCGATGGCTACACAATGGTCGGGGTCATACGTGATTCCAGTTGTGTCCCGTATAGCGCTGTCAATTTTGATCATGAACAATTTTCTTTGTAACATTATTTTCCCTCCTCGAGGACCATTTACCCGCTTGCGATTGCGAGACGTGAGCTTGACGGTCACGACTTGGTTTTGTTACCTTTGCTTGATTGCTTGAGCTGTTGGCCTGTTGCCTGTTGGTGTCTGAAACTTGATGAAACATAAAGCCCGGACTAGAGATCTGTGTGTAGCAACGGATGACCTTAGTTTAAATTGTTCAGTAGTTTGTTACCTGAGTTTTTTTTTCTCCTATAATCTTGTTTGTTTGGCTGATAAGCCATGACAGAAATTACTATTGACTGAGAGAAAAACACTACTAAAAAGCAGATAAACCTGAACGAACAAGAAAACGCGGGAGCCTAGTAGAAGTGGCGACCAACCAAGAAACGTGACACACTACAGGCATACTAGTACTACTAAACAAGAGATGATCAGATGAGCAATAGTACTAAACAAGAGATGAGCAGCAGGTTTGAATAGGATCCATGTGCACATCGCGAAGCAGGTGGCGTGGCGGAAACACCAAGCGGTAGCCAACAAACGCCCGTGCCCAAGACACAAATTTTCTCGGAACAGGAACCGATGACGCGGCTGGTGCATGAGACAAGAGCACAGCTGCAAGTAGCCAACTGGGTACTAGCATCTAGCTTAGCTAGCAGAGCACCCTACGGGCAGCTGGGTGCAGTGTCACCCACTGATTGAGCGCCGCAGGAGGAGGCAGGCACGCAGGTCACCAAACCCTGAGACCCAGAGGCTGCTAATCTGCCGAATGCTGCTGAACCCAACACGCACGGACACGGTTCATCTGGACCCAACCCAACGGTATCGTCTCATCGTTATCATATCACACGGCTCGCCTCGGCAGAACCACTGATTAGCGGTACCGAATCATGCGACCCCCAACGATTCGTGAACTCGGCTCGGCCCGGTCCGAGCCATCGGAGACGCAGGTCCCGCTCCGTACGGACGGGCACAACTGACAAGCGCCACAGCACACAGGTTACGGGTACGTATTGTATGCAGTGCAGTGCAGTGCAGGGATGATCCTCCAGCTCCACGTGACCGGTCGTAGACTAGACGAACGGAAAGCGCTGCTGGAGCCGGTCGGCGCGGGTCACATGACGCTGGACGGACGCGGGTGCCCGTCGCGCCCTGCCCCCGGATCACGCAGCACCTCGTCGGCGTCGGCGTAAAACGCAGAGGTGGCCAACACGAACCCGTCCGAATCTATCAGCCTAATTAATCGCACGGAACTCCTCGTGGCGCCGGCCTGATGCTGATGATTCGGATCGTATCGGCAGGACAGGGG
This sequence comes from Sorghum bicolor, assembly GCF_000003195.3. NCBI lineage: Eukaryota > Viridiplantae > Streptophyta > Magnoliopsida > Poales > Poaceae > Sorghum > Sorghum bicolor. The sequence goes on from NC_012872.2 coordinate 71,059,002, forward strand.
CCAGGGGGGAGAGGGACGCGACACGGGAGGCGCATTGAGTGACCGTCCGTCCCAGAGTCAGTCACGCAGCAGCGCGGACGGCAGCGGCTCGTCCGATCCGGCGATGGTTATTGCCGTCACGGGCGTGCCATTGCCATGGCGGGCGCGCGGCTACCGTCGCGACGGGAGCCCGGCAACGACAGCGAGTACAGCAACGGCGACGCGTATGACGGGGCACGTACGTTACGTACGGTACGAGGGCCATGAAAGCGTGCGTGCGCTCGGGTTGGAAACGCTTAACCTCTGTCACTGGAAAAATGCGTGGATCGATTGACCTGGTTATTCTTCGTCTTTGCACCAGATTAACCCTGCAGCATGTGTCCGCCGTAACTGGCTTGCACAGTTGCACTAGCAAACGTACTACATTGTGGCCTTGCGACCCGACACGGCGACGATGACTCAACGAGGAGGAAGGTTGTGACCCTGTACTCTCTGTGACTGAGGCCTAACAGGCATACGGAGTATGATTAGTTGAGGCGTCCAAATCGGCAATTGCGTCACGTGAAGCGCAAGAGTCCAAGGCAACCCACCCAGACAGAGCGGAGGCGGGTGGCAGGGGCAGGGGCAGGGGCACGGCACGGCACGGCGCGCATTTGGGACACGCACGATGCGACCCACGCTGGTCCGTCCGAATGACCAGCACTACCGGCAGTGCCAGGGGCAGGCAGACTGTTCTATCCAGTTCCGCCTTCCGCGGCAGATGCTAGCCAGGCCGCCCTAGACTGACTAATCACTGGCACTCTGGCAGGGCACAGTTTGTTGGCTTCCTCAGATCCTGCACGCACGCTGGTCGATCCCATCCACCACGAGTCAGGCGTACAATCCGAGTGGCCAAAAGACTACTGTACGTACTAACGTACACTACACACTGGACCTGTGTACCGACCGCCATGAACATTTCCGTGGAGCAGGAGCGTAGACAGGCAGGGAAACGGAGCGAGGAAGAATGATTCCTACTCTGGGAAAAGAATCAACCTCCGACGCCATTCTTGGCTCGCACCGCCACCACCACTCCACCAGCAGCCACCACGAGCCTGGAGACGTCACCCAGAAACGGCATATGCCTGCCTGGATCCATGCGCCGCAAAGGATAAAACAAGCGATAGCTGCGACTGCGAGCACACCACCACCTCGACACGATCACACGACACCGCACTACATCCCCCTGCGCTGCGCATTTCACACCCGTCACATGGACAGGCGCGGGCGAGCGAAACGGACACGAGCGCGCGAGCGAGGCCGGCGCCACGGGAGCCGGAGGGAGGGCGCCATGCAACCGGCCGTCGAGACGCGCGCCGCCGCGGCCGCAACAGGTTGGCACGGCAGCCTATAGCTAGCGCAACCTAACCACCACCGTCCACCGAGGCGACGCGCGCGAGCCGCGAGGGGGCGGCGCCAGAAAAGTACACATGCAGGGACTCATCAGGGAGAGCGAGACGAGAGACGAAACAAAAAGGTGGTGACGAGCAGAGGCGCCACGCAGCAATTAAGATTTCGTAATGGCGGTAAGGAACAAGTAAGCAGCAGCAATCCAAACAAGGAGAGGGATCCCCGGGGAAAAATGGCTACGTACAGCGCACCGCAGCGATGGCGCCAAAGCACAAGCAAACGAAGCACGCACCAACTCCGACGACACAGCGACGACCAGCACAGACTGACGGACGGCAAGGAGAAGGAGGTAGAGCTAGCCGCCGAGGAGGAGGACAGGCGGACAGCCGCCAGGCAGGCGCTCGCGCCACTCGTCCGTCCCCACCTCCCTGGCAGTGGCACCCTTCTCTTCTCTCCACATGGGAGCGAGCATGGGGCGGCAGAAACGGACGACGGCCTGTGACGCCTGCCTGGTGTCTGACGACGACGAGCCCACCACCAAGGGCGTACCACCACCTCTCGCTCTGTCTGACGCTAGCTGTGACGCCGGTGGGCAGCTCCGCCTCCGCTCGTGGTCGTGGCGCCACCTCCGGCGGCCTGGGCGGCCATGGCGAGCTCGAACTGCCGCATGGACAGCGCCGGCATGGGCAGGGGCAGCGGGTACTGCTCCTGCGCCTGCGCCTGCGGGGGCGCCGCGGCGGCGGAGGACGATGAGGAGGAGGAGGAGGAGGAGGAGGCCGGTGGAGGCGGCGCGGCGCGGTTCCAGGAGCGGAGGCTGGTGGTGGTGCTGGTGCTGCCGTCCCAGCCGATGTGGGCCACGTGCTTCACGTCCGTGGGGAGCCCGATCACCATCTCCCGCTCCTCTTCCTCGTCCTCGTCCTCGTCGTACACCGCGAAGATCTGCGACAGGTTCTTGAACCCGCGCAGGAGCCGCGCCACCAGCGATTCCCCCTTGCTCCCCGCCGGGGGCGGCGGTCTCACTGACGCGCCGCCTGGCACTGCCCCTATTTCAGCCCCTGCCATAGCAAACTGAACTCTTCAACAACTTGCGGAAAGAACAGAGCAGAACAGAACCGAATCCACGAACTGCTGGTCGCCCAATTGGCGCGCACGCACCTTGCGGGTGGGGCTTCTTGCCGTGGCGCGCGGTGTCGACGACGTCGACGCTGGAGTGGGAGCGGCAGCCGGAGGAGAAGGGGATGGCGATGAACCGCCGCGGCGGCGGCGGCGTCTGCTGTTCCCTGCTCATGGCGATACTGCTCACGGCCTCGCCAGCTGAGCCGAGACCGCGCCGAAACGATGAGTCCGGCCGGGGCCGGGGGGCGGCGCTGCCTCTTGTTGACTTGCTGGTGGAGCAAGCAGAGCAGATAGCCGGGCAGGTGGCGAGGCTTTACTCCAGCGGAAAGGCCGCGTTAGGTCCGCACGCGAGCGCGCGCGCAGCAGGCAGTACGCACTACTGTCCCCGCCGTCCGACCACTGGTCGCCGCTCCGGTTGGCTGCAGTGCAGTGCAGTGCATGGGGGAAGAGAGGCCAGCCGAATACGGGGGATGGAATACCTATAGGCAGGCGTAGAAGTGGTGGTGCCACTACCAGTCTACCATGGCATACACTACTACTGCTATCGCTCCCACTACTATATTGACATGGCCGAGGTGTGCCAGTGCGGCCGGCCTCTGCTCGGCTGCTCTGCTGTGTTGGGGTAGGAAAGGAAAGAGACGGGGCGGGCGGAGTGGTTTCGCGGACGGGTTGGGTTGGGTTGGTTGGTGTTGGGTTTGGTATCCACCCGAACCCCAACGCCTTTCGGCCGCGGCCAGCGGGGCTCGCGGCACGGCACGGCAGACATGCGGACGGATGCACGGACGGGGTTGGGTTGGCCGAAGCAGGAGCCGAGCCGGCCGCCCCGCCGGTGGTTTCGTCCGTCCCTGCGCGTGGACCAGCGCCGCTGTCCGGGCACCCTAATTGCAGCACCCTCTCATCCTCTGTCTCTGGCAGTGCCTGCCGTCGCCGTGGATTACTGGATAGGCATCAGCCGGCCGGCCGGGGCGCCGGGCTTCCGAAGCCTGCACATGTCCTCACAAATGGACTAACGCGTCGGCGTGTACGTTTGTGCCGACGTGGTCCCTGTGTATGTTGTGACGTGTGTTCTTGCCACGCCACGCTCCGCGATCTTGCCAGCGCCAGTCGGCATCAGCACGGGGAGGGATTTCGCGCGTCAGGAAAAATCTAAAACTGAATGCGATCATTTTATCCTTTTTTCAGATAAGTTCAGATGGACGCGGCTGCGCGCAGCTAGATCGATTTTAAACGAGTTCCTTCCATAGTTGTTTTGTTTTTTTGACAAAACCTTTCATACTTGTTCCTGGGATAATAACGTGTTAGCGTATCACAGTAGTTCCGCTACACTCTCGCAAGGAAAAGAAAAAGGTAGTTTCATTCTATGGTGGAAAACACACTGCGTATAATCCTGCTTACAGAAACAAATGTAGGGTGAGAACTGAGAAGCATCAATCGGCTGCAATATCATGGGCTTCAGCGCCGCTACGGGTTGGACCGGAAACAAGACGGGCCAGCCCGCCAAAGGTGAGAAACAAATGCAGGGTGAGAACTGAGAAGCATCCAGTGAATGCTAAATGGGCCAGAAACAAAAGGCCCAGAAAATTATGCTTGCAAATTGGACCATGCGAAGTTTCGTTGTCGTCAAATCAGATGGTGACAGGAACAATTTTGATAGTTCAGTTCCAACTTCCAACTGGGATACAATTATACAGGTTCCTATGAGCGACAGCCCTCAGCTAAACAAAAGATGCTCTGGTTAGTTGGATGTAGATGCAGAAATTCCTGTGAATCATACGCTCTTATCTTGCTATCTTTGGTGCTGGTTAGTCAACCTAACAACCACTCTGAAATACTATACGTAAATACCCACACATTGTGTAATACTATACCATTTTATTGCAACTTACTGTAACAACATACTTGAACAATCAATGACATCACAAAAAAAAAATGTATGCAGTATAGCAAACACCAAGTAAGAGTTTGGTGTTGGCCAGCTCGAAATCGAATTCATCTACGAGTTTCAGTTTCACAGATTCCGGAGTGGCGCATCGGCCACTCACATCCTCGTCTAGGATAGGAAGCAGAGCAAGACGATGGTGATCGACGGCGATGATTCCATGGACGTACGTACAAGGGCCTAGTAGAAGATAAATAAACAATGAAGGCGGCGAGCTCGATCCGTCAGAAGATGTCGAGGATCTCCTGGATGAAGCCGTTGCAGAGCGGGCAGTTGCCGCGGCTGACCCAGAGCTCGCGGGAGCAGAGGCGGCAGAAGGTGTGGCCGCAGGGGATGAAGGCGGCGCCCTTGTGCCGCACCATGCACACGCAGCACACGTGCACCATCTCCTCCTCCCGCCCCTCGCCGTCGTCCTCGTCGTCGTCGCCCTCACCTTTCTTGCGCGCGCCGCCGCCGCCATCCTCCTCGTCTTCGTCGTCGTCCCACTGGCTGTCGTCCGTCTGCCCCAGCAGCGCCATCAGCGACATCTGCGCCGCGGGCGCCTCCTCCTTCTCTTCCTCCTCCTCGTCGTCGTCCTCCTCCTCCTCCTCGTCGTCGTCCTCTTCGTCTTCCCCGTCGACGTCGCGGAAGTCCTGCGTCGCAGGGCGCCTGGAGCTGGAGCGGGAGCCGGAGGCGGGGCCGACCCGGGTGGACGCGACGCGAGAGAACGTGGGCGTCGACTTAAGCGAGGGCGCCCGGAGCGAGGGTGCGCGGGAGAAGGTGCGGGAGAACGCCGCCGCCGCCTCGCCGGGGCTGTAGTTGTACTTGTTGCTGCGGTTATTGGCGCTGCTGATGTTGCCGACGTCGCCGCTGTTCGTCCGGGCGTGGGCCGCGGCCGCGCCGGGCTTAGGCTTCTGCCAGGCGCCCACCGCGCGCCGGAGCCGGAGCCGGTCCCGCAGCGGCTTCCAGCCGGTCGTCCTGTCGCTGCCGCCGCCGACCGAGGTGCTATTGCCTTCGCCGACGTCGGCGTCGTGGGGGATCTTGAGGAAGTCGCGGATGGCCGGGTCGGGCGTGGACAGCTGCTCGGACAGCGTCATCGTCCGCCGCATCTCCGGCCGCCGGCCGTCCATCTCTCTGGGCCGCCGCAGCAGGTAGGTGCCTGGCTCTCGTCGGGGTTGGAGGCGAGATGATAAGGTGGCGATAGATGCGGGGAGGTGGCGTCTTATGGCCGGGTTGGATCGCGCGCGGGGACGGGGGAGGAGAGGCGTTGGACACGGGGGAAGCTTGGAGCGGGTCTCGCGGGCTTTTTAAACTGGCGTATATCAATTACCGCAACGTGCGGACAATTGGCCCAAATTACCGAGGTGCCATGCATATGCGTAATCACCGGCCTTCCTATTTATGGGTATTCTTTGTATGAGTTTCATGCCCCTGATTTCAGTTTAGGGCCATGCTATTTGTAGCACGCAATTTTAGGTGCCAAAAAGATGAGAAATTTTATTTCCATGACGATACAAACATAAAGAAACGATTAAAAATGTTAACATGCTATCTGTAGTACTTGACTGTCTACTTTTTTTTTCTCGAATTGAATTGTTTATTAGCTAGGGGTTTTCCATGGTATAATTAGGCCCTCTTTTGGTATTGCGTGGACTTCTAAAAAATGGTATAATTAGGCCCTCCTTGTATGTACACGTTTGGGTAGGGTTGATTAATCCAATCGAGAAGCCTAAATAAAAAATCGTAGCAAATAGGACCTTAGCATACATCAACAGCTTGTCTTGTACTTCTAATTTTCCTTCCTCATCTTAACAAATGTCTTATACTACATTGGTGTCGCCGTTAACTTTTTGCACTTGATGCCTATCAAAGTTTGGTCCATTTTGAAAAATTTCAGTGAAAACTGTACGGATTTGAGGTTCTTCCTTCCGCCCCTACTTGTCAATACTACTGTTGTAGATTTTTTGTTAGAGAAGAACACTTCCTTCACTAAAAAAAATTTGTTGAAGTAGTGCTGAGAAACAATACGACTGTCTCCAGCAACAACAAACTAGCATGATGCACATCCAGTTGAACTCTAGTTTCCACCGCTGCACCTCGTTCCTTGACTATTGCAGCCTTCTCCGCGCACTTTGCCTCCTTGTCTCTAGCCATCCCTAGCGTTCTATGGCATAGTTTTCGGCTGTCCTCCAGATGCACTGCTGCTCTCTTGCCACCATTGCACTACTGTCGAGGCACCTTCTAGTGCAACCTTTCCTATAAATTCCTTAGACTTGTAAATGTTTATCCGGAACCACAATAATCTAGCTACACCGAGCTGTGCATTCATGATAAAAAGATTCAATTGCGGGATACCTCCAAAACATTGTTTCAGTTATTGTTTTAGTGGATGGCTAGTTTTGATTTTTTACGTGACCAGAAAATTGAGATAGGACATTTCCTGATTTTTACCCGGTGATTTGCATCTGATGTGTGCCTAACTGCCGAGATTCTGAAACTTAGAACCACCATCGTTAGCTTTAGAGTGCAACGCCAAGTTATATACAGGACGTACAGAAGAGTAAACATGCATTCCTAGAAGTGGGTACTTGGATAGCTTCGCATGCATGGTGCGTGCAAGCAACGGCAGGTCGACAGTGGGTGCAAGTTCCGTTCTTTACTGTTAACCAGGCATCAGAGCGCGCTGAACGTCGAAACACTTCACGATTGTCTTTACTGCTCACTCCATCCCAAATCATTCCAAGAATTTTGGAGAGTTAAACTTTTCAAAGTTTGACTAAATTTATATGATAAAATAATTATTATTATAATACCAAATAAATATCATTAGATTTTTCTTTAATTATATTTTCATAGTATACTCACTTTACGTTACAAATCTTAGTATTTCACTCTATAATTTTGGTTAAACGTGAAAATGCTTTAACTCTCCAAGATTTTTGGAATGACTTACAATTTGGGATGTAGGGAGTAGTATATATTAACCGTTTCGACAGTTCACATAGAACAAAAACAGACAGTACCACATTAGCTAGTTCTTCTACGTTTTCCTCAACTCAAAACTTTGTAAACAAAGATAAACATCGGTGCCTGCGTGATAATTCTAGCTCTCATCTCTACGTTACTAGAAATCTTAGCAGAATAGTACGAAGTACAATCCTAGTTTATGAGTGTTTGGTGCGACTGGCTCTCATCTACCGTTGAAGCTTCCCATTCGCCCTCCATCACACCATTATGGTACCGGTCCAGCTTGGTGTTTGGTTTGAGGACGACGACGACGTCTCTACTGCCAGAAAAGGCACCTGCAGGCTGCAGCATTATGTAATGTACTAGTATTGTATATGTATGCAGATCACCGCACAAGTACGCACATTTGGTGGTATGCTGAATCCTTCCATCCATTAGAAAAACGGGCAGGGGCTCACGCTGCATTCTGCCATGCCATGGATGCTATAAAATTAGTACAGTGCCTTGTCGCATGCTATTTCAGCCACTTCAGTTGACCTCTCTACAATGGCATCCAGCGCTGATGGCGCGATCCAAGCTAGCTGATTGGCAGGCACCTCACTGTTCAGTGTTCCTGCGTAATTGGAGAGCGTGTAGCGTTAGGTGAGGCCGCGTAATCTAATCCCTGAGGGGATTTCACTTGCCATCTCATCACCTGCTGCTCTGCAGTCTGATCTGGAGTCCTACATGATTTGCCATTAAGTTCATTAATTACAGCACAGGGCCGGGAATAATCTGTACTGCTCCATGAGAGGAGTGTCAGTGTGCAAGCCTCCATTCCAAGGCAAGCAAAATTCAGACAAGGATAGTTAGGTGAGGCAGCGTAGTACGTAGTGTTGATAGATAAATTTGGCTTGCCGTTCTCCTGCAGATCTAGAGTGAGTCTGAACTGAACAGGGCGTTCTGATTAGCAAAACAGGGAATCAGAACCGTTGCTTCACGAGACCTGTTACTTACCGGACTGTCAGTGCTCATCATACGATGGCTGCGACAGCAATCGGGGAGAGGACGCCAATAATGTAACGCGATGCGCTACGGAACAAGAGGAGGCCGGCCGGCCGGAGAAGTGCCAAAACTGGCATTCGGATTGGATCTGCAGGCCGGATCGGAGGAGCAGCGAAGCATCATCAGCTGGGACACTTACTTCTTTGTCTTGGCAGCAACAAGACGAGCCGTGATATTAGGAGGACGAAGGCGCCGCGCCAACAGCCTCCCCCGCGCCAGGCTGTGGCCGCCCGTACCCGTACGCGTGTGGGAGCTCGCTGCCTCCGGGCCCCGGCCTCCGCGCAACGACGACGGCACGTGCGCTCGCTCGATCTCGTGGCCGGGGCCGCCGGGCGGGCAGGGACGCCTGATCCCCGGCTTGTGCTCCCTCCTAGTCGTCGTAGCGTACCTAGAGCACTGGCGTCTCACAGCAAATGCAAGTTGGCGCCAACAACTTGCGATTGCCACTTATACACTACTGTAGGATTAGAAGGCGATCCATCAAGGGAGTGGCGTTTCTGCGCCCAAACGGCAGCAGGTGCCAGGCGGCTCTACCTCTACTTGGACTGACGCGACGCCACTGTGTCCTGTAACCAACGGGAATGTTTTCTCCGTAGATTTTCCTGTGATTGTATCCCTAATCTCTTGCTCATCTCCTGGTTGCGGTGGAACGGAGCGGCAGCAGCCAGCAGGCACGCACCTGTGACCTGCTGCAGTGGAACGCAGGGGCAGAAGCAGAACAGAAGGCACGCACCGCCGGGCGCCACCCGTGTCGCCGTGCTGCGGCGACATCCACCCCAGTGTGTGTCTACGGGCGCACGGCGCGACGCGTCATCACTCATCCGTGCTGCTGTCGAGCGGCCGGTCCCGGCTCCGTGCACCGCGCACGGACAACAGCAATGGGCCGACCACGGGCGCGCCAAGCGGTGTTCAGCCTCGGCCATGCCTGGCCGGACCGTCCGGGACCTGGCGTCTCTGCTGCGCTTCAACTCCGGCTTCGCGTCATGTTATCCAATCCAACAGCGTCGGTCGTCTCGACCGGACCGGAAGGACAACGGCTGTGGCGGGCGCAGATCAGTCGTCGTTTCAGCAGGGATCCGGCATGCGATCTGGGCGCATTTGCGGGATCCTGACGGTATCACCGACAGCAAGCACAGGGCGCGGGCAGCAGGACAGGAATAGGCTGGGGTTCGGGACCATGACGACGATGACGGATGCGAGGCCGGGCAACAACTTCTAACCTGCTGTGCCTCGCTGGTCCATCATCAGTTAGGGTTGTTGCCGATGAGCAGCGACACAACTCCACAGGACTGGGCAGCATCCGTGGACCCAATCTTTGTTGCTCTTCTGCTAGAGTCAGTCCTTGAGTTGGAGATTGGACCATACTGTTTCTGCAGTTGGGCTTCAGGTCTATTATAGTTTCAGAACAGTTCAGGCAAAAACCAACCAGATAGCAAACCAAGTTTCTGGTCGTCAAGCCCACATCTCGCAGATTTACATAACCTCACCAAATCAATATGTCCGTATTAATCAAACTAAATCAACTACTTCACCTTTCCAACAACGGAAAAACAAGCACAGCCGCGACACCCCTACAAGCGTGAACGAACACCCAACTACCTAACATCTATCCCATAAACAGCAAGCACAGAAATGCTACAAGCACTCTACTAAGGTCATGCATCTCTCCGGCCACAAAACCAATTGGGGACGAACCCAGAGCGCCAGAAATGCAAAGGCGAATGTTAGCATAGCCACTGTGCTCGCATCACAAATGGTTAGCTTAACCTCTGGTTCTGGTTATCGTTATGCTCCCCCTTCCCCCCTCGGTGTGGATCTTGGTCTTGTGGACCACAGGTTTCCCCGTCATAGCCGAGGCTTGGAGTGAGTTGGGCTCCTCATTGCTCTTGTGCCTGATCTTGTACGGCGGCGGAGCATGGAGCTTCTTGTTTATGTCGTTCAAGGTGATGTCTCCACTGAAGCTGCAAGGCTTGATAAGCTCGAACGGGAAGGCCACAGCTGCTCTCACCTTCTTTGATCCGATAATGTTTTTGCCAGCTGTGGAACAGATGAAAGCATGTTTTTGAGTTCAAATGACAGGATACATTACATAACCAATATATACTGTTCTTGAGAAGGAGAATAAAAATCATGATTCTTTAAGCAAACATGGACAAGAGTTGGGCACACCTTTCAGTGGTGTAGATCTAGCTTGTGCAAGATTGTTCTGGACTACGATGGACTGTTGGCGAGGCGAAGAATTCGAATGCACTGAAAAATAAGCATAGCATTCATCTATCAGCAACTTAGAATTCTGCTATAAGGCAAGGATGAAATCTCATGAGAGGTTTGTACCAACCAGAGATATCGACAGCTTTTTCCGTGGCAGCAGCAGGGCTATTCCTACTAAGAAGGTTTAGATACCATAAGTAGTAATACTTCATCTTCAATGACAGTGAACTCAACAACTAAAAAATCCAAGCGCTTATGAATATTGGAATGAAACACATACATTTCTTCTGCAGGTAAACAAGGTATATCTTGTGAGCAATCAACTAGCCATTCTTCTGGCAGTTCATCAATCCCATCCGAGTTCAGCAAACAGTCGGTACCTGAATTACCACTATAATTAGGAATGGAAAAGAACACACCCATCCTAACACCAAAAGTCTAGCAGTAATGATGGAAGGTATACCTGAAAAATCCATCTCTTGAAGACTTTCGGAAAGGCCATCTTCAGTCATAGAACATGTCATCTAGTACAGACATAGAAAGGCATTATACCAATGAAGGCAGGACAACATACCACTATAAACTGACACAGTTTCCAACACAACAACACTAGGCATAGTTCACTTCATCTGTAAAGATACTTTGATATATCCATTAAAGAGCAAGTACCTCAGCATTTTCTGGACAGAACTGCAGCATGCGTCTGCGTTTTGCCTGTGAAGTTTCTTTCCCTTCTTCAAAGTCCTTGACAATGATTTCTGCATTGCATTTTTACTAGTCAGAAATGCAACCGGTACTGAAGCACCTTCTTAAGTGTTTACCGAAAAGGTCAGATAGGATAGAATTAGGAAACACAAAGTGGAATCCATTGTACTATTAATTAGGTCAACTCCTATAATAGTTGCATATTATGGCTCAGATTAGACATATGCAAGGGGGAAATGGTAACCAGGAAAGGTACTTGCTACAATATTAGTCATTCTGCTTTCTATATGTTTGTTTGTGGATTTACAGGGTACTATAGCCATACGAAGTACAATCTCATTAACACAATTTCAGTAAGCAGAGAGAATTAGATAACATATGTTAGCATCTAAAAGGAGGTGCTACTGGTCATATGGGATCTTTGCAGGATATTGGCAGTGAAAAACCATTTGCGCAGATAAGTTGGTGTGAACTGAAATAGTTCAGAATTCATAACCGTGAGAGCAAGACTTTACCCCCTATATCACAGAACTGAAATTCGAAGTCTGTACAATGTTTAATTGGTGTTTGCTCATCGAACATGCTCCATTCGTCACCCACATTGTTGCTTGTTTCAGCCCACAAGCTGCTACATGGATCTGCCAAATCAGAAATACAAGATGCTCAGGTCTTTGAGTGGATATATGTTTAGGGAAGAATAAGGGATGAAAAGGCGTGGTGCAAACCAGCTAACAGATCATTCTGCAGATCATACTCCTGACTTTGCCATTCCCACAACTCACTGTAAGAAGTTTCACAACGACAAGCTCAATCAGAAGTTATTACTCTTGCAAGAAACTTGAGAAGTTTAGATCAAGGAGCGAAAATGTGTGGTATAAAAGTCTGTCCAGCTAATGTAGCAGAAAGAGTAAAAACCTTAGCAGTGAATTATACTGAACTGAAAGGTAAACTTGGAGGAATGTAGATCATAAAGAGCATCGGTGCAAAATAACAACTGGCATGAAAGGCAATCAAACAGCCACAAAGAGACATCGTAAAATTTGCATCTTGCTTACAACACATATGTAAAGTTTTTTTCTTTGTGGGTGTTGTGGAATGCCGAATGTTCAGAGTTCAGTAAATATCAGACAGCAGACTAGCGGAGGTCAAAAGCTCGTGATAGCAATCTAACAATGCAAAGGAAAATAACAAGGTAAACGAAAATCCCCTTCGATTAGAAGCAAATGCATCAAAATTGGTATCCGGAACAAAGACACTACAGCACCAAATTTGTCACGAACTTCACGAGAGCAGCTAACAGGCAGCTAGGGTTTATATAACCAGAAAAGCCCAAGACAACTCAATCGCTACAAACTGATTATGGACGCAGCAAGCCGAAAAGGCGCAAAAGCCACGGCAAAGCTTCGTACAAAAGAAGGGAGAACACGATCCTTTGCCCCCAGAATTAGTAGTCCTTGGCATCCTGCTCCCTTAACATCATCATATGCCGCATAAAGAGCACACACCCACCAAAAAGGGGCGCAGCTGGTAGTAGCAACTTCCGCGTTCTAGTACTATTACCACACCCACCACCCCACCCGTACCAAGAGGAGCAACAAAATTGGGGATCGACGGGGACGACAGGGACGGAGCCGAAGCGAGAGAACAGAAACCCGTCCCCGGCCGCGGCCACCAAGGCGCCGCCTTTCTCCGCGGCGCGCGACCCAGAACCAGGCGCGGGTGTTCAGTGTGCGCAACTCACCCCTGATCACCAATGGCGAGGTCGTAATCCATCCCCGCGCCCGCGGCGAGGGCCGTGGATTGGATCCGGGGGCTCCGGCGGCTACCGTCCATCGGGCGGGCGACAGCGACGACGGATTGGCTGGTTGGTCTGTCGGTTGGTTCTCCTCGCCGGACTTGGGAGGGGGGGCAGGTGGAGCGGAGGACGACTGGACTGGAGGTGGCGCTGCTGGAAGTAGTAGTGGGGGGCGCGGGGCGTTGGGCACCAGGCAGACGGTTTCAGCCCTCGCCCTCTGCGGCTGCCCGTCCCTTTCTCTGTCTGCAGAAACCGGTAAAAAACGGCACTGTAGCACTTTCGTTTTTATTTGACAAACATTGTCCAATTATAGAGTAACTAGGCTCAAAAGATTTATCTCGCGGTTTACAGATGAACTGTGCAAATAGTTTTTGTTTTCATGTATATTTAATGCTCCATGCATGTGCCGTAAGATTCGATGTAACGGGGAATCTTGAAAAATTTTGCGAACTAAACAAGGCCAGAGTCCACAAAACCACCCCGATGCTTTTATCCTCTCTCTCTCTCTCTCCTCTCATCACTCTCCAATGTGACAGCACAGTCTGCATAGCGGCACGGAACCCCGCGAAAACAAAAAAAATCGAAAGGCGTGGCCACGGATTATCTTATGACTAATTCTCATCCTCGGTCTCCATAGTCCATACTAGCCGCTAGTACTACGCGATTAAACCTGCCACGGATTTAGTTAATAACTAATCCAAAGCGGTTACCAGGGCATTTTGCAGGAACGCCCCTAGTTAGGCCGTGAAAATTGCTGGGGAAGCCATTGACTGGGCCTGGAAAGCGTGCACCGGAAGGAAGCCCAGCGCCCCGGCCCGAGAAAGAGAAATCCAAGCGGATTTTCCAAACCCAGAGGAAATAATAAAGATAATATTATGATATGTGTATTGAATAAACAGAATTTATTTGTCCCGGCGGAAATGACATGAGCAAGCTACAGTAATAAATGCGCGCGGGGCAACGGGGAGGTAGATCGTGACCATTAACTACAGACCCTGAGCGTTCATGTGATCCGGAGCATTCAAGACGAAGACGGCCCAGCGCGAGCGAGTCTCTCACTCCTCCGTCCGTTGCTACGGTACGGTACGGATGCAGACTGCAGGACCAGCGAACCCGACACTGGGAGGTGGGACCTGAGGATCCATCTATTCCATGGCCCCCACATGTCGGGAGCTTCATATCCCGTTCTGTTGGACTGCTACGGTTACAGGTAGAAGCTGAATCGCAGGCCTTTCAGTTCCAAAATTTTTTAGGTACTTTAGTATTTTTGTTTTTATTTGATAATAATTATTTAATATTAACTAGACTTAAAATATTTATTATCTCTCGATTTATAGATAAATTATGTAGTTTTATTTTTGTCTATATTTAATACTTCATACATATACGGTAAAATTTGATGTGACAGAAATCTTAAATTTTTTTTAGGTAAACAAGGTCCAGACAAAACCAAAGGCCTATTCTGGCACATGGGGCCGTTACAGCGTGGATGGAACAGTAAAATTCCAAGAATGTCAGGCTCCTCTGATTCGTCGGCTCGGACTAATTAATTAATTAACAAATCGATGATCCGAAATGTACTCCTCCGAGCTTTAAGATTTCGACGAGATGGAGAGCACTAGTTGCGCGAGGCCGGATTTGGATCTTGACTTGATCTCGGTTGTTACTGATGGAGTGAGTGAACGGATCACATCAGATCTATTTACCGGCGAGTTTACCGACGGGACCATGCCCTCGTGAACTGTGTGGCTAACTTTAATTTCGCGCTACTGCACATGTCGGATCAGATCGCCGGAAGTACTGTATTCTACGACGCGTTTGCAAAAGATCGACGTACGTATATTTATGTACAGGTAGATGGACTCGTACAGTTCTACAAGGCGCGTTTGTGACTTTAGGCCTTGTTTAGTTCCAAAAATTTTGCAAAATTTTACAGATTCCCCGTTATATCGAATCTTTAGACGTATGCATGAAGTATTAAATATAGATGAAAATAAAAACTAATTGCATAGTTTGGTCGAAATTGACGAGACGAATCTTTTAAGCCTAGTTAGTCCATAATTGGATAATATTTGTCAAATACAAACGAAAATGGTACTATTTCTATTTTGCAAAAAAATTTGGAAGTAAACAAGGCCTTAGGCTGCCTAGTGCTCCCTCCGCCAAAAAAAATTATAATTATCCTTTTTTCAGGACTTTGACTAAATTTATATAAAATTTTACTATCATTTATAATATAAAATAAGTACTGTTAAATTAGTTAATATTATTTACTTCATTTCATAATAAACTTTGTTTGAAGATATAAATGTTAATATTATTTACTATAAATTTAATTAAACTTTAGTTACTTTGACTAGTATGGATCTCATAATTATATTATTTTCTATAACGAGGAAGTATGTATGTATGTACAGATAGATAATAGAGAGATGCTGATAAGCTCTCTTCGTAGCAGTTGATGATTGCACAAAATGCTTCTCAAGTTGTAGTGAACAAGGGAAAAGTTGGCAGTTATAGAATACAGGAATGACAAAACACAGGAAATAAAAAATATAGAAATACAATAGGAATACAAGTGCAAAATAGAGGTATCGAAAACATAAGTATTTCCATGTCAAGGTATTTGGATAGGCATAGGAGAAACACGCAAATCTTAAAAGTATAACTTGCTGTCGTCCTATTCGTTTGGCTGATAAGTCATGATAAAAATTACTATTCATTGATTTATACTGTTGAATAGCCGGTAGATTCGGCTAATAAGCTCAAGCGAGTAGGCTACTAATTATTGTATTTCACTCCTTTGATTAGACACAAGCTGCTTTCATAAATCCATTGCTTGCCTAGCTTCTTGTGCATAGCAATTTTTCCATGAGGTTCAGGTGGATTGTTTTTTTGCTATACTTTTCCTATGAAATTGGAGCGAAAGGAAAGTTTCCTTTAAAATTCCTATAAGCAACTTCTACAAACCAAAGGCTGCAACAGGAATCCAATCCATATAAGCAACTTCTACAAACCAAAGGCTGCAACAGGAATCCAATCCATAAAAATGTAGTTCTTTATTTTCCTTTGTTTTCTAGTAAACTCCTACAAACCAAAGACTGCTGCTACATGAATCCAATCCGTTGGAATTTCGATCAATTTAATGGCTCGCAGACACATATGACCCGACTCAAGCTATAAGGCGAAAAAGTATATCATCGTCATATTCTTTAGCGCTACTTTTTTTTTTTACACACGAGTACAATTTGAAATGCTATCCACAATCGGATCAGCACCCAAACTCAAACTCGCCTTAGGACAGCAACGCTATCCACAACCGAATTACATATGGGTGTATGAGCTACAACATAAAAAGCAAATCGAAGCAAATCTTTGAGCTCCAGAAGACCCAGCAGAACAACGATCAAAATCTCCAGATTGCACCGTTTGCACAAGCATAATCGCATCTGTTTCCAATATCTCTTTGCATCCCCAAATCAGCTGCTCTCTGCAAAGCTTGAAGACAGACCACAATTTCAGCACGAAAAGCTTCGCTGACATTTTCAATCTTGCCATAACCCAAGCTAATGACACCACCGTCCCATTTCCGTATCAAGAATCCCCATTCTCCTGGTCACGCGCTATCCGAAAAGGCTCCATCCACAATTGATCTTCCTTGTTTAGATCAAAAAGGTTTTGAATTTTGACACTGTAGCACTTTCGTTTTTATTTGATAAATATTGTTCAATCATGGAATAACTAGTCTTAAAAGATTCGTCTCATGATCTACAGTTAAACTGTACAATTAGTTTTTGTTTTTATCTATATTTAATATTTTTTATATATGTCGTAAGATTTAATGTAACGAGAAATCTTAAAATTTTTTTTTGGTTTTTAGGCATCTTCTGGCGCGGTGGCAACCAGCTCTTTTTTGTTTTCACCTGGTCATTCACCTCCATGGTATCCTTGAGAGATTACCATTCTGTTGCATAGAAGCTGATCAGATCAGCCAGCCTGCAACTGTCTCTGTGCCGTTTCCCTTCCCTCACACCACACTGCTCACCACCACAGGCACAACATTTTCTTTAGCACTACTTCAACAGTACTCCACAGTACCTTTTAGCGATGATACACAAACCAAATTTCAGCGAGCCTTGTTTAGTTATGAAAAAAAATTGTATTTTGATATTGTAACCCTTTTGTTTGTATTTAACAATTATTGTCTAACTATAGACTAACTAGGTTCAAAAGATTCATCTCGTAAATTACATTACAGACGAACTGTGTAATTAGTTTTTATTTTCGTCTATATTTAATGCTTCATGCATGTGCCACAAGACTTGATACGATGAAGAATCTTGAAAAGTTTTTGAATTTCAGGGTAAACTAAAAAAGGCCAAAGCCAAATGTCAACATCCGAAAGTTGATTATGTGCCGTCTTTAGTATCACATTTTTGCCCCTAATTTCTCATAACAATTAATGGAATGGAAATTTGAACATTAAAATTCTAAAATTACAAATGTAAAGTGTTCACTTTTATATTGTATATATAAATTTAGCATATGACTGTTTATATTTTGATATGGAGGGTGTTTCACTTCGTATTGCATAAAGGTCTGCAACTACAAATAACATGTGTAGCATCAGTCCAAATAACAGGTGTAGCATTAATCGAAGTGACAAATCTACCTGAATTACCCAAGATGTAGACATCCACATACAACTTAATTACAAATGTAAAGTGTTCACTTTTATATTGTATATATAAATTTAGCATATGACTGTTTATATTTTGATATGGAGGGTGTTTCACTTCGTATTGCATAAAGGTCTGCAACTACAAATAACATGTGTAGCATCAGTCCAAATAACAGGTGTAGCATTAATCGAAGTGACAAATCTACCTGAATTACCCAAGATGTAGACATCCACATACAACTTAATTAATCCAGTCCACTCCACACTACAGCCATTTTTATTTATTTTAATAAAAAATCCTCCGTATTATCATTCCTCACTTGCAGGAGCAGCATTGCAGCATAATGAGACTATACAGCCGAAAGCAAAGAGGCAGAGCTAATAATAATCAGGGCTAACAAGCCACGACAGACATTGGCTGATCTCTATAACACGGCTATCATGGTATCATTAGCATCGAAATCATTTAGGCCACGTGCAGCGCACGGCTTCCTACACCACGGTAAACACAAAACAAAACATCAGCTCAGTCACCGTGCACAAAACGTACACAAGACCAGGAGACATGGTCGCAAGGGATGGTCAGTAAAGCAAAGCACACTTCGAGCAGGCAAAACAAAACAAATCATCGGAGCATCATTGGGAGTACAAACATGGCGGGATATATTAGGGGATAGATAAACGAGTCATATGACAGACAAAGGTACCAAACCATACTAAACAAGGCTAATGATGTCCCTCAGCAATGGCACAGGGTGCCAGAGCATCACAAGTTCCTTAAAAAGACTTCTTTAGTTTACTGCTAGGGAAGGCGGAGCATGGCGCAGCAAAAGAGGCTCTGCAACGGCTGCATCTAGGCGCCAGGAACGCTGCCTCCAGTCTGGTGAAGCATGGCGTCAATCTCATCGCCGTCTTCCATCTCCAGCTGCACGAAATATCAGTCAATGATTCCTCCCAAAGCTAGGGGCTACCTACTGGAAGAGATGAGGATTTGCAAGCACCACGTACCTCATCCGGGGTCTGCTCGCCGCGAAGCCTGCGGCCATCAAACAGGAATGCAATGGCATTCATATCCACAGACTGGCGGTCACAGTAGGCGTTCATCAGCTTCTTCAGCTGGGTGGACCTCTTAATGCGGAAGAAAACCTCATTGCCATCCTATATATTATTTTATATCATAAAGAAAAGAGTGAGTGACAGATAATACTACGGACAGCAGTATCAGAAGATTGTAACCTAAACAATCTAACATGTATAAGGCCACAACGTTCAACCAATACATAGAGCAGCTCAATCAGAAAATTGATGATGCCATATTGATCCCTGAAGAGGATCAATCACTGAAATACAGAAAAATTTAAGTTTCAACTTTTCAAATCAAATCAAAAACAGAGTTAGATTTTTGATGGATGCTTAAAGGATGTCTCACGTTACATTAGGCAATGGTAGTTGAACAGATTTTTTTTGCAAATAACGGAGCTACAAAACCTAAGTATTAACCATTTACGGTCACTTGTGTACAGTCAAAATGTCAATAAATTAAACTACCTAGAACTGAAGTTAAGTAATACTTTCACACAAACCCTAGATCTCAAATAGGTCAATGTCGGACAAGGATTGTCAAGCATCATATTTCAAATACACCAACCCATTAGTATTAGCAAGAATTCTTTTTATACGCAAACTATAGTGCCTCTAAAATAACTCTGATTATACATCTTACTCCCTCTGTCCCTTTTTAATTGTCGTCGTTGGTGTGTGTGCCATAAGTTTGACTCGATTTATAGAAAATACGTGCAACATTTGTATCTCCAATTAAAATTTGTTAAAAACTAGATTCAAAGATCTTTCTAATGATACTAATTATGTATTATAAATATAAATATTAATACTTCTTAATATATAATTGTCGGCAGTTGTTTTTCGGAAAGCGAAAGCGACAATTAAAAAGGGACGGAGGGAGTATATCTTAAAGATCACAAAGATATCATTAGACAAGATTCAATGTCCTGAGAGTATAAACAATTTGCAAGCTAATGTGTAATGCCTTTAAAATTACTGATAGTACAACTGACAGATCAAAACAATTTCATCGACATTCATTCAATGTCATGATATATAAAAGATAAAAAATTATTTGGCAAACTAAGAATAAAGTAATATGTCAAGCAACTTTAACAATTCTTTCACAATTAAATAATAAGACAAAGAAAGTTACCGAAAATTAAGAGAAATCTGAGCTCTTGGCACAAAAGAATAAAATCAAACAACAAATAATGGTAACTGGCCCATATCAACCTTATATACAAGCCATATCCTCCACCAAAAAAAAACCAGTATAAACAAGTATGATCCTGTAAATCTACAGGATAAATATCTATTGATTAGACCTACCTTAGAACAGAAATATGAATAATCATATATTCAGAATCATGTGAGATAAAAAAAATGAATCCCAGATAACAAAGCAACCAAACATAAACTTCCGGATTCCGGCTATCATATAAAAAATTATGACAATCTCCCACGATCATACCAAACTACACAGTGCTTAAACTGTTACAAACAAAAGACTAATCTTAAATATGAGAATTCTGCCAGTGTCATAGTACCCCAGTACAGATTGAATAGCAATAGGTGACATGCATATCAAGGTAAACTGCCTAGACATAATGAAATAGTACAGGTTGTATGATCAACAATCGATGCCCTCTTCAGACAATCAGTACTGCAAGTACGAACAATCAAAGTCTGTTCTCTCTTCTTTTCAGTCTGCACGGCCAGAAGAATCAGCCAACAGTTAATTTCAGCTATGACTTTTCGGGCCAACACAAAAGTCAATCGCCAGGAATCGAGGGCCCCAACCCGATAGACCTAGGGCACATAGGCGAACGCAATCGGCAAACATTCGCTCGCAAAAAACCGAGACATCGCTACCTACCAATCCCACATAGCTGGCACCCTGGGATTCCGATAAACCACCGCACAACGACGATCGATCGCTACGAGAGGGCGGGTTTAACAGCGCTAATCTACATCGCCGCAGGGAAGAAGATGAGGAAGGGGGAACCGCCGGCGAGCTGACCTGTCCCTTGACCTTGAGATTGATGTGGGCGCCGCCCGCCTCCGCGGGCTTCTTGTCCTCCTCACCGGCTCCAGACATCGTCGACGAAGGCTCCGAACTCAGCAGCGGCAGAGGTCAGTTTCCCGGCGATCGATCAATCGGTGGAGGCGGCGGCCGGCGCGGGTTTGTGGTGGGGTTGCGATGCGCCGGCGGACTCGAGGCCTCTTATAGGACGGCTGCCCATAAGCGGATTTGATACGAGGTTCGCGTCCGGATCCTCCCTGCGCGGGCCTCCTGTGGCCCCGCGTGAACCGGCGCCTCGGGTTGGTTGGTGGGCAGTGGGCACCTGCCGCCCGGCGCGTGCGCGGCTGTTCGGGGCGATCGGGGTCCGGGTCCGGATCCGGTGCGGCCGCCGCTTCGTGTGGGCCGGTGCGCTGCGTGGGTTGCACGCAAACCGGGTCAAGTCCGTGTGGGCCCTGCCTCGCTCCGCTCCCCTCCTCGCTCCATTTTTTCTCTCGTTTCTCCGTGTCGCACAGCGGAACAGGTGTACGGCGCGGGCGCGGGCGCGGGGCTATCCGGTTCGGGCCTTGTTTAGGCCTTGTTTAGTTCCTAAAAATTTTACAAATTTTTTTCGATTCTCCGTCACATCGAATCTTTAAATACATACATGAAGTACTAAATATAGACAAAAATAAAAACTAATTACACAGTTTGGTCCGAATTGCCGAGACAAATCTTTTAAGCCTAGTTAGTCCATGATTGGACAATATTTGTCAAATACAAACGAAAGAGCCTAGTTAGTCCATGATTGGACAATATTTGTCAAATACAAACGAAAGAGCTACAGTGTCCATTTTGCAAAATATTTTAGAACTAAACAAGGCCTAGATGAAAAAGATTTTAGATTTTGACACTGTAACATTTTTGTTTTTATTTAATAAATATTATCTAATTATGGAGTAATTAGTCTTAAAAGATTTGTCTCGTGATTTACAGGTAAACTGTGCAATTAGTTATTCTTTTTATCTATATTTCATACTTCATGCATGTGCCGCAAGATTCGATGTGACGAAAAATCTTGTAAAGTTTTGGGTTTTTGGGTGTATCTAAACAAGGCCTTAGTTCACCTTGAAAACTAAAAAGTTTTCAAAATTCCCCATCGCATCGAATCTTTCGGCACATGCATCAACCATTAAATATAGACGAAAATAAAAACTAATTCACAGTTTACCTGTAAATCGCGAGACGAATCTTTTGATCTTAGTTAGTCCATAATTAGACAATATTTGCTACAAACAAACGAAAGTGCTACAGTAGCGAAATCCAAAATCTTTTCGCATCTAAACAAGACCTCGGCTGTGTTTATCTCTCATGCAAACCAGTTAGGCCCTGTTTAGTTCCTCACCTAAAAAATTTTCATACATCCCATCAAATCTTTGACACATGCATAGAACATTAAATATAGATAAAAAAATAAACTAATTACACAGTTTGGATGAAAATCGTGAGACGAAATTTTTAAGCCTAGTTTATAATTAGCCTTAAGTGCTATAGTAACCAACATGTGCTAATGACAGATTAATTATTTATTAGTTTTTAAAAACCCCTCCCGACATCCTTCCTACACATCTAATATAACACTCAAAAAATTTTCATCCAAAATATAAACAGGGCCTTAGACTTGGGTATATTGGTTCCCATTGCTAAATTTTACCTAACTAAAATTATTTTAGATACTTTTGGGTGACTAATGGAACTAAACTATTTAGCTTATTTTAGTCAAGGTGTTTAAAACTTTAGCTACTAAAGTGACTAAAGTTTAGCTAACTAAAATTTAACAGAGGGAGCTAAATTGGGCCTTGTTTAGTTTGCCCGTGAAAATTTTTTGGAATACTATACTAGCATTTTGGTCCAATTATATATTAATTAGGTTTAAAAATTATCTCGTAAATTACAGACAACTGTATAATTATTTATTTTTTATTTATATTTAATGTTCCATGCATGTGCCGTAAAATTCATGTGACGAAAAATCTTAAAAAGTTTTTGACTTCCGAAAGAAATTAAACAACGTCTTACTTTCCAAAAATTTTACAAAATTTTTTAAGATTTTCTATCACATCAAATCTTACGCATATGCATAAAACATTAAATATAGATAAAAAATAATTATACAGTTTGTCTGTAATTTGCGAGACGAATCTTTTGAGTCTAGTTAATTTAAGATTGGATAATATTTATCAAATACAAATAAAAGTATTATAATGTCAATTTTGCAAAACAAGGTTTAATAGTATTTTTAGTCGTAGGCCTTGTTTAGTTCCCACTAAAATCCAAAAGGTTTTAAAGATTCTCTGTCATATCGAATTTTGTGCCACATGCATGCAGTATTAAATAAATAAATATAGATAAAAATAAAAACTAATTATACAGTTTGACTATAAATTACGAGACGAATCTTTTAACTCTAGTTAATCTATAATTATACAATATTTACCACAAACAAACAAAAGTGCTAGACATTTAAACAATGCCGTAGCTTATTAGCAAGGGAACAGGCGTTTCTTCGCGTGTGTGCGAACGGGTGGGTTGGTGTGCGAAAAGGCCGCGAGGGGCCGATCCGTGCGGCGCGGGATCAGTTATTACGTTCCTTCCGTGCAATCAAACGGACGCGTGAGCAGTGTAAAGCATGATGCAGTTGCTGATTCAAAAGATGGGTGATGAGTGATGACAGCATAGTTATCGCGTTCGTGGAGAACTAAATCGGTTTTCTCGCGTAAACTAGAGGCACCGCCAGCAGTATTCAATTTATAGAGTATACAAGTTTTATCATGTGTCGGTCCTCATAGGAGTAGGTTCTATATAATTCTATTCTACGGACATCTATATTTAATCTACACTTAACTATAAAGACACAAAAAAAATGTTAAGGTTTTTCTTCCACATATTTAAGAGGAAAAATTCTTCATAAACCAAGATTACATGTAACACATACTTTTTCTAAACCAAAATTCAATCTCAAATACATCTATTTAGTAACATGAGTCAAGTGTGACCTAAAAAAAAGAAATCAGCTGAACACAGGTCCGACACAAAAAAAGAACGGACAAAATAAAAATGAAAAAAAAGCTCACCCGTGGTAAGATATATAATATTTAAATTAAAAATTAATATAAGATTTATATTTTCTTTGAACCTGTTTTTATTTAAAAATACCCCAGTATCCTTTGGCATGGACAGACTTCGTATGCGTACCGCGAATATAGAAGTTTACAATCAACTAAAATAAGAAGGTAGAAAATAGTCAAAGCCACTAACAAAATAAAAAAAAACTCCAAATCAAAACCAAAACAAGAGACACATTTATCGTACCTCCTCACCTCGTTCTTTATTCGCATTGGCTTATGTTCCCAGAATTAAACTTACATATGCTTACAACTCCATAAAATTATTTGCTACAACAACCATTGTCACAGTGCCGAGCACACACCATTATGTTGTTCAATTAGAAGAAGAAGATTTCACAGCGATTCATTACATGGTCAGGTCCCATTAATAGAGATGTTTCATGGGGCCCGCTGTTGTCGCAAGTGCTGAGTCCAAATACCATATAGCAACTTCACCGACACGAGCGAGCTCTAGCTCCACCTATGTTGTTCGCACCATCGTTATCACACATCGGTCGGACATTTGGGCTCTGAGGCGGAGCGTTTGCCACGTCGCAACCCCTGTTCATCGGTACATGTCGGCTATCACCTTTCTTTACCTAGATGGCCGGTGTTCACTGCCACACCACCATGTCGTCGTTGCTGGATATTCCAAGCTACAACCTGTGGGGGTATAAACCCCTATACCCTCATGGGCTATATGGGCCGCACCATCAGAGGTGGCTCGGCCCACAAGATGAAGACGTGCGGCGCACGACTGGTCGGCGTGCACCGCAAGGCTACAAGATTTTGTACCAAATAGGATACTTTGCTTGTAACTCTGTCCCTTCAGGATATATAAGGAGGGGCAGGGGTCTCCTAGAGGACAAGTCATACATCATATTCTCTCAACACAAATCAATACAACCAGACGCAGGACGTAGGTATTACGCCAACTCGGCGGCCGAACCTGGATAAAAAGCTTGTCCGTGTCTTGCGTCACCATCGAGTTCGTAGTTTGCGCACCGTCTACCGATAAACTACTACCGTGGGTATACCCCAAGGTAGACTGCCGACTAGCTTTCGTCGACAGTGGCGCGCCAGGTAGGGGGTGTGCGTACAGCTCTCCCGACGAACAAGATGGCCATCATCCCCGACTTCGTGGCCATGGCGGGCGACTTCACGTTCACCGTCAGCTTCAACAACTTCACCGCCATGACAACGGAGGAGGTGTAGATCCGATCTGCGCCAACCACTTCTTCATCGACGTCGGCGGCGGCTTCAACCACGCTGGCTACGACTCCGACTACTCCAGCAACGTCTCCGACCACGCCGACAACGCGTCACCCGCTTCCCTGCTACAAAGGGAGGCAGATCGACAACACCGACCTGCTCGGGCCATCGACCAAATTGTTTGGCCTACTTGCTCTGACCACGAGTCGCAATAATAATCGCCGCGAAGAACGACGCTACGACAACAGCGACCACCATCATGACAAGTCGAAAAGCTCGAAGGCTGGACAATTTTGTCGTCACTAACTAGACTTTCATCCAAAGATAAGTACACTTCTAATATCTTATTTATTTTTGGCATAATATTTTTTATTATTCTTCAAAACAACTTTTTTAGCCGACTAGTTTTTTCTCCTACACGAGCTTTCCAGAGCTGGTATTGTCTCCGACTCCTCCCTACACGTGCACGAGATCCGCCCTCTGCGTTCCGGGTGGTCGGCAGTACTCTCTGACGTGGCTGACAATCCTACGCATGCCTAGGTTCCGCACCTCATGCTGATTGTTGGCTAGACCAGAGCTGGTACAAGCTCTAGGATGAATTAACTACTTGTGCTAATTTTATAACAAAAAATCTAAAACTTATCTCAGTACTGATTTTTATCTAAAGTTTATTTATACATCATGTACTACCTATTCTTTATATTTATTTTTCAGGGGTTTGGCCCAGTCGACAAGCTACGCTCGGGGACTCGTCGACTATTCCCTACGCTGTGCCCGGGGACTGCTCCGACCACCGAGCACGTTTACGTTCCCAACCACGCTCGGGGACTTGTCGACTACTCTCTATGCTGTGCTCGAAGACTGTGCCGACCACCGAGCACGTTTACGTTTCCAACCACGCTCGGGGACTTGTCCACCGGTCCCTACGCCGTGCTCGAGGACTGTGCCGACCACCGAGCACTATACGCTCGGGGACTGGTCGACCAGCTCACCAATTTAAGAACTTGGGGACTGCACCGACCACCGAGCACTATACGCTCGGGGACTGGTCGACCAGCCCACCAATTTGAGAATTCGGGGACTGTACCGACCACCGAGCGTTCTATGCTCGGGGACTGGTCGATTAGTCTATTCAATTGCATACGAGCATGATATGCTCGGGGACTGGTAAATTCAATTTTTTAGACCTTGCTACAAGGCTCATACTTCGCCTTCCAGCAAGCTCGGGGACTATATCGGTACGATGCATCTGGCGATGCATCTCAGTTTCAGAATTTCTTTGAGGACTTTTCTTTTGACCCTGGCACCACGTGCCTACGTCACCTACTACCAGGCTCGGGGACTAAGTGGGCACACTTCACCTTGCGGTGAATATGCTTGCTTTTTGAAAGACTATACTTTTCAGAAAAATAAAGTGGGCATACTTCACCAGGAAAGAAATCTTTTTTATTAAGAGCACCATGCATTCTTCGAACAACCTGCTTCTTCGATGTCAATGTTGATCAACTGTCTTTTGAGTTGGTCAAAATACCGTTGCAACTGTTTGGGCGACTTTCCTACTTATTTAAGACGTCAAGCCTCACTGATCGAAGAAGCTCAAGACGGCGTGTTACATCATAATACATGGTGCTCGGGGACTAGCTGTGGGGGTATAAACCCCTATACCCTCATGGGCCTATATGGGCCGCACCATCAGAGGTGGCTCGGCCCACAAGATGAAGACGTGCGGCGCACGACTGGTCGGCGTGCACCGCAAGGCTACAAGATTTTGTACCAAATAGGATACTTTGCTTGTAACTCTGTCCCTTCAGGATATATAAGGAGGGGCAGGGGTCCCCTAGAGGACAAGTCATACATCATATTCTCTCAACACAAATCAATACAACCAGACGCAGGACGTAGGTATTACGCCAACTCGGCGGCCGAACCTGGATAAAAAGCTTGTCCGTGTCTTGCGTCACCATCGAGTTCGTAGTTTGCGCACCGTCTACCGATAAACTACTACCGTGGGTATACCCCAAGGTAGACTGCCGACTAGCTTTCGTCGACACAACCCAATTAAAGTGCATGGCATGGATTGCTTGTCGTTCGAGGTGGTGGAATGGTCCACACGCAGACACATGTAGTGAGAGTCTAAGGCGCTATCATGCATGGACGGACGATGCTACGACCATCTAGCTTGAATCGTTGAACTCTTAGGTCATTGCATGTCTTTGTCACTAGCGCTAGAGATAAGGACCATGCCGCCCAGCCCTAGTCCCTGAATGTCCCACGGCTATAGGCCCAGTCATATTGTGCGCTTTTCCGATGTCTTGGTAGAGCACAATGGGACTCATCTAGGATTGGAGCAAGATGGATAGCAACAAGTGCAACAATTGCCAAGATGACATTGCGATGGAGGAAGTAAATGGGGAAACAAGAAAGTGTGGTGTCTGAAATTTGATTGAGATATTAAATTTTATTAAAAGAGCAAAATATAATTTCTCTCTGTTGCAATGCATGGGGCACTTATGCTAGTACTAATAAACCAAAATTTCATTATATTTTTTCTTCCATCTCTCCGTGAAAAGTTTCTTCGATGTTGTTTCTTTTCTTCTCAAACTATATTCATATCCTTTTGTACTCAGGACACGTGAGTCAGGGTAGGCATCGGTTCTTGGTTCGGTTTCCTCGATTGTTTATAAAATTCGGTCGGATCGGTTTCACAAAATTTTAGGAACCGAGCATTTTGGTTCTCGGTTATTTTGTTTCGGTTTCGATTTTTACTGAACTAACCATTTTTTCAACAAAGGTTAATACAACAAAAATAATATGTAGGTTTTAAAATTTATGAAATTTGGTTCTTTCGGTTAATAGTTAACCAAGGATAGAAACCGAATTGTTCTTGGTTATTTTGGTTCCTCGAAATCTGTCAATCGAATAAGAAACCGTTTTTTTTGGTTTTAGTTCTAGTTGGTCGGTTTCAGTTAATTGTGCCCACCCTAACCCGTGAGCATACAAGAATAACTTACGTCTAGTAATAATCCATACGAAGTCTGGTTCCACAACGTATTGGTTACATCCTCCGCATCTTATATTCTTATATATACCTAGACTCATGACGTATTGGATCACCCTCTGTATTGTATCATCGTATGTGACCCCGTGATCATGAGTTAGAACAACTCGCGCCTAGTCTTCATGAGAACAACACACGTCTAGTCATAATAATATAGAGTCCAATTATACTACGTATTGGGTTCCAACGTAACACATTACAATGGGCATGTGACATCTTTGATATCCTAAATAAATAAATTTTTAGAATGTATTGATATTATTATTCTTAAATAATTATTATAATTTACTTTTTAATGATTGAGCTATGATTAAATGTTTTTTTTGAAAAAATAAAGAAAAATGCAGTAATACCGAATTTTGTAAAACGTCAGATAGACAAATTAAAATTAATATTTTGGGAGTATTTTTTAGTAACTTGTATTAGAAAACTTATATAAAATTTAAACATGATTTATAGAATCTAATAGTATCTTCACCATTCAATATTATCAAACAGAAAATTATCGTGAGTAAAAGTACCCAAGGGGTTCACGGCGCAATAGCAAAAAAATTGGTTGGGGGGGCTCCCACCTAGGGTTCAAATCCTGGGTGCGGCACTTTATTCTGGATTTATTCTAGTTTTTTCCGGCGCTATGCATTAAATGGTAGGTGACGTACTCGTCGACAGCGGGGCGCCTGTGTTGACTTCGTGAACTTCAAGATTTGCCGGTTCAGTCCTTCGAAGGTGCTCATAGGAGTAGGGTTTACGTACGTGTGTTCATAGGGGTGAGTGTGTGTATGTTGAGTGTCTGCGTTGCACTGTGTAATCTTAAAAAAAAATTACCTTAGATACCACTTGGCAGTGGAGTGCTACTGGTACAAGATAGTCAAAGTGTAGAACCTATCTTTGGATACACGAGCGAGTTCATTTTTTTTCATGAAACTACCACCGGCTGCCATGCTATGTTCGTTAAAAAATTGGCCGACACTGATGCTAATTTATTTAAAAAAATTAGTTTTTCGCTAAAAATTACTGATAAAGTAGTTCAACGGGGTCAAAGTTTTTGGCAAGGTTATTTATTTTTTCAATGAAACTATGGCTGCTTTTATCAGCGATTTCATTTTTTTTCACTGTACTACCAGTGCCTGGTATCATCGAAATTATTGGCAGGTTCATTATTCTTTCGTGAAACTACCGGTAGTTCTTTTTTTTTTGTTTCAATTTTTCAAGAAAGCTCGCTGGTCGCTGCACGTAGGGTCATTTGTACTTACCGCAAAAGCTCCAAAACGCCCCTATCCAGGCCGTCAAAGCCCAGTCCTCTGGCCTTAATGGTCGACGGTTGATAGCGATTAGGATTCTCTAAAGCCCACAGTTTAACTGGAGGACAGCCCAGCCCATAAAAAGTAAGTGTTCAACAGTAAGTACTACGTATGTTTGCGGCGGGCTGGACGATCCTAATCCTAATCCCACTGGTTGCTCGCCACCACCGTGGACGAAACGCCGGCCCCACGATTCAGTGACCGTCTCACCTCAAGGACCCGGACCTGGACCCGAGTCCGACCGCACGGCGACCCTTCTAGACTTCCCTTACCCGAAGAGGCAAAGAGGCAGCAGCAGCAGAGTCCAGACCGTTCTCCGTCCGTCTCCACTCTCCACGCGCCACACTCTCCCGAACAGCATCGCCGCCCGCCATGGGCTCGCCGCTCCGCACCGTCACAGTGCACCTCCGTCGCTCTTCGTCAGCGGATACCGTGGCAATCGCCGTGGACGGCGGCACCGGGGTGGACCTGGCCCGGGTGGGGCTCGCGCTGGGGCTGGACCCCGCCTCCGTCCGCCCCAACGGCTACTTCCTCAGCCGCGGCCCCGGCCACGTCTGCTCCGCCGTCACGTGGCGCGCGCTCCTCGCCTTCTTCGCGAAGCGCGGGCTGCCCACCGGAGCCGACGCCGCCGCGCCCGTCGTCGTCGACGGCAAGCCCGCCGCGCCTACTGCGCAGAGCTCAGGTGCGTTGAAGACGGTTTGGACCTCGCTCCGTAAGGAACTCTGAATACTTGATTGCTCCCGTTGCTAACTGGTAGAGAAATTACGAGCGGTATCTCTGAATGTTACAATGTGCAGTCGTGGTTCAGGGATCAAGTGGGGTGATCGACGCATCTGTTCTTCCAGCGTTCAGGATCATACACATCATATGCCTGATTGGTTGTTATGCCCTTTTATTAGCTTCAATGATCAGTAGTACCAACCGGTTTATGAAATTTGCAGCTGCTTATATTTGCTATCTGGGATGAATGGGGATCAAGTACCACCAGAGGCAAAGAGTGTGGCACTACTGAACCACTCTTACAGCTATGGACCATAAACCTCATAAGTAGCGCGTATGTTTGAGATTGACAACTATAAACTGTACATTTATTCCTGAGGTTACCAATGCTGCCAATTTTCCGAGTGTCTTGTGTTATGTAATCGTTTCACACGATAATGTTTGATACTCTATTATTCTTCAGTATTCAGTAATGTTGACAATTTGTTATTTCAGTTTTCATTATCTTGGGCCTCATGTAATTGCCATGCGGCAATTCTTTGTCGGTTCATTATCAAGTGCTACTTGTTGATGTGCACATTGAATTCGTTATGCATATATTGCATGGGTGTTTTCATTTTTTGGGAATATGCATGGGTGTTACCTGATCTGCTTAATACTAGATGGTTTACTTAATATTAATACTACAAGGATGCCACTATGGCATGTACTATATGCTTGGGGAAGATGATTTCAGATGTTTACACAATCATTTGGTCTGAATCCGTGAATTTCTATTCTTCAGATCGAACAACTCCTACATGCCCAAAGCGAAAATCTGGAGTGGAAGTAGAAAGATGTCCCAAGAAGAGCAAGCCTCAACAGAACAAATCAGCTCTCCCGAAACGAAGGCACGATGTACTCAGCGATGAAATCGTCCTTGGTCTAAAGAGAAGACTCAGGCTGGACGACCCAACCCCAGCTAAGAAGATTAAGCAAGTAGAATGCGGCTCAGGTGAGTTACTTACTGACCAATTCTCCAAAAATACTAACTACATAGTGCTTCATAATTATCCATATATAAGCAAGTAGAATGCGGCTCAGGTGAGTGACAACTGACAAATTTGTCTGTCTTGCTTGTTCTGCAATGGGCGATCGATGATGGACTATGGAGCAGAGACACAGCAACCAGTTAGATTTTATTGTGGCTTTGTGAATGCAAATGGAAAGCGGCTACGGGATGAGGAGATGATCACCTCGCTTTCATGTAAAAGAGTTCGGTGATCGGAGCTGAGGTAAATGCCCCTATCATGTGTTCCATCCAGCAATCATGTAATCTTCAACAGAAGGGCATATACGTACTTTGCTTGGAGGCAGTTCCAGATGCAGCTGCTGTATGCTAGCATAACTTAAGTAGTCCCCGTGTACATCCATGTGCCTTGTGAATATCACATCGATTGTAACTAAACGACATTTTACTTGAGAATCCTAGCGACAAGTCTCTGCATTTGTTGCTTTACAGCAGTTACAGTTCTGCTGCTTGTCAACTAGCCACGCGCCCACGCAACGGCATGCTTAAAGCCATATCAATATGTACCGTGCCGTAAAAACCTGAATTATGCAACTAACGACAGAAACTCTACCGTAAGTTGCATACACTTCTACCGTTCCACGCTCAATCACGCATCAAATCAAAATCTTCAGCAATTTTTGGCCCATACAAAGCGTTTTGCGTATGCTACCCTTGCCCATAATACAGGGACAAGCCAACACCTGGCCCATTTTGGCCCAACCGTCTCTCCGACACTTTCGCCTCCAACCTTGAAAATTCCGAAGCCGCCGTCGCCCGGTGGCCGCCCCTCCCTCCACCGAGGAGATGTCCATGCCGCAATCCGTCCTCCTCCTCCCCTCCTTTTTACCCCCAGCTCCCCTCGTTCGCGTCGCCTCGCGGCCGCCGTCGTCGCCATCCCTCACCGCCCTCAGATTCCACCGCGTCGACGCCAAGCTTTCCCCACCACTCCTCGCGGCATGCCACGGTCCTCCCGGCGGCTTCCGTGGTTATGGTGACTCCGGCGGCAGCGATGGAGGTGATGGAGGAAGCGGAGGTGGTGGCGGGAGAGGAATGGATTCTCCTGAACCCGGAGACGGGTGGTGGCGGCGGTGGTTCCAGGCCCTTCACCCGGAGTTCCTTCTCCTGTTCCTGCTCCTCCAGTCCGGCGCCGCGTCCGCACTCGCTGAGGCACTCGGCAACTCCGGAGATGACGCGGGGGGCGTGTGGGAGGTGAGGGGCGGCACGCGCACTCGCCTTGTGCCGGACTCAACCTGGACCTCCTATCTCATCGCTGGGGACGACGGATCGAAGCGGGAGGACGAGGATGGAAAGGTGGGAGACGGCCCTGAGGGCCTAGCCGCCCTGCGGAGGCAGCTGGGGCGGTCGTGGCGGCGGTGCGCCGATGTTGCTGTCCAGCTGCTGCTCCCCGACGGATACCCTCATAGCGTCAGCAGCGACTACATGAACTACTCGCTCTGGCGCGGCGTTCAGGGCGTGGCGAGCCAAATCAGCGGGGTACTTTCCACGCAGGTAGTGGAGCTCATCTGAGCGTTCATCGCAATTCATTCAAGCATATAGGTAAAGGGTAACGTATTTATTATCCCTGAAACATTTTCTTCAGGCTCTGCTCTATGCGGTTGGGTTAGGGAGAGGAGCGATACCCACTGCTGCTGCGGTGAATTGGGTCCTGAAAGATGGCCTCGGGTACCTTAGCAAGATCATGTTGTCCAAATTTGGACGCCATTTTGATGTTAACCCCAAAGGGTGGCGGCTATTTGCTGATTTTCTGGAGAATATGGCTTATGGGCTGGAGATTCTGACTCCAGTGTTCCCTCACCTGTTTGTTCCAATTGGGGCGGCTGCTGGTGCTAGTCGCTCAGCAGCTTCTTTGATACAGGTTAAGACCTACTTTCGTATTGATCATCAGTATTCTATAGTTTGCATTTATGGAAATCTAGGCTCATTATATTGTAATGAAGATGTTCTGCTTTGTGTATCTCATTATCCTCACACTTGGTAGCCATATGAACATGATCCTACAGAGTTGAGCCTAAAATATGGTCTCTAGAAGATGTATGACTATATTTGAAGATTTTCATAGCATGCTTATACTCACCACAGCAATAAACATAGAACTAATATATGATTCGATTTTGGTGTTATTTCTGCTAATCGCAGATATAACATGTCGACTAGGGTTCCGTGAGTTTTGAACTGTAGTGGGCTGGGTCTTGTTTCTAACCATGTAATTTCCCTGACTCATGCCTTGTTGTTCGCTTCCATACTGAAGCTTTCTCATAATGAAGAATAACAACCAAATCTGAGAACGTCCATTCCGCACAATATTAGAATCCAGTTTTGTCTGTTTTTCATATATGGATGAAAATGGCATATGGCAACATGTCAAGGTCGTTTCCTCTATGTGCTGTGTGCTATGAAAGGGTTATTTTGTCACATATTTATTCTTACTAATTTTTCCAGCAATAGCATATTTGCAATTTTGTTAAATGCATTGATCATGTATCTATCTTTCTTATTGGAGTAAACCACTGTTTTAGTTCATCATCCTTCAACAACTACGACAGATTATCATGCTTCAGTTATCTATCTTATGTTAGTACAATAATGCAACAGCTATAGTACTGTAAGTTTCCATGACTGCAGGCTGCCACGAGAAGTTGCTTTTATGCTGGATTTGCAGTACAAAGAAACTTTGCTGAGGTGTGCTTATCCTCATATTTGAAGATTTTTCACTTGTTATCATTTGTGGGCTAATTGTTTTTTCCTTTTACTGTGTATCAGTCCATCAAATCAAATTGTAGTATGCTTATATGCCTTACTGGCTGAGACTTTCCTGTTTTCAGTTATCTACTTAATCCATCTGGAATTGTACAACTAAGATGATATATCCACCTTTTACATGCGAAATTTATCTCTGATAGATCTTTACTGTTTTAAATAATAAATATATAACACAGTAGAGGAAACACTTACTGTTTCCATTTCAAAATTTGTTATCTGCCATAGATCTTGCTCATATTTCATATCCTGCCAGCTTAGATGTTTAGGAACTGGAAACATTTTATGGTCTCCTACAAGTATTTTGGAATTTGATATAAGAGTTCTGAAGTGTCAGTTGTCAACACTACCTTGTGGTGGTGCAGAACAGCTGCAGCAACCAGTGCGTTGATAGATTCCATAGCATTTCTCTCAACCCATTCCATTTGTATTTGTACAAGGAACTGATGCATCACATTATGAAATGAGCACTTAAGAACCTAAAATCCAGTAAATGCATTGTTTCCTCTTTTCATTGTATTTCCATCTCTGTGACTGGAAAGAATTGAAAATGGCATTTCAGGTTATTGCAAAGGGTGAAGCGCAAGGAATGGTTAGCAAATTTGTTGGCATAGGGCTTGGCATTGCGTTGGCTAATCAGATTGGCTCATCTGTACCATTAGCTCTTATTTCGTTTGCTGGAATTACTGCAGTTCACATGTATTGCAATCTCAAGTCGTATCAATCAATTCAGCTCAGAACACTGAATCCTTACCGTGCAAGTAATTTGATTTCTTCACTGATGTTTTATCTCCATTCCATGCTGATTTTCATCATATCACAACTTTCGTATGAATGAAATTTTGTAATCAGTGAGGCTACTTTGTCATTTTATTGCCTTAACAAAACTAGCCATTGAATAGAAACTGTTTAGAGAGTAAAAACTGGCAGTTTATTTCTGATAGATGGTTGAATGAAAGCTGGAACCATATATTTAGTTTGTTAGTTATATACTTATATTTTGCTTCGATAATACTCTCTTACTCCAACATTTCACATTTTGCTGTATAGGATTTTATGGGGTAGAAACGTGCACTGTATGTACCTGATCCCCTGTATCAATGCTCTATTCCCTGTCATTTACTCCTTCCGTTCAAAATTACAAGTCATTTTGGCTTTTCTACAGTAGACATTATATATATCTAGGTGCATAGCAGGATCTATGTACCTACAAAAGCCAAAACGACTTATAATTTGAAATGGAGGGAGCAGCATTTGTTCTTTAGAGTGTGTAAACCGTTGTTTGCTTTCGATATAAGCAGAGATGTTTTCATGTGAAAAATTATTCTTTAGAGTGATAATGTTACAGGGAAGTGATTAAACATTTTAGTTCCCGTCCTTCTTATGTAGGCTTGGTGTTTAGTGAATATCTGTTAAGTGGACAAGTTCCATCAGTCAAAGAAGTTAATGATGAGGAACCTCTTTTCTTCAATCTGTCGCTTGGCGCTTCATGTCAAGTAAGTCAAGGTTACTTTTATTCTTGCACTGATCACATTTCTCTTCTATCCAACTGTTTATGTTGCTCAATTTTAGCCTTTAGAGGCCCCTGTTCTAATACTCATGTGGTACAACTAATGTCTTTGGTAATGTCCAAGTTATGATTATGCCATTTGTGTCTGATACAATCAGCTTCTCATTATGAATCCTTGAGTAACTTAATGGTACATGTTCAATCAAGAACCTTTCATTATTTTATATTTCTCATTTTGTGCACCTCTAAATTTTTGCAACAGCAAAGCAAGATTTTGTCAGCGGAAGCAAAAGATGCTGCGGATAGAATATGCCGGCGGTTACAAATGGGTTCTAAGCTTAGTGAAATAATTGAGAGTAAAGAAGATGCTTGTGCATTGTTTGATCTTTACAAAAATGAGCAATATCTGCTTATGGATTACAAGGGAAAATTTTGTGTAAGTTCATCTTGAAGCAAGTATATTCCAATTATCAGTTTTGTGTTGTTACCCATTAATAAGTTAACAACATTTTATCTTTTTACAGATTGTACTTAAAGAGGGATCTTCTCCAGAAGACATGCTCAAATCTTTGTTCCATGTTAACTATCTGTATTGGCTGGAAAGGTATATGGGTTTCAAACCAAGTAATGTTGCCTCAGAGTGTAGACCTGGTGGAAGGCTTGAAGTATCCCTGGATTATGCTCAGAGAGAATTCAGCCATGTCAAACATGATGGTTCTGATGGTGGCTGGGTTATGGATGGTCTGATTGCAAGGCCCTTGCCCGTTAGAATACGAATAGGAGATGGTGCTCCTTAGGACTTTGCTCTATTAACTGTCCTCAGAGCTACATCCCTTGGAAATGTACAGTTTACTTATTATCTGATCAAGTTTAGGGAGAGTAATATTTTACCAACAGTCCTCAAATAACCTGGTGCTCGCCTGCAGTTTTTACCCTCATAGTGGGATGGAACTGGCTACATCTCTGGTATAGATTTTCTTGGGGATGGGATTCTTTGTAGTTGGTTTTGACTTTTGAAGCCTGTACTAGTGCAGTAGTGCTCACAAGATCTCAGGCTGTCATAGAGATTCAAGACAGTAGATTAAGGATTTCTAGATTTGTCAATGCTCAGTATGCCCACCTTGTGTGCTTGAGATCGATTTTACTGGCAATACTTGTCTGGTTAGCAATATTTCTATAAAATTAACATTCCATAATGTTTATTTTTTAAGGCATCATTCCATAATGTTAGTGCAACATGTGTGAGAATGTAAAACTTGTAATGTGCTGAGTTATGTTCTACTGTCTTGAATCATGGCCCGGCAGCTATTCATAGCTTTTCCATAACCTGCCTTGTACAACATGAAGACAGCTAAGTTTGCTTTCTTCAAGCCATGTGTCTATGATGGTTCCGCAAAACTCATGCCGTGCAGTGAAGTTTTTCTGTTCCAATTTGCTTTCTCAGTTGTTTCTGTTGTATCCACTGTCTTTCAGTTGTACTCCAGGGCTTTACAAATTGGAGTTAGTTGTCCTCCACTTGCATAATCTTATGGTAAAAAACAACTGGTTTGCTTGGGACCATATGTGAGGATTGGTTTTGAAATATATTTGATTTGATTCTCTCTCTTTTTTTTTGAGGGAAGAGTATATTTGATTCTTTAATCAGTTGTATTTCCGATGAAACGAGTGCTACAAAATCTGCATGCCTATTGTCCATCAACTTTGCAATTGTACCCAGATAACAATAAAACAATACTTTTATTTTTAGGATAGGAAGGCACTGTATATGATACAAGCCCAAACCAGTTTTATAGGTACACATGATCACTTTGCTGAAGTATTACTTGTACAAGAAGCATTGTCAAGGTTAAGTGTTGGTCAAGAACATATGATACAAACTGGTTTGGGTTTGTATCATATACAGTGCCAACAGGTATTCCACGGCCAGATTCAGAGCCATGTTGAGAAGGCAAGTCATGGTCAGGCAGTACTGTGTGCCAGAAGCGTTCTGGCTCCTCTGCACTGCACTTTCCATCTCGTGCTGTGCCTATTGTTTTTTCACTTAAAACAGAACAAGTTTTTAACATATTTGTTCTTGAGATGAGAATCGGGTGTTGCAAGGATGGTGCCTAGAAGGGAAGACTGAAACAGAGCTAAAAAGATCTGTTAAAAACAATTCTAACAGTTGTAAATGGATATTATTTTGAAGTGAGTGATTATTATTAGCTTTTGGATTGGAATAAGGAATTTTCCTTGTCCAATTGAGAAATATATGAATACGCTACTCGGTAGTATTTGTTTCCAATGTCAAAGGAAGTTCATTTTAAGAAGAGGCTGAACGCTTAAAGGTGACAATTTTGTATCTTTTTCTTCCCGTAAGAATAAACCCATGGTTGGCATCTTTTGGAATTTGGACACAGGATTTTACTATTCGTAAGCGCATGCATGTAACTTTAAGTAGTTCCCGTGTACATCCAGGCGCCTTGTGAATATCACATCGATTGTAATTAAACGACATTTTACCTTGAGAATCCTAGTGACAAGACGTGCAAGTCTGTGCATTTGTTGCATGACAGCAGCTACAGTTCTGTTTCTTGTCAACTAGCCACGCAATGGCATGCTTAACTACCGAAACTCAACCGTCAGTTGCATACACTTCTACCGTTCTATGCTCAACCACTGCAGTCCTGGAGAAGTAGGTACAGCCTTACAGGACTGGGTATATGATCCCATACAATACAAAGAAATATATACATCAAAACCATGAACAATTTTTGGGCTTAAATACAAGTGCATGTACAAACTGGTAAGTAGCAATACATGAACACACTGAACAAGTACAATATCAGGCTGCGTTTTCTCAAGCCCTAAGATAACATACACATAAACCAACCACAACAAGTAGTAAGCAGCCAGTACCGGATAATCCGCTCTCTTGATATTTTCAATGAACACGAGCTACAATAATGACAACAAAAAGGAATTCGAAAGACGCAGCAGAGTTTCCAACTGGTGGTGAACCTGTCTATTGTGAACTTGCATTATGAAATTAAAATGCCTAGGGCAAAACAAGGCATTTGAAGCCATTTGAAGTCGAAGACACAAAGATCACAAAAGTCAAAAGCCTAGATCATCTGAAGCTTTGATTTTGGTGGTAGGATGGTACAAGGCACTGATGAAAGCACGTTGAGTTGGATCAATATGTGCTAGTGGCTGCTGCAGAAGTACAATCAACTTGTTTATTGAACGGTGCCTTCAATTTCCATCCAATGTATCTCTTGGGGCAACACCAAGCTGAACTTCTGAACAGCTTCTTAAACAGAACTATTTTGTTTCTAAAAAATCTTTGCCCGCACAGCTGACACATAAGGACATCACTGTGCAGTCATTGCACCCAGGATTATTCAGGCTTCAATTTTTTTTCTCTGCATAGCTGACACAAAACGGACATCATTGCACCAATTGTTGCATCCACGATCATTCAAGCTTCAATTTTCTCACCAATAAAGATGGATTTTAGCTCCTTAGTGAAATGGTTATTCCAGTCAGAAAGAGAAGCAAATGGCAGTAAGCCATTCAAGGCTGGGATAAAAAACCCCAGCGCAGCATAAAAGATCCAGCGGCGAATCCAATACGGGAACCAGACAGACTCCTTGCTGTCAGATACAGATATAGGACCATGAAGAACACGGTACAAGACCGATGGATAACAATTTCCAAGTAAATGGATGGAACAAAGAACCTCCCAGCATATAAGCCACATGTTCCCATCGCCACCAAGTGTGTTGGTACAGAACCTTCCAGCAAAGCCACAAATAATTCCCAACAGTATGATGTTGAAAGTTACTGGCATACTTGATCCAGACACTGCAGAACGCTGGAATGCTAACCAAACAATTGCCAGAATCATTACTATGCCAAAGAACATCCGTGTTGCAGCTACTACATGACATCTCATGAAGAGCAACCCGGAATTGAAGTTTGACACTGAATTTGGCACCCACCATGATTTAGATCCCTGCATGAGAGACAAGAGAGAATCTTTCTGGTTACCACACAGTTTTGTTAAGATTGTATTCTTCATTGATTATTGATAGAGAAAGAAGAGATAGATGATGAGTGTACCCTTGAAGTGGCTGCACATGCTGCTGTAATATCAGTTATCCTTTGGTATGAATAAATATAAGTTCCGTACCCAAAACATACTGACATAATAATAACTGCACTAACAAGGAAATCTATGAGTGTCCTCATTATTTGTGCATGCCTCGTGTCCTGCATCTGAGTCTTGAATTTCTCCGTTTGGAAGGAAGCTTTCTGAAATCCCAAGGATAACTTAATCTTGTCTAACATGTGCGAGTAGGAGTTAAGTTCTAGTTGAGACTGTTTAAGTTGCAACTTTCTCATGCTAAGGCTTATCTCAAATTCCTTGAGCTCATTTGACCGAGTTTGTTCTTTCAAAGATCTTTCAAATGCATTAAGGATCCGCCGATTAGCTTCAGGAGAAGATATGCTATGAGTACGACGAGTCAGCTGCTGATTGCCACCAGCATACAGAACAAGCTGACTTTCCACTGAATTTGAAAGGTCCTGCTTGATTTCTTGCGTTGGATTTTGTGGACCATCAGTGCTCAACTTGCTTGCAGCATCAGAGTCTTCATGCTTAGAAGAACATTGAGGAACTGGACCTTGTCCATAGACAGGCATCTCATTAACAAGATGAAGCGTTGTTAATGTGCTGCTGAATGATTTCTCAAAGTTTCTCATAAAACTGTCTAACTTGTTACCATATATCTACAATGATGAGTGAAAGATATATTAGGAATAATATTAACAACTGAGCTGTGGGATGATAAAGGGAACTAGGCTTACATTTCTCAATGATTCCTTCACTGCCGATGTACAGATCTGCATCCAAAGTCCAGACTCAGTTTCAAACTACAAACAGTTTCGTGGTTTTGTAGAGTTTATTAGTCAAATTGTGGTACAATAACCTTGGAAAGAAGTGCAGGCTGTATTCTTTCGCCTGAAGGATTCTTCGTATTCACAACCTGCAATCAGCAAATGCAACTCATTGCCCTGAACAGAAACTTAGGTGCACAAAAAACATGGCATGTGATGATGCTAACATGAAGTTGCATGTTGGTGAAATATAGGATTGTCTCTGGTGTTCTCATGTGAATGATGATGCCTCTGGATACACACTGAGGTGTGGGCAGACAATCATATGAAATGTAATCTCATGCTTAATTTCGGAATGGATAGCAATGTGCAATACAAGATGAACAAAACTCTTGTACGCCCCCACAGAAATGGAATAAAGTGACAATTTCCCTCCCCCAAAGGGTACTCCTCACTTGTATGGCTCTATCACCACTTCTCTGACCCCAAGCTGCCACATTTGACATGTGATGCACGATTGCTCGGAATAATTGCAATTTGCAACGACAAACGAAACGAAAATGATCCAGGGCGGCGGTATTTAGCATTGCGCGCCCGCCTCCTATCCTATCTGTGGACTAGCAACCAAGGCTACAGACTTACGTACAATTCGGTAGAACGGTGAAGGGTGAAATGCGGACATCAACACCGGTCGGCCCGTCGTTACCAACCCGCGCCAGAAATGGGGGAAGCTACAGAGAAAGGCCGAGGGAGTGGCAGTGGGTACACGCACCTGCGCGAGGACGGCCGCGAACGACATCCCGAGAGGCAGCGCGAGGTCGTCCTGCACCTGCGCGCCGGCGCCACCCTGACCCTCGCTCCCGCCCGCGGGCGTAGCGGCGGGGCCCGGCTCCTGCCGCCTTCGCCGCAGCCGCAGCCGGAGCCGGACACCCCTGCTGCGCCGAGCGGAGGAGGACCGGGAGGCAGAGGCGGATGCTGAGCCGCAGGCCGAGGAGGCGTCTCCCGACGCCTCCGACGAGGAGGGGTCGGCGGGTGCGGGTGGGTGGAGGCAGCCCGTGTCCATCTCGGCGGGGCCGGCGGGGCAGGGGACAGGGCGACCGTTCTGGGGTGTTCCTTTCTTCAGGCCAGGGCCAGGGACCCAGGGCTGCGCTGTCTGTGTGTGATTTGGTTCCGTTTTGACTTCGCTTTGGAAGGAGAGGGACGGACGGGGACGCCGTCGGAACGGGTGGGCGGAGTGTCCCAGTCGAAGCGCCCGTGGGAACGCGAGAAATGAAGTTATTATTACAGGAGGCGGGATTAGCCGTTTGAAGTGAAAATCCTGGGAAAGTTATTAATTCCATAATTTGTTTCGGAAAATTCGATTTTTTATTAAAAAATGAGTTTAGGGAGCCGACAGCCGAGGTCGGAGACTCTGGTCCGGAGCGGCGCAACGGCACGTCTGATTGCCGACGTGGGGCCCAGCGGCCCAGCAAAGGCCGGTCCGGGCCGTACTATTTTGAAGTCCAAATATAAGAAGGCTTGGGCTGTCAGCCCAGGACAGAACGTACTTTTCCGAAGCCCAAGATATAAGAAGGATTGAGCTGTCATGTAAAGAACGACTTACAAAAAAAATTACAATATCATTTTCTAAAAAAAATTACAATATCATAGGGTAGGAAATATGGATAGGACATAGGAGGTGTGGGTATCGCGTTCCCATGTACCTCTCGCAAGCTAAGCGAAAATGTGCTTGTGCTAACAGCTACATATATATAGCTGAATTTCCCACAAAAAAAAAGCTATATATAGCTGAAACAGCAGTTTGTTATGACATATTTTGGAGCACACAGTCGTGGAGCAATTTATTTTTTCAACCTTTTATAGCTATATACTATTTTAAAATAACA
This sequence comes from Sorghum bicolor, assembly GCF_000003195.3. Taxonomy (NCBI): domain Eukaryota; kingdom Viridiplantae; phylum Streptophyta; class Magnoliopsida; order Poales; family Poaceae; genus Sorghum; species Sorghum bicolor. Next base: position 71,101,435 of record NC_012872.2, read on the forward strand.
TGTAAGAATAGAACTAGCCTTTTGGTTGTGTCAGACTGCCATGCATAGAAAAAATTATAATGTCATATGCATTGGGCACAACTGCACAAAGGCATGGTATGCTAAAGCTCTACCCCTCAATCAAAAAATAATAAAATTCTAGCACAGTACCTAGTATCTGGATTTTGAATAGCTATATATATAAAAACACTAATATTTATTATATCAAATACTTCCTCCATCCCAAAAGCATTCAAAGTTTATCATAAAATTGTTATCATTCTTACTTTCCAATGCATATTTATTTTTTCATAATACACCCTTTTTTTCAATACATCTCTATCTTTTATTTCTCTCTATCTCTCTTCTTTTTTGTGCATTATAACTTTTCATTGTTTCTTAATTTCCATATTTATATGCTTTTGTAATGGAGGGAGCAAGTGTTATCATTAGATTTATTTATGAATTATATTTGTACGGTATATCTATTTGGTGTTAGACGTTGTTATCGTATCTATGTATTTAGTCAAATTTTAGATATTTCAACTATAGATGCACCTATAATCTTGTTTTTCAGAACACACCTAGAATTATAATTTTTTTTAGGACAGACATACTCCCTTTGTCCCAAAATAAACGTATGCCTCACGTTTCGAGAAGTTATTTTTTTTAAAGTCTTACTAGTTATATAAAAGATCATATTAATATTTGTATTTTGAAATAAGCTTGCTATGAAAATATATTATATGACCAATGTAGTGATGCTTATTATTACACACTATAGATATCAGTACTTTTGTATATATATTTGGTTAAACATAAAAAAAAGCTTAACTCTTTGATAAACGATAAAAGTTGTGTGTATTTTGGGGCCGACGATGAAGTAATATATTTTTATTTCATGCTGCCGGCGCGTATTTTGCTACACCGCCTTTTCAGTTTTTACGCATTTTCTCTGTAGTAGTATATGACAACAATTCCTAGGATTCAGGAGCACGACTCCACGAGCACCTTCACCGGTAGCTCACTGGATCCAACATCCATCACACCTCAAGCGCGCAGGTCCATACATGCACCTGGCCGGGTATGATGCATGAGTGGATCCGAGTGTGGAGTGCATCGCTGGACGCTTGAGCTTGGATCTAGCAGCTCAAGCGTCCAGCGATGCACTCCACACTCGGATCCACTCATGCATCATACCCGGCCAGGTGCATGTATGGACCTGCGCGCTTGAGGTGCGATGGATGTTGGATCCAGTGAGCTACCGGTGAAGGTGCTCGTTATGCGTTTAAACATTGTTCCGTCCGGCGGCATCTAGCTAGGAGTACTCCTACAGACTATTAAAGTTGGGCCTTGTTTAGTTCCAAATAATTTTGCAAAATAGGAATAGTAGCATTTTCGTTTGTATTTGACAAATATTGTCCAATCATGAACTAATTAGACTCAAAAGATTCGTCTCGTTAATTTCGACCAAACTGTGAAATTAGTTTTTATTTTCGTCTATATTTAATACTTCATGCATGCGTCTAAAGATTTGATGTGACGGAGAATCTAAAAAATTTTGCAAAACTTTTTGGGAACTAAACAAGGCCTTGGTTGGTGCGATGATGTTGGATCCAGTGAGCTACCGGTGAAGGTGCTCGTTATGCGTTTAAACATTGTTCCGTCCGGCGGCATCTAGCTAGGAGTACTCCTACAGACTATTAAAGTTGGGCCTTGTTTAGTTCCAAATAATTTTACAAAATAGGAATAGTAGCATTTTCGTTTGTATTTGACAAATATTGTCCAATCATGAACTAATTAGACTCAAAAGATTCGTCTCGTTAATTTCGACCAAACTGTGAAATTAGTTTTTATTTTCGTCTATATTTAATACTTCATGCATGCGTCTAAAGATTTGATGTGACGGAGAATCTAAAAAATTTTGCAAAACTTTTTGGGAACTAAACAAGGCCTTGGTTGGTGCGATGATGTTGGATCCAGTGAGCTACCGGTGAAGGTGCTCGTTATGCGTTTAAACATTGTTCCGTCCGGCGGCATCTATACTCCTACAGACTATTAAAGTTGGTTGGCGTTTGCTGCTTTATTAATGCATGCATCAAGCATGGGGCCATCAACGGTAGTGTCACTTGACTCAATGACCAAACACCAAAGCATGCCTGGTTAATTTCAGTTAATAAGAGGGCCTTCAAAGGCAGTCTCACTCAGGACAGTGTTTTTATGTCACTGTTTTCGGATTAGCTAAAAAGTTATGACTAAAAGTATTATTCGCTGATTTGTACTGAGATAAAAATATTGTAGAATGACTGATAAATTTGGCTGGATGCATATGCATAAACACGTGTCACGAATCCATATTGGATGCACATGGTTACTCCATAGAGTGGCCTTTGTTAACGCGCGGCTGTTGTGTCACAGATTTATAAGCTAGCTATAGTATTTTAATTCTTCTATGGTATTATTGTAAGCAAATATGTCGTATGAAGTTGTTAACTAGGAAACTGAGGCCCGCCTTAAGTTCCAGTGTTCATTCACGAATAATGAATTAATATCTTGAGCAAAAAGATAATAACAATGTTAGGCCAAAGTGTTGGGTGAAACTAAAATCGAACTAGCATAATACTGTACAGTAATTCAGTTGTTTCCTTTTAAATATAAATAAAATCAAGCCTGAGTGCCACAACTCTATGGAGCACTCCATCTGTTCTTTTATATTTGTCGTCACGTCGACCAAACTTTCTCATTTTTAACTAAGTTTATATAAAAGATTAACAATATTTGTATCTCTAAATAAATTTACATAAAAATAGATTCAGTGATCTCTAATTATATATACTAATTACGTGTCACAAATATTAATATTTTTTATATATTTAATCAAAGTTAATTACGTCAAATGAAATGATCAGTGCCCGGCAGTTCCATACCACACTTTCACGGCACCACTTCCTCCGAACAAAACGTATCCTAAAAAAAGAAAAAATCCTTTGGATTCTGTCTCTCTTAGCTTAAATATCCTCGACTTGACAGTGTTTGCATTTTCTTGTTTTTTCTCTAAGATTTGATGATGTTGTTATTTTAGTAGTATAAGCGACATGCCCTTTGACAATGAGGCGTCCATGGTAGATTTCTATCAATTTCAAAATTTGTTGGACTCTAGCTCAATGTTTTCGAAATGCTCGTAGAGGTAAAGTGTTTATATGTATGTTCACGTGAGCCTGCATCTTTAACGTGATTTGAAAGAAGAAAAAACCTTCGTCATGTGGCTCATCATCAGGGTTCAAGTACTACCTTGCTTTAGTTTTGATTGTTGTGGAGGTTAATGACTAATTTAGAGGTGTTAACATGTCTTTCTAAAAACTTGCAAAGTTAGAAATGTTAATTTAGTAGCAAGCACACACCCCAAACTCTTCCCTCTCCATGTGGCTAGCTGGGCTGGAGGCTGCCTGCCTGCCTATATAAGGATGGGTTGCTCGGCCACTTGTCACACCCACTCCATCACCAGTTCACCACTCGTCCGCTTCACCAACCTATAGAGTTTATGCCCCGTCTTGCTCTTCAGCTCTGGTTAGTCATTAAGAGTCTGTTTAGATCTCAAATTTTTACATCTCAAAACTTTTGGCTCTAAAGTTTACATTTCAAATAGGTGTTTTGATGCTTTCCAAATTTTTCTGGTCTGCAACACACAAGACACGGCCCCCTAAGCAAGTTTACACAGTTTGAGGGCTCCAAGGTCCAAAATTCCAAATCTTTACAACCTAAGTGTTACAGGCCCTCTTTAGATCCATTCTTCTAAAAAGTGCCCATTTTTCCAAAAGTTTTGGCTGTTTAGCTGCATCTGGCGTAATTATCCTGTTATTTTATTCCTCTATGATGATGTAGGAGCATATATTACTGCACAAGTCCTTGTTAATTAATTTGAGACAGTCAGGTATTAGAGGGTAGTAGTAGAACAACAAGTGGCCAAGTGGGTGATCATAAGTCAGTTGTTTTTTTCTTGAAAATGCTGTTGTTATCACTGATCGAATGGTTAATGTGCCGTATTGTAGTGCTTGCAAGGTTTGTAGCTAGGCCGACATGGAGGAACACCGGTCACCAGCTCACGCCAAGCCCGAGGCCGAGCAGCCACCGCAGCAGCAGGTGCCGGCGGCGATGGCGGTGGCAGTGGCAGTGGACGTCGCTGCTCCAGCAGCGCTACAGAATAGTACTGCGGCTCCTGCTGAGAACGGGGACGTCGCTGCTGCGGGCGCGGCAGAGAATGGTACTGCGGCTTCCGCTGCGAACGGGGACGGCGGCGGCTCGGAGCTGCTCGGCGGTCCACGCTGGACGGGGCTGCACCTTTTCGTGATGAACATCCGGAGCGTGTTCAAGCTGGACGAGCTCGGCGCGGAGGTGCTGGGCATCGCGGTGCCGGCGTCGCTGGCGCTGACGGCCGACCCGCTCGCCTCGCTGATCGACACGGCCTTCATCGGCCGGCTGGGGTCCGTGGAGATCGCGGCCGTGGGCGTCGCCATCGCGGTGTTCAACCAGGTCATGAAGGTGTGCATCTACCCGCTCGTCAGCGTCACCACGTCGTTCGTCGCGGAGGAGGACGCCGTGCTCAGCAAAGGCGGCGCCAAGGTCATCGACAACGGAGAAGAAGAAGAAGAATTAGAAGCGGGACAAGTTGGCCCGGAGAAGCACACTGCCGCTGCCGGCGCGGACCCGGAGAAGCAGCAGCAGCCAGCTGATGAAGAAGCCGCCAAGAACGGCGGCGAGGGATGCGCCCCTGCCGTCGTCGCCGGCCGGAGTAGCGGCAAGAAATCAGGGAACAGGAGGTTCGTGCCGTCCGTGACGTCGGCACTGATCGTGGGCGCGCTCCTGGGGCTGTTCCAGACCGTCTTCCTCGTCGCCGCCGGGAAGCCGCTGCTGCGCCTCATGGGCGTCAAGCCGGTAAGTTACTGTGCCTGTGCGTGCCCGCACCGCATGCAACGGTGAACTAGATTCGTCGGTGCAACGACGAACAATTGCTTATACAATTTACTGGTGATATTCGAATGATTTCCCAGGGTTCGCCCATGGTGATGCCCGCGCTGCGCTACCTGACGCTGCGCGCGCTTGGCGCCCCGGCCGTGCTGCTGTCTCTCGCCATGCAAGGAGTCTTCCGTGGGTTCAAGGACGCCAAGACGCCCTTATACGCCATCGGTAACCAATAATGCTCCATACATGATACATACAATGCGGCCATATATGTCAACCAGGCAAACCAGCATGGTTTTTTCGGTAAAGTTTATTTTGCCCTTGAGGGCATGTGTCCTTACTCTCTCATCCATTGGATTCGCTTTGAGAAATGTGCAAACACACATCTCAAAGCGAAACTACTTTGATATGTATGTTTGCACACTTCTCAAAACGAATCTAATGGGTGGGAGAGTGAGAGTATCTGCCCTTAAGGGAAAAAAAACACCCACGCACGTTTGATCTGAGCTGTGTTACGAATGAATGCATGCAGTGGCCGGCGACGCGGCGAACATTGTGCTGGATCCGATCCTGATATTTGGCTGCCGCCTGGGCGTGATCGGCGCAGCCATTGCCCATGTTCTTTCCCAGTATAAGACCATGACCACCCATCTCCTTCTTGTCAGCAATTCAGCATTGGCCGCAACAACTGACAATGGCGAAATTAAACCGCACGTACGCAGGTACCTGATAACGCTGATAATGCTGAGCAAGCTGGTGAGGAAGGTCGATGTCGTCCCGCCCAGCCTGAAATGCCTCAAATTCCGGCGCTTCCTCGGATGCGGTCAGTAGTCGATCAGTAGGATTTGGATCCATTAACAAGACGAGATGATGACGAGGTTATAATATTGACCCTGTATATGTGTGTATAGGATTCCTTCTGCTGGCACGGGTGGTGGCCGTGACGTTCTGCGTGACGCTGGCGGCGTCGCTGGCTGCTCGCCACGGGCCGACCGCCATGGCCGCCTTCCAGATCTGCACCCAGGTCTGGCTGGCCACGTCCCTCCTCGCCGACGGGCTCGCCGTCGCCGGCCAGGCCATGATCGCGAGCGCCTTCGCCAAGGAGGACCGCTACAAGGTGGCCGCCACCGCCGCGCGCGTCCTGCAGCTCGGCGTCGTCCTGGGCGCCGCCCTCACGGCGCTCCTCGGACTCGGGCTGCAGTTCGGAGCCGGCGTCTTCACCAGCGACGCCGCCGTCATCAAGACCATCCGGAAGGGCGTTCCGTTCGTCGCCGGCACGCAGACGCTCAACACGCTAGCCTTCGTCTTCGACGGCATCAACTTCGGCGCGTCGGACTACGCCTTCTCTGCCTACTCCATGATCGGCGTGGCGGCTGTCAGCATCCCGTCGCTCATCTTCCTCTCGTCGCACGGCGGCTTCGTCGGCATCTGGGTAGCCCTCACCATCTACATGGGCGTCAGGGCCCTTGCCAGCACCTGGAGGATGGCAGCAGCCCAGGGGCCATGGAAGTTTCTTCGGCAGTGAGCATATACGTACAGTCTCGTGTCGATCGTACTTTACCTTGATTTTAGTTTTATTTCTTATTTGTAACCGAAGGATACTGGCTACTTGCAAAGCCTAAATGTTCTAATGTAACTAGAAACAAATAGTCATGATGAAAACAATATGGTTAGCATTTCTAGCAACGCTATTTACACGAGTCATCTTGTTTGATTTTTTTTAATAAATAATTTTAAGAAAGAAGTGAGTATATGAGTTACACAATAACACGCACAACCCAAACGACCCTAGTACGTAGAGATTGGAATGAATCCAAGAATAGACTTACACACAAGACCAGCTGGTGCCGTCACATGCGTCTGATCGAAAACAAGATTAATCAAAAGAAAGAAAAAACACCGAAGCCAGCAATGCAACACAAGCACAGATCAAGAAAGAAACAGGGGACTTTGACAGCCACGCGGCAGCAACTAATACGCCGATCGAGCTCCGGCCGACGTTGTCCCACGGTCGTCGTCGTCGTCGATCGCATGTAGATATAGTAGTACGGTAACGCTGCGTGGTGAGAGGCGAGGCATGTGGCCGGCAGGCAGGCATGGGTTGTGGATCATCGCGGTGCGCGCGGCGATCAGACGCCCTTGCCGCTGGGCTTCTTCTCGCCGCCGCTGCCGCTGTTCATGCTGAAGCTGCTCATGCTGAAGCTGCTGAGAGTGCGGCCGCCGGCGTTGTTGTTGTTGTTGTTGCCGTTGAAGCTGAAGCTAGTCTTTTTCACGCCGGCGGCGGCGGCGCCCTCGGTGGCGTCGACGCTCTCGGCGGCGTCGACGGGCGCCGCGTGCTGGCTCAGCAGCAGCAACCCCAGCAGGGCCACGCCCAGAAGCGTCACGCGCAGCTCGCCGGACTTGGACGCCATGGACCTCTGCGAACGCGAGCTCGGATTTGGCAAGGGATGGCACTCTGCGGTTTATTCGGATGGATCGTGGCTTTGTTATTGTGGAGGGAGATTGGTGGATGTTCTTGGAGGCATTTATAGCGGGGGAGTGGGCGCCAGAGACACAGTGGTGGAGCGGAGAGGTTTCAGGGGCAGCGTCCGTTCTGCAGCGGTGTCGCTCAAGAGCAGCCCAATGTTGTGCGTTGCCTGCTAAATTTGCTCCGGGCCGTGGAGGTTATTCTTGGAACTCTGAAACGAACGAACGGTTTGGAGAATCTCACATTCAGAACTACTAGTATTTGCATTGCATTCGTGTACTACCGGTTGACCACGCAAATACTACTAGCATGGTAGCTAGTTTAAACCGCCCATGCAAATTGTATGGATAGTTAGTTTTTCTTTTTCATTGTGATACTTGTGTTTCTTTTTTGAGTTAAATGCGCATAGGTTCATAAACTTGAAAATGCATTTGGGTCTCTAAATTTGTTAAGCGGTGCACTGCAGGCCCAGACAGCCATGTGGACTTTTTTTTTTGCTGACGTGACAATGTGACATGCTAGCATGGCATTAATTTTTTTAATTAACCCTTCACATTTATTTTTCTCATTAAAAAAGATCATTGTTCCTTCTGCTCTCACATGCCTCACGTCCTCCCGCTGCGCTTCCAAGAAGAACGCTCCGGGTTAGAGGACATCACCTCGCGTGCCACCGCCTAGGCTTCTCTGCCATCATCGGCTCACCGGAGTCCGGCGACCAGGCCGCGCCCACCTTGGTGTGTACGTTCCATGTGTGGCGCCCACTAGCATGCATGCCACATCAACAAAAAGATGTCCATGTGGCTCGCATGGGCCTGAGCTGCACCGCTTAATAAGTTTAAGGATCTAAAAATGAATTTCCAAGTACATGGACCTATCACAACAGGATTCGGGCAATTTGCCTGGTGCCTAAAACACCAGGCAAAGGCCAAAAAACACCCGACAAAAAATTTGCCTGGTGCAACACCCGGCAAACAACACCCGGCAAAAAAAGACCAGGCAAAGAAATATTTGCCGGATGTTTTTTATCGGGCACCAGGCAAATCTTTTGCCTGGTGTTTTTTCCGGCACCAGGCAAAAAAAGTTATCGTCACGGCGTCTCCGTTAGCTGGTTTTTTTGCCGGGTGCCAGGGTGGAGGCACCCGGCGAATATATATATTCATTTTTTCGACAGCATCCTTTGCCAGGTGTCTTCTGAGGTTGGCACAGGCAAATAAATTTGAAAAGAAAAAATTTAAAAAGATTTGCCTGGTGTTTTACAGGAAACACCCGGCAAATCTAGGAACCGAACTGGAAAATGTTCCCAGATTTGCCTGGTGTTTTCCTATAAAACACCAGGCAAAGGCTATATATATAATTTTTTTATTTTATTTCTGTGTTCACAAACAAATCACATACAATATACATGACACATATTTGACATCACAAACACAATATGGCACATATATATCACATCAACCTAATATGTTCATCGAACATCGACATGTCCAAACATAACATGTCCATCAAACGAAACATATCTCACACAAGCAGAATATGTCCAATATACATGTCCATCAAGCGGCGAAAAGAGAAAGCAAACTAGAGGTTGACGGGAAACTAGTCGTCTGGTGAAGCAATTTGCCTGGCATGGCCTGACGAAGGCATAGATCGGTCGCCTGCTTGCAGTTGAGGTGGGTTATTCGAACCCACGGTTGACTGAGACTGCATAAAGGAGAAGAGGTTGCATGTGTTAGAGTAGTCATATACTGAAAGCACTTGTCGAAGCCAACTTGGTTCATATGTACTCACAGGACTCGCATGAGGACTGAACAAAGCCCCCCCCCCCCATTTTGACTCTGGAGGAACGCCTTAATTTCGGCCAGCTGCTTGGCATGGTTTGCTACCTCCTCATTTAGCCTCTTGTTCTCGGCCTGCAACATTTGAATCGAATGTATCAGTAATGCAAAGGCAACTAAGCTATGTCAAGATCAATGTACGACGAGTGCCACGGGACTAACCTCGAGTGCCACAATCTTCTGCTGTGAAGGGGACGGCCGTTGGCGTATGGCCGGGCCTCCGCTCGGGGTTTCAGCTCGGATCTGGGAGAGGGAGGGAACCTGGGTGGAATCGAGAACGCCATCGTCAAGCCAGTACCGCCCATGCTTCTTGCCTTGTCCAACTACTACTGGTGCTGCAGACAACAAACACACAAAACTACAACAAGCCGGATGGGTTGGGGCTTCTGAAATTTATCTCGGCCAACAAATGCACACACCCGACAGCGCCAAAGCAACGGCAAGGCAGGAAGCCGAGCTGCGCGGTCAGTGCTTAAAATCTATTATTCATCTTCACATATCAACAAACTTGGTAGAAAACCATAATCCTATTTTATTTCTTCATGCCTCAACTTTCTAAAAACATATCAACAAATTTATTCAATTATTGGCTCACAGTCTCATAGAGTCACAGATCTGGGACAAAATCAAATCCCTAAACCATAAAGCCATAGCCATCTGGGAGAGATCTGGGACAAAATCAAATCCCTAAACCATAAAGCCATAGCCATCTGGGAGAAAAAAAATTTGAACTCACTAATTCCAATCGGAGATGCTGGACGTGGAACTGGGCGACTGCGCCATGGGCCGTGGCCGCTGTCCGCTGGCGCCTGGCGCCTGGCGGACTGCCGAGGCCCGCCCGACTGCTTGAGTCGAGTGCCGGCCGTCCGCCGTCGGGGGTCGAGCGAGCGGACACGCCTGGAGCACACGCCGTCGAAATCTCCACGCCGTCGGGGGTCTGCTCGAGAAGCTGTGTGCCTGTGCCCTATGCGCGTGCGGGAGTGGAAGGCAGGGCGAGACCACAGCGAGATCTGGGCGAGTCCAGACCGCGGCGGCCGGCGGCTCCTCCTCGCGCAGTCGCCCTCGCAAGTCGCGACCTCGCGCGGTCCTCTCCTAGTCGCGTCGCGAGTGACGGGATGACGGAGCCGGAGGAAGCGAACGGAAGCGTTGCGAGTCACGGGATAACGGATCCGGAGCCAAGTTTGTGTGGGCCAAGTACTAAAAGTTTTTTGCGGTAATAGAAGGCACGAAAAAAAAATTATTTGCCTGGTGCCTTGTTCCCTGGCACCAGGCAAACATTTATTTGCCTGGTGTAATTGAAGGCACCGGGCAAATTAGTTTTATATTTTTGTTTGTTTTTGCCCTAGTTTTTTTGTGACCTTTCTACAGTAATTCAAACCCACTATCAAAATTTGAGACAATTTTGACTTTTTTAAGCATATTTGGTTAATTTTTTTTCTTTCATTGCATTTTTCGGACGACTCCAAATTTGAACTGCAGGTACATGAAATAATGTACTAGGGTCATTCGAAAAATGATATCCATGGTGTTTGGGGTATGTTGAGGCCGTATCCAGGAGCTCGCATGAAATTACCACCATCATGCCGTCGTGACATGAGGAGGTAATCGCGTAGAAAGAGTATTTAAATTATAAAAAATCCGAAAGACGTCCGAAAATCACGAAACTTGTCGATGTGTCTTGGTATCCCATGTGGAGACTATGATAAAAATTTGAGGAAGTTTCGAGTAACTAGGGACGTCGGATGCTTAAAAGCTATCCTCCTCCACATGTGATCACAAAACTTTGACAAGCGGAGATGTCTGGGTTTTAAGCATCGGACGTCGCTACTTGCTCGAAACTTCCTAAAATTTTTATCATAGTCCCCACATGGGATATCAAGAAATATCGACAAGTTTCGTGATTTTCGGACGTCGTTTAGATTTTTTATAATTTAAATACTTTTTCTACGCGATTACCTCCTCATGTCACGACGACATGATGGTGATAATTTCATGCGAGCTTCTGGGTACGGCCTAGACATACCCCCAAACACCATGGATATCATTTTTGGAATGACCCTAATGCATTATTTCATGTACCTGCAGTTCAACTTTAGAGTCGTCCGAAAAATGCAACGAAAGAAAAAAAAATTAACCAAATATGCTTAGAAAAGTCAAAGTTGTCTCAAAATTTGATAGTGAGTTTGAATTACTGTAGAAAGGTCACAAAAAAAAAACTAGGACAAAAACAAACAAAAATATAAAATTAAATTGCCTGGTGCCTTCAAAGACACCAGGCAAATAAATGTTTGCCTGGTGCCATGGAACAAGGCACCAGGTAAAGAATAACGGCAAATCGCGCCGTCCACGGGCCCGTCACGGGCAGATTCTTTGCCAGGTGTTTTATTTTACCAGGTGTCGACACCGGGCAAATTTTATATATTTGGCGGGTGTCTTTTTTTGCCGGGTGTCGGTGTCTAGAAAACACCAGGCAAATCATATTTTGCCGGGTGTTTTTGTTTGCCGGGTTCTTCTGGGTAGGGCACTAGGCAAATAAATTATTTACCGGGTGTCCGATAAAAAGCACCAGGCAAATCATTTTGCACCAGGCAAATCTCGCGTTTCCTGTAGTGTATGTGGCACACCATTACAAGTTTGAGGACCGTTGATGCATTTAACTCTTCTGTTACTTGGATACATTTTAAATAGGTCTGTCATATGTTGGATTATAACTTTGCTCTCCATGTGCCAGCACTATATTCATACCATAAAAAAAATCTTTGAATTGAAACCATTGTTTTCCTTTTCTCCTCTTTCTTTTTTCCCCACTCATATCCCTAGTTGTATTTTTTTTTGCCAAGACCAAATTGAGGTAGCTTCCTTGTCAAAAAAATTGAGGTAGCTTTCGATTCCATCTTGATGAGCTTCATTTCTTAATAAAAGCAGTACCAAGTTTCTCACAAACTATTTAGTTTCTTCCACCATTTGTAAATTGTAAATTTAAATTTGGATCATCTCCCTCTAATTAAAGCAACGTCATATTCGTTGTAATATTACTCATGTTCCTTGTAGTCACTGGCTAGCCGCGACATCATGCCTGCTACTGATTTTAGATCTGCTGCATATGCCATTTTATAGTTTTATTGTGATGCTGACAGCAATCTTGCGATTTTTTTTCCACTTGTGATCAGCTTCTTTATTTTGGAAAGGACGGCAAAAACTTTAGTGCAAATTTTGTTAGACGATGTGGTGATCAGCTTCTCATCACAAAGAAAAAAAAGATAAAAATGTCCGTTACGTATACGTACGAATTGAACTTGCTAGGCACGCATGTCCATCATGGAATCAATGGACCAATTGCATGTGACATATCAAAAGCCGATATGGTATTCAAGATATCCACATAATCTCAGCGACCTTTGGTCATCCTAATCCCATGGTTCCTTTGAAAGGAATGGAACAATCGTGTTTTTCGGCGGTGCTCTCTCCAATCAGTCACTTTGGCACAACTGATTATTACCCTTTCTTTGATAAAGAAAATCAACTCACATGACTTGCTAAGAGTTTAGCAAAGGTTTGTCCCGTGCATTCTAGTTCTAGGACGGAAATCAAAAGGGGAAAGGGGTGCCAAAGGGACTACAAAACATAGTTCTACTCTCAATGGCGACTTGAGAGTTCAAATTTTGGTAATTTTGAGTGTGGTTAAAAGATAAATCCAAAGTTTCGTATTACACTAATGCACATGCTTTATTGTAAATATATTGCTTTAATAATATTTTATATTGTTTTTATGTCACATATTCTTCTACTCAACATACTTGTTGTTTAGATATAAAAATTTAGAAATCATACCTTTTGCTGATGTCCTAAACAAAAGTGACGAAATTTCATGAATCTGGCACAACCAAAATTTTCAACTTCTCCTAGTGATATGGGCTTCTACTAGTGTTTTAACATTCAAAATTTAGTACAGACTTTTCTTAGTAAATGTCTCCTAGTGAGGATTCCCTAGTACTATGACTAGTGGTAGTGTTTTACTACTAATTAAAAATACTAAGAGAACTCCACCAATTTGGTAGTGTGGGGGATAAATTCAAACACCAAAATTGAAACCCTGACTTTCACTGCTACCAAGTAAACTAAAGGTTTTTTTTTAAAAAAAAGTATATCTATCTGAAACTACTTGAGAAATACAACATACAATCTTGTATGCTCGGGCTATATCTCACAAGACAGTCGTATATTATTAATCACTGTTCACAGTCGTGAGCCACCAGTAGAATTAGCAGTGTCCTAGTTATTTGTCACTGCAATATATACACCCGCGGTACTGTTCACAAATTATTTATGTGTAGTAGTGAAGAAAAGGAAACAAAAAAGAGTCTGCCTTTTGAGTTATGAACAACAAGGATATATATTAGAGATCAGCCTTACCCAGCAGCAAATTCACATGCCGCTGGAAGTCTTAGAGACCTGCTTCAGAGCCCGCATGATCTCATCGGCCTTCAGCTCACCAGTCGTGTACGCAGCCAAGGGGGTCTCAGTCGGGACGACGTCGTCCCTCTTGTAACTTCCCGAGCTCCTCAGCAGCGCTTCCGAACCCTTCTCGGTGACACCCCGGACGATGACAGTCTTGTGTAACCCAGATAGCATCTCCTCTAGATCGGTATCGCCATGTTCCCCAGTGATCAGATACATGTTCCCCACAGATAGGCCCCAGCGCACGAAAAGGTACCTGAAATTGGTTTTTGTTTGTTTGTTACAGATTGGCAGCAAGGTTAATTATAACATATTTTTTTTGTCGTCAGAAATTCCACGAGAGCTTCAAGCTAGATTCTGTATGACATTACCTGAGTGCCTGTGACCTTGATGCTAGCAGGGGGACAACCTGAAGTCTTGTCGCGTTCCTGCAGTACATGATGTGGCACCGGAGACCACGCATCCTCAGCCTCTCTCTCATCTCATCGACCGTTTTCACCTAATCAGACAAACAGAATTCAGACTCATACTTCATACATTATAAGTAGGCATTAAAGATACGCATTAAGTATAAATAATTTCCTAACCTTTTTGGGATCTTTGATGAGGAACGCGAAGCAGTGTGCATTGCTGGACGCCACGTCCAGCTCGACAGCATCGTCTGAACCGTCCTGACTGGCCATGAGCTTTGCTATGGTCTGCCTCGCGCCGTCATGGGACCAGCGGTGGCTGATGTGCATCAGATAGTCCTGGTCTGGGCGCAGCTTTCCTTCAGCGTCGATGCAGTTCACCGTGCCAGGATAGTACACCTCGCTGCCACTGCCACAGATGAGGGCGTCGAAGTCGGTCGCTGGGATCTTGCCGAGCTTCAGAAGCTGGAGTGTCTCGGACAACGGCATCGCAGTTGACAGCGCGAACCCTGAGATCTTGGACATCTGGGAGTCCGACCGGACTGCTCTGAAAACTTCTTGGATCACCTGCAGCATCTTCTTGCTAGCACGGCCATCGTCTTCGTAGCAGTCCACAGCTATGACGAACAGGCGCCGGCGCCGGCGCAGGAGTGGGTACTTGTTCATGGTGCCGCCTGTGGCCTCGGCTGCATTCTTGGCACCGTCACCGCCCGAGGACATCGACGGCGGAAGCGCTGATGACTGCTTGATCTTGTTCATGATCTTCTGCACCTGATCCTGCGGGTCCGACGACAGTGGGTCGTTAGTGTTCAGGGAGCTCTTCTCACCATCGATGGACAGACGGAGTGACAGGTCCTGAGCGTCCATGGAATCCTCCAGGAACTCCTCATCATCAGCTCCAGCATCTGCCGGTGTGTCCTTCAGCCACCTCGGGTTCCTTAACCGGCACCCAGCCACCCTGGTGAGGTAAGTGCGGCAGTGCTCCGGCCATGAGTAGAGGTGGATGTTGCGCAGCCCGTTTCTCCGGCACTCCTGCCACAGGTTCTTATCCGCCACAAGCTTCAGCAGTGCATCAGCGATGGCGTTCTGGTCGTGTGGGTCAACGAGCAGTCCATTGTTCAGTGCCTGCCAGAATGATGCACGCACACAATTATCCACTGTTTTCACAAGTGAATTGCAGTGGGTTTCTCACACATTGAATGTTCAAAATATGGTTTCTCACAGTTGTAATGTCGACTGGACCACCATTCTTGGTAGCGACTATTGGAAGTCCGTGTGCCGCAGCCTGAAAGCCACACATTTTTCATAGTGAAATTTAGTGTAATTT
The DNA here is from genome assembly GCF_000003195.3 of Sorghum bicolor. Lineage (NCBI taxonomy): Eukaryota > Viridiplantae > Streptophyta > Magnoliopsida > Poales > Poaceae > Sorghum > Sorghum bicolor. The sequence goes on from NC_012872.2 coordinate 71,116,870, forward strand.
TTGAAAATGATATATAGCTGGTAATGTAATTTTAAAAAGGCTTAGGTAGAGAACCAAGAAGAAGCTGACCTCGATCAGGGTGAGACCGAACGGCTCAACGAGAGCAGGGTTGATGAAGACGCCCTGCAGGGAGCAATCAGTTATGGTTGAGTGTGAGCTGTCAAAGCTCGATGAAGGGTCGTGGTAAGCAGCAGACCTTCATTTTGGCCGCGAGGCGGTAGATCTCTGGGACATCAGCCTGATTGTGATGCTTAGGGAAGGCCACACTTCCATACAGATCATACTTGTCAATCAGCTTCAGAACTGTGGTGAGGACACTGGCATTCCCAGCAGACATTTCGTCGATGTCATCTCTGTTCCCCATGATCAGAGTCTGAAAAAGGGGGAAATTCCATTACATCATGATAGCACTAGTTATTTGACAATACAAATTATAAAACATTTAATGATGAAATTTGTGAGTATACTTCAGATTAACTGTTTCTTACAAGGTTTGCAAGTTCCCTGAGTGGGCGGCACTCTCCAAACGCTTTGACGAGGGTAGTGATGTTCTTCTTCGGGTCTGGCCTTGACAAAGCGAGGATCATCGGCTTGTGAGGGTTGGTTAGGAACCGCATCACCTGCGACAAAGTTGCCATGCAGCGACCTTAAGACTTGTGATACCCTGTGACTGAGGGTCTGTTTGGCAGGGCTCCTCCAGAGGAGCCGGAGCCGTTTTGGTGAAGCCACAAATTATGGCTTCAACAAAACAGCTCCGGCTTCTCTGCTTTTTAGTAAAAAATGGCTTCTCTAGAAAAATGTTTGGGAAGACTTCTCTAGAGGAGCCAGGGCCAGAGCCGGAGTCGAAGAGGAGACCTGCCAAACAGGCCGTGAAGGCTACAAAGGAATTTGGGATCAAGCACCAACCTCAGCCCAAATTGGAGGCATTGACTTGGGTGAGGCAACCTCCAAACCAACGATATCATCTTTGCTGTCACCATCCCCATCAATGTCTTCAGGAATAACATTGCTGAAGTCCATTCCTGGAGGAATCACCTGCCAACAAAGTTCTCTAATCAACACAGACATAGATCAAATGGATGACAATTTTTTTTTTAACTTCATGATTCAGATTCAGATGTTGAACAGTCCTTACTACTTGGTATCGACAACAAGAGATCTGAATACTTACCACCATCCTAGGCATGAAACGACCATGGCAGCTAACCCCACGCCTCGCCCGGGCTCTCAACACTTTCTCAAGCTTGACGTCAAATCCATCGTATAATCCCCACTGTTCATCAATCTCCTGCCTTGTGCTCGTGATGACAAGCTCTGACGCATCCAGGGACAGCTCCTCACCCTCGATACGCCTCATGATCTTGTAGGTTGAATCTATCTCCGCTTTAGACATGCGCCCTTGCTTCAGCAGTTGCTCCAGCTTGTTCCTCCCAAGTGAGTGACCAGTGAGCACCATGGGCACATTCAGCGCACCGGAGAGGAGAGCAGCAACATCTCCAGCATCGGCATAGTGTCCATGTATCACGTAAGGCAGTACTGGCTTCCCATTTCCAACCTGCTCTCCCAGAGCCTTGGACATGTTCAGGATATGCGCAAGAGCTCCATCGACAAATTCTTGGAGGTAAGGCCACAGCGCTTCCTTCTTGAGGTATTTATCGCGTGGCCCACACGGTATGCGCACAATGTAGGCTCCGGCACTCTCGCCCCCCTCTCCATCATTGGAACCGGAGCATAACATCTCCGTTGGCTCACCATAGCTCCAGTCCACGTCAGGAGATGACACTTGACGAGTGAAGAGGTCCACCCTGTACACTCCAGGCATCATTGACATTGCCCTTGCAAGTTCGACAACATATTTCACCTGTGAGATTCAAAGATCAGTCGCACTCGACCATGAAAACTTTGATTCGTCACAAGGAACTTCTCCCAAATAATTAGTATGTTTACCTGGCCACCGGTGTCAGAATCACGACCTAGTTCCATGTTTTCGCCACGAACAAGACCATGCACACTGCACTCAACAAAGGAACAACTTGTGAAACTCCAGAGATTTAACTATATATTTTTTGATTTTTCTTAAAACTATACAATTTTGAAGAAAGAAGAAATAGCGATATATATATATTCTTTATTAGCACTATAGCAATATATTTATAGGAATAGAACGAGACAATGTGGAAATGGATAGACCTGATGAGCACAATGTAAAGCTTCTTCTCCTTATTGTCGTCAGACCAGACGGTCAGGTCAGAGAAGTTCCTCTGGAACTTCTTCTTGGCTGTCTCAACCGGCGCAAGCTCGCCGAGGGTGTCCGCTTTCTCGCCTTCATCCAGATCCTCAGCCAGGTCCTCCGTCGCCTCACGGCGCACCTGCTCCTGTTCCTTCCTGCGTGCCGAGATTCTCTGCATGCCCTCCAGCTCCAGCTGCTCAAACAAAATTCAGAAACATCAGCGAAGGGAGAATCTCAGCACGAACATGCAACTTTCTGTTGTCACGGACAAAACCGTGAATCCTACCAGGTCCAGTTCAGAGTGTTCTATTTATTTTTAAAAAAGATGTTCTGTTTTTTTTTTTAAAAAAAAAAGGTGAAGGAAAGGAAACTAAAACCGTGAGTATACCGTGTCTGCCTTGATGCTAGAATGACTGAACGCTGTTCTTTCAAAAAAAATGACTGAAACACAGGTGAAACACTGCAGATCAACTAAAGTTCCCTTTTAGATCATTAGATGTGACATCTCAGTTAAGTGTGCGGTTCTGAATTCCGAAAGCACCACAACCAACCATGCATGCCTGATCTATCATCAGTTCATCGCTTCATCATCAGGCTTAAACGTCAATCAAAACCAAGTTCATAAAGCAAACGATTAGATTATTTATCACATATTCTATTCGCTCATGCAGTGTACGTCTCATTAATCATGCATCTCCATGGAGCAAACGGAAAACACTAAAACTCAAGGATCGCTCACGCGCAGTTGTGCGCTTCATTAATCATGCATCTCCCTCCAGCAGACAGAAAACACTTAAAAACAAAAATCAACGAGCCGGCGGTTCCGTACGGACGCCAACTAACGGGAAGCAAATCACAGAAGGCGTAGGTACGAGAAAGGGAAAAAACAAACAGAGATTAGAGATTAAATAAACAAAACGCAAATTCAGAGACGAGCGAGATGACGATCAAAATTCAAAACAAAACAAACAAGCAGCGAGAGATTAACCGAGAAAGAGGCGAGGCAAAATCCAGACCTGTTTCTTCTTACGCGCGAGATGCCAGATCCGCCAGCACATGTTCTCGAGCCTGGTGCTGCGCTCGCGGGCGTTGCGTGTGGCGACGACCTTGATCCATGTCCGGTGGAGGTCGCTCTCGTCGACGCCCTTGACCACCTCCTCGACGAAGTAGTGCGAGGGGTTGAAGTTCATGTGCGGGCCGCGGGGGCTCGCCGCCTTCGTCGGCGACGCCCCCGCCACCGGCGACCTGGGGTCCCCGCCGCCGCCGCCGCCGCCTCCTCCTCCCCCTCCCCCAGCCGTGGTGCGGCTGTCGAGGATCGCCTCCAGGTACCCATTGATCCACTCGTTCCCCGCCATCGGATCCCTCGACCTCTCCTCTTCCTCCCCGGCCTCTCAGATCGCTCGCTCGCTACGCGACTACGGGAGCATTAACCCAGGCACCCACGCTTCTCCTACTCCCCCGCCCGCTTTTCGCCTCGCGCGTGACTCCTTCCTGGCCGTTGCTTGGTTTCCTGCTTTGGCGCGGCAGCGAGAAAGCGCGCCCGTCCCGGCGTGGCCACTCCCGGGCAGCGAGTGTTAACTGGAACCGATCAAGAGAGAGAGAGAGAAGGAGAGGAGGACGGGGCCAGGCAGGGGAAAAGGCGCGCGCGCACGCACCACGCGTCACCGCCGCATCGGGAGGAGAATTTGAGAAAGAATAAGAAGGGAAAGAAAGGTTCGTGCCGTGCATGCGGTTGCAGCGGCGGCCGCAGTTGGAGGGGCCTTCCGTTGCCACGGACGGAGCAGGGAGGAGGCGCGGCGCGCGGCAGGGATGAGAAAGCCGCGGCCCTGGCGAAACGTGGCTAGGCCGTGTGGCCCCTCGGCTCGGCTGGGCCCGCCGGGTCAGCGAGCCGCAGTGCTCCGGGCCCCGCCACGCGCGAAGCTGGGCCCCTCGCGCTTTTTGAGTTGCGCGTCCGTTGGAGTAGTACGGATTTCCAATCGCTTCTATACGTCCGCGGTTACGGATCGGGCGGCGCACGCACGCTCGTGCGTGCGGCGCGCGGGTGGTGATCATGATGCTTACGTATGTGGACGCGCTTCGTCACCCGCACGAATCCTTCCCGCAGCCACCCATGTCCCATTGCATGTGTAGCCTGCGGCCCCGGCTGGCCGCCGAAGGCCGAACGCATGTCCTGGGCTGGGCGGCAGTGACGCGACGCGATCCATACCCTATGTGCACGACTGCACGGCATAGTATGTATATCCACGGACGGACCATGGGCGTCGCGTGTCGTGGCGTCGCGTGTGGCACGTACTCCGTAGCCGTAAGAGTAGCTAGTATACAGAGGATATATGTATATATATATATATAGATGGGTGGGATTGGTGTGGACGACACGGCGGCGCCTTTATTTGGCCCGTTGCGGGCGGGGACAAACCGCTCGCCGTCGCGGCGCGCCCTCTTGCGCCAGCGCGTCGCGCTCCGCCCTCGTCTCCGGTCGAGCGCGTACCAATCGGGCACTCTCAATGCACTGGCCACTGCGCGCTGCCGCCGGAATATTCTCCGCATATATATATTCCGGTCGTTACATTTTTTCTGCGACAGGATCTCTCATCCTCACCCAGCAAATACTGGCCTGTACTTGTGATAAAAAAATATACTGGCCTGTACTTATCGGTACATTGTATTGTACATGTTCCTGCGTATATCCGTACAGGGAGAGAAGTGTATACTGTGAGATGGTATAGCACGAAAGCAATACGCCAATACGGCATGTTGCTGGTATGTGGCCCAGCTTGTTGCGCCATGGGCTAGGAGCCCAGGACGCGCAAACCTTTGGTTGCCACAGGCAGTTACGGATCGCACACACGCAAGCCTCCGATTTCGACCCAATAGTCAGCTGGGCCAAGAAGCGGTAGAGACACCTTTTACTGGGCCTGCATTTTTTTTTGGCCTGCATAATCTATCTTCGTGCGGGTCCCAAAATCATGGCCCGTCGAGTCAAACAAGGGCCATCGCAGTCAATATGAAAAGGCTACACGATTGTGTGAAAACACGTGCCGTTTTAAAAAAAAATACTAGTACTTCGGTAATACGAGTCCTAATCGCACAACGTCTATGCAAATCACAAATGACGTGGCCGTCCATGTGCACAAAATCAAATAAGCAGCACAGTGCAGCCTTCCGCATTGGTTGTCAGTTGTCACTATGGATGGCTCTGATCCAAGAGAGCATATACGAGACAACTCTTATGTCTAAGACTATTCTGAGTGAAAGTTTTATAACCTAATTTTTAATATAATAATGTTTTAGAAATAGTGCAAAAGAGTTTTATTTTTATGACACTCTCTCTACTCTTATAAACTCTTATCATCTCTATTCATTAATATAATATCACATAAGTATATTTAATGTCTATAAAACTCTAAGAAACTCTATTGATATTGGCCTAAGAGCTCATGCTTCCGCAATCCGCGAGACGAATTTTATTAAGCCTAATTAATTTACTATTAGCACATATTTACTATAGCAACCATGGATTAATTTGCCCTTAGTTATGGATTAATTAGGCTTAAAATATTCATCTCGCAAATTAGTCTCAACCTATGTTTTTAGTTTTGTAAATAGTTTATATTTAATACTTAATGCATGTGTGGAAACATTTAGTCACGTTTAGTCACTTTTCTCAAACGCTATGACTAGATGGGACTAGATGATCTTTAGTCCTCTCTAGTCACTTTGAAGTGACAAATAGGACTAAACTATTTAGCTAACTAAACTTTAGCAGGCCCAAACCAAAATAAGCATACTTGAGTTACCATGGTAGTTTTTAAGAGTTGAGCTGGGCTAAGTGTGTGGGTTTGTAACCACGGTGATTAGTGGATCAACGTTATGAATTCTAGTGGGTTGCACTCAAGTCACAAGGGATTCATCTTGGTTTGAGCTTCGAAGCACTATGTTCATCAATGAGTTTTTTGTGTTAAAATGCTCAAGCGGTTTCTTACAACAAGAGGAGAGGGTAGGAGAGCGTTGAGCTAATTTTGATCTAGGGTATTTGGGATTTGCCCTCTCCCGGCCTCTCGTGCTCAATAAGAGCCCCTGCCTTGCCTTATGTCTACGGAGGGCGAGGGTGTCTGAGAGTTGGGTAGGGTAGCTTCCTTGGCTACTAATGAAGTTCTAATGTTTCATGTTCCTGGTCTTGGAGTCATTAGGGGCATCTGATGCTCCTTTCATGGTCGTGGCCGATAACTAGGAAACGTCTCTCGCATCACCTAGTAGGATAAGAAGCGAACGACCAACGACATATGGTAGCATTGTTTCTGTCCCCAGTACGTCTTCACATCAGCGTTCATCAGATGCCAACAGAGAAGAACCTTCCTAAGAGAGACTAGTATAGGGTCAAACGCCTCTTTCTTCTCCTTGGTGCCACCAGGCCACATGCTCCAGCTCTCATGTGTATGTCGTGCCCTTGTCGTGGTCCCTCACCCGGAGTGGTCGACAATGCCTTGTGGGGCAAGGAAACAACGCCTAGCTAGGATTGTGAGCTCTACGGTTCTATCCACTTGTCGGGCTCCTAATGCCTATTGGGCACAACAGAAGATTCCCAACGTGGTCGCAGGCAAAGGGTTGGTCTAAACGATGGGGTATGAGCCTATTGCTACCAAGCCACCTTTGGTCACTCCCAAGTGTTGGTATCGGGACCCTTGCAAAACATGGTCGAGCTCCTCGAGAGCCCCGAGCGAGGGATGTCTCCGCCAATCCAACCAAAGACGTCCTTCATGAGTGATGAGGTTGCCTGTTGCTTAGGTTGTCCTCGACACATCGGGTCTTTCTCGGTATCTAGCGAGGGTGTGCGAGTGCACTCGTTGGGTCTAGCTCCCGAACCCTAAGTCGATTAGTGTAATTGGTTAGAGGGTTGATTATGTTATCAAGGTGTTAGTATGGGGTTTTTACATAACCTCTGTGTAAGATATTCATCAGTGAGGGTTTCATCATTTTGGCTCATTGAGCTAGCAAAACTGTTCTATGGAGAAGAGTACATATAACAATCTAGGTAACTATGAACAAGATACGTTTCGTGTACGCTGGTTGAGATGAAAATGCACCACCTCTCAGAAATGATATAGATGTAATGAGAAGAAAACCTTCACCCTTGCATAACTTATGTACGCTCGTTGAGAGATACATTTTCTTCTCATAATTTTTAGTAAACCTTCACCCTTGCATAAAAAATGATATAGATGTAATCTACCATGTCAAAAGTATATTAATAAGGTACCATTTTTTTTTACATTGGTGATAAATAGTACAATATGAAGGTCATTAAAAAAGGTGGACGGTGGGTACCATTGTGCTTGATCATCGTAAAAAAAAAGTATACATACAAGTTGGGCTTTCTTTCAATACAAGACTAAGAGCAACGTAAAAGTATACGGTATCTGGTTGTTAACCGTTTTTATACTAAAATCTGGAAACAATGAAACGACCTAGAAATATGGAGAAGCCATCAAACATTTACACCATATTTTCAGGACACACGCATCAAAAGAAAAACTTTTTTCCATGGACATTTACATTATATTTTTAGGACACAAGTTAGTCTGTTTGTTTTATTAAAATTTAGCTTATGCTGCTGGTTATGCTAAAATATTATGAGAAGAAAATACTAAAAGTATTGCTAAAGTAGTGCCGAGAAGGGGGCGTACATAATTTGTGGCTTCTTACACGAGAGGGCGGAGCATAGATAAACCTTGAACCGGTTATGAGCCGAGCATCAACAACGCAAAATCATTGGTTGTGAGCCGAGCCTATTCAGGCATCCAACGCCCAAACTGAATGGATTCTGGACCCACATGTCACTCACACGGAAAGGCCCGTTCGTCTGGCGCGTACGCGCTGACGTCACCGTGTCGCCATTGACCATCGCGTCGTTCCCACTGTGACGCTCACGCGAAGTGGGCCCCATTCCGGCTGCGCCGAGTGCACGGACCATGGTGGACACGGTGCAGGCCCCGCGTGACAGCCATCGCTGACGCTACTGCCCGCGTCCGGTTTCCTATTTATAAATGGCGAAATGCTCGGCGGTCAGACGAAAAAAAGGAAGAGACTCAGCTCGCAACCACAGACCCTAGACGGTCCTCCGACCCAGACGACAAGCCCGATTCTTCCAGGTACTCTTCGATTCCCAGCCTGCTGTTCCTGTATCCTCTTGTATGCGTTGGGATTTTTCGCAATTTTGCTCTTTTTTTTTGGGGGGGGGGGGGGGGGGGGTCGGATGGAGGTGGGCGGCGAATAAATACTGGAATCATGCCCGATTTGGGGGGGGGGGGGGGGGGGTTTGGACGATTTCTGGGCGGAATACAAGGTTCTGGGGTGGAATTCCGGGGATCTCTGCCGACACAGATGGTTAGGGGTTGGGGAATTGGGGAAAGCGGTAGAAAGGTGCGATTTTTTTAGCCCCTTTTGGTTGAAGCGGAGCCTGAGGCTTTAGGAAGGCATTTGGACGTACTAATTCCTTTTCAAAAAGACTAGATTTCTAGATTTTGGTTAGTTGATTGGATTCGGTCTTGTGGGGATGGTACGCAGATGATTTTCCTAGAGTTCTTGCATCTCGTCAGGTGTAGTTTATCTCGGTTGTGTATCCATAAGTGCTTTGTATAGCATTCCTGTAGAGAAGTTGGGTAAAGCATGTTTCCATTGTTTAAGAATGTTGTTCTATGTTATTAAATCATATAAGATCGATTTTACTATGGAGTCACGAGAACAATATTGTTTATTTCCTCATTCTGTTTCGAAGCTGTTGTGATTGTGCTTGTAATCATTGCTGAAGTTTCTACTAACATACATTTTTTTAATTGACTTTGCGCAAGCCAGTATCTTTTACCCACCATGAACTCCCATGGTGCTGGAAGGCGGACTCCGAAGAGGCGGAGGACTACGACTAAGTCGCATTCTCAGCTTTTGGACCTCAACTGCCCCCCTGCTGAAGGGGCTGGTGAGGGGGCTCTACCTTTCAACAGCATGCCTGTCTTGCACATCCAGGCTTCAAGCAGTATGCCTGTGCAGCACATCCAGGCTTCGAGCAGTACGCCACCGGCTACTGATGAACCTCGCATTGGCATGCTTAGTTGCCCCATCGATGTGGAAGCCATCGATGATGATGTTGTTATCTATTCTTCAAGTTCACTCCCTCAAGTATGTACCTGTGCATTGTTCTAGTGCCTATCTGTAGATTTGCATATTATTTTGGTCTGCTTTAGTTTCTTATATGACTTAAGATGGAAAAATGATTATCTGATTGTTTGCCTTCGTGTCTCAGGCAAGACAACAGTCGACCAGGACAGCAGTTGTGATAATAGATGATGATTCTGAAACAAACCCAGAACCAGCAGGTTTGATGTTATCTCCGGCATGAATTTTAGAAACCACATTCCGCCATTCATTTTTATGCAGCAATCTAGTTGTTTTGTGTTGAAACTCATGGTTCTTATTCCATCTCGCACATAGTAATTTATATTATAGTTTTGCTCTGTTGGACTGCCTTGCTCTTCATTCTCTAGTAGTTGTGATGTTTTCCCTGCACTTTAAAGGAGGTAGCATCATAATGTAGGTCATGTTTCTTACAGTTTAGCTTGCTAAGCATAAAAATTTAGGTGATGTGTGTTAGTGCTTCACAATGTAGCGCTATTTTTTTTTAGCGTGGCTAGTTGTTAGCTGCCCATGTAACAACATAATCTTATTGTTGTGGCTGGTATCGTTCACATGGTTTGTTTAGCAAGCTAGCAGTAATATCAGAGATCACTAATGTCTTCCAATGTACTGAATTGAAATCATGGTTTCAAAGGTGACTGGGCATCCAGGTGAGTGCTATGTCTGCTTGGACGCCTAGGCAACACGTTGCTAGTGTTCCCCAAGGTGAGCTGGGTATGCCTGGGCGCCTAGGCCACACCTTTGAAACAGGGATTGAAATTGAAACACTGGTTGGCATACTGACTTGAGAGTTGTTCCACTGGAAGGTTAATAGCATGGGCATGTGCACACATGTCTATGTCGTGTTAGCAGTTTTGGATACCAATGTTATGTTTTTTCCCTGGTTTCAGTTGGTTTAGGCTGCCTTGTATGTTTTAATTATTGTTTACCTGATCATTTGCACACACGACAAGCGTTTATGTTATATAATCGTAGCCTTAGTGATGCATTTCCTTTTAAATAAGTGTTAAATATCACCTTGTAAATTTTTGTTCTTAATTTTGCTAAGTATGCCTAGCATGTAGGAATGGAATCTTAAGAGACTCACATACTTGTCTTTCTGGGTGGATGTTTCATTCTTTCTAGGGGATGCTCTTCATGAGCATGTGAACACACTGCTATCTCTGGGCATAAACCGTAGGCACGAGCCTCCGAGAGCAACCAACGCCCGCCCTGTAATAAGTATAGTGGACACACCAGAAGTCAACACCTTCAAGGTAAAAACTCTCTGGTGTCCTTTATCAATATAAGATCAGTAAAACTATTCTGTATTGCTCACTTAAATGTTTCTTTGTGCCAATGTTGATCCAGGCACCCCCTGAACCTGTGAAGGAGGTCCCGAAGGAACCAAAGTTCAGCTGCCCAATCTGCATGAATGAGCTAACTGAAGCAGCGTCCACCGTCTGCGGCCACATTTTCTGCCAGAAGTGCATCAAGGCTGCCATTCAGGCCCAGAAGAAGTGCCCCACCTGCCGGAGGAGGCTTACTCCAAGCCAGCAGCACCGGGTGTACCTCCCATTGACTGAGTAGCCCAGTGCAGTCGTTTTGCTACAAGTTCTGCAGCGCCTCACCTTTTTCATCCCATCGTGGGCTTGTGGCGGGTGTATTTTGGAGGTATTTAGGGGCTTATCATTAGCATAGAGTATTACAGGGAATTAACAAGTGGTTTTGCCCTCGGCATTCAAGGCTGGATCATCAGTAAAGTATATCCTAGCATCAACATCATCAGAATGTTGGTGTTTGTTTGTTAACTATGGTCGGTGCGGTGTCTTAACCTTCTGTGTGGGATGTGAGTTGTGATGCAATGCAATGTGAACCATGAAGTGGTACTTTTTATGCTGTTTGCAGTCTCTGTAATGCCGGCTGTCTGCGCAGCGTGCAGGCCGTGGAGTCTCGACTTTCTGAAGTTTCAGCGGTATATTTGAGGCCCATGAAGTTTCGCAGTGGCCTGACGACCTGATCTGGAAGTTTTTGGGCTTAGGTCAAGGGCAGATCAATTTCAATGGGCTGAGAGAGGGGCATGCTTCCTTTTCTGCCAGCATGACAAATCGAAATTAGCCAACAGTTTTATCAAAGAAGATCGCATGAGTTTAGCAGCTAAATCTGTTAGCAAACAATATTTTCTACCATGGTTTATCAGCTAAACGAACAGATCTTGTTTGGAACAGGCCAACCTTTCCTGAGTCATATCTCATATGTGATGATGGTGATGACGATATGTTTAGATCCATAGAGCTAATAATTAGCTCATTAAATCTAATAAATAAATGAGTCTTACTTATAGTCTAGCTAATTGTTAGTAGAATACTAGCTAAGAGTTATCTCACTAAATAATAAAACCAAACCAGCTAATAGCAGTTAATATTAGCTGAGTTATTAGCTAGCTAACTATTATATGCTAATAGGTCTAAATCGGATCTAATTATTCCCTCCGTCCCTGAAAGCTGCAATTTCTAGATTTGTTCTAAGTCAAAATTTTAAAACTTTAACCAAATTTATAGAAAAAACACTAAGATTTATAGTACCAAATTAATACCATTAGATTTATTATTGTATATATTTTCATAAGATACTCATTTTATATTATACATATTGATGTACTTTTCTATAAAGTTGGTCAAAGTTAAACAAGTTTGACTGACACGGATTCTAGGAATTGAAGTTTTCAGGGACAGAAGTAGTACTACCACTATTTTAATAAAGAATAACTATGATATTCCGCGGGTGCTCCGGTTCTCCTTCAGCCCCTTTGGAACACCAAAAAAAAACGATTTTCTAATGAGGGGATTTCAGTGAAATTCCTATATACGATTCTTAATTTCTGTAAAGTTGTTGTATTCTAAAGGAGGAGGCCTATTTGCTAGCACCACACGGGTATTAAACGAGCACGGCGAAAGCGAAAGGATTCTTTGGCACCATTTGGTAGCATCAACCACGGGCCCAAGCCGGGGGCAGCAATCCATCCTACAGGCACAGCAACTGGGACGTAACGTTCGTGGATCAATCATCCGAGCACGTCGCTCGTACCCCGTGACGCCGCCCACTGGATCGGACCAAACACCGATCCTGGCGTGCCTGAGCAAGAGCAACACAACAGCGGGACGTCTTGGTCGGCGGGTGCCCGTCAGCTGCCGTCCCGTCCAGTTCATCCCAAAGCCGTCTCTGTGGGGCGTGGGGGACTGGGGGTGGGGGTGGGGGTGGGATAAGGGAAGCAAGCGCTGGCCCAAATGAAATGATGCGGACGTTGACGCCACCCACGCGGCCACCGAGCGAGCACGCACGTACCCATCCCTCTCCGTCGCCGTCGCCTTTTTTTTTTTTTCCTCCTCCGCCTCCGCCGGCCCATTTGCGTCAGCGCCGGGTAACGCCTGTCTCGGCTTCCTTCAGAATCAGCAAGACCTGTCCAATCCTTGCACATCAATCAAGTGGTATCGGGTGCGCCATTTTCTAGCGACCAGAAGCACTCTTCTGTGGCCTTGTTTAGTTCCCAAAAAATTTTGCAAAATTTTTCAGATTCCCCGTCACATCGAATTTTTAGACACATGCATGAAGTATTAAATATAGATAAAAATAAAAACTAATTGCATAGTTTGATCGAAATTGACGAGACGGATCTTTTGAACCTAGTTAGTCTATGATTGGATAATATTTGTCAAATACAAACGAAAAAGCTACAGTGTCGATTTTGCAAAATATTTTGGAACTAAACAAGGCCTGTGTAGTATTTGTTTTCCCCCTCTCACATAAAGGAAGCGCGCACTTTGTGTTTTCTTGATTGGTTTGGGCAGTGTTACTAGATTGCTCTGTTTTTTCTAAGATAAAGAAAACAGGATGTTACTTTTGGGATTCAGAAAGTTTTTTAGTTCAAAAAGGGTGAATTTTTTTTTTTTCGAAAGGTGTTAGTGAATTTTTTTTCCCGATATATTCATATATTATAAATTACGCTGACGGACATCGATCATTACGTCCTTGTCATGTTATTGACTCCAATATTAGCAATTTATGTAGGATGACTGGACCTTTTTATTCTACCTTAAAAAAAGCACGACGGGACTTGTTCTCCCCGTGTTGGCTCTGAACTCCGAACGTTTTCAGTTCTGGCTGCGGAATCGGGTCGACGATTCATAAGAATCGCGGCATGCCACCGTAGCAGTGGACTACCGGTGCGCGAGTCCCCTTTGGCTGCGTAGCAAAAGCAAGTCAAAGCGCACGGTATGTGGCTATGTGCCGGAGCTAGCACGTCGTCTTGGAATGGTCCGGACCGTCCGTCTCAAAACTAGTGGCATTACTATATCTCTAAATATTTGTCGTCGTTGATATATATGCTATATGTTTAATTCGATTCGTAATATATATATATAATATATATTTTTAAATAAATTTATTAAAAAACTAGATTCAAAGATCGTTTCAATAATACTAATTTTATCATAAATATTAATATTTTAATATATATATTTAGTTAAAATTGTTTAGATCGCAAATAACAAATATTTATAGAGATAAAGGGGGTATGGATTTATTTATTAGGGCCCCTTCACGGATGGGATTATTACGTTCTGGACCTTTGTTTTTCTGAGCCAAAGTGCCTAGCCGAGAAATACAGGTCCAAAACAAAACATAAACCAAAATATCTTCATCATAATAATAAAAAAGCGGCAGGTTTTTCTTTTCTTTTCTTGTTTTTCCAATGCAGCTGAAAAAAAATAACCAAAGGAAGTTGAGTTAGCTTAGTTGGTCCAGACCAGCCATATCTTCTTAATTATTATCATCAAATAGTTAATTCTTAATTAATAATTGATATATAATGATACCTAGTTTTGTTTTTGGGATTGGTCCAAGTCTCTTTTTGTTTTTTAAAAAAACTGCAGGTTCCTTCATCACTTGTTGGTTGACCCATCGTGCACCTCAACCCCAGCTAGCTACAGTATGTGCTTCTCCTGAACGGCTTCCTAACCAAAAGTTGCAGAATCGTCTCATTCTGGAACCAACGCGTCTCTGGCTTTCTGCTCTACCCTTTCTGCATGCATGCTACTACTGCCCTGTCAGATTACCTCGTTCATTTGTCTAAAAAGTTATAATTAAAAATATTATTCGTTGTTTATTGTGATAAATAGGCGGCCAGTTTCGACAGATACCGCAACGTGAATCTGAATTTTTACCAAATGGAGCCGCCTCAGTATCTATTCAGACTGGAAATCCTGGCACTGTCCCTGCCAGAACTAATTAGCTGGAGTGTTCATTGCTGTCTAATGATTTTATCTGTGAGTTTTTTTAATGGTTTCAGAGACTCGATTTCCATGATTTCCATAGTTACTCTGATTTGACTTTTGTGCTGTCTATCTGTGACGCCAGCGGGAATGTTTCTATCTCAGAAAATTTTCCCCTCTTCTAGTTTTTTTGGTCTTCACTCATAAATAGCTTGATCATGGCCAATTATTCATTTTGCTGATGTAGACGTGTGCCTTATAACTTCTCTAGAAGCAGCAACTGACGAGGACATAACAGAATATACATAGGACTGCAGTCACATAAAACAAAATTCCAACATACGGAAAATAAAGTTGATGGCTAAGAGCCCGGGGCAATTTTCTAGTCTTCGACGGTGACGGGAATGTTTTTCTTTTTGGTATTTTTCCATTCTACATATCCTGAAGTTCATAGTGACCCCATCTCAGATTCTCAATGGTGGAGATAGCTTTCTGATCCGACTGGCTATGCATCTAGATAATGTAAAAAGATACTTGTTCTAGGTACAACTCAAAAAGATCACAACTTTGTGCTTGAGTCATTTTTTTTTCAAAAATAAAAAATAAAACATGTGCTTGCACTACTTAAAAAAAGATTTTTCGAGACCTTTTGAAAACACCCTTTGAGGCGGGTAGAAATTTTAACCGTCTCGGTTAATGTCTGACATTAATTGAGGCGGTTATTTTTTATTAACTAAGGCGGTTACAGAAACCGCCTCATAAAATTGATTAACCGAGGCGGACACCCTTAAAATACCTGCCACAGTTAATACACATTAACTGAGATGGACATCCTAACGTAACCGCCTCAGTAAATAATTAACCGAGGCGGACATTTTAACTCCAACCACCTCAGTAAATCAAGTCTAGCCCACTAGCCCAAGAGGCCCAATTCTGAGGTCACGTATATAATAAGAGGCTAGGGTTTTCAGCCCTCAATCGAACACTTCTCCACCTCACGCAGCCGCACTCCTCTCTCACCTCGCGCAGGCAGCAGCGCCCCATGGCAATCTCCCAGTGGCGCCCCACCTCCCCCTCCTCCCTCTTCTTTGCAGCAGCGGCGCCCCACCCTCTCCCGGATGCGCCCCACCTCCCCCTTCTCTGCAGCAGGCAGCGGCGCGCGGGGTGGCCTCTCCTCGCTCCCACAATAGCGGTGCCCCTCCTCCTTCTGGCCATGGCGGCATGGCTCCAAATCAGTGGCGAGCATTGCCCCCTCCTCCTCGGCGATGTATTTGGCCCCAACATCTTCCCCAGCAGCAAATCCATCCCCAACCTCTTCCTCAGCGGCTCCAAATAGGCGGCAAGCGCGGGTCCCCTTGTCACCGACGGTGGATCCGGCCCCCATCTCTTCCCCCATGGTGGATCCAGCCTCAACCTCAACTCTGGCAGCATATTTGGGCCCTACCTCGTCCCTGGCAGCAGATCCGGCCACCACCTCATTCTCGGAGGCGAATCCGGCCGCCACCTTGTCCCTGGTCGCAGATCCGGCGCCCACCTCATCGCTGGCTACGAGGACAGCGAGGACGGCAGTGGCGGCGGCGCACCGGGCTTGGGGCGGCAGCAGTGGTGGATTGGGCTTGGCAGGGCCGTCGATGGGCTCAGTGGGCTTGTCAACGGGCTTTTACACTTTTTTTATTTTTCTGAATTATTTACCGAGGCGGGCAAACAAACGCATCTGTTAATGCTTGATTAACTGTGACCTTCTGTTAGAGACATTTATCTTGCCCACCTCGAAAATTTGTTTTTACCCGCCTCAGAAAAGAAATTCTATAGTAGTGTTGAGTCCCTGAGCCTAATGATGTTTGATTTGATCAATCGTCTATATTACGGGAGAGAAGGAAGTGGCGTGGGCTTCAACTTAGTACTCCTCCACTACCAATCAAATCACACACATCCTTCTCACGATTCATCGATGACAAGTTTTTCTTATAATGTATATAAAAAATTAATTGGTGTGATCACATATCATCTGGAACTACCCTAAATATGCTCTTTTGTCCACTTAGTCCCCATAGAATATATGTAGTCCTTTTATAGTTAACACAAAAAGATATGTTAAAAAATTATGTGATTATTTTCATAGATACGAACATCCAGTACAGATTTTAAAACTCGAGATAAAAAATATTCAAATATTTGAAAACATTTAAATACTCTGTAGCATATTGTATTATGTTTTTTTGCTCCCCTAGAACATTTTTAACATAAGATCTCATCTTTTATTAGAAAAGGTGATCTTCCTCGATATACAGTACTATAACATAGGAGACGTGTAGTACCTCGTAAGCATGTGTATATTTATTAAGCATTTTTTATTACTGTTATATAAGAAAAAGATATTAATGGGATTTTTCTGCTTAGCTGGTGGGAGAAAACTGATGAGGCACGGGTCCTCGGCTTCGGCTCCTGGCTGTAGCCTGTAGTCCGTAGAGTAGGATATGGCCTGGTGCCATCTTTTTGACTTCGATGAGTGGTATTCCACTATTCCGTCATATTTTGCAATCGTTCCCCTGACTTTTCACAGAATTCATGGATACGGTGATCACGCCATTCTGCAACTTACATGACTCGAGTTTGTGAACAAAAGAGACAGGTGTAGCCAGCCTCGATCAAACAAGGACAACTTTCAGCCCAGAAACAAAGGCTTTGTTTAGATCCACTGTTGTTCGTATTTGGCAATTATTGTCCAGTCATGTGCTAACCAGGCTAAAAAGATTTGTCTCGCAAATTACAAACAAACTATACAATTAGTTATTTTTTATCTATATTTAATGGCCCATACATGTGCTACAAGATTTAATGTGATAGAAAATCTTAAAAGTTTTTGAATTTTGGTGTGAACTAAACAAGGCCGAAGTAAAACCTGTACAGATGAAGGACTAGAATAGTTGATGAAGCTAGGGCCCCTGCAAATTTCTCTAGGGACTTTTTGATCAATTTCTCTCTGGACTTTGACCCCCCTCTCTTGACTAAATAATTTTATTAGGTATTTCATGTTAGCGACACATAAAGGCCCTGGATTAGGCAAAATCCAGCTAAGTAACTTTTTGTAAGGTTGGATAATGGCTATAAACTGAACTATAACCTAGGGTCATGAGCTGTTTAGATTAGCTAGCATTTTTAGTAGCTAGCAACTTATTTAGTTAATCCAAACAGAGCCAAGTTAGAAAATCCGCAAATACAACAATGTTAAAACTAGCTTCTTCGACACTTCCACTGGATGAAGTACAAAGACATAAAGGAAGAAAGGAAAAAAATTGAACACAAATCGATTTGTAGAGCATATTTCTTTGCTGAAAAGTGATTAAAAGAGAACAAATAGTTGACTACGAACTATTTGATTTAATATTATAATAATGAAGGTTCTGTTAAAAAGATACGATAAAGGAAAATGCTCGTGCAAGCACCAATAGAAACGGAATGTCACCTCTTAGGTTGCACTGTTACGTTGGTATCAATTGTTTTTTTATTTGTGTAATATTGAAACTTCATTTTGCTTGCTAGGATGGTCCATGTGTGACTGTTTTAGGTCGACCTGCTACGACGCTCGTCAAAAATGCGTTGTTGTATGTTCAAACTCACCCTCTTAGTACAATGATACGTAAATCTTTTTGTTACTTGAGGAAAAAATAGTATAATAAAAAGACAAAAAAAGATGACAAAGGCATGTTTCCACTCTCATTAGGATCGCATCAGTAAACGTACTCTCATCTCTACTAATTAAATTGTCACAATCTCATGCTATCACTAATATATCTATTTCATTTTGGCAGCTCAATCCATATCTTTAGTCTCTTCTATATCTCTATTGTAAAAAGACTTAGCCAAGAAATGAACATTCTACGAAATAGACCAAGTATCAGGGGTCTAATGGGAAAAGGCACTAGTATGAAATGAAACCGAAAGCCGACGAGGGGCTAGAAGCATTAAAAATATCCCTCCGTTAACTCTCCAGACTCCAACCCCTCTTCTCGGCCTCTTCATTTCCAATTCCGGCTTCTTCTTCGCATCACAAAATTCCGATTGCGGCGCAGTCTTGGATTGCTAGCTCCAGCCCCAAATGATCATCATCAGCGGCAGCAACTTCCCAACGGATTCGTGATCCTCCCGCGATGGTACGGCGATTCCTTGTTCTCCTCTGTTCTTTTCTTCGCGAAATCTTCCATACCATTTCTCCAGCGTTCTAGCTTTCTCTGATAGACTAATCGATAGGATTTTGATTGGGGGATGGTTTTTTTTTTCTGAGGACGAAGAAGGCTTAACGGCCTCCTCTCAGTTTTATCGGCTCTGCTGTTTCCGCTGCTGGTTTCTCGCTTCTTTCAGTTTGTCCAGTTCAGGAGCTCGACAATCGGAATTCTGCAAGGTTTCTGAGCACGTGTTGAGTTTTCTAGTAAGAATTTCTTGCCAGAATCCATTGTCCGATTGCGGTTTAAAAGCGATTAGTCGGCTGAAACTTAGTCGATTCGCTTCTTCAGCATGTTTGTTCCGCCACTGTTGTATCACTGATTTGATAAAGGAATTCACTGAATTCAGTTCAAAGAATGATTTTTACGATCCCCAGGAGAAAAACAAATTGTGCTTCTATCATCTTTTGATGTATATCAGTCGCCATCCTTGAATTGAAATTCTCCATTTATTTTCCTCCGTTGACAAATTTGGTAGGTAAAACGAGATGTTTTATTACTTCAAAAAAAAAAAAACGAGAAGTTTTCAACAGCACCCCCATAAAAATGTTCTGGTACTTGCTGCCTTTTGGAGGTGGAACCGTGGAAGTTCCATGAAACAGAAACCAGTTTCCTTCTTTAATTCGACTAGTAACTGGGAATTCAGTTAGCCCTGGTATTTCTGCATATGGGGTGCCTCATGTTCAGGTTTGAATTCTGTGGTTGCTTCCTCGAATTTGCAATCGCCCATTTCATAATTCTACTCTTTTCCCCCCCACAAAACCATCGTTGACAGTTACACGTGCTTTATCAGTTAGTTCGAGTGCAGTTGGAGAACTAATTGCCTTCCTTTACAAGTGACTCCCCTGTTTGTTGCAAAGGTCTGAAAAAAGTTTTCCTGTCACAACCTGACAAAGTTTGTTTCTACACATTGAAAAGAAATTGTTTTTGGCATATGAGGCCATGTAAAACCGATTTGAACATCCCTTCTCTTTGAAAATTGCAGTGTTTATTTGGATGCTTTGCCCCTCTGGTCTCTGAATACAGCTCGTGCAGCATGCTGGGGTTGCTGATCTTTTAACCATAGCGAGTTTCTTTGCGTAGAGGTCACACTTGCAGTTGCAATAGATTTCAGGGCGAGTTTTAGTATAGCTTACCTTCCGGGACTGGGTTTTCTTCCCTGGAATAGACTTTGGCTTCTCCTTGTCCTCCCTTAACAGATTTCCTCCACCAGAGTCCAGAAGTACTTGCTTTCTGGTCAAGTCTAGTTTCAGTAGTTGTTGAATTCAGACATGTTGAATCTTGACGCCATGCCATTGCAACTATACGTATGATGTCCTCGCTCATTATTCCTTCCGACGACGCGCCGCAGGGTCTCATCTCCAACGATGCGTGGCACAAACGGTTCTTCAGCGTTGCGCCGCCCGCGGCGCTGGTCTTCTTCTTCGTGCTGATATTCGTCGCCGGTGCAATTGTCACGCTCGATCATAAGGAGGTGCGTTATTGTGACTTTTGACAGATTGGCATGTTTTCTTGGATTGGATGTCTTCAGCTGGTGTGGTTTCTTTTCTGAATTCTGAAAGTTCATTCATTCCTGCACAACTTGTTTCTGCAGAGTCTGTCCATATTGCAGTTGCAACCGAAAGGAGTGATTGCAGCAGTGGAGATGAGGCCTCCAGCCACTAGCGAGCTGAGGTCTTCAGCGACGACCGAGCCGCGTGCTGAGCCAGCAGAGGAACCCGACATCTGTGAGGTGAAAAATGGTGTCTTTGTGAGAAATTGACAGCTGATGAGAGTTTTACGACAGCAGTTACTGAAAATTGCTTGTGCTGAAAACTCTTGTTCAGAATAAATGTAGACCTCCAGGCAGCGAGCCCTTGCCGAGGGGCATCGTGCAGGACAAGTCCAACTTCGAGATGGAGTCGCTGGGTGGCAATCCTGAACGGAAGGAGAACGGCAACGGCAGGCAGCCAAAAAGCCTCCTCGCCATCCCCGTCGGCATCAAGCAGAAGGCGATCGTCGACAAGCTCGTCTCCAAGGTAGGAACCAGGGCCAAGGCCCTCCATTCTTCAGTTTTATGCGTGCTCGTCAGATATAATACAGTAGCAGCTAGCGTGCCTGCATGCCAATGCCATCGTGACACACAGACCAGCTGACTGATCAGTGGTCACCGTGCTGTATGTTGCTGCTCGTGTCATGCAGTTTCCGGAGGCCAAGTTCACCGTGATGCTGTTCCACTACGACGGCGAGGTGGACGGGTGGCGAGACCTCGAGTGGTCGCGCCGCGCGATCCACGTCGCCGTGCGCGACCAGACCAAGTGGTGGTTCGCCAAGAGGTTCCTGCACCCGGACCTGGTGGCGGAGTACGACTACGTCTTCCTCTGGGACGAGGACATCGAGGTGGACAGCTTCGACCCGCTCAGGTACCTGCGGATCGTGAGGAAAGAAGGGCTGGAGATCTCGCAGCCGGCGCTGGACCGGCGGTCGCAGATCCACCACCGGCTCACGGCGCGCGCCCGGAGCGGCGACGTCCACCGGCGGTACTACAAGACGAACGGGCACGACAGGTGCTACGGCAACAGCACGGGACCGCCGTGCACGGGGTGGGTGGAGATGATGGTGCCCGTGTTCTCGCGCGCGGCGTGGCGGTGCGCGTGGCACATGATCCAGAACGACCTCGTCTACGCCTGGGGCATGGACTACAAGCTCGGCTACTGCGCGCAGGGCGACCGGAGCCGCAACGTCGGCGTCGTCGACAGCGAGTACGTGTTCCACCGGGGCATCCCCACGCTCGGCGACGACGGCAAGGCGACGGTGTCGGCGTCGTCGTTGGGGAGAGACCGGTTAGCGGTGAGACAGCGGTCCTACACCGAGCTGCAGGTGTTCAACAGGAGGTGGAAGAAGGCCGTGGCGGAGGACGGGTGCTGGACCGACCCTTACCCGAAATCGGCGGCGACCACCGCCTGATCGTTGGACGGGACGAGGCACCGCAGTGCAGGGAAGTACAGTAGTTGGTAGCTGTCAGATTGACCTTGCCTAGAAGATGGTAGCAGATCATACATCATACACCGCATTAGTTTACAGGTTCAGAGAGTTCTATATATGATGTACAGATATTTTTTTTTCATGTTTCATGCCCGTGGTCTATACAAGGGAATAAGCATGCATGGATAAAGAAATTTGTTGTAATTTTTTCTTAAAAAAAATAAATTGTGAGATGATGAATACAGTTTCAGCATACACAATTGACAATACATGCACAACTAGAACTACAATGAACTTCAATGGAACAAGCATTCCTCCTCCAATTTCAACTAAAAAGAGAAGTTCCTCGCTATTTCTTCATCCATGAGCTTCTTCCGGTTCACCTCTTCATGCACAGGTGCACTCTCAACCTATTCGGGCAACCTTTTCAGTTTTCAGCATATCAGCATATTCTTCCTCCTAGTATTAGAATGGGCATCCACTATTAATTTTTCTCGAATACGCAAAAGGTTTGTGCATCTTTGTATTAAGTAGAAGGTTTTTTACAAAAGCGCCGAGGCGCTGGCGACGGAGGTTTTACAGTTGGTACAAGAACATTGCCCTCCTCGCAACACGACATGCTAACTACTCCCGAAAACTTGTAGAAGATGCATCTATAGTTAGAACTGTCTTCCTTCTTAACCTTGAACTTTGATGCTGCCTACACTCATTGAGCACAATCTAAGAGGGAGCTCCGGACTCATTGCTTACCATGTCAGTTGACGTTTTGGCCGGGTTAGAAAACCGATTATCCTCTACTGGATGCAATTCCACCACTGATGGCACTACACCACAACCTTTAAATAGTGACTAACTTTGAAGTTGTTGAAAGGGTGTATAGCAATGGATAATCCGTTGCTAAAGGCTATAGCAATAGACCTCTACAGGCGGTGGCGGCGGGAGTCCAGCTCCTGCTTGCTGCTCGTGATTTAGTCGCGAGAAATTTGGGGGAAGACAGTAGATCAAAAGTGTGCGAGATTTGGGAGAAAATTGTGGCACTGGATTTTGGGGAGAGCCATGCACGAAGGCTGTTGGACAGAGGCAAGCTTGTGAGCTTTTGGCAAATATATGGCAGCCTAGGTGGGAGGATGGAGGAGGCCTTAGGGTTTTCGAGGAATAATTGGGCCAAAACAACGCGGGAGATGATTTGTGGGAGCGCACCAATGTTAGGCTTTCTTTAGCGACCGAAGGTCGGACCTAGCTATATACGAGAATATAGTGACTGATCATTCAACGGTAAATGAAAATAGATATAGCGACGAGCAATCCATCGGAACATAATGAATTAGCAAGAGACCAATATTTAGCAACCGACGGTTCAACATTGTTTGTCACTTTTAGCAACTCACGTCCTTTGGTATTTTAGTGTTATGGTGTAGTGTGGGAGGTTCCGAACCGATAGTGATGGAGGGTTCCGATCTAGCAGTGATTATCTGAGCGCAATGAATCCACATTATAGTAGTGTGTATATTAAAAAAATGGCCACTCAAAAAATTTGAAATTAGTGCTCCACATATGTACTCACACAAAAGTTGAGATACGAACTTGCTTTTGAAAAAAAAAATCATATAGAGATGGCAAATTTGAGGTGCTCCAAATTCAGGGAGTTATTCCTAACTTTTAGTTTGTATGTACTCTGTTTCTACTGCTTATATATATAGATTATAAGTTTTTAATTCAAAAATAAAATCTTAGTACCGACCTTGGTAGATGGATCATGTCTCGAGTCCGGACTCCGGACGACACGTGAGAACCGGCAACAGCACCGCCATCGCCCATCGGACTTGCTAGTGCTAGTTCATCATATATGCCGTCGCAAGTACAACTCCATGCGTCGAGTCCGGGCGGCGTCAATAATCTTGTCAAGTCGTTCACCATGCCTAGGCCAGATTCCTTCTCCATCACCCTTTTCCCCGCCCCCGAGAAAGGTGAGACCAAGCAACCAAGACGACCACCGCCTACTAGTCGCCGCCGGAGTGCTTCGCGCGTGCTGCAGCTGCTCGCCGGCCACTGCCCCTCGGAGATTCTGGACAGGACGGCTCTCAACATCATCGACTACGCATACACGGCGCTGCTCGAGATCGCGCCGCCCGAGGGCGGCCAGAGCGTCTTCGAGGTCAGCGCGCCCGTCGACCCCGCCGACCCATACTCGCCTCTGCTCCACGTCGACGCCAGCTCCACGCACTGCCGCATCCGCCTGCCCTACAGCCGCCCCGCCCCCCTCGCAGGAGGACCAGACGACGACGGGCGCACGTGCGTCGAGCAGATCAAGAAGCACCCCGGTCCCTCTCCCTCTCGCGCGAGTCTCAGCGTCTCGCCGGCGGCGGTCCACCTGCAGGCCCGCGTCGTCGTCGGCGCCGGGGACCGGAAAGTCCGATGGAGGTTCGTGGACGCTCGACCGGACGCGTCGTCCGAGGGACTGCTCACGGTGCTGCGGACGATCGGGTCGATCCTGGAGGAGGCGATCTCGCGGGAGACCACGCTGCTTGAGATGGCGAGAACGAGCGGCTTTGGCAGGAGCCCCAAGGCCCACGGGATCGTCACGGTGCGCACGGCTTTGGAGGAGATGAGAGGGGTGCTGGACGTCGACGCGATGATCACGCACCGGAGGCGCCAGAAGCGCTGCCGCAGTGTCCGAGAGATCAGCTGCCCGCCGGCGGATGCAGAGATGCTGACCAATAAGATGAGAACACTACACGTTGATGAGGTGCAAGATGATGCAGAGGTGCTGGCTAAGAGGCTGAGGACATTGCGCGTATGACATGGGAGGTGAAATTGCCACATGCAGTACAAAGGGCGATCTATCCCAGAAGGTCGATCGCTGCAGTCTGCGAAGTCGTCGTTGGAGATGCAAGCCACGGACAAGAACAGGGCCAGGCCGCCAGGCACAAGATGCAAGTGCAAAACCCTAGCCAATCTGCGCATCTGCAAAAGCCTAGCATTGCTTTGTTGTAGATTAGAAGACAGTAGAGGTGCTAATAGCTCAACTGCTAATTCTGACAGAACGATGCTGCACTTGAAAATCTTCCTCCCCTGTGTATATATCTCCTTTAAACTGCATCGTTCATGTTTGATGTTGGGTATCTTTCCACTCTTGAGATGTTTTCTCCTATTAAAAATTTATATGTAGTCATCCAAATCATCCTAGCTATCTACCTTCAGTGTGTGTGTTCAGTACAGTGGAGATTTGATGCTATGGTTTTGGCAACAGATAGCCGAGTTTAATTTGGCTCTTTTCAAATTAATCACGGGAACTTTCTGATAGTACATGCTGGAGTTTAATTGTTTATCATGAAATTCCTGTCATATTACGTTGTTCAAAACTCAATATACGCTTACATATGGCCGCTTCAGAGAATTGGAGACTGGCCGGGTTGTTTCCAAGGTCTCCGGATGAGGAACACCATAGAAACTGCTTTGTTTTCTACACTATTAATTAGCTATTACTAGAGATGCAGGATTCAAACAAAGTCACGACTAATAGAACCCTGGTAGGATAGTGTGCTTTCAGTTTAGGAGAATTTCAGTGGTAATTAATTAGTCGCTAGAGTGGTGCAAGAAGTTTCAGATATTGGGGATAAATGGTGATACCTGTACAAAAAAAAAAAATTCTAGTGTACTTTTGGTTCCTTATGCTGATTTGTCGCATTTACAAACTGAGTATCAATGGAGGAACAGAATCTATGCTCAGTGCCTCAGTTGTTGCCTTCATAAACTGAACCTGTAAACAATAGTTATTGGGAATCTGTAGCATTTCAGAATTTCATCTTTTATTAAATGATAATCATCAACTTAGCATGCCTAATTGTAGACTTGTAGTCAGTCTGTACAGAAAAAATGAATCATGTAATTAGTGCTATTATTTAGCATTCCACCTTTTTTTTCTCATACTAAAAACATTCAGAAACTTGTGGAATACTTCAGCCGATGGAATTCATACAACGAAAGTTTGCTACTAGTGCTATTATTTAGCATTGCATAATAAAACTACAGAAAGTTTATTTTTCATACAAAGAAAGTGCCTTTTCCCCTTGCAAAATTTTCAATTACAACATTAATCTCTACCTATGTTATTTTGGAACTGAAAAATTGTGGATCTGAAAGTATGTGTTGACACCATTTTTTGGGCACGTGTCCAGGATGGCAGGATAGGGTGGCAGTACGATGCGGGTTGCTGGTGAGGATGGTTGCCGATGAGGGAGAGGTTGAATGTGACTAAGTCCACAGGCAGTAATATGGTGCCGATGACCAGGTAAAAGGGTCTGCCGATGACCATGGCAAGGGGATTGCCGATGACGCGAAGGAGGAGTCCGGAAGCTGCCAGTTGTCATGTGGAGGAGTTTCAGTTTGTCACAAGGATAGTTTTATTGTTTCCTTAGTTATTTGCATCGTTTTGTACATGGATTCCGTGTAATTTGGAATTCGAATTCTAATCGTGTCTGGTCGTAGCTCTTTGAGCAGGGTATAAATATAAACCCTAGTACCTTGTAATAAGATATCAAGAAATCAATCAAACACACGTTTTATTCATATTCCAGCATCTACTTTTCGACGACTTCGTCATACTTTTTCCCTTTTATTACGAGTTCTTAGGAATTCGTCGACTTAAGTTCGGCGTGTTCTCGAGTTCCGCGTGAGTACCTCTTAGCCGTGACATCCGGGCGCATCGCTGTTGTCAGGACTAAAGTATTCGAGTTATCACCTTTGCCGATAGCAAGGTCAAATCGGCTGGCACGCCTTAACGTTTGAATCGGGTATTAGCCCTTTGTGTTTGCACACCAGTTTTGCATCAGCACATCTTTTGGCACGCCCAGTGGGACAGATTCAAGATCAAGATCAACATGTCGATCTCTGACCTCGATCAAGACAACGTCATCCCCGTGACGGAGGCCAACCTCAAGGATGAGCAGAAGCAAGCTATTGCCCAAGCCATGGAAGAGTTCAAGCAGCAATGCCTGAAGTCTTTCAGTATAAACAGGAGCGGCGAAGTGGTCCAGAAAGATGCACTGCCGGCACCACGGCAGGTCACCTTTGACGCCAATCCTGGCAAGCTTCAAGATATGGTTGACAATGCCATCAATCGAGCGTTGATTAACCAAGCTGGTGTACTGTCTAATACGGTTTTCAACGCCGTGGCAAGAACTTTCAAGGAAGGACAAATCCCGCCAGATTATGTGGGGCCCTCCCATCATCAGCCAACGGCACCAGAGGTCACGGCTCCATCGGCTGCCTTGACGAATGCAAGTGCACAGCCTGCCGTCCCTCCAAGTACATTGGGGACTACTGGTGCGCTATCTATGCCGATGGCAACCAACCCCCAAATTTCAGTTGGGCAGTATAAACTGACGACAGATATGTTGGCATCGGCAATGTCAGGGTTAAATCTTTCCCCCAACTGGTGGGGTTATGGTATGCCTCCAGAGTTGACGCCGGGAACATCACAGACAACTGACATGAGGGGCAAAACTCCTATGACGTCGGCACCTTCCAATGTGCCGGTGAACCAGAGTCCTCGGTATACCACAACTACTACTGCAAGGCCTCACACTGGAAATCCTCAAGATTCAATGTTCCAGATCCCTAACGCATCGGCAGAGTCAATGCTGATGCAACAGAGGTCTATGGCCCAGTCGGGATATGTCAATTCAACAACGGTACCCAATTACCAATCATCGGTAGCGCCTATGCCGATGAACGCTAATAATGGATGGCTTGGGCAACAAGCCTTTCCACAATCGCCCCAGCAGGGTTATCAGACTACAGGGTTCCAGCAGGGGCAGGTCTATCCCGGGTTCCAAGGTCAGGGGATTCCCAACCAGCCAATAAATTTTGGACAGCAACTCGGAGGACAGCCAATCGGTGGACAGCAGTTTGGTAGTCCGCAGATTGGAGGACAGGTGACCAATACGATGTTCCACACAGGTCACGTCCCGAACAGACACGTGGAGGTTCGCCACCAAATGCCAGATCCGCAGCCGCCTCATCGGCAAGATGCCGATGCGTATTGGGCCGATAAGATTGCCGAAGTAATGAGGGAACAATTTGGGATAAAACCCAAAGTCAACACTTATTCTTATCGGACACCGTATCCTCCAGCGTATGATTTGATCCCGCTCCCACATCGGTACAAAGTACCGGATTTTACAAAGTTTTCCGGACAGGACGACACGTCAACCATGGAGCATGTCAACAGGTTCATTATTCAATGTGGAGAGGCTGGTAACAGGGACGAATTAAGGGTTCGTCTATTTTCATCATCATTGTCTGGATCGGCCTTTACTTGGTTCATATCATTACCTCCCAATTCAGTAATTACTTGGGCCGATCTAGAGAAGCAATTCCACAGATACTTCTTCTCGGGGGTTCATGAGAAGAAGATCACCGACTTGGTCAAGTTGAGGCAACGTAATGATGAGTCGGTTGAGGGATTCGTGCAGAGGATACGAGAGGTCAAGAATAAATGTTATAGCCTGGTTCTAGATGATCGGCAGCTAGCTGATTTGGCTTTCCAGGGTTTGTTGCCACATATCAGGGATAAGTATGCCTCTCAGGAGTTCGAAAGTTTAAGTCACTTGGTGCAGAGGATATCTGATCAAGACATCAAGCCTTTCGAGCCTAAGAGGGCATGGAATAAGAAAGTGTCATTTGTTGATGAAGCAACAAGCTCAGATTCCGATGAAGAACCAGTAATCGGTTTGGCAGAGTGGGTAAAAAACAAGAAGCCGATGTCTTGTCCTTTTGGGCAGAAGGAACCAGAGAAGTTTGCCTTTGACACCGCCAAGGCCGATAGGATATTTGACTTTCTACTTCAGGAAGGTCAAATCAAATTGTCACCTAACCACGTGATCCCGTCGGCAGAAGAGTTGAAGAGGATGAGATATTGCAAGTGGCATAATGCGACTTCACACGACACCAACGAGTGTAAAGTATTCAGACAGCAGCTGCAATCGGCTATAGAGTCAGGGAGGATCAAGTTTGACAGTTCCAAAGCCCAGAAGCCGATGAAGATAGACCAACATCCTTTCCCGACAAACATGTTGGATGCTAAGGGGAAGGCTAAGGTCTTAACGTCGGAGACAGCTGAGAAGAGTGCATCGGTAGATCCTCGGCATCAAGTTACTACCGCCGATGCAAGAAGTAAGGGCTTGGTCCAGGAAGGAGCTAGCTCAGGAAGACTTCCTCGATCTGGTATCGTTATAACTCATAGAAGGCCTCGAGAGAGATGGCAACAACGGGAAGATCGGTATCGGCGCCAGCAGGAAGATTATCAATGGGAAGAAGAAAGACGCCGACAGGAGTGGAATCGGCACAGGGATCATTGGAATTGCCCATTCTTCATCCATTGTTGGGAGGAAAATATCAAGCTCCCTACTGTCAGAGACTGCCCTGAATGCAACGGTTATGATCGGTACGATAGGAACGATCTGCGTTATCATGATGATGAACGGCGATTTAATGGGCCAATCAGAGGAAGGGCGTCAGTTCATGATCGGCTGGGGGGCAGGCTTAGCGTTCGCGATCGGCTCGGTGACCGTGTCCAGTATTTTCCCAGGAACCAGGAAGAGCTCGAGGAGATGGCTAATGCGCGGGTTCCCGATGAGTTCATATTTTGCAGAGATGCTAACACACATCGTATGGAGTCAAGGGAGAACCGACGCCCGATGGCAAGACAAAGGCCACTTCCTCCATGGTGCCCTCAAGGATTAACCAAGACACAGAAAAGGAGATTGCAACGAGAAAGGCAAGAGGAGCTAAACAAGGGAGAGAATTCTGGAAGTCGGCAGCCGTCAGACACTAAGAGGGAAGGTCCATCGGCAGGCGTCAACATGGTCTTTATGTTGCCGATGGAGTTTCTTGCACCAGCCAGTGACGATGACCTGGAATTTTCTGATCAGATAGCTCAGTTGGCTCTGGATCCGATGACGGCTATCTTTGAGAAACCTGCCGATGACGAGAGGCAGCATCTTAAAGCTTTGTTCCTCAAAGGAAGGGTTGATGGGCAGCCAATGACTAAGATCCTAGTTGATGGTGGAGCTGCTATTAACATTATGCCGTATGCAGTATATCGGAAGCTTGGGAAAGGGGATCAAGATTTGACCAAGACCGATATGATGCTCAAAGACTTTGAAGGAAATGTGTCTCCAGTCAAGGGGGCGATATGCGCAGAGTTGACCATCGGCAGCAAAACCTTGCCGACTACCTTTTTCGTGATCAGCGGAAAAGGTGCCTACAATTTATTATTGGGGAGAGATTGGATTCATGCCAATTGTTGTGTCCCATCTACAATGCACCAGTGCTTGGTTCAGTGGGTAGGTGATAAGATTGAGATCGTCCCAGGGGATTCTTCTTATGTTATCGCATCGGCAGAAGCGGATACTTATGAAAAGACTAGGTGCATTTCAGGAGAAATTTGGGAGAAAGATTTTCTCAAAGTTGCCGATTATGAGATTCCACCGATCCAAGCAGTCGGTTCTGACGACGGTTTTTAATGGATAGATTCGCCGATGATGGAAAATTAGGCCAGGGATTCACATCGGCTGATGATTTGGTAGAAATAGATATAGGTAGTGGTGATAAGCCCAGGCCTACTTTTATTAGTGCTAAATTAGATCCTGAGTGTAAACGGCAGTTAACTAGTTTGTTAAAGGAATATAAAGATTGCTTTGCTTGGGATTATACAGAGATGCCTGGTTTAGACCGATCAATTGTTGAACATCGGTTACCCATCAAGTCTAGATTTCGGCCACATCAGCAACCAGCCCGCCGATGTAATCCTAACATTCTACCTGATATTAAGGCCGAAATCACTAAACTTATTGAAGCTAAGTTTATTCGGCAGTGTCGATATGCCGAATAGATTTCCAATGTTGTTCCGGTTTACAAGAAGAACGGGAAGCTTCGGGTGTGCATTGATTTCAGGAATCTCAATAAAGCTACGCCGATGGATGGATACCCAATGCCTGTCGCCGATCTACTGGTTGATGCTGCGGCTGGCCATCGGGTCATCAGCTTCATGGATGGTAATGCGGGTTACAATCAAATATTCATGGCAGAGGAGGATATTCCAAAAACCGCATTCAGGTGTCCTGGTCATGTTGGACTATTTGAATGGATAGTCATGACTTTTGGGTTAAAGAATGCTGGTGCTACTTATCAAAGGGCTATGAATTTTATATTTCATGAGTTCATCGGCAAGATCGTAGAAATTTATATTGATGATGTGGTGGTTAAGTCTGGAGATTTCTCAAAGCATCTTGCCGATTTACGAAAAGTGTTGGAGTGCACCAGGAAGCATGGATTGAAGATGAATCCCAACAAGTGTGCGTTTGGCGTATCGGCAGGGCAGTTTCTTGGTTTTATGGTACATCAGAGGGGTATTGAAATTAGTCGAAGGTCTATTGATGCCATCAATAAAATATTGGCCCCTACCAATAAAACCGAGCTCCAATCCTTGATCGGCAAGGTGAATTTTATCAGAAGATTTATATCGAATTTATCTGGGAGAATTCGTGCTTTCAGTCCTCTTCTTAAATTGAAAGCCGACCAGGGGTTTGTTTGGGGAGAAGAACAGCAGTTGGCTCTGGATGAAATCAAAAAGTATCTAGTAAATCCTCCAGTTTTAGTTCCACCTCAACAAGGGAAACCCTTCAAATTATATTTATCTACCGATGGATCGGTTATCGGTTCAGCTTTAGTTCAAGAATTTGAAGGGAAAGATTGAGTAATTTATTATTTGAGTAGGAGGTTGATTGATGCTGAAACCAGATACTCAGCCATTGAGAAACTGTGCTTATGCTTATATTTTTCATGTATCAAGCTGAGACATTACCTGTTGTCGGCTGAATGTGCTGTCGTTTGCAGAGATGATGTGGTCCGATACATGCTATCTATGCCGATTATGAGTGGTAGGATCGGTAAATAGATTTTAGCGCTGTCGGAGTTCGATTTGCGTTACGAATCGGCTAAGGCGGTCAAAGGGCAGATCATGGCCGATTTTGTGGCTCAGCATTGCGGTCTAGTGGAAACCTTGGAAATTGCACCCTGGACGCTCTTCTTTGATGGATCTACCTGTGACCGGGGGGCAGGAATCGGCATTGTATTGGTTTCTCCCAAGGGGAGGAAGTATGAGTTTTCCTTGCCGATTGATGCTACATCAACAAATAATCAGGCCGAGTATCAAGCTTTGATCAAGGGATTGGAGTTGTTAAGAGAAGTTCGTGCTGATGCTGTTGAAGTATTCGGGGATTCCATGTTGGTTATAAATCAATTGGCCGGAAGCTATGAATGCCGAAGTGAAGTTCTCATAACCTATTTCGAGAGAAGTATGCAACTGTTAAAGGAATTCAAGAACTTCCGATTGGAGCATGTTCCCCGATTGCATAATGAAGACGCTAATCGGTTAGCCCAGCATGCCTCAGGATATCAGCCAATGATTAATGCGACATCGGCAGTCAGTGCCGGTGATTGGAGGAAAGAAATTATCGACTATCTAGAAGATCCATCCAAAAAAGTTGAAAGACGGGTTCGGTTTCAAGCGACCAAGTATGTGTTCCTTGAAAATGAGTTGTATTATCGAACTATCGATGGAATTCTTCTCCGATGCTTGGGTGATGATGAAGCCAGAAGTTTGATGGGGGAAATCCATGAAGGAGTGTGTGGAGCGCATCAGTCAGCTTTTAAGATGAAGTGGATGATTCGAAGGAATGGATATTTTTGGCCAACCATACTTGAAGATTGTTTTAAATATTTCAAGGGATGTCAAGGTTGTCAAAAGTTCGGTAATATCCAGAGAGCACCCGCATCGGCTATGAATCCTATAATAAAACCTTGGCCGTTCCGGGGGTGGGCCATCGATCTGATCGGCCAGATTTATCCACCATCTAGCAAAGGGCATAAGTTCATTCTAGTTGCCACTGACTACTTCACTAAGTGGGTCGAAGCTATTCCTTTGAAGAAAGTCACATGGGCCAATATGATTGATTTTGTGAAGGAGCATATTATTTACCGATTTGGGATTCCCCAAACGATTACTACCGATCAGGGCACCATGTTCACGTCGGGGGAGTTCGATGAATTCGCAATCGGTATGGGAATTAAAGTGTTGAATTCTTCTCCTTACTATGCTCAAGCCAACGGGCAGGCCGAAGCGTCTAACAAAGGAATTATCAAGCTTATTAAACGAAAGATTGAAGAAAATCCTAGGCGGTGGCATACATTGTTAAATGAAGCACTGTGGTCTTATCGGATGGCTTGTCATGGATCAACCAAGGTGTCACCCTATCAATTGGTGTATGGACATGATGCAGTGTTGCCTTGGGAGATTAAGGCTGGATCTAGGCGATTATCTTTTCAAAATCAATTGGCTGCCGATGATTATGCCACTTTGATGACCGATGAGTTAGATGATTTAGCAGGGCATCGGTTAAAGGCTTTAATGAGTATAGAAGAAAATAAGAAGAGAGTTGCTAGATGGTATGATAAAAAAGTAAAGGCTAAGGAATTTGCCGATGGGGATTTGGTATGGAAGTTGATCTTGCCAGTTGGGACTAAGAGTTCGAAGTTTGGGAAGTGGTCTCCTAATTGGGAAGGTCCTTATCGGATAAGACACTCAGCTCCTGGTAATGCCTATATTCTAGAAACTCTCGAAGGAGTTGAATTTCCCAGAGCATTAAATGGCAAATATTTAAAGAAGTACTACCCCAGCATATGGGTTGACGCATAAAAGTTTAAGTGCCGATAACACTCCTATCGGCTGGATTTAAATGTTCAGGGGCAGACTTAATGTTTCAAAAGATGCCGATAACAGTCTTATCGGCTAGACTAAAAGCTAAAAGCGGAAAAACAAAGGTGTGTCGCCGATGAAAGCTTCAGATGTTCAGCAACGCTTGGATTGCTGATATGGCGCGCAGCCGAATCTGGTTGGCTGTCTCTATCTCTTTGATATCATCATCGGCAGAACCTTCGATCGGCTTCAGCTTCCTCTTCAGTTGCAGCGCTTTGCGACCATGGGCGTTTCGTTCTTGTTCAAGGTGCTTGATGGTCTCCGGCAGTTGATTCTCTTCTTGCTGGGCTTGGGACAGAGCATCCTCTACTTGCTTGAGTTCGGCCAGTAGAGCTTCTCTTTTTGCCGATAGATCAGACACTTTCTGCTTCAGTGCATCACCTGAGGACTTTAAGGTGCCGATGTTCTTATGTTTCTCATCGGCTAAGAGTTTTTCTTTCATCATCTCCTCAGAAAGCTGGATTTGAGCAGCTCTATCGGCAAGGCGTCGAGTAGCTCTCTGGTACTGTAGCTGGCGGCTTTCTAGGTGTGCAGCGTGGAAGAGTGTTTCCTCAGCATCGGCAGGAATTTGGCCTCTAAGGGTCTTGAACAGGGCTTTGGCTGGGTCAGAATCATTGACCAGTTGAGTTGTGTCTTGATGAAGTATGGCCGATAGCTCTTCCAGTTTGGCTCTGGTTTCTGCCGATACAGTTCCAACTGCCCGAGAGGAGCTTGCTTCCTCGCCTTCTTCTTCGAAGATATCAATGGCGAAGGAGAATAAGCTGTTGGGAGAATCTTGTTCCTGAAAATGAAGATGATATAAGTCAGTTTTATGGTCAAAACCTTGGCAGACGATACTGGTGGAAAATTGGATGACTTACTTGCTTCAAGGCGATTTCTTGCCTTTGACTCAAAGATGCCGATGGAGCTGCGGGTTGATCGGCAAATGTTGCCGATGGAATGATATCGCCTGAAAGAAGACAGGAAGGATTATGAGACTAAATGAGAATAAGTTTATCGGCGGAAGTAATGTTGAGATATGTTACCTGGAGGAGAGAGAACAGTTGCCTGAGTCGGGGAAACCGCCGATGATATAACTAAACCTGCCGGGCCAGTTGTTTGTTCACCTACGTCAGCTGACGTACCTGCCGTTTGAGGTTCTTCTTGCTGGGGTTCTTCCATCTGTGGTGCTTCCTGTATTGGTTGAGGAGATGGTGCTTGCTGTGCCTGGACTTCTGGAGGAGAAGGGGAAGATTCCACCGGGATTGGAGACACCGGAGGAGGAGGGGGAGTTGCCACTTTCTGGCGCTTTGTTCCAGTCTTAGCACCTTGGATGCCTTTCCTCTTTGGCTGGCTAGACTGGGGGGCATCGGCACTTTGGCGTTTGACTTTTGCCGATGCACCAGTTTGCTGCAACAACAAAAAGGAGTTTATGAGCACAGATAGCCGATACAAAGATAATCAGCATAAATGAAAAAGGTTTTAACAGATTGCCTTGAAAGCTTGCGCCAGAGTGGAAGCAGTTACCGTCGGTGATGTCTGAGTTTTCCTGGTAGTAACTTTCTTGAGACGCGCACCCCGGTGCACGATGGAAGCTAGAGTGGGAGCATTATGGCCGATTGAGGAGATCGGGCCTGATGGGAATAAGTCGATCGGCTTGCCACTCCTGCTAACCGATGGGGGGGTGTTGTCAATCTGCAAAAGGAATACAGGGGTGAGTTACCGATAGGAATGGTATTGGAAAATGAGACATCGGTTTAAAATACTTACGGTGCCGTCAGGGACTTCGTAGTCGGGGTCGATCATGCCGCGGTATGAGAGGGCCGATCTGCAGAATAGACTCTCCTTCCATTCTGCCCACCATAGCTTGTATGCCTGAGTAATAAAGGCGGCTGGAACCCATTCTGACAGATCTGCATCTGTATCGGCATTTGGTGGTAGCTGGGCTACTCGAGTCCACTCGAGGAGGTTGGCGACGGGTTCTCTGGGCTTTATTACATCGGCATAAGGAAGTGCAATCGGCAATTGGCCGAAAGCTAGCTGGCGAGCTAATGCCGATGGATTATAAAATTCATAGGTTTGGGGAGAAGTTTTCGTGCTACCAAAGAAATTCACTGGTATGGCTCTGGGAGTCACGATTGCCATCATCACCTCATTTTCCCTGTCGAGAGCTTCATCAAATGGATTGAAGGTCAGAGGGAGCATGCTGTCTGGGTCGTCATAAGCCAGCCATGGTCGTTCATCTCTGGCCAGACCCTCATACAGAGTCTCGAAGAATCGGCCAATCTGATCCGAATTGTTCCCTGAACCGGGTAAGACTATAACTGCCTCACCAAAGTTCAAGGGGGCACGTGTTGCCGATTCCTCTTCACCCAACACATGATTCTCGGCTATATCTCTTGGGAAGTGCTGTGAGAATAAGTTGAAATCAAGGCGCTTATGCAGGTGCAGATTGAGCCACATATTAATAAACCACCATGGGCCTCCCAAGTTGCCGATGGATTGGCCAAGCAGGAGTTTCTGGGCTACCTGATGAAGAAGGTGGTAAACAGCGCCGAGCAAATATCGGCCGAGAGGAAATTGGCCGCCGCTAGCCAGTCTTTCTGCTGCCGATAGATAGACAGAAGTCGGTCCTGCCGATCGACCACAGAATACAAACTTGTCCAGCCACATGTTCAGAAAGGTGGTTTGCTCCTTTATGGTGACAGGCCCTCTCCCGCGGTATTTCTGGATGTACCCTGACCAACTGCCGATAGCGCGAGTCTCCACTTTGGCACTGGGGGCGGTATCAAAAAAGTGGGTGCTATCGGCAGAAGATATATCTAGCCCAGTAAGCATGGCTACATCGGCAAGGGTAGGAGAAGCAGGGCCGTGGCCAAAAACAAAAGCGTTGAGAGTGTCTGACCAAAAGTAAGATGCAGCTATCAGCAATGACTCGTTCCTGTGCATATCGGCAATGGATAGCCTAATGCATTGAGCTAACTTCCTCTCACCCCATTGAACTTCATAAGAATTGCTGACCCTCAAGAACCAATCTTTCCACCCTACGGTAGGGCTGGGCCAAGAGCGAAAGGTGTCTTTCCATAGATCTAAAGCAAAGTTTTCAGCTCTAAAGGGAATCCTGTTGGTTTCTGTATTGATAAGGTCGGTTGGATCTGGATCCCCTAGAGGGCCGAGGCACTGAAGGTGTGGTTGATCGGTAGGGATGACAATTTTGTTGGACAACTCCTAGTGTTTTGGGGAATAAAAATACAAAGAAAAAGGAAAAGGAAAATATTCGGTAAGATGAATTGCAGATGAACAGGAATGCAAGAAAAAGGTACAGCAGATGAGATGGAAGTCTGACCTCAGGGACGACGAAGCCAACGGCCATCTTGTCGTGAAGAGGACGCTGGAGGGCACCGGAGTTGATGAACAGGAGTGCTTGCCGGAGATCTTGAGGGTTGTAAATGGCGCCGCCGCTGGAAAAGCAAAGTTGGATAGTAGAATGGTGTAATGGGGGAGGAGTACCCAAGAAGGAACTATTTATAGGACAAGATGGGCAAGGGCAAATCCGACTTATCTCTTTGCCGCATCCGAGAAGCCCGAGGGTACTCAGGTGGATATGGTAACTGTTCGCACGGTAATCCAGGAATTGTGCAGGTGATTTGACAGGAAGCGGTCATTATCTAAAGATATTTTAC
Source organism: Sorghum bicolor (assembly GCF_000003195.3). NCBI lineage: Eukaryota > Viridiplantae > Streptophyta > Magnoliopsida > Poales > Poaceae > Sorghum > Sorghum bicolor. The sequence continues at coordinate 71,154,207 of NC_012872.2, forward strand.
TGTGCGCGATCTCTTGGTCGGTCCATCGGCGATATTCTATAACGGTCATCTTGCCGATGGGCGGATAGAGGGGAGGTAACCGTTTTTGCGAATATCCCGGTCAGAGCATCGGCAGATCTTTGTAACGGTATTGTTGCCGATGTACGACCAAGAAAGATGCCCGTTTAGGAAGTTGGGGATTTCGAGGAATCTGCGGAGGATTAGGATCAGAGTTGTCCAGATTGAGGTTGTCGGTTACCAGATTAGGAGCATTAATTGCGGAGGAGACATCATTACTGCAGAGAATTTCGGAGCATTAATAGTTTTATACTCCGAAACTGGGGGGCATGTGTTGACACCATTTTTTGGGCACGTGTCCAGGATGGCAGGATAGGGTGGCAGTACGATGCGGGTTGCTGGTGAGGATGGTTGCCGATGAGGGAGAGGTTGAATGTGACTAAGTCCACAGGCAGTAATATGGTGCCGATGACCAGGTAAAAGGGTCTGCCGATGACCATGGCAAGGGGATTGCCGATGACACGAAGGAGGAGTCCGGAAGCTGCCAGTTGTCATGTGGAGGAGTTTCAGTTTGTCACGAAGGATAGTTTTATTGTTTCCTTAGTTATTTGCATCGTTTTGTACATGGATTCCGTGTAATTTGGAATTCGAATTCTAATCGTGTCTGGTCGTAGCTCTTTGAGCAGGGTATAAATATAAACCCTAGGACCTTGTAATAAGATATCAAGAAATCAATCAAACACACGTTTTATTCATATTTCAGCATCTACTTTTCGACGACTTCGTCATACTTTTTCCCTTTTATTACGAGTTCTTAGGAATTCGTCGACTTAAGTTCGGCGTGTTCTCGAGTTCCGCGTGAGTACCTCTTAGCCGTGACATCCCGGCGCATCGCTGTTGTCAGGACTAAAGTATTCGAGTTATCACCTTTGCCGATAGCAAGGTCAAATCGGCTGGCACGCCTTAACGTTTGAATCGGGTATTAGCCCTTTGTGTTTGCAGACCAGTTTTGCATCAACAGTATGTTAGGCACTACAGACTACAACGACTGCTGCTAGAGCAAATTGGACTCACCAGATGAAGCTTTTATTTAGGTCTTGTTTAGTTTATCTCAAAATCCAAAAACTTTTTAAGATTCCTCGTCACACAGAATCTTGCGGCACATGTATGGAGCATTTAATGTAGATAAAAAAATAACTAATTATGCAGTTTATCTGTAATTTGCGTGACGAATCTTTTAAGCCTAGTTAACCTATGGTTGGATAATTATTGTTAAATACAAATAAAAGTGCTACAGTATCAAAAATCTAAAAAAAAGATCTAAACAAGGCCCTAATTGGACTTTTAGACAGAACAACATGATTTACCAAGATTTCGGGCACACAATGCAAAGAGCAAGGAGACATGGACTAGTATGGTTGGTCAGTTCAATTCAAGGTTTGCTTTAGCCTTCACCATTGCTCAAGTAAAACAAAAGGATTAGGATTTGAAGAAACAGTATCAGATTGTAAAGGATTTGAGAGAAGAAAGTGGTTTTGGCTGGGACTCCAGTAGAATGACTTTTTCTCTTGGACGAAATGATAAAAGAGAAACCGAAGACACATGTACAAAAACTTTCTATAGGAATACACAAGGAAAATAACATAATTGGCCAAAATAGATAATGAGGATCATCTCCATATCATTTTGCATTTCTCAACAAATATAATCTGTTTGGCTATTCCAAGTGGTTCTTTTTTTTCTGGGTAAAGAAGAACTTGTCATTTTGAATTCTCGGGTTCAGGAATTTTTCTATAACTTAAATGATTCCATAAAAGCTTTCTTTTATTCTTTTAGTTACTGATTTTTTTGTTGGATTTCACTGCACCTAACAGTGTTTGGAAGGGACTAGGGAAACGTGGAATGGCGAGATAAATTGTTTCTATACTTTGATGACTTAGGCCTTGTTTAGTTCACGAAAAGTTTTGGTTTTGACTACTGTAGCATTTTCGTTTGTATTTGACAAATACTATTTAATTATGGACTAATTAGGTTCAAAAGATTCGTTTCGCAAATTACAGGCAAACTGCGTAATTAGTTTTTATTTTCGTCTGTATTTAATGCTCCATGCATGTGTTAAAGATTCTATGTAATGAGGAATCTTAAAAACTTTTTGTTCTTGGGAGAAACTAAACAAGGCCTTACGTTTTCTAGGATGGTGAGTTTCGGTTCATGGATCTTGCTGTCTATATTTATCTATACACGTTGTTGTACTTATAATTGAAAAAATATTGTGTAAGTTCTTGCATCGCATTCACTGCCACTGCAATGCACCAGATGGTGCCACAGCCTTGCATTCTGATGTCGAGCGGACCATGGATGATACTAATTGGTTTGGTAATGATGAATTCAGTCCTTCGTCATCAAGTAAACGACTCTACTTTCAGTGCATCACCAGAAGAAGCACATATATACCAGATTCCTCAATTTTAAAGACCTTTGTTCCAGAGCAGTTCCTAGAAACTCAGTTACACTTTCTAGCCATCTCAGAAAAAAAAAAGTGATCCACTAGAGGAGACTCCCTTAGGGTCCATTCGTTTAGCTCTGGTTCCGGATGAATTCATTTCAGATGATCAAAAATAACATAAATTTACACAACATTCTTGACTGGAATCATTCCAGGCATCCATTCCATAAGAAACGAACAGAGCCTTAGGATATGGCAACACTAAGTAGATGTCGCGCTTCAAACCGGGGCCGACCAGGGGCTTCAACGATCCCTGGAATTCAACGTTCTAACCGGTTGCATCGTGATAAACTTAGCTTCTGGCCATCTCCAGAGACAGTGAGTTGATGCTTGATGCTAGACGAGGGGAAAAAAAGCAGAAAATCAGCCATACTAAATCAACTAATGATTTCAAAGAGAGGTACCTAATGCTCAAAAAGGAAGAGATTGGGCGATTTGCGACTAAAGAAGAGAATAAAATAGATTTTTTATAGCGTTAAGAAGTGTGTCACAGCTCTTACAGGAATGCTTGATCTACAAATGGAATAGATGATAATGGCAGCGGATATGGACGGATCGGGGTTGTTTAGTTCCTAATTTTTTAAAAAGTTTTTCGTCACATCGAATCTTATAACACATGTGTGAGTATTAAATATAGATAAAAAATAACTAATTACATAATTTATTTGTAGTTTGCTAGATAAAATTTTTGAGCCTAGGGTTAGTTTATGATTGAATAATAATTATCACGAAAGTACTACAGTAGTTAAATTTAAAATTGTTCGCAAACTAAACAAGGCCATGGTGTGTTTTTATTTTACTCTCTAAAAATCTGCACAAAGGTTTTCTGACTCATGGGCCACACGTCTCAGTGTCGGTAAACACGGACGGAATCACGGGAGAAGGCATTAACAGCGTCGGGTCTAACGGCCACAAACCAGCGACGAACGAAACAGACGTTCTGACGTCTCCGTGTCCACTCCGTCACTGGTTCCTTCTGGAGAGCTCTGACCTCCTCCGTCTCTATCTACGGCCGGCTCGCCTTCCGTTCCGCGTTCGCGTTGGACTCTTTGCGCTGGCGTGTTCCTGGAATTGCGTGGCGGAGACGAGGCGGATTTCTCTCGCACGGAACGGAACCGCCACGGGCCCAAAGGCACGGTGATTCCTTCTCCACCAACATAAATAGCCAGGACCCCTCCTCGCCTTTCCCCAATCTCATCTCGCATTGTGTTGTTCGGAGCAAGGAGAACCCAGCCCCCCATCGCTCTCAATCCCAATCGATCTTCTTCTCGTGAGCCTCGTCAATCCATCACCCGCTTCTAAGGTACGGCTCCCCCTCTAATCTTCTCTTCCCATCTCAGATTGGCGAGTTTATGTGATTAGATTAGATGCTTCTCATCTAGATTGCGAGTTTCTGTTCGTAGATGGCTGGCTTGTAAGCGGTTCCTAGGTGGGTTTCTGTTCGTAGATGACTGGCTTGTAAGCGGTTCCTAGGTGGGATCGTTCTGATGATTTCTTTGGCTGCTGCGTAGAGATAGATCTGGTCCTGCTTTTCTTAATTCTTGGTGCAGATTTTGTGACCTGGTTCTATGTTCTTGTTCCTGCTTTGTAGCTCAAATAGTTGTCTTAACTAGCTGGGCTTATTATTTGATTTGTACCTGCATGTATTATCACCAAATACAATTACTGTGAAGGAGTCAATATACCCTGCTCTGTACCTTTTACCTGACGAGCCATACTATCATTTTGATTCGTGTCATATGCATGCCAGATACGGAAATTATATGCTGCTACTTGCGTTATTATCATGCTGATTTGTTTCATATGCACGCCTAGATAGATGGAAATTATATGCTACTGCTGAGCGTTATTATCATGCTGATTCGTTTCATATGCATGCCTAGATAGTTGGAAGTTTTGTTGTTTGCTGAGTGTTACTATCATGTTGATTTGTAATCATATGCATGCCTAGATAGATGAAGATACATGAATGTTATTCGTTTCAGATAGATGGAATATGCTGCTACTGAGCGTTACTATCATGTTGATTTGTTTCATATACACGCCTAGATAGATGAAGAGATGGATGTTGATTTGTTTCATATGCATGCCTAATAGATGAAGATATATGCTGCTACTGATGATTACTTACTACTTCGTGCCCATGCATGCTCTTTGGTTTACTTGGATGGTGACATGCTGATGCAGTTTTGCTGGTTCTATAGTACCTATGTGCTTAGCATGTATATCTGTTTCTTGTTGCTGACTGTTTCTTTCCCTCCTTAGTCTACCGCCGTATACTTATCATGTTGCTTGTTTTTTCTTCTACAGATGCAGATCTTTGTTAAGACCCTCACTGGCAAGACCATCACCCTTGAGGTGGAGTCTTCCGACACTATCGACAACGTCAAGGCTAAGATTCAGGACAAGGAGGGCATCCCCCCAGACCAGCAGCGGCTCATCTTTGCCGGCAAGCAGCTTGAGGACGGGCGCACGCTTGCTGACTACAATATCCAGAAGGAGAGCACCCTCCACTTGGTTCTCCGCCTCAGGGGAGGCATGCAGATCTTTGTCAAGACCTTGACTGGCAAGACCATCACCCTTGAGGTGGAGTCTTCTGACACCATCGACAACGTCAAGGCTAAGATTCAGGACAAGGAGGGCATCCCTCCAGACCAGCAGCGGCTCATCTTTGCTGGCAAGCAGCTTGAGGACGGTCGCACGCTTGCTGACTACAACATCCAGAAGGAGAGCACCCTCCATCTGGTGCTCCGCCTGAGGGGAGGCATGCAGATTTTTGTGAAGACCCTCACCGGCAAGACCATCACACTTGAGGTGGAGTCCTCAGACACCATTGACAATGTCAAGGCCAAGATCCAGGACAAGGAGGGCATTCCCCCAGACCAGCAGCGTTTGATCTTTGCCGGCAAGCAGCTGGAGGATGGGCGCACCCTCGCCGACTACAATATCCAGAAGGAATCCACCCTTCACCTTGTCCTCCGCCTTAGGGGAGGCATGCAGATCTTCGTGAAGACCCTCACCGGCAAGACCATCACCCTTGAGGTGGAGTCCTCGGACACCATTGACAATGTCAAGGCCAAGATCCAGGACAAGGAGGGCATTCCCCCGGACCAGCAGCGTCTGATCTTCGCTGGCAAGCAGCTGGAGGATGGGCGCACCCTTGCCGACTACAATATCCAGAAGGAGAGCACCCTCCACCTGGTGCTCCGTCTCCGTGGTGGGCAGTAAGCCATTGGTCGTCGAAGCTGCTGCTGTGTACCTGCGTTGTCTTTGTGCCTGTGGTCTCTGCCATGGAGGGTGTCCTCTTTTAAGTATCTGTGGTTTCTCTTGTAATTCAGTTTAGTTTCGTGGACGGGTTGTGTCCCAAGTATTTTACCAGGAACAGTTGGTGCAGCAGTATGCTTTATCAAATAAGTGGTGTTTGAACTTTAAAAATCTGCGTGCATGGTGCAGCAGTATGCTTTATCATGAATAAGTGATGTTTGAACTTAAAAATATGCGTGCTCGGTTTTCTTTGCATTTCTTGTGGTTTTCTATTATGTTCAGTTAATGTTTTCTGAGATTTTTTGCTAAAGGTTCACCACAGGTTCTGGCAATGTACAAGATTTGTTTAAGACTTTTCAGGTTTCTAAGTATTGAATGCTTTAATGCGTGCACGAGTTTTCAGGTTTATGATGACTGTATCGTTGAAAGAGTTTCAGGCCTTGTTCAGTTTGGAAAATTTTTTGGTTTTGGCTACTGTATACTTTCGTTTGTTTGTGACAAATATTGTCCAATTATGGACTAACTAGACTTAAAAGATTCATCTCACGAATTACAGATAAATTGTGTAATTAGTATTTGTTTTTGTCTACATTTAATATTTCATGCATGTGTCACAAGATTCGATGTGACGGGGAATCTTGAAATTTTTTGGAAATTAAACAAGGCCTCAGGCCTGAAAACATGGTGATTTTTAGCTTTCCCAATCGTCCTTTCCCTGGGTTCGGAAGGGATCCAGATTATGATCAATTTGCACATTCAACCATCCCAACAAACACTGACTGCAAAAGGACAGTGCAGTAGAAACACTGACTGCAAAAGGACAGTGCAGTAGAAGGGTTTCATCTGTTGAGGCATTGCAGAGGATGCAGCTATAATCTTCTAGTACCATGTTCGTTCTTCTCAGCTATAATCTTCTAGTACCATGTTCTTTATTCTTAACATTAACAGTAAGCAGGAAAAACAGTTTCAGGTATGTTTGCAAAGTTGCCGTCCCAAATTATAGTTCAAAATTATACTTCGGTTCAAAGTTCACAAACTTTTAACTTCCTGGAAGATTAATAAAAGGATTTAATATGCTAAAAGTATTTTATGTAGAATTACTTGTTTAGACAGAGTACAGTAGCTTTACTTGTTGGGCTGTACATTGTAAGCTAAACTGGGCTGAGCCACCACAAGCAGACCATCCGCAAAGAGAACTGGGCTGGAGCCAGTATGCCACTAACAGACAGCCCACAAAGAAAACTGTGGCGGGAGGCGCGCGAACCAACCAAACCCTATCTACGGTTCGCCTCCTCGGCTCCTCCCTCCAAAACACCGTTGGAATCGGGTCCCTCATGGCAGCATCACGCACCTCCAATGGGGCCGCAGCTCGCCGCAGTTGGCCCCGCCATAACCGCGCCGCGCTTCCGCACCACCCTTCCCTGCTGCACCCGGCCAAGGAGTAGGAGGCTCACCTCTTGGCGCCGCGCCGCGCTCCCCAAGGATGAGGTTTCGTGATGTCCACAACCGTACCGGCGACGCTGATACGGGGCATAATGTTTCATCGCCGCATTTGTGTTTGTGGTTTAGTTTGATTGCGTATTCTGTTTTGTGTAGGATTATTACTTGATCGACGCGGAGGAGTCCATTGGGGATGGCTTCTCGTTCAGTGGAGGTGATTTGGGGAATTCCGGGCTTTATCAGCCGGGTTCGATTCGAATTGATTGCTATTGTTATATTTTTCTTGTATTTTTTTTGTTGATTGTTACAGGGAAGTACGGGGAGGGACCAAGTAAGTCAGACGAATGGTTTGCTCAAGGGAAAATGGTATGTACTACTTTCTGCTTTTCCTTTTTTGAGTGAGACTTTCTACTTTTCCTTTTTCGTGTGAAACTTTCTGCTTTTCCTAGTTTTGCAATTGACGAATGCTCTGAAAAATGGGCGCATATTTCCCTAACACATTTGCCTTTGTAGTGTGCACACGTGTGTTTGCGCATGTCCTGGTGCGGTGTAATTAGCTACGAGTGCATTAGGTGCAGTAGGAACGTTAATTCTGATCTGATGACGTTAAACTGCAAAATGTAGGTAAATGCTTACCAAATATACGGGGACAAAGGGAAGGCAAAAGATCCATTCTTTGGCCTGACGATGGGATCAGAATCTCAATCTTCAGATGACGTTTTCAGGTGAATTGAGTAAGTGGTTAGCAGGGTGAAAAGTACAAAAATGTGTATTGCATTCGACCTTTCGCTTTCATGCCAGGTGTCTACTATCTTGAGAAGTGTGTTGATACATTACAGGAGACAGCTCTCATTTGTGTTCTCATTGTGATGCAGATGGTTCTGTGTGGAGGCTGGGAGCTCTTCTAATCCTAAAGTGCTTTTAATTCACGGCTTGCCATCGCAGGTGGGGTTTTATCTTCTTATTGCTTCAAGCTTTCTTGCATAAATAGCAAACTGGTAGACTGTAAGGACGAGATATGTCTTGAGGTTCAAAAAAAAAGATGTCTTTACCTCAGTTTCATGTGCCCTACTGAAGATTGGCTAATATCAGAATAAGCAAATTGATGTGTCCAATAATCAAAGTAGCACTTTTAGGTTACACTGATAATGTCCTGATATTTATGGTTTCATGACATGATGACTGTTGCTACCGCACTTCTATTAAACGATTGTTACCACAATTCATTACAGGCATACTCTTACCGCAATGTGATGCCTGTACTGTCAGACAAATATCATGCCATTGCTTTTGATTGGCTCGGTGAGCACTTACACACATCTTAGCTGTTTCATTAATTTTAAATGGTTCTGATGCAAAGTATTCTGTTGAGTTGCCAGGGAAACAAAAGTCATGCATATATTAGTGTTTCTGTTGGCACAAAATGTTTTGGAGTATTGACAGTTATGCCTGAAGAGTATTACTCCCTCCAGGCAGCTTTATAAGGCGTAGTCAAACATGGCACGGTCACCCAAATTATAAATGGACCGACCATTCATTTATTTTATATTATAATTTTTATGATTATAAAATTATGATCATTGTATAGTATATTTGATCATGAATCTAATCATATCAAGTTTGTATTACAATAGTTAAAAATTGTTCACCAAATTATTGGTCAAAGATTGTGAAGTTTGAATCTTGTTTTGCATGTTCGCCTTATAAAGCTGTCCGGAGGGATATCTTTAGCACCACTAGCCAGCATTTGATTGTACTTCTTCATTTTCAAAGTCTACTGTAAAATCATGCAACAGCACTATGACCTTCTAAATACCCATTTACTGTTTTCCCGGTACTGGGATTGGGGGCAGAATGATATTTATCTAATTTGAAAGCAAAGAAGTTTGTGTCTGCAGGGTTTGGATTTTCTGATAAGCCTCAACCAAAATATGGTTTTGACTATACTCTTGATGGTAAATGGTCGACACATACTCATTATTCTGTTTCAACCAAACAACGCATTCTGAACGACCTAATAGTGTGAACTCCTATGTTCCAGAGTATGCCTCATCCTTGGAATCTCTAGTCAATGCTGTTGCTCCTGATAAGCTCTCTATTGTTGTTCAGGTTCTTCTCGTTATGGAAGCATTTATGAATCCATCTCTTTGATCTTTGTTGCATGAGAATGTAAATTTTGCAGGGCTACTTTGCTCCGGTTGCAGTCAAATATGCTAGTGAACATCAAGACAAATTGAATCATCTTGTACTAGTGAATCCACCGGTTAGGTCCTTTTTGAATTAGTGCATAGCTTTTGCAGGGACATTATGGTTATAAATAAATACATCTCCGCCTTCAAAACTTCATCATTGTACACTGTTCTGAGAGTATTTTTATATTCCAGATAACTGATAAACATGTAAACCTTCCATCCACCTTGGCTTCATTCAGCAACTTCTTGTTGGGCGAGATATTTTCTCAGGTCAGCAGGCATCAATGTCAACTGAATTTTCACCCTATAGCTGTTTTGGTTTTGTGTTCAGATGTAACTCCTTCACTTGAATTCTTTCAGGATCCTCTCAGAGCAAGTGATAAGGTATTGACTAGTTGTGGTCCATACTTGATGAAGGAAGAAGATGCTATGGTGTATAGAAGGCCATACCTTGTCTCTGGTTCCTCTGGGTTTGCACTTAATGCAATAAGCAAAGCTATGAAAAAGGACCTTAAGGTGTTTTTCCCTCATCTATAGCTTTGTGTTTGCTTTGTTTAATTCATATATGTTCTAAATTGGATGCTTTTAAGGCTTACATTGAATCCATGAGAAACATTTTAAGAAGTAATTCGTGGAAAACAAAGACAACAGTATGCTGGGGCATGAGAGATCGTTGGCTGAGCTATGATGGGGTTGAAGATTTTTTTGGAGGCCTAAACCAGAAGATTGTAGAGCTGCCTATGGTTTGTCATGAAAACCAGCTATTTTCAAGTTCAATCATTTTCATGACTGTTTGTGCATGGGGTGGTCTGTAGTGTGGTTTGTGTTGCATGCATAATGACAAATGGTTGTGCATGAATGACTAACGCATTTTCTGGATTTATTTCTTCCTTTTTCTTAATTTCATGTTATTTTGTGCAATGACTTATGCAGGCGGGGCACCATGTGCAGGAGGACCGTGGTGAAGAATTAGGCAATATGATCAAAAGTATACTGAGGTAATGCTGTTGGAGTCTTTTCTAATCCTCTCTTAGTTTTGTCCTTTTATACATTTCCTTATGAGCAAACTTTGGTTGGCTTGTATGTAGTGAGGGTGAGGCGACTTCAAATATATTCATAAGATTTTAAAAGATACATATCAGTTTTTAGTGCCTAGGCTGGCTCAGTGTAACAAATTCAGAAGCAAGTCTGCACGTCACTCATTCATTTGAATAAGAGAATGAAATAAGCATCCTTACATAATACATTTAAAACATATTGGATAATACTCAATAAACCCCCTTGCATTTTTGTGCAATGAGGAACAAAAACAGGAGGCACTTCATAGCACTTGTTAGTATGATTGTTTGAGCAGCTTCAAGGGAAGTCACATATCAACGGTTATTCCCCGTCATCTACCTAATTAGCTCTAAAACAATATAAAATCCAACTAGCAACGGCAAGGAGACAAGCATCCCAAAAATAACCCTGCAAAATTGAGCAACAATATGGTTAACCGAGAAATTGCAGGAGCACACCTTGAACTACTACCTAGCCAGATCAAGATACTTACGCAGTACTAAGAACATCAGCGTGCAACCCATATTCTTTTGCAAATATAAATGATGTGATGGATTGAGGTAGTGCAGCCTGCAAAATGTTTGTAGAAATGTTAGGCTATGCACAAGTTCCATAAAATCTGAAGAGATTAACATAGCACACATATAATCTTGATATGCCTTTTTTAACGAACCATGCAGAAAGGCTGCGGATTATATATTAATTAAGAAGGCCTAGACTAGGCAAACAATGACCCTGGAAGGGGCCACAATCTCGATATGCCTGAAATCGGGCCTACGCAAGCCGCCAAGCGGCAGGTGCTAGCTGATAAACTTGCCATCTTGAACCCCACTACCTGGATGGAAGAGCAATTGACACCTCTTTTAAGGCATCCACTCCTTGGTGTCTAGATTTGAGTTCATACATTTTTTTAGGCCATTTCTGACATAAGGCTCCCCTAGTTACCTCCAGTATGACAAGTGGAAATAATGTTTATCTTCGAACATCCAGAAGCTCCTATCTCCCTGAGCAAAACTGACCATACACCACTTTTACATCCTTCTATCATATGTATATAGGGCTAGAAGTGTCTAAATGGGGTATTATGAAGGAGTGACGGAGACATTAGTCAGACGAAAAACAGAACTCTTCTGTTATATAATCGTGTTCATAAAAAAAATTGCTTCCCCCACAAAGCAAACCAAATATTGTGATCAAGGTTAGTTCATCTCCAGCGAAATGCGCATTAGCTGACATGATGAGTAGGTCTGCCCTGGTGCACCCTACAAGTGCAAGGTCCACAACAGCAACTACAGGCTTTTAGAATTATGTCATCGGACTTTACATGTCTGTTATAATACTTGTGATGGTGTTTAACTAACATCATGTAGATTGATTCATCATTATGCATTATGCATCAGATGAGTGGTTGGTGATGACTTCCCAGGTTGAGTCTTTTGACATGGCATTTTGCTTGGCAGATGACCGCAAATTTTGTGGGGTCAGGCTCTAGAACATGCCAAAAACAGATGCTTTACGAGGTATGACGCCCATGCTGCATTTTATTTGAACAAAGCTCTGTTTGCTTTGTGTACACTTTTTAAAATTTGAGACGGATTTCAATGATGTTCTCTCTTATCAAGTTTGTCACGAAAACACTACCCTAAAAGCAACGACGAACATTTTCAGACAACAGCAGTACCGGTCTGTGTGTTCCATGTTCCTGGAATAGGATCCATGCATGGTTTATTGTTTGACCCCTGTTTCTGAATGATATGAAATCATGAATGCTGAAGGTCAGGATAACCTTGATTAAACTACAATGGTGGTGATAACAAGTATTGTCTGGATTGCGCACTTGCACGAACATTGGGAGTAATTAATGTCATTGCGTCTTTGGTCATTCTTAGTTTTTAAGCTATATCTAGCAGGTTCATGTTTGTGGCCGTGCAAGCAGCCAATACTGGTCGTAATAAAGCTCAAAGTGGTTACAGTTAGTGGTGCCGTGCTGTCCTGGTGCTGGCATATATGGACTCAAGTCTCTCGTAGTGAATTCGTGTGTGGTTTTCACATAGAGATCCTCCATTTGTTCCCATTGTCTCTCCCATGACACTCTCCCGCTCAATGTATGCTTATATATGATGCAACCTTTATGCTCTGTTTGGATCCATAGGGCTCCCGTACGTGGATCCAAACGGGTCAGCTAATTATTAGCTGAATATCCAACTAACAATTATTTTATTAGTTAAGTCAAACTAGCTAATAGCAATTAATAGTTGGCCATATCTAATATTAGCCATGAGCTATTAGCTAGCTTGGAAACGGAACTTTTTTAATTCTTTAGTTTTGCAGTGACCGTGACTCTTCAGTCTTCAACATAATCGTTCGGGCGGCTGGTGTGATAATATTTTTCTGTGGATGAGATCTAATGCCGGTGAAATGCAATCATGATTAATGACCTTGCGAAATCGTTTCCCCCCCTAAAACTAAAGTAGAATGAAATATATCAAAAAGAAAAAAGTATGGCCGTGCGTGCTGTGTGCATGTATCGATCACTCGTACGTACGTGCTATGTTGGGATCGTCGTCAAGCGACGTACTACAAACGTTTTGTCAAAAGTAAAGCTACGAGACTTCGGTCTAAAGTGGTGGTAAAAGCTAAGACTGTCGCGTGCGTGCGTATATTTTAAATAAAAAAGAAAGCTAATAAGGAGACCTGTATGATGGCGACGCGGAGGACGTCGCCGCGGAGACCGACGGCGATGGAGCCGATGGCCATGGCGGCCGGGCCGAGCGCGAACTTGAGCACGAGGCCCAGCGCCGCGAAGCTGGGACCGCACGCCAGCACCTTCTCCTGCTGCGCCATGAACAACCCTGCAGCGTCACGCGTTGCAAACGAAAACGACCTCATCAGAAAGTTGTCAGTGCCAGTCTCACCAGTATACGCATGGCTGGGTAAAAACACTTTTCACTTCCTTTTAGTTACGTTATTACGGCATGCACACATGCGGCAGACAGAATTTATGCCTTTCGTTTGTTCGGTTCCTGTTTATTTAGGGGATTATTATATTCCTTTTTTTTTCTTGACAGGGGTTATTATATTCCTGGTAGAAATACGTTGGCGATTATCGAATAGAATATATGTATTGTTGGCTGGAGTATTGGATACGAGAATTCATCGAAATGAGTGGGAATAAGAATTGTTAAGAAGTCACTCAAGAGAACTAGCGTACATGCACGTATGGCGGAGATTAATTGACCGTGCATTTTAGCATTTGCTAGTATATATAGCTAATATCAATATCCAGTCTTATCCTACAGTACACACTGCTAGAGATTAGCTTGCTGCTAATGCTCGCAACATAAATTAATTTTCACTCATTGCTATTATTCAGTATGTAGTGAGATTTTCGGAGACAAGCAGAGCATGTGTTACATGTACTTGCTGAAAAGATTGACAAATTAATTAATCTAGTAAAATTAAATAGTGTGTGTTCAACTTTTTTTCTATGCACAGTGTAGTGTTCGTATATATATATATATATATATATATATATATATATGGGGCTAGCTTCTCAGGAGACAGAAAATACTCACCCATGCTGAACATGGCCATTCCTGTGCCCGACTTTGACATGATGAGCACCGACCCCTCGAAGGCGCTGGGCAGCTCGATGTGCAGCCTGTTCAGTTTCAAAAGAGCAGAGGCAGTATTATTCCATCGTCAGACATGCATGTTTGAGCTTGGCGTAATCCGACATCAGGCAAGCATTAACCGGAGGCAAGAATTAAATAAACTCATGGTTGACATGGATTAGGCCATTTGAGATCTCTGGGTCCAGGGCCATTTTGGCTATTTGGCCTGAGCATCAGAGAACACCGTCACCATGTAATATGTATCTAATATTACTTCAGGTGTGCTACACGTCAGATCACAATTCTGGTACCTAGCTACCTGCCTACCACACATTTCGCACTAGCTACCATAAACCGGCAAACCCGAGCCACACATAGCAACAAGAGTGCCAAGGAATCAGCATGCATGCATGTAATTTAATTAGCAGAATCATCTACAGGACAGTTTAATTGTAGGGGCCTGTGCAGCATGCACCTACTAAATTTTACTTTTTATACTGACTGGATATGAAATATATATATATATTGGTAGATGCGTACGTGTTGTCGTCAATATATGCTGAATTACTAGGCATGCAGATTGTTAAAATTTAATCATATTGAACCATGCATGGAGACCGAAGCAAGCTGCATGTGTATAGGTAGGTATAAGGATGCAATACGTACGTACGTACCTGTTGGCAACGCAGGCCCAGGTGATGCCGACGAAGCTGGCGTACGTGTTTGGGTTGCGCGACAGCTTGTGCGCCACCACCTTGACGAGCGCCCAGAGCGAGGGCTTGTCGCTGGCGACGACGACGGGGACGACGACGACGGTGGCCGCAGAGGCGGCGTCGGCGGCGGCCTCGACGTCCTTGACCGGCGAGTCCGGCACGTCGACGTACATGCCGATGGCGGCCTTCCTGATCTCGAGCACGAAGAGGAGGAGCGTGAGCCAGACGATGGCCTGGAAGACGGAGAGCTGGACGACGAGCTGCTGCGCCCACTCGCCGTACATGGCCCTGGCCATGGGCACGCCGACGACGAGGGAGTTGGTGAGCGTGGACAGCGAGAAGCCGGTGATGGACCAGCCGACGGCGCAGCCTGCCCAGCCGCCGCCGCCGCCGGCGCCGGCGCCCTTGCCCGCGGAGGTGACCCTGGCGGCCCAGCAGGCGATGACGCCGACGATGACTGCCTTGGAGATGACGTCGGCGGCGACGGCGCGGTAGTTGACCTGGAACGGGTCCGTGTGCAGCGTGAACTCGAAGGTGAAGAAGGGCAGCGCGAAGAAGGCCACCAGACGGTTCACGGCGTCGCACTGCTCCCGCGTGAAGATGCGCCACCACCGCACGGAGCCGTAGCCCAGGAACAGCGCGAAGTAGAGCGGCACCGTCGCCGCCACCACCTTGTACACGTCGCCCCACCCGATCATCCTCCTCGCTCGCCTGCCTTCTGATAGCTAGATCTGATCTCTGTCTCGATCGATCGATCTCTCTAGCAGCTGCTTTCGTTCACCAAGAAGCTTATAGCTATAGGTGATAAAAATGAACTCTCGCGCGCAGGCGCAGCTACTACCTGCACGATTAACTAGAAGCAATATATATATGCAGCTAGCCGATGGTGTAGCTAGGAAGAAGAAGAAGAAGAACAGTGCGACCGCGTGCTTAAAAA
The DNA here is from genome assembly GCF_000003195.3 of Sorghum bicolor. Classification (NCBI taxonomy): domain Eukaryota; kingdom Viridiplantae; phylum Streptophyta; class Magnoliopsida; order Poales; family Poaceae; genus Sorghum; species Sorghum bicolor. Next base: position 71,169,929 of record NC_012872.2, read on the forward strand.
TTGCGATCTCTCGAGCGAGCGAGCTAGATCGCTGTCGTCGATATGCTGGGGGTGTGCAGTGTGAGAGGCAGGGTGTGTGGGGGTGGCGAGCTTTATAGAGCGGTCGTAGCCGATGTGCGATGGAGGTTTGAGAACGCCTGGGGTGCATGCAGCTAGCGTCAGCAGCTTAACATTGCTCGCTCGTACTCGTACAAGGAAGAGGCGGGCCGGGTGTGGGTGGATCGTGGGCCGTGGCCGTGGGAATGGGAGCAGCAGGGAATTATAAAATATGCTCTCTAATAATTCCAAATTGTTACACTTTTTTGTCCCAACTGTAATGTTGTGTAGCTATTGATATATTCTTGATCAAAATTAGAGAATTTAAGTTATACTCCTCCATCTAAAAAAACATAAATTAATCTCACATTTCGAGAAGTCAAATATTCTTAGTTTTGATCAAATATATATAAGAAAATATTAATGTAAGTATCATTAGATTAATTATGAAATATATTTTTATAATAAATCTAATTGGAGATCAAAATCTTTTTTTAGCGATGATGTCTAAGCATGTTTTTTCTTAAGAAAAAAAAAGAGTTTTGTTACAAAGCATTAGAGTAGTGGTAATCCCTAGTTACCAAAACTCCGAAAGCAGTAGACGCGTGGTTGTGATTACATGAAAAAAATTAGGAGATTAAACGCCGTAGGCAGCACGACTAGAGGGACGCAACAAGCGCCGACAGCTGCAGAGATCAAAATCTAGATAATATCTTCTATAAACTTAGTCAAATTTAAGATTCTTTGACTCCTCATAAAACAAGAATTATATTTTTTGGGATGGAGGGATTAAAATGAGAGCTATATCTTGTAGCCGTGTCATGTAATTTTTTTTTCTCTTAATGAAACATGTGAGAAGGCACATTCACGAAAAAGAAAATGACCTATATAATGTGGAAGGGATGCATGGAGTATAAAAAATAGCGCCGATAAATTTAAGTGAACAAGGCAACATCAGGTGTCAGTATTGCTGCAAAATTAAAGCGCTCTACGAGTAGCATCTCCTGCAGGTGGCCAAATTAAAAGCAAACGACGACTGTCGACTGCTACCACATATTCTCACCTCACAGCTCACATATATTCGCGCGAATTGGACCAGAGCGCGCGGCAGAGACGTTCTCCTATCGTGGAGGTTCAACTCGTCGATGAGCACATATTATCGCCGCAAGGAATTAATACGGTACAGTGGTTCTTGTTTCTTGATCGCATAAACCTTGCATGTTGTCCCAAATTATTGAGTTTATTTATTCATTATAGAACAGAGAAGAGGACAAGCATTATCGATGTAGGACCCAATTTGTTGATTTAGGATTTTAATGATGGATGGACACAAGTGTTGTAGTGAGTTGTGACTAGCGTTTCTTTTGCAGTATTTGAGTTAGTCATAAGCTGATTGGCTACAAGTGTCTTAGCCCCGATGATTTGGATTGGCGTTTGGAGTGTGGCGCAAAGGATATTCATGAAGACTATAGATACAATAGAGTGAATGTAAGTTTAGTGCTTGGACACATTTGCTATAATGTGTGTTAGAGCTTTATTTTTTTTCCTTTGATCATACTATCGAGGGGGGGGGGGGGGGGGTCTAAGGATCTCAAAGAAGTTGAATTGGTCAAGGCTGGGCTTAAATGGGCTCAAAAACAGTGCTGAAGTAATACTAGAATCACCCTAAAAATCCATCAGAAGATCACAAGTTGTATCATTGGTCGCAAAATAAATCAACAACTAGAATCATCTTAAGTCAAACTATCTTAAGTTTGATCAACTTTATAGTGAAGAATCATAATACTTATCACACCAAAGGAATAGATTATGCAAATATATTTTATGGTGTAGCTATGAGACTAATTTAGTATTATAAATAATAATGTATTTTTTTCTATAATAAAATGATTAAACTTAAAATAATTTGACTTATAGGTTTATTTATTTTGAGTATATATATATATATATATAACAGAAAATTAATTAAAGTGGCGCTTTTTCCTAATATAATCAGACAAATCCTCAAACGAGTCAACTTGTCGCACAACACAATATAGGATGTCAACTTCAAAATAAAAAAATCCACCTGCATCCAGAACACAGATCACAGATGACGGCAGAGCATAAGCGGATTAGCATCTATCTGCAGACATGCACACACCAACTAACAACCACTGTTAAACCATGCGTCCTAACCAATTCAGAAACTAAACGTAATGATATTCTCCCTAGCTTTTTTTCCCCCTTGATAAATTAGGGATTACTTTTGCAAATGCAGTAAAGACTGAAGAGCTGCTACTTGATACCTTCAACGATGTGTACAGTATATATTCCCATTCTCTCGTCATCCTAGAGGATTAGGGAATTAATCCCAATCTACTGATATATACATGCATAATGCATGTGTGCGTGCTTTATTTGATGGATATATGGGTGCATGAAACCAATTGCTGACGCCCGTATATCCATCAAATAAAGCACCCATATATGCCTGTGGACATCAAGTTGAACCAACCATGTATCTGGGCATGCAGCAACCAGCAGGAGACGACGTACTCGTACGTTCCATTCCATCTCACTGCATACATATACATGCATGCATGTAAAGTGGGGATCAGCTATAATAGCTGCTACTTTCATCCGCTTGCGATATTTGCAATTTGCAAAAGAGCGAATGGCTTCCTCCTTTCAGGTAGCAAAGGGGATTTTGCTTGTCACTTTGTCAGCATCCCGCTCGAACAGAGAGGCTCACTCTGCAAACTGCCGGTGGCATGGCATCTCTCCTCCCATTTGTTTCCAGAGCATTTAGCATGGCGCGAACGAATTGTTCCTCTTGTTCCTTCTCTCGGGTGGGGCCGAAGACAGCCTTCTGGTGGATCTCACCTGTCAGTGGCTGCTCATTCATATAACAATAGAGAGTCTGTCTCGAGCACATTCAGACATTCAGATTAGCAGAGATTTGGAAGGTCCATGGTATACAAATTCAGGCTGACTGCATTTCAGTGGATTTCTTGTAATTTTATCATCATTTGAAACTTTTATCGCGAAAAGAATCTGGATTCCGCATTTCTTAGCAAATGCTCGCAGCACTTAGTTTGGAATTGGAACAAATGCATACATCACTCGCTCAGGGCCCTGAAAACAGAATGTAAACGGGTGGCAAGGCAAGCAAGCAGAGCTCAACCTGCAACTGCAAATGGAGAAGAGCCAAAGATTGAATAGTCATCAGAAGCGTCAAGAGCCCAAGATTGAATGGTCAGAAGCCGTTTTGGGCCCTGCCCAACTTGTACAGTGTATATATGGCTGCCATACAAGGGAAGCGAATATCAGCTTCAGAGAGAGAGAGAGAGAGAGAGAGAGAGAGCATATTATCTTGGTACAGCATTTCGTATATTAACCGCCTGTATTCTGCACAAAAGCACATGAACAACAGAGATAAGCACATGAACGAGAGAGAGAGAGAGAGAGAGAGAGAGAGAGAGAGAGAGAGAGAGAGATTGCATGCTGATGCTGGGTTTATTTTTATTTTGGAGACGTATTGCATGCTTGCAGGGCACAACTTCAGTCGGATATTCTCTTCTCCACAGGCCAGTACTTGTCGACTCTACACTGCACTAACAACGGTGCCCGTTAAGCCACATCTCCCGATGCAAGCGAGATAGCAACAACTGGTTTATGCAGTACAAAAATGCGACTCGATGAACTGAGTGATGAATCGTATGCCGCTTATCTGCAGGCAGAAAGAGAGTCGCTCTTTCGTCGGTTGGAGCTCATTGTTTGCAAGATTTGTCAATCTTTTTGAAAAGATATATGCAGCTGCATCAGTACTCTAGTACCCTTCAGTTGAAGGGAGCTCTGCGTTATTTTTGACACTGCAGAATTAAGCCCATGAAGAAACATTGGGCATCTGATCTGATGAACAAAACAGCAACAGAACTGAACTTCATAGCTCACAAATTTTTTAACAGATCTGAAGAACTGGATAACCATAGCGAAACACAACGCCACAGACAACGTACAGCATGTTCACGCCCAGTTCATGCGGCCACAGGTTGTACAACAAAGCAGAAAAAAAACAGCCGAACATTCTCCTATCACTCTATGAGACGACACAGGCAAACAGAATGCTCCCAGACCATTTGGTCAAAACCTGAACAACTATGTAACGCGACACACCAGGTCTTGTCTTCGTGATGCGTCTCAGGATGCATGATAGACTTCCGCTGCAACTCAACAGTCGCAATGGGTTTCCGATTTCACAGTTGGACTTCCCTACCATATACCCAGCTGAAAGGCAGCGTGCCTGCTTTCTTGGCTCTGCTCTGGGCCCTCTCGTCCAGCTTCCTGATCCTTGAAGCAAGGGTGCAAAGGTAGTCCTGTGCCTTGTTCCCTTCACCAGACAGACCAGTCAGGTCCGCCACCTTCCACCTGTCGACAAGGAACTCAAGGATGTCGGCGTAGTCCCTGGCAGTGTAAACACCAAGCCTCTGCGCGACCATGGAGAAGTGCTCAAACAGCTTGTCGTCCTGCCCATCAAACATCAGGTGAGCAGGCATTGCGATCTTCTTCTTCATCATGTCAGCCAGAGCAACCACAGTACCATCAGGGTCGATCTCAAACAGTTTCTCCACGATCTTGGTGTACGCAGTTTCATGTCGCTTCTCATCTGACGCGATGATGCCACAGATCTGTGCAAGCTTTAAGTCGCCAAAGTCCTTGGCGTGACGAGCGGTGTTCCCGTGTGAGATGAAGGTCGCCCGCTCTTGGAAGGAGGTGTAGATGAAACCAAGATAAGGATTATTCTCAGTCCTAGGATCCTGAAAAGGACACAGTAAAGAAAGTACATATTAGTCCTACATAGTTATAATAATCAGTAGCCTAGACTCGGTAAGAAAAAGGTGAAGAAAAGATACTTAACCAATGATACAACTGAAATGGAACCACCGTTGAAATATTCAGAACATTAGTTGCTCAAAAGATATGGCAGCATAGTGAGTTACTATTAAAATAATTTCACCAAAGAACCACACTCCCAACAAGCCAAATAAACACTTCAGAAGCATGAATAGCTGAATGTACGTGTCAAGACTCGGTAAGAAAAAGGCAGAATGTGTTACCATTCCAGAGCCAATAAGATACTGAATTGTCTTCTCAATTTGCCTCATATCCACCCTCCCAGTGAGGTACATATACTTGTTGAGCAGATCACCATGCCTGTTCTCCTCAGCAGTCCATGCCCTCGTCCAAACAGCCCAGGCAGTGGGGCTTGCACCTGTCTCATCTCTGACACCGTCAAGGGTGTTAAGCATAGTCTGGTATGTTGGAAGAGCTTCCTCAGTAATCATGTCTCCCACCAAACAAACAAAATAATCATCAGGGATTTCCTTGGCACGTTCTCTGAGCTCCTTAACTTCGTCATGAAATCCTTCAGATGATGGGTCAGGGAGGAAATCCTGTGGCTGCCAACACTTCTCAACTGGCTTGAGATGCGTCAAGATATTATCTCTAGCCCAATCATCAAGCGACTTGAAAATTTCAATCTTCTGAGGTGGCATTGAATGTGTAACCTGGACATGTACCTCCCTTGGAGGAGCAAATGGCTTCTTATTCTCGAGCCTGGAACAATTTTCAGGCAAAAAGTATGATTAGTTACCAGTTAGTACATATTATGAAACAAATCTAAACTTTAGGAGAAGACAAATTTGGACATTCCCAGTTCTGGTACAATTGGGATTGTGGCTGTAATATGCAGTCAGATTATAAGCATAGTTCACTTTCAAAAAAAAGATTATAAGCATAGTAGAAGCCACTAATGGCCATGGCCATGAGGAACATCTAACCCCAGGCCTGCAATGATGATCCTCACTACTCTCCAGTATGTTTGAAATGAACATATTTATGGGCACTGAGATATTAAGACCATTTTCCTGTCTTATGTTAGGACAGAGGGGCACACGCACATGGTTCATATATATTAACCGTGGTAATGTAATAAAATCCACACTTGCTCTCATTTGTTTTGAAATAAAAAAAAGCAGTGAACAAGCAAGATCGCCTTGAAAGGAACATATGGAAGGGCAAAAGTCATGGCAAGAAAACTGAAATCTAGAAGGAAATGAGATGACAATATTTGCATACTACTCCCTTTGTTCTAAATTATAAGAAGTTTTGGCTTTTCTAGATGCATTGGTTTAGCTATGTATCTAGACATAGTTGATATCTAAGTGCATAGTTAAATTTATGTATTTGGAAAAGCCAAAATGTCTTATAATTTGGACCAGAGGGAGTATATAGGAGACCTTTGCAACATACTGAGAGTGCCACAGCCTATTGCTTAGCATATGAATATATGATATTAAGCCAAAAAAAAAAGGTAACCGTCTAGCGACTTTTTGTGTGGGTGGGTGGGTGGGGGGGGGGGGGGGGGGTTGCTTAAGGTTTAAGAAGGTAACCTGTGGAGCTTATCAGGTTGGCAAATAAATGTCATTAGTTAGTAGCTAATGTCACTGACCTTTTCCATACTACATGACTACAGTCACATGTTGTGTCCTATACAAATTATGATGTGATCCCCACCATGTACATATTAAAGGAAGGATTGTGTCCAAATTATCAGAACTTCATCAACGTTTTAGTCCCAGAATACTTCATCACATAACTATCAGTGACAAAAATATATCAAAGAAACCAAACAGAAAAGAGCAGTAGTAATGAGACGGGGTGCAAGTGCAACTAAGGAGTAAGAGTAACCTGAGTACCCCGGCTATGTTTCTCTAACGTTTTTGCCAAATCTATGCTCGGCTCAAAGTAGGCTTCCTTAAGTTAGAACTTAGAACTAGCTGGAAAACCCACTTAGATACCCTTCAAATAGTACAGTACCTATGGAATCATGGTTTTGAACCACCACTTGGTGAGAAAAAAAAAACAATATGTGCCACGATGGAACTCTGGATGGGCTTCTATTTCCTAATTGATATGCCAACGACTATGATATGGGACAAGCAGTTAGTTTCATTCCAACATAGTAAGACTTTATTTATTGATTTCATAAATCCCATCAACCCAAGCAAATGAGCAACAAAGAGCTTTCATGAACCGGCAACCGAAGAGTTCAATGGTCCTGCGGGGCACCATCAAATTAAATTCCAACAAACTAGGCCACCAAGAACATGGTACAGGCCACAGTGCTACCAAAATCGACCAACCTCGACAGCAAACACGCGTCTTCAGTCTCCACCTCCGATGCAGACAGTACTATACGATGAATCACCCCCATGACTACAGGCAGTTAGGCACTTCAACCGTAGACTGGTATAGCCAGTACACCAGCTACCCAAGCTCAAAAAAAAAAGTACACCAGCTACCCTGTGCAGTGTATTTAGGCCCTGTTTAGTTCCCAACCCCAAAATTTTTTCATCCATCCCATCGAATCTTTGGACACATGCATGGAACATTAAATGTAGATAAAAAAATAAACTAATTACACAGTTTAGTTAAGAATCGCGAGACGAATCTTTTAAGCCTAGTTACTCCATGATTAGCCTTAAGTGCTACAGTAACCTACATATGCTAATGACAGATTAATTATGCTTAATAAATTTATCTTGCAGTTTCCTGACGAGCTATGTAATTTGTTTTTTTATTAGTTTCTAAAAACCCCTCTCGACATCCTTCCGACACATCCGATGTGACACCCAAAAAATTTTCGTTCCCAATTTAAACAGGCCCTAAAAAGGGTACATGGAACCACGCCGGGAACAATTCTAGAATGCAGGTAATTAAGAGGATAGTACGCGGGGATGACGAATTGCCAGGGTCCAGTGTCCCCGATCAAGTTAGGTCCCAGGAAAATTTAATGCCGGGGTGGAAACACGGCATCAAAGGAAAGGGACTGGCGCAACAGAAACGGCCTCGCTTCGCTTCGCTCGCTTGGTGTCGACGGCAAGGCGATTCAACCGAGCGGGCAGGCTCCGGTCCCGGCCCGCGCCGCGCAGAGAAAACGACCCACCCATGCAGAATTTTTATAGCGGAACTGTGGCCTTGGCGCCTCTGATCTGCGGAGGCAGCGAGGGGCGTCGACCTCGCCCATGTGCGGCCGTTGACGCCTCGGAGACCAGGGCCGAGCTCGGCAGGCCGAATCTGACGACCCCGACACGGGCACCCGCTCCCCAGACCCCAGTCCCCACGGAAGGAAGAGAAGGACAAGGCGCGACGAGCACCAAACCCTGATCCAACATTGCGAGCGGAGGCGGCGGAACACCCAAGCCGAACTGTCAATCCATCACGAACCGTTCGGCGTAGGCGTCGCCGCTGGACACAGAACCGGTTCTATCCATCCATCCATCCAATCCGAGGACTCAAATCAATCTATCTTATCCGTCAACGGGAGGAAGGGAAGAGGAGCGCAAACTGGGAGAGAAGAGAGGGCCATGACGAGCGAGGCCCCAGGTCATGCGGCGGCTTACTTGGTGGAGACGGCGGACGTCATGGAGGCGACGGCGACGAACCTGCTGCCGCCGCCGCTGCGGCAGTGGCGGCGGCGTCGGGCAGCGAGCGGCGGGGAGAGGCAGAGCGCGACGTCGTTGAGGCGGAGCGCCATCCTGGAGGCCAATGGGAAGCACCGCCGCTGCCGCCGCCGCCGCCGCCCCTGCTGCTCGCGAGATTGGGATGTGGGTGGAGGTGCCTGGTGGCGAGCGAGAGGAACGAACAAACGGCAGAGGGCGCGTGCGATTCTCCACCTCAGGTTTGGTTCGGTTCGGGCGCTTGGGTTTTAGCGGCCTCGCCACCGCTGCAGCGGACACTGCTGGACGCCACTCGGCAGTGGGCCCCCTTTTTATGTCCCTTTCTACGTGCACGGTGCCCCTGAACGAAATTACCGGACTCGCCCTCTCCCGTCCTTCACTTTCCGTCACGTCTCGGCTCTAGTCAAGTTGTTCTTTTCTTTGGCTCGTGCGTGGAGTCTCTCCGTAATCTTCCTCGTGTCGTGTCATTAGCGTTGTTATTATTACTTTTGAGTGGGGATAAAGAAATGAGAGCGCACGTCTTTTCGCTTCTTATTAAGACAAGCCATCGTGGCATTAGGAGTATCGAGATCCTCTTCTAGATCCTAGTCGATATTCGGCCCCTTTTTTATTTTAAATGTACATCTTTGATGGGAACATGCGTATATATAGACACAAAATGATGTGTATCTTTGGTAGCGTACGGCGAGGCGATCGCTTAATGACATGGCCACACAGGCCTCTCGAATCGAACATAATACGTCGATAGAATCAAAAGGTGACGAGTTTTTAGTAATTTGTTTCGTAGCACATAGTGCATTTCGAAAGCAGGTTTGTTTTGAAATTTGGTTAGTGAGGTCACACTTTGATTGTGAATCGACATGACGCATATACTTGCATTTAGTTAAATTGACAGAATCATGTTTCACATAACGACCAAGACGCATGTCCTTATTACTGATCACTCAAATCGGCAACCCTACTTCTTAGGTGACTAATTTTATTAAAATATAACATTATCGAATTTATGCCCCCAAAATATATATGCCATAGAAAATATATATTCTATAAAAAATCAATGATAAATATTTGTAGTTTTTATATACACCTGGTTAGACTTGAGACATAGTTTTTTTTATAAACAACTTGAGATAGTTTGATTTACAACTATAATAAAGTTGCACTTTATCTATAGACGAAGGTAATAATTAATACAAAATAATTTTGGCAGTTAGTTTTTTTTTGGTATTTGTAGAAACAAACGGAGGGAGAAAACTTTTACATGCGAATAGGGCATTACTAGAATATTTCCATGCCAATTTGATGTCTAGACCGAAAAAGTCATCGAATGATCTATAATGGACTACATATTTTCCTTTAGTAGTAACTAGTATATATTCTAGTTTACCATTGAACTACAAATGTGGGGTGCACGAACAGAAAAAAAAACATTATCAATATTTATGACTCCAAGTAGATATCCTATATAAATACATTCGATAATAAATCTGATTATAATCATTTAGCATGATAAGTATTTATAGTCTTTCATAGATTTCATAAAATTTAGGATAGTTTGACCTAAAACTATGCTAGATTTGGATTTTTTATGAGACAAATTAGTATAATACAAAACATTTTTAGCAACTGTTAGCATGCTTTATGTGTCAAAGTTATACTTAAAGGACTTTTTTTAAGAAAAATCCTAATATGCCTTGTAAAAAAACGTAGGGAGAAAACGTTCACATGTGACTAAAAAGGGGTTTAAATTAATTGCAGTACTAGCTAGAGTATTTCCTTGCGAATTTGATGTCTAGGCCGAAAAAGTCTTTGAGTCATCTCTAACGGAGACTAATTAAATTTCCATTTAGCATTAGCTAGTAGCACATCCCAATCTCCCATGGAACAACGATGTGTGGTGCACGAGCAGCTTGTGACTATCTACAAGTCGGCTTTGTCAAAAATTGTTATCTCTAGCGCTATTAGCTACTCCGTCTATTTAAAATTACAAGTTATTTTAGTTTTCTAAAATACATAATTTTACTATACGTTGAGATATATACGCTGTCTAAATAAATAATAAAACTAGAAAACAAAATGAATTTATTTATGATGGAGAGAGTAGCAAAGGCGAAAACGTTTTAAGAACGGGGCAAACGTACGTGAAAACGAGGTTGATATCTACACTGAAAAAAGTCTTTGAGTGATTTGATTTGATGGTCTACTTTTCCTTTGCCATTCGCTAGTGCTATAGTACAGCTTGCGACTATATCTGCAGACCGGCCTTGTTGGCAATCGCTATCCCTATGTGACTAATAATGTAGCGGACAAGAAAAACGTATGGAGAACGAGAACGGAGGGGGAAAAAAACGTGAAAACGAGGTGGGCGGGATTATCTCGCTCCTTGTTGCACACACCGTCGCACTCGCTTTTGGCTGATTTTTTTCCGAAAGGCAAAGTGTCCTGTCTTGGTTTAGCCTTAGCCGGGAGCTCACGCTCACCTCGTCGCACACTCACTCGTGGTCGTGGAACGCCGCTCGCCTCGCAAAGAAAAAAAAAGCCGCGAGGGCACCACCGGAATTCGTCCCCTCGAGAATCTGCGCAGAGTCCTCGCGCGACGCCGGCCGGGGCCCGTCCAAGATTTCGTTTTACCAGTGGCCACTGCTCCACGGCTGCACCTGCCCGTCCCACGGCCTACGGCGCGGCACGTCTCGCTTTCGCTTTGTCCGTTTCGTCGAGTGGTACTACGACTGTACGAGGCCGCGCTGACTCACGGGGCCGTCGTGACGCGCCGGACTAGAAGCACTGGTAGGTGGCTGGCAAGGCGGCGCGCGCCAAGCCTGCGGGCGTCACTCGCTACGGCAGTCCCGTCACGTCGGCACGCGAGTCCAGGCGCGCGAGTGCGAGCGACACAACCGGCGGCGAGGCGACGCTTCCAGCCGCGGCCATCGATGGACACGAGGCGGCGGCGAGCGCAGTCCCGCGCGACGCCGACAAGTGTGCGGTGGGTGCAGCCGTGCAGGCACCAAGCCAAAGCCAGCGCGCCACAGCAGCAAGAGGCCAAAAGAAGGCTGACACGCGAGGAGAGCATATGCCCGCGCGGTAAAAACGGCTGTTTTTTTGACGCGGGCCGTGGGCGTCGCGTCCGTCAGTGGCCGCCGATGATACCGAGGCTGGCGACGCCGGATCGGAGACAAGTACTCCTCCTAGTACTCTGCTCCAAAGGCGGGAGGACAAAAGGACCCGGGAACCTAGCGGGAAGGATGCGGATCGGTCGGGGCGCGTTCGCGTCCACCTCCCTCGCCGCCCGGGCGGTCGCGATGTGATGTGCCGATGTGCATGCATGTAACACACGCTCGCACGCTGCCCCGGCAGGTCGCTGGCAGGTTACACTTACACTTACAGCGCTGTGAGACAGCTGTTCTACAGTGACGACTCCTCACAGCAGCCGCAACAGTCGTGGCAGCGCTGGGCTGATGAGCAGCCGAACTGCCGTGTCTTCAGCCGTACGTCGCCGGTGACCGGTGATTTGGGCGAACTTGGGAATTCCGACCTACTTTGCAGATGAGGAAGGAAGCATTCGATTTTGCATGTTGGTACTCCCTCCAGGCTCCAGGCCACTGTGAAACAAAAACTAATAGCGTAGTGTATGTTGGACTTCCGACTTTTGTTCTGGTTCTGAATTAATCTTCGCAGTAGGAGTGACTTTAATGAAAGACTTGAGCTCTTTTGTCAGCGGACGAATAAGTAAATTGCTTGCAAGAAACCAACAACTATACAACCGGCCCGAGCCACATACATGTGGAAAGAACGGCCCAAGTGGCTCCTCAGTCCTCACCTTTTTTTCTTTCCGTTTCAGATATGTATCTTTGATATTACAAGTGAATTTCAAACATCTTTGATCTCTGTCCCAGATGACCCGAAATCAGACGCTTGAGAGCGAGCATAGCACCAGGAAAAGCTGCTTAGGGCCCAACCGATCACCCCCTCAAAACATGCACATGAATCAATTAGACATACAGGGAAAGGATGCAAGCATGTGAAAGGAAACAGAGAACATTCCATATGCTCATAGGGTGCATTGACAGCTGCAGCTGTAGGTGAGCATGCAAAATGGACTAGATTCCCAGGCAAGCCCGAATTCTTATTTGTACCGTCCACAACGAATGCAAACCAATATACCACCAAGTCTTGCTCCAATGCAAACCAAGGATATCTAAAAGACTAGAACTCTCCGGACAAACCAACAAATGAGCCAAGTACATTGTACAGTTCAGTGCAACGTTGTGCACTGGCGGCAATCACCAACAGATCAACCAAGTACAGTCTACTGTACAGCACGGAGTGGTGCATCAAGATGTTGTCGGACTCGCGCAGGTGCTCCTGGTGGCAGCATTGAAGATCTCGGTGTAGCCCACCACGCCGACGAGGACGCCGTCCTCCGATTCTGCGTCCGTCACCCAGACGTGCGTGGCCCGGTGGGACAGCATCTGTGCCATGACCGCCGCGAGGGTGCTCGTGGTCTTGCACATCAGCGGGGTGCTCCTGCCACGGTGGTACGCGCTCCGTGTCCGCCACGCTGACATCTGGCTAGCCTGGGTGTTGCTCAGAAACCCGATGCTCCTGCTGCTGAACTTCTTCGCCCTTGGCGAGCGCCCAGGACTGATCTCCTCCACTGGTGAGGATGGGCTGATGGGAGGCTCTGGGAAGACTGAGATGGGCATCGACCCATTCTCGTCGGCACCGAGGACGAACTGCCCAGCCGACAGGTTTGCCAGTGCCCATGCAGCTGAAACATAGTCACATTTCCACAGCTTGTAAGTAGAGATGTCTCCTAGTATCTTACGAGTTCCATCTGGCGCCGTCTCCACAACAGCAACGGCGCATGGGTCTTGAGGGATCTTCTGAATTGCTTCCATGGCAGGTGCAGATGCTTCCACGTAACTGTACTGCGGGTTGATGGCTCCAAGGGAAGATATCTGAGTCAGCGGGATGGGAGCAAGAGCACCAAGGCATCCAATGAGAAACCGGAGAACATCTTCCCTTGATAGGCAGCAAAACTTGTCTGCAGAACCAGAAGGCGGGGATAGCGGCATGCTGCTGCTGCTGGCTGCATTTGGAGATGTTGATTCCATGTTCTTCAGCCATTTGCCATTAAAAAGCACTGAAAATCTCTTGGTAATGCCTTTCCAGCTCCCACTCTTGCGAACAAGGAAGCGCTTCACTCCATGTCTCATCAACTCCAGAGCATCGATCAACCTTGAAAACAAAAGGAAACTTACTTGAGTAATATGGTACTATATATGCCATAATACATTCAAAAGGATGTACAGCCTAGTTCCTAGGAAGGTAAAAGGCCAACGATGCAGATTCATAAGATGTAATCTTCTCTACAGCAGATAAACATCACAGAAAATGCAGTCCCTGGCTCATATTCTTTAATTTTTGTATATGAATTCAGTTACTTGTAGAACATGAGCTTTGGAGCCAGCAATCCTTTTTTTAACGAGGTGGAGCAGGCAATCCTTTTTAAAAAAGAGGTGGAGCAGGCAATCTTTGGACTGCCTTGCATTTGGCATGGACTCATTAGTGAGCTCATGAGTTCAAGTAGCCATCTAATCCTAATCCTGTAACAGAATGTACGGCCTGCTCATGATTCTTACCTTCCTGTTTCTGACATTACATTGTGAAATTGAATCATGTCCCCCCTTTGTTTCTTTCTAGGGAACAAAATTAGAAAGACAAGATCTGTGCCATGTGAAACCCCATGTGGTTGCATGAATAAAAATGCCAAATAACTGGAACTGTTCACATCATTTACATTATAAAACTGATGTTTTCTGTTTCTTGAAGAAAACTTTGTACAGCTCAGTACCAGAAAAATTAGGGTTTGTTATTATTAAATTCCACCCACAATTTTAGCTAATAACATAATATCAGAGTCTTCCCCAGAAAATTAAACTACAATCAACAAATAAGAGATATTGTGTGATTCAGTTGCCGGTTGGTTCTGAAGATAGAAGTTCAGAAACCAGAAGTAATCAAGTAATTAAATTCAAGCTATGTCACCTCAGTTTACCAGTGCAAGAAGTAGGATACATGAGAGGACAAATGGAGCTATGAAAGTTGACACAGTTTGTTCCAAAGATACAGGTTCAGAAGTTGATTCAAGACATGCCATTCAATTTACCAGTGCAAGAAGTATAATACATGTGAACACAAATGGAACTATGGAAGTTCACACTTCCAGGGAGGAAGAATTCCTACTACGATGTCTTTCACATACTCCATCCCAAAATAGTCATAGTCGATGTTTAAGGATTTTTAAGACAGATTTGCTCAATGGAAATTACCAATGTACCCTTATTTATTGAAGGTGATCCACGCTAATTACAAGGAATGTATGGAGGCATGCAGGCCGCAATATCAAGATGATATGGGCCCAACCTAGTGTCCAAGAGCTAAAACATCAAGTTTTCTGGGACTGGGACAATTTTTTAATCCAAACATCAAGTTTTCTGGGCGGAGGGAGTGGATCACAAATATTTATTAGAAATGGTTGAGATAGCATCACCATCCTGGACAAATGGAACTAACAAACTATATTGGATTTTCCCATGTATATTCCTGAAAGCTTTCAAATCTGAAGAAGCAAAGAAGATCACCTAACAAACCAGGTATCTTTATATGGTCTATCTATGAACAATACACTTTTGGTGAACAAACACTTCTACCCTTCTACATTACATCCATAGGCCCAGCCGTATTAAGGTAGCCACTTGCCTTCCAAGGAAAGCTATAGTCATATGTGTAGGCAGGGCCACACCAAAAGAAATTCTAGTTTGCTATGTCTACTCGGAGGCCTTGTTTAGTTCCACCCAAAATTCAAAAACTTTTCAAGATTCCCCGTCACATCAAATCTTACGGCACATGCATGAAGCATTAAATATAAATAAAAAAATAACTAATTATACAGTTTGTCTGTAATTTGCGAGACGAATCTTTTAAGCCTAGTTAGTCTATGATTAGACAATATTTACCACATAAAAACGAAAGTGCTACAGTAGCGAAATCCAAAAAGATTTCGGAACTAAACAAGGCCGCCCATACAAAAGTTCCATCCAAGTCTTCTCATAAATAGTGCTAGTAACAAAATTTGATGATGATTTAAATCTTTTCTATTTCAGGTTGTTCTTTATTAGAGTAACAATTTATCAAAATCTACATGCAAAACAAAATTGAAGAATGGCCAAGGAACCTCTACATCCATATTGATTCGTAAATATCAATCATAAACTAATAAGATCAAATCTAAAGCACAATGAAAAGGTATTCAACTCTGTCCAAACGATGCTGAATCAGGATTCTTGAAAGCTGCCACAAAATCGAACATGATTGGTTATGCGACACAGACTGCATGATAAATACTGTAACAAATATCATGTGGGCAACTTCACTCCCATCCTATCCATGACAACAAGAACAAGGTATAGACAGGTTTGGTAGACAATTAGCTTTTGCATTGTACAAGAGCAACATGATAAATACTGTAACAAATATCATGTGGGCAACTTCATTCCCATCCTATCCATGACAACAAGAACAAGGTTTAGACAGATTTGATAGACAATTAGCATTTGCATTGTACAAAAGCAACCTGACAACCCAGTCACTGGAATAATTCAACCATAAATTCAGACGGGTGTAGGAACAACCTTTTGCCCGCATCTTTCTCCAGAGGTCAAACTAATAGTATGTTTCAGAAAAGACAAAGATCAACCACTACCAGACCACGTTAAAAAAAGGCTAACGCAGGAGGAGTAAAAAGCAGGGGTTGATCCAGCTTCCAGCAAAGCAGGAGACGCGGTAAATAAACTAGGATAGTGTATCGCCGTCACATACAACGTGAACTTGTTCGGTTGCACTACCTGAACGCGATTCTCCACTCTGCTTGCGGATCAACGGTGATAAATTGAATCGCACCCACGTTAAGTAAGATCAGATCCTTCCAAACGCTTGAAATGCGTATGATTCGATCCCATCTTTTGTAACGGATGGATGAGTGAGTCATCAGTGTTAGCAGGCACTAGACACCAAGCGACTCGGTAACGCTACAGGATAGCAGGCGGACGGGATCGTGCATCAACCAGCGCACAAGGCATGACAGGATCAAGCAGAGACGGTCTCACCTGGTACCCGGATCGATCTCCCTGAGCAGCGCAGGATTGGGCTGCACGACTTCGCCGACGACGGCGCGCATGGCGCGGTCCCCGACCCCCGCGGCGGCGACGAAGGCGGCGATGTCGAGAGCGGAGATCATGCCGATGAACCTGGCCCCGGAGGGCGGATCGTAGGGCGCGGCCCTGGGGCGCCAGACGGGCACGGCGCCCTCGGGGCTGGCGGCGATGGCGCGCGCGGCGTCGTCGAGCGTGTCGGTGTCGTGCAGCTCGGCGACCTCGGGCTTGCCGACGGTGAGGTCGCCGACGACGTGGTGGAAGAAGACGGCGGCCATAGTGGGGAGGGGGTGGGACGGGTGCTGGAGGCTATAAGAGGGAGTGGAGGAGAAGCAGGTGGAGCAGCAGGCTGGAGGGGCCGAGGCCGAGCCCGCCCCCGGCGGAGAAGAAGGCGGCGGCGGAGGAGGAGGAGGAGGAGGAGGAGGTGGCGGCGGGGGTGGGGCGGTCACCGGCGGCGCGGGTGCTGGGATCGCCGGCCATTTCGGTGGGAGGGAAAGCCCATTAAAAGCCGGAGCAGGGGGGGAATTGCGGGCGGCGGAGTCTGACGAGCGCTGCTGCGGAACGCTAGGCTCTCCTTCTGATGAGCGAGCGACGGGCGGGGCCGAACGGGTGATCCAAGGGAGCAAGACGAGACGAGGCGAGGCGAGAGAAACACGGCCGCGAGCGTCGCGGAGGTGTGGTAGGGGGTCCCGCGGGGAAGAAGCTGGCAGAGAGCGGATGGGCAGCTAATGCGGGGTGCCTAAGCTTAAATTGGGTCTCCCGCGCTTTAAGATGCGTGCTGATACTGTTTCTGGCGATCCAGTCAGTGGTGATTGGCTTAATTAACGATTTTTTTATTTGCTTAATTAACGATTTCTTTGCGAAACGCTTAATTAACTATTTTAACGATGATGATTGGCTACAAGTTCATACATACAGCACGGTTCTAGAGCTTTCGCTATCCCTGCATCGCGAATTTGTTGTACGTTTCTACTAAACTCCAATCATTACAACATTTCAGTTTCGTCGTTACGTTGATGAGACTCACTCTTGTCACTGCTGTCGTCTAGGCTTCTTTATCCAACCTTTTTTTTAATGACATCGAATAATGCTTCGGCCCACGCCTAACATCTGATCTGGACACCCATGTCGGGCCTCCTTAGTTCACTTCCAAAATATGTCAAACTAAATATTTATTAGTAAGCCGTAATTTTGGCTATTATTTGATTTATACTATTAAAATTTGTCAACCTCTAACATTTAGCTTGCTACATAGTAATTTTTTGCCTAACTTTTGATTGCCAAATTTATATAGCATGATAAACTTTGGTCACTAACCTCGACCACCTCAAAAAGATAAAATTCAAGTTTTGATTGCAGTTGAAGTATCAAACTATCTTAAGTTCAATTACATTTATAAGGAAAAATATACTACATGATAGATGTTTTTAACACATTTGATATATAACACTATTCTAAAACCAGCATCTGTTTTTATGATACGAAGAAGGGAGTACATTTTCATTTCATCCACATATGTTAAGATGAATTGGTGTAAAATTTGCACTAAATTTTATCTAAATCCACTATAATACATTCAAACAAAGCATCAACTAGATGAATTTATTTGCTAAATCCATAGTCTTCATATGCGGTCTCTGTCATCGTGTCCATACATCGATGACTTGATCTGCTAACAAATTGTTCGTTTAAGCTTATCTGTCTATCTATATATATCAGTCAACCCAACAGACATAGACCAGAACTGCAAACTAGCCACCGACAAATGATTGAGGCCTGGTTCAGTTGGCGATTTTTTTTGATTTCGCTACCGTAGCACTTTCGTTTGTTTGTGGTAAAATTTGTCTAATTATAGACTAATTAGGGTCAAAAGATTCGTCTCGCGATTTACAGGTAAATTGTGTAATTAGTTTTTGTTTTTGTCTATATTTAATGCTTTATGCATGTGCCGCAAGATTCGATGTGACGGGAAATCTTAAAAAATTTTGGAAGTAAACAAGGCCTGAGAACCTCCAGTTTAGCGCTCCGTATGTGTGAAACTGAAAAGCCAAGCCCGTATACACAATTCCGTATATCCTATGTCATGTGAGCGAATGCAATCCCCAAACGAGAAATCCAATTGATCCGGAGAAAGCGACGTCGTCGAGTTTGCACGATTGACCTGCAAATTAAAGGGAGCACGCGGCGTTCCATCCCACATTCTCGTTCTCATCTTCTCTCCGCTGGAAAACTCTAATAAAATAAATAAAAATGGAACTACTACGAGACAAGGAAACTCGCCAAACATTCTCGTGCAATCGCCTTCCCGTACGATCCATCGCAAAACCCGGCCGCCAGGTCGTCCAAACCTTATTATCCTTGGCCGATCACAGTCACAGGTGAGAACAACGCAGGACGTACGGTACGGGACGGACAGCGGCGTTCGCTCCCCGCAGCGTCTCCATCTGCTGCTTTGGTTTTTTGTTTTCGTCCCAAAAAAAAAAAGAACGGACCGGATCGAGGGAGGCCATGGATGGATTCGCGCGATCATGCGGCCGGATTTGGCTCGCGGCGCACCGAAAGGGCGCTTTTTAGGTTCGGCCGGCGGTGCGGTGCGGACTTGTCAGCTGTCATGGACATCCGGAGGCTACAGGGGACCAACCGGAACTCCGGCAACCATCGTGACATTATGGCCTTGCTCGCCAGAAAGGAACAGGATGGCCATGCCGTTTGTTTTGTTTTTTTTTATATATTTACACGGAGTGTATGATTGAGTACAGTACTGTACGTGCTATCTGTCTCTAACCTCTCCTTACCTGAATCTGAATGAGTATGTGATCTTGGATGACAGGAGGCCACGCGTCTGTCCCGTTTCCGTGAGACGGCAGGCAGGAGATTGGCCCGGAATGGAGCGTGAGTCGTGTGACCTGTGCTTCCGTGGTGGTGTACGTGTACCTGGGACGGAAGATCGCCGTCGATCGAAATATCGAATCCAGGTCGCTGTGCCCGGAGCATCCGGAGATCTAGAAATCGGCCGGTAGACAGGTAGTAGTGGCTGTGGACGCACGCACCATGGCGCTTGGGATTCGCGGATTCTTCCGGAGCGCGAGCGGCGACGGCCAGCACACAGCCAAAACGTGGCCGGGCAACGGCGCGCGAACCGCGGCGCAGCGGGCACGCTGCCGGCTGCCGCTCCACCACATGAGTCCAGTCTCTCTCCAGCCAGGTCCAGATCCAGCAGCGCCGGGCGGGCACGGGTGCGTGGCCTGCCACCCGCGGGCCGCGGGCAGCGCTGAAATGGCCCCTCCGTTCCGTTGCTCCGTGGTAGACGGGGAACGGGCTGGTGGTTGCAGGGCCCATGCTCTAGCCATGGAGCGCTGTGGGCCTCGTGCAGTAAACATGACCGTAACGCGAAACCGAAAGCCCATGCGGAACTCACACAGACAAATGTAGCTTCATTGGGCTGGGCTCCGCTTCCGGACCGGATATATACACTGATCAGGAATCCAAACTAACCATCCCATCTCTCTCTCTCTCTCTCTCTATACTCCCTCCGTCTAAAATTATAAGACATTCTAAAAATTTTGAAGAATCAAAACATTTTAAGTTTGAACAAATTAATATGATAAGATAATAATATTTATAATATTAACTAAGTATCATTACATTCTTTATTAATTATATTTTTATAGTATATCTATTTGATGTCATAAATCTTTATAACTTTTTCTATAATTTTAGTTAAAAGTTAAGATGTTTTAACTCTCTAAAATTCTTGGAATGTCTTATAGGTTGGGATGGAGAGAGTATAAATTATCCTCTTCCCTTTCTCTCTCTATCTTCTCACTTGTCTTTGTCTACCCTGCCTACTTTCTCTTGCATACATGAACAAAAATAATCAATTATGGAGTATTTTATTAAATTATCCTAGAATAACATAGGGTTTATGCTCTCTGTGTCCCAAAACAAATCAACTGCTAGTGTTAGTATGTCATTCTAAATTAAACTATGTTAAATTTCGCTAATTTTATAAAGAATAGTAATAACATTGTAATAATTTATATTCTATAATATATCTAGTGATAATACTAATTTGGTGGTATAAATATGGGTGCTCTTCATTATTTATTCCCTATCATAACAAAGTGCTTGTTAATTAGAGCCCTTGCTACAACTGCCTATACACATATTGCTTGGCCCTATTCTGCAACACTACTTTAACAATATTTTTTAACGAATGAATAATGTTTTTATCTCATAACAATTTCATATAAGTCAAATTTTAGCTAACGCTCAAGGTTCACAGTCAATCGGATTGTTTCCGAACGGGAGTGGCGACGGCCAACACACAACCAATTGGGCATGTTTGGTTACGGGCAGTAAAATTTATCGTGCGTCACATCGAATATTTGGATACATGCTTAAAGTACTAAATATAGACTATTTACGAAACTAAAAATATGAATAGAGAGTAATTTGCGATAAGAATCTGTTGAACCTAATTAGTGTATGATTGAATACTAATTGTCAAATAAAACAAAAATACTACATAACCTATTAAATTTTAACAATCCAACTAAACATCCCCTAGATTGTACCTTCTGCACTTAAAGAAACTCAGCTAGTCACTGCTGTCAACTGGGGACGTGAGTAGGATATTTTTCTTGGCCGAAAGGGGGTCGCTCAGCCCGTTCTCTTCCCTGACGCCCAGGTTGTTATTCACCATCACTCATGCATTGCAGATGCAGTGCTCGAGAGGACGATTGGTCATTTGGTCTTCACAGGGCTACGCATGATGTGTGTGCATGGTGCATCCATGCCTGACGCAGAATACACTATGGCCTTGTTTAGTTTAAAAGTTTTTACAAAATGAACACTATAGTATTTTCGTTTGTCTTTAACAAATATTATTCAATTATAAACTAACTAGTCACGAAAGATTCGTCTCGCAAATTACAAACAAACTGTATAATTAGTTATTATTTTTATCTATATTTAATGCTACATACATGTGCCGTAAAATTCTATATGACGAAAATATGATTTTTTTTTTTGCAAATATTTTTGCGAACTAAACAAGACCTACAGCAGAGAGGATATGGACGAACGAAACGAAAGAGGTCGTTTTCCATGGTTCTAAAACACACACTGCCCCGTCGCATCATATCGGCCTAAACGGCTAACCAGGCCATGCAAGTGGCAGGCCATACGGTATGGCTATATGCCGACCCTTGTGTTGCTTTGTAACCGCCGTGGACGACGCACAATGCATGCATCCAATCAGTTGCCATCTCTGATCGATATGTTTACGCCACGTCAGCACGTCGACGTCCTCGTTGATCCATCTGATGCCGCACTCTTTGACGTACGTGTGTCCTCTATAATTTGTTTCTGTGTGGAAAAAAACATGATTATTGGTTATCATTCTTCATGCTGAGCTAGCTGACACGATTACATGCATGCGATTCATGTATAGCATTAGAATTAGTTCTAGTATAATTTTCTGGCCTCAGTAATAATGGAGACTGCACGAGTCATTACTAAGAATTGAAGTGTTTAGATCTAGTGACTAAAGTTCAATCCGTGTCACATCAAACGTTCGGATGCTAACTAAGAGGACTAAACATAAACTAATTATATAAAACTAATTGCACAAATGAAGATTAATTTACGGGATGAATCTATTAAATCTAATTAGTTTATATTTAATATTTCAAATTAATGTCAAGCATCTAATATGACAGAGACTAAAGTTTAGAGATGGAATTGAATATAGAGAGAAAAATGGCACGCCTGTTTGTTAGCTAGCATCCGTCCGGGACGAGTTTGTATTATTCCTTTCCGCTTTTTCCTACACAGGGAGGAATTCGCATATGTCAAAGAAAAAAATAATTGCAGCTGGAGGACCCTTTTCCGTGTCACCCTTGATTTTCCTCCTTCACGTTGGTTCCATTATTTAATTTTGTCCTTCACATTCCAAGTGTGGGAGATGGAGACAAAAGGTGCTCATCAGCAGCCAGTGTCTGTCACCGGCCAATAGCGAGTGTCGGGCCTCTAATTAACACTTGACAAAAGGTTACACATATATAAGAGGATATTATTGACTACTCTTCTGAATTTTATTGGTGCTAATACTGTTCGACATATGGACAGCTCTATGATTGAGATTGCGGTATATTTTGTTAGCTCCACTCCACTCCACGCACCCAGGAAAAATTCATAACCCACCCCCCCCCCCCCCCCCCCCCCTAACTTTTTGTACACAGACGAGTCATGCATCAATGTCCCCGAATTAGATTGGCCTCCCATAGTTTACCCGCCGCGCAGGGCATACTTTATCAGTAACCTTAACTCTCCACCGTATCGTGTAGGACGGTGAGTTGACAATATTGATTTTTATCTCTTCCATCCACCATGCATATTGCTAGGTCATGCATAGAGAGTTTTATGGCATTGCTTTGTAAATTAAAATAAAACTTAGATAAAACGTCCAACTTAATGTATAATTTTATTCTATAGTTTTATAGATATTTAATTTAATGATTCGTATAAAGTTGATAATCGTACCAAAAGAGTTTCATCACTTCTTAAAAACGTGGCCATATCAAAAAATACTTATATAACAACATATTAAATACAAATAAAACTCACATGAAAGGGAGGTGTTTAAATGCTTTTGGAATGACAAAACGTTTGGCCCTAATCTTTTACCTTAAAACTTTTGCCCTTTCAAACTTTTACATCTTGGAGTTTAAATGCATGACAAAACTTTAGCCATGCAGACACATCACACGCTCTCATGATGTTTTTGCTAAGTTAGGTCCAAAATGCCAAGTTTTGCTCTTTTTCTATCCATATTGTTTGGATCCATTTTACTAAAAGATAAGCTAAAATAGCAAAAGTTTTGATAAAAGAAGAGAATTAAACAAGTATACTATTCAACAGTACGCAAGTACTACTGGTCACAATCTCGCCCTTGTATCCTTCAGCAAATCAGCAGTCAGCACCTCCCATGAGGGCACGACACGCATGAGAGCGATATGCAGCGTTAACTATGGGATATACATATAGCTCGTAGACCAAATAAAAATAATTGAAATATTTATATTTGATTTAAATAAACTAAATGAGTCATGTAAATACCTTCAGCTCTAGGTCCATATGACTTTTTAGAGCTACAAATACTCAGCTTTGAAAAATACACACATATGTTTCTGCCAATCGGGGTCTGACTTATTTGAGCATATGGAAATAAAATGGACGTTGCTTACTGAAGAAACCCGTGGCCCATGCCCAAAAATCACGCACATCTCGCCAACAAAGTCAGTGTCTGGGTGGACGTCGCACTTGGGGACGTGGTTACGTTCCAAAGCGTCAAGGTCTAATCCTCGCCCTGTCACCGTTTCGCTTAGTAGGACAGAGAGAACGCCCGCCGGCCACACCGTGACGAGGAAAATTGCAAACTTCGCTTTCTCGGTGTATCACCTAAATGAACTGCTCCTCTCTTGTTTTTCATTTTTCTCCAAATTAATTATCTACCCAGCTGCTCCCCTCTTGTTTTTAATTTTCTACATATTATCTACCAGCTGTTTCGTAATTTGACAAGGGGCGATGGTTATGTCACATGCTAACCACTACTACACTTTTATTACTACTCTATGTAGTATAAAAAAAGGTTAGATAGATAGAATCAAAGGATTAATCGGACACTTCAAACTCACTGCAAGAAATTGTTTATGGACGTGGTAACAAGGACACCTAGTCACTGCATGGTCCGGGCGGTATGGTGGCTGAGGGACAAGACGTGACTGCAAACAATTTCTACGTGCAATTATTGTTGGCATCTTGCACAAAGTTCTTTTTCCTTTCGTAGAAACGTGAAATGCTTTGACTGTATATATACTGGCGATCGTTTCCAATATTTTTCAACGTTGGATGTTGCAAGATCTTTTTTTATTTTATTTTTGTCATGTTATAGGTGCTCTCTTGGATATGTTCCTGATTGTGATATGTTTTGAGTATATATGATGTCTCAGAGTTGTATGCAAAAGTTGGGAACTATGCACAGTGGTGGTTGAGAGGCGAAGCATTTTTTTATCTCTAAAAAAAATGCCACTCCATTTGTTAGAGGGGATGACTGCATAAAGGATGTGATCCAATAGACACTAAACATAATAATAAAACTAATAAAGAAAAACTCCAGATTACTATCTAAGTTTGTCATCTATTTAGGGCACTCACAATGCAAGACTCTATCATAGAGTCCAAGACAATTAATTACATACTATTTATGGTATTTTACTGATGTGGCAACATATTTATTGAAGAAAGAGGTAGAAAAAATAAGACTCCAAGTCTTATTTAGACTCTAAGTCCACATTGTCCGAGGTAATAAATAATTTTAGACTCTATGATAGAGTCTGCATTGTGAGTGCCTTTATATAACTCCATGAACTAACGCTTTGTTCAGTCTACCCACTCGACAAATCCAATCTATCACTTAAACAATATTTGTCCTTTTTGTTTCTCTACATTCAAGTTCAATTTTAATTTTAATATTTGTAATTTATATAAAAAACTACATCATAACTTTTAATTATTATTTTGACAGGCTACACCATCCGGTAAAAAATTAATACTAGAAATATAAAATTGTATGAAACATTATGATGGCAACATTCATAATGTATTTTTTAAAAATATGCTATGATGTTCAATATCACCTTATATAAAAACAGAAATTAAAACTCAACATATAATTAAACACTTAGTATTCCAATTTGTTTTGGAATCTGACTCAGACCGTTCTTTTACATGTTGCTCTAACTTAAATAGGCATAAGAAAGATTGAGTTCATCGGATCTCAATCATGCTACTCTAGCACAACATTCTTTTGCAAAATAAAAAAAAGATTGAAGAATTAATTTGATTTTTTAATATTAAGTATAGATATAGATATAGGTAAAAATAGGCAGAAATAAATATATACAAATATAGATATAAATATAGATAAAGGATGGAGATAGAGATAGACGGTCAACGAACTATGTTAGCTAGGTTTATTAGTTATACATGATCAACAAACTATATAAGCACTCAAGATAATTGCTAAAGCACAGACGCTTGTTTTCTAAGTTCTTTTAGGCAACGTATCAGGGACCATTAAATTAAGATCAGAGGGTTGTTGTTCATCTTCTATCTTGGGTGCTTGGACCATTAAATTAAGATCAGAGGATTGTTGTTCATCTTCTATCTTGGGTGCTTCTTCAATTTCAATCTCACATGTTCACATTCTAAAGTCAGGCATCTGAGAATTGAGATATAGGAAATGTGTTAGAAAAATGCTCCGTCCAATGGTCCATGTAACAAAGTTTTGCTTGATGTACTATTGTGCAGTGCAAGAAAAAAGAGAGATACTGTGAGCTACCAATAGTTATTTCATTGATTAGGGCGCCGTGCTCGGCAGTTTCAGAATTAAGACTCCCCAGGTCTTTTTCCCACGCCCGTTTCTTTTCTCAAAAAGAGGGGGCATGGCCGCCCCGGCGTCGCCGCACTGTTCCCAGTAAAGACGCCCACTCCTTCCCTTCCCCCTCCCATCGACCTCTCCCCTCCGTCGTCTCCCCCAGGAGCATCCGTGTCTTCACCTTTTGTTCCCCCACGTTGATCCTTGATCCTCGTGCTCCCTTTCTTGATTCTTTCTCCCGAAGGATCTCTTGCTAGGAGTAGCCTGCCCCGTGTGCGCGCTCGCACGGACATGCTTCTTGCCGCGTCTTGAAAGGGGAGAAAAAGTGGAGATGGGTACTTGCGCTTCGGTTCACAAGGACCCGGAGTACCCCAAGAAGCAGTTTCTTGACTCGCCCACCAAGGCGAAGACAGCCAACGGGAAGGGCGGCGGCGGCGGCGTTGCTCCGGTTGGTGATGGCTTTGGTGATCTCAAGTCCAAGGTCGACGCTGAGCAGCAGCGGGCAGAGTTTAACCCCAAGAGCCCGGATTCTGGTATGCGTGATGGATGTTCGCCTTTTTTTGGCTCCTTTTCTGAAGTGATGTTCCGATCTTTATCTTCTTAGAATGATTTATTTACTGTAGTTTCTTGAAGATCTTTGGAGGTAAAGAACAGATGAGCAGTCAATTCTTTATGTGAAAGGGAACTTTTGGGTTTGTTTATTCATTTATTGGGCTCTTGATTTCAGGATTTGACAGCGAAGTGTGGTGTTATCATTGCATTAACCGCTTTTTGTAGGGGTGGATGATCTTGAACGAAAACGATTACTGAAGCTGACTGATTTTGGGTTCTTGTAATGGGAAAAGGGAGTTTTTAGTTGTTACTAAGTTTTGTTCTTGAAAGTCGAACACTTTATAACTGAGGATTCTGTTCTACACAAAGTGGATTGCTCTATTGACTGTAGGTCTTTTACTTCGATGTTTGGTTAAGTTCCTTAGGAGTCAGGGTGCATTTTTTTTCCCCTGTGAAATTGCTTAATAAATCCTAAATTTTGAAATGACACATGATCTTTGTTGCCTAAAATCAAAAGCCTACTTCATAGTCTCTTGAATAGCTTAGCTGGAATCGGTGTGCTTTAATGTTTGTTTGTCCAAAAGTCAATTGCTACCTCTTGATGAATTACAGACTACCTATAAGATTGTTCAGTGTTTCTTTTTCCCCCTTCGCTTATTTGATTGATCTCTTGGCTGAAATTCATCAAACATGTATACAAAGATTATTATTTTCATGAATAACTTATGGAACTTAATTGCAGGTAGCAAGGATGAAGTGTTCTTCGAGTCTCGAGCTTGGTTAGATTCTGACTGCGAGGATGACTTTTACAGCGTGAATGGAGGTAGTCGAACCTTTACACATGTTTATTTACTATATAAATGTTTAAAGAAGTTCCAATCTAGTTTTAGAGATAGCTTGTTATATCCTGGTTCTGAATACTGAGATTACTTTGGCACCAGTTTATCGTGCCATTCCCTTTTTTAGGTTCTCCTATTATTATACCAGCAGCATGTGCAATGTGGATTGTTCCACTTGTTACGCACAAAATGCATGTGCTGTGCTAGTTTCCTTGATGATACAGCTTTATTTGTCTCTAGAATCTAAGGGACCTAATTTATACTTCGGTTGCCTATTGAAACAAAAAGTCGATGCCTTTGATTTTGTCTTTGGACGCTATCATACTCCTCGGTGTCTAACAGTTATGGGCATGGACCCCCACCTTTAGCTTCATAACCTATCCCATGTGGTCCTCTATCAATCACTCTAGCAATATCCTGGAAACATAATACATTCATTTATGGACTTTGACATTCTAAGGGGAGTTCTGATGCACCCAAGTTTAATAGTAGATCAATTAGATATCTCCATCAGCACACGTGATTTGCTTCAGTTGCTGTATAATCATAAGTTGTGCTCTTATGCAGATTTCACACCATCTCGTGGCAGCACACCCATCTACCAGCCCAGAGCACAGACGGTGATGAGCAACATCTTTCAACCAGACACGCACAGCTCCAAATCACCAGAGCCTTCTCCAACTGGACGGAGGAAGCTAGCTGAGCTCCTGCAGGAGGCAATGCAAGACGGCCCTGAAGAAAGCACCGACGAGCAGCAGCAGTTGCAATCTGTTGTCGCAGATGGGAAGCCGGTGTCTGAATCCACATCCAGCTCCGCTTGCAGCACTGTACCGACGCCGACGGCAGTCGACAAGAGCAGGAAGGAGAAGGCATGGTATACTGGACGCTGTTGCCTGCCGAGCTTTGTTCATAGCCTGACCTTAGATGAGAGTGAGAGGGGGCAGAAGATGAGCTCTAGGCAATGTGCTGTTTGACAGTGGGGCTCAAGTGCCCTCCTGCCCTGAGCTGTATTTACCGGATTGGGACGCTGAAGAGTACTATATATGCATATCCTTAGTAATCAAGTGGATAATATAGCAGTACTCGTTAAATGCTGTGCACACCATGTTAATCAATTGTGAGGGCAGCGAATGGTCCTTACCTGTGCATATATCTTATCGAATCTTTATGGATATATAAATATATATACTTTTCAGATGTCAACAGCCAGCTGAGCTAAGGCATGTGGCATGTAGGATAATACCTTTCTACAGTTCCTACAATGTTATTGATCTGAGATGTCCTCTTGGCACTTGCATGATTGACGCCAGACAAATGTGTTGTTCATTGCTCTATTCTATTCCAAGTGGACCTTTTTGTTTCCTCCTCAAAAAATGAAAATATTTTTTTATTTGGCACCTGTGTCATGAATCATGCAGGGTTCGTGGTTTTTGTACCGCTGATCGAGCTTATGACAAGGACAGGCTAACTGATCGCCGTTTCAGTTCTGTCCCAAATAGTGTTTCAGAGATAACCACAAGGATGGCCAAGAGCCCAAGAACTCCTCAATCCTTTTGTTTCTGAACATGCAAGCCTGACTGGAAGTGATGTTTAGACACAGATTCACATGATGGAGGCAGAGCAGCGAACCCATTGGATCAAACATGCCAACGCAGACAACCGAACCAACGAACGAATGACATATATTATAGAACCCACGGGTATCACAACACAATGACAAAGTGGAATCTGTTCACGTTGGGCCCCACTGAAGATAACCCAGCCAGGGTTTCAGGTTTCACATGATGCACATGGGTTTTATCATTCATATCCGGATTGTGTTTTTTTGTTTTTTAATTGTGAAATCAAGCATCAGTTGAGCAACTATAACACAATGCAGCATTACAGGGTGGAAGGTTCCTTTAACAATACAGTATTCAAGGATTGCAAGTGTATTTGGTACACCTGAAATTGTGCCAACCGCCTGTCTGACGAGGAACATGTCGCAGTGTCATGAAGATCACACTGATTCTTTCCATGCTCACAATATTGCCCTACACATTGTTTTCCTGCACCCTTGGTCCCCAACAAGATCAACCTCCCAATGTTCGTACAATGGTACATGTAGCTCCAACCGTTGCGATAAATGACTACCGAAGTGTGGTAGACATAAGGAAGGACCGGATTCGTTGCAGGAGTTCTGCCTTCACCGAATCAGGCACTGATGCTGTTTCACATGCGAAGTAAATTGTGAGCAGTGTAAGAGGGACCAGTACAAAGATGAGCATTTTTTCTCAACCAGGAAAGTAGAAGTGTAAAACTGCCCAACAGTGAGCATTTCATGGGGCAAAAGAAAAAAAAAGATGAGAAACTTTCAATCATAATATCTCATGGATTGTCCATTTGCTTAGCTCCAGGTTTATTCATAGTATGCAAAGAAAGACGAATCATGCAAAGGCACATAGTGAATTATATTTTGACAGAGAGTGATATTTGTGAAAAGAATTCCAGTTGCAATCAGAAAAAGAAATCAAGGGGCAAAAAAAGACCACTTACCTCTTCCCTTCGGAGTAATAACATGAATGAGGTCATCTACCGTCACATTATTTCTTCCTTTCTTCCTTGCATAGGCCCTACACAGTACACACAAGGACAAAAGAGAGATGCATCGAAAAGAATGATGAGCATTGGGAAAGATACACACTATCCAGTTAAAACCACGCCATCTTTATTCTCAACCTATGGAGTGTGTATTGTAGCACAAATTTCAGAATGGTATATCGAGAAAGTTTGAGGTAGCTACAGTTAAAGTGACAAACTGCAAAATGATCTCCAATGCCTAGCATTTTTAAGACTTCAGAATTAGATCAAATTTGATTGGGTGATGAACATTTAGCGTAGAATTTGGATAAAGCATAAGAACCTGCTTTCAGCTGAATCCTGTCAGTACAAAGATTTTAACGTGCAAGTGCTTAGTGGGTTATTCAGAACCTGTTTTTGCAACACAGGTTCCGAACGAATATATTGCAGGAAAAAGAAAGCACAAATTTTTAAAAACTGCATAGTTATGTTGCACACTTGCATGGGTTGCAATAATTGCAGTAGCCATCTAGTAAAAGCATTGCAATTACGTATTTACCAGAAAATTTGAGAGAACTTGAGCTGCATAAGATTTTACAAAATTTCCCAATTTATCAGGAAGCAACAGAACCCCTTCATGTTATTTTCATGAGGAATTGATGAAACTACTTCTTATGCTTCAGAACTTAGCTGCATTTGAGCAAATAGAACAAAGGTTTGGGGTTTTGACAGATTAATGTGTGCCTTTCACATACATTCAATTGTAATCATCAAGGGCAGTTGAATTGAGAGGACCATTGAGAAGTTGGGCAAAAGCACTATGCATGCTCAAGAAGTGCAAACAATTCCTATGCTAAAATGCAAACATCAGAACCTTAGGAATGTGAACTGCTTGCTCAGCATCACTGGATGCAAAGGTATGCATGTGTTTATTACTATATGAATCCACAAATGTATTTGTTAATAGCAAACATACACTCAGCACGAATAATATTTGAGTTCGATGAGAGAAAAGTTCAAACCTGCAGAGTGCCTTCATCTCATCCCTCCAGCCGCACTCGACGAGCCGCTCGCGGAGGAGCTCCATTAGCTTCTCCTTCTCCCCACTCTCTACCAACTTCACAAACCAAAACCCACCTCATTGTTACCGCACCCAAGGAACAGCAGCGGCAATAGCCAACAGAATTGAACCACCAATAGTTTCCCCACTCGTTTCAACTACATCAAAACCTCTCCTCTCTTACAGCCAAACCCTAACCAAATCTAACTGAGGCTACCCACTAGGACCACCAACCATAAGCTGAAGAACTACAGCTTGTGAGCATCAAGAACTCTAATCCCGAGCCAGGAGTAAAAAGAAGACCATCCATCGAGGGTTTCCTCGGTCGATTTCAGCGAGATGGGGAACAGCACTGGTCATTACCTTGATGTTAATGATTTCTCCGAGAGAAGGCTCCTTGTCCCGATCCTCCTCCGCGCTCGGCGTCGGCGGACGATTAATCGATGCCCTCCTGAAACCGTCGCCCCACAAATCAAAGTCAGAATTATTTTCCTCAGATGAAAAAAAAAGGCACAAGCAAAATTTTGAGCAAAGCATCAAAAGAGCAATTCGAGGGGTCAATAACAGGCACAGAGTGCGCATACGAGCAGCAGCGGATGAGATTAGCTCTCTTACATGCTTCGATCCGGCTTTAGATGCGCTTGCCCTCCTCCAGCTTCCTCTGCTCCTCCGGTTCCTGGGCGTCGTCTTCCTCCTCGGTTTGGTGGTGGGGGAGTGCGTCCTGTCACCTCATGGGCTCATGGCTCATGTTGGGACTTGGGAGCCGGAGCCGCCGACTCGAAGACTCCGGGTTGCTGGGCCGTATCCCGCCAAAGAAGAGTGGACCTGGGCCCCCAATACAGGCTCAGCCCATTGAAAAAATATCTGTCTGTGATCCAATATCCAAGCGGAGGCGGAGGCCGCTCTGTCGTTCTGTCCCCTCCTTATCCCCTTGCCCCATTTTCCCTCTCTTCACTTCCCGCTTGGCCACCTCAACCGCCGGCGAGCCATGCCTCCCCCAGCGGGGCTGCCTCCCTGGCCGACGCCGTCCACCACGCGCCTGACGACTCCGACCCCGACGCGGCCTCCTCCTCGTACCACCCACGTCCGCCCGCCGCCTCCACCACCTTACACTCGCGTCCGCATTCCTCCGCCTCCGCCTGCTACGACGCCACCACCGCCCCGCCTGGAGCCCGCAGCGCCTAAACCAGCGGCCGTCTCCACACCCTTGCCTCCCGCCACTGTCTCCGCAACGGCTTCGTCGTCCACCTGCCTCGACTGCGTCCATTTCGGGAAGTGCGTCTCGCGCTTCGCCGACACCCGCACACAGAGAGAGTTCTCCTGCTTGCGTGTGATCGAGCTAATTTTCTGTTCGCCCAATTCGTAGGTGTTCAGGGTGCACGCACGAGGTGGACCTCGACAAGCCGCCGGTGCTGCAGGAGGTGGCGAATTTCTTCAAGGGGCACGGGGTCGGAGATTTCACCTTCAGCAGGGGCAGGCTGGTACGTGTACCCTATCTAATTGTGTAGCTTCTAAAAATTCCAGTTGCATCCCGTCCTAGTTCCCTTAAAGTTACATATGCGTTTTGGGCGTTTTGTTATACTCTGCCTCAATTTCGTGGTTAGGTTAGCCGTTGTGAAGTTTATAGTTTACTACTAGTACATTACTGTACTAAATAGAACCTATAATTTAGAAACTGAACATTTCGTCTAATCTTCCATGCTCATATTTGTATATTATCTGATCAACTTGCTTCTTGTCAAATGTGACAAATGTGTTTTCAGTCCCAATGGCGGTGCCGAGCAAAGTTAGCTGTTCGTGGAACACCAGAGAACCCATTGATTGGTTTATACCAGGAAGGGACGCATGATGTTATAGATATTCCAGAGTGCAGAGGTTAGTTTATCATGCATTCGAAGTATTTATGTAAAGAAGTTGTCAGAACTCATGTCACTTCTGGTATACTACATTTTTATGAATCCTTGTTCCAAACAGGGCCGTATTGTAACTGCACTTTATAATCCTTGTTTCTTCTTTCACCATGTTTCAGCTCACCACCCAAGCATTAATGCCGCTGTTAAGTTGCTAAGGCAAGGTATGTTACTATTGTTGCTTTGTGCTTTGCTTCAATGGATGTGCAAAAGTTTTGTCTTCAGTCTGACCAATGAAGCTTAATATATTGGATTTGCAGGTATAACTGAGCTAGGTATTCAGCCATTTGATGAAGATGCTGGAACTGGTGAACTCAGATATGTTCAGGTAATTGTTAGTTTTCTTAAAATAACACATAACCATTTGAATGGAACTTTATATTTTTCTAGGCCCAGCATGTACTCCTGACAGTGTGTGAATGTGAATCTTCTAATAGAGCATGCAGATACCTTTCGCGTGTAGTTCTTCCCTGCTGCAATGGAATTTATTTGTTTTGCCATGTTTTTCAGATGGCTGTGACAACATATAACACATCTATTCCAGTTGATAAAAGATACGAACAAGGTTAGCCTAATTCTTCAACTGCTCATGTGCCAATCCCCATGATGAAAGTGATAGAAAATCTCAGTGCCATGCAGGGAAAGTTCAAATTTCATTGGTTTGGAACTCAAGAGACGAGCGCTCCCAGAATGCAGAGAAGCTGATTTCATTGATAGAAGTAAGTTGTGGAAACTGAGGTTCTGCAACAATGGAGTACTTTTCATGTTTCTATTGGAACTTTGTCCCAACACATTCCACTGCTTTGCACGCTGATGCTGTATCACTAAACCATTGTGAATGTACCTTTTGTGACAGTACTTGTGGAGAAATGGTGGGCCTAAAAGTAGTGTTCATCTGATCCATTCTATATGGGCCAATTTTCAGACATCAACCAGCAACGTAAGATATCCATATCATAGTTCTTGTGGATGTAAACCATGTCTATACTTATATTGTTTCTTGTAAAAAAATACACAACTCATTTGGCATTATCATTACAGCTAGTCAGCTACTGTAAATAGTTGTAGTTTTGTGCAAAGGAACTAAGGAAGACAATAAAACATACTGTGATGCTGAGATTCTGTTTTAGAACCACTGGCATAGCGATTACCAGGTTGCAGAAGTTGAGTCGATAATCCATATGGACATGTGGTAACCACTGCATGTGTCAGCAGATGAACAGATTCAGGCATTGTTACCCCTCATATAAGCAGGAGTAGGTTCATGTCCTTAGGTGAAGGTGCAGTGGGGTGGGGCTGGTGTTGCAGGTGTACCAATATCACTTTTCTTTGTCATATATAGGATAAGGGTGTGTTTAGATCCAAAATCTTTTTGGATTTTGACACTGTAACACTTTCGTTTGTATTTGCCAAACAGTGTCCAATCATGGACTAACTAGGCTCAAAAGATTCGTCTTGCGATTTACAGACAAACTGTGCAAATAGTTATTCTTTTTATCGATATTTAATGTTCCAGACATGTGCCGCAAGGTTCGATGTGACGGAGAATTTTGTAAACTTTTGGAATTTTGAAGGGATCTAAACAGACCCTAACTACATTCTACTTCACATGTATGCAAACTGTACTTCCTCTAATCCGAAATACAAGTCCATCTAGGTTTGTCCTAAGTCAAACAGTTTTAACTCTGACTAGCAATCTCTCTCTACACATGATGTACTATCTTAAATGAAAAGAGTTATATATGATGAAAGTACTTTTCGTAATGTATTTAGTAATGTCAAACTTGTGTTGTCAATCTATATAAAAATTTAGATGTTGATGGTTAAAGTTATAATATTTTAACTTTGGACAAACCTAGATGGACTTATATTTCTGATAGGAGGAAGAATGTATGTGTATGACCATGTTGTTCCTTCTCTACTTTTAACTGTTTTCCTTGGTCAAAGATTTGCTACCAGATCACTTGAGCAACCAACTCCACACTATCTTGTAAGGAACATGTTTTTATTTCTTTCCTTATAACAATGTGTGGTTCTGCAGATAATTTTTGGGCATAAATGGAGACATCTTAAGGGGGAGAGGGACCTGTGGGAACGTTATGGGGGAGTTGATATTTCTCTGGATCCTTGTAGCTTTGGCCAGGCTAATACTCTGGTATGTGCACTTAAATTGTCCTTACTCATGTACAATTTCACCAAGTATACCGTGCTAAAATTCATGACAAAGTTTTCTTGGCAATTCAATTGGCTGCAAGCTACTTGATACCCCTGAGAACTTCATGCGCCACCTGTTTTGTTGCGTGCTTAAGCAAGGATCTCAAATGTATTTGAAGCTATAGTGTATTAGTGTTTGCTATCTCATGTAAATTTTCTCATACCGTTTTCTTGCTATCACACTGTGCTTTGTTTCTTTGCAGTCATTTAACTCTTTGTTGCATAAGCTGAACAAGTATGTACCACGTGGTTCAACAGTTGTTGATTTGTATTCTGGGGCTGGCGTTATCGGCCTATCAGTTGCTGCTTCAAGGAAATGTAGGTGAGCAGATAAATGCATGCTAAGAGGAACAGATGTTATTCACATATGCTGGTGAGGACAGATGCAATGGATTTGCATACTAAAAGATCTACAGCCTGATGCAGTGTCTTAATGCATGCATTAATTCTAAGAGCTTTTGCTTCCACATGGTCTCTTAGTTGAAATCTTTTGACAACATTTGACATGGTGTTATATGTATTGTTAGGTGTTATATGTATTATTAGTTGTAGACTGCTGCGTAAGTCAATACCAATACTGACATCGTAGGCCTTGCTAAGCCTTTTCCAGACTTGATTTTCAAAAGCCTGGGATGAAAAGGGCAAAGCCCAGAGCCCAAGTCTCCGTCCTGTTCTATGTGATTTGGCCCTAAGCCACCCTTTTTTATGATTGAGCTGTAAGCACAAAACAAACTAAGTTTAGTTTTCCCAAGAAATATTTGTGGGAAGGACTCTGTTATTTATAAAAAAAATAAAATAAAAATTGTGGACTTCATGCTGCGGCTTGGTGCTGTCCATATCCAACATGCCTACTTTCAGCATATTATCTTAAGGTTGCATGCTTGTCTATCTGGCTATTTTCATGAAAAAGTATCATTCTACTTCCAGGTCAGTGAAATGTGTTGAGATTAACAAACAGTCAAAGATGTCTTTCGAGACATCAGCAAGCCGACTTCCAGCGAACCTGGGTTGCACCATCACTTGGCACAATACTGACGCTTCAGTTGTAAGCAATCAATTTTGTATTTCTACTGTGGTTATATCTTATATATTTTGGCTTTCACTGGAATATGTAATTCTGTGTCGTGGCACCAGGAACCTGTTCACTGGCTTGAAGGGTCTAGTGTCGTTATTGTGGATCCTCCCAGGAAAGGATTGCACCCATCTGTTATCAGCGCTTTACAGAAAGTTGCTTTGTCTGAGCGCAAGGCATACAAGGCTAAAAGGTGTAGCTAATAGTATTGTATTGTTTCTGTACTTTATTGCTTTTATTTCCAGCAATAGGGTACAACATCTGTGCTGTTTTTCTTCTCTCTCTTGGATTTTGAATTTCTTCTTGTGGTAACATTACTAATAATAGATTCATTTTCTGAACTCAGTTCGCTTGCAAAGGTTAAGGATGAGAAGAGACCATGGATCTTACGGGCAAGGGAGGCAGCAGTTCATGTTGATAGTACAACAACTGAAGAGGGCAGCGAAACGTGGCCTGAGACTCTCATATATATTAGCTGTGGATGGGAAAGTTTTAAGAAGGTACGGAGTGCGGAAGTTTCATTAAGACCCAGAACCTCATTTGTTTATGCAACATCTAAGCAGCCACCAATCTTTTATCCTTTGGAACTCAGTCATGTGATGGTTCTGATATCTGTAATCATTTCTTGTGCAGGACTGCAAAAGCTTGATATCCAGCAAGGCCTGGCAGTTGGAGAATGCTCATGCTTTTAACTTCTTCCCTGGCACAGATAGGTAACTGTTTCTGCTGCTTGACTAGAATGTACCAAGGCATATTTTACTGCAACAAATATCATTATACATTTCACCGAGTTGTGTTGCAAGAACAAAAATTAGCTTCAACTTCAAAATTACTACGATGAATCCTACTTGGCAGCTGTTTTGGGTCATTACGGACTTGAATTTTCTGTAGTAAAGTTGATCATTCCTTTGTGTTGTACTCTTTGAATTTTTTTAAAGAATTTTGCCATTGGTTCATACTGAACCAAACTATTTTATGATGTGTATACTGTCTAATTTTAATGGCACTAAATGAAATTTGCTAATGCAGCATTGAAATCCTGGCGATCTTCAAACGGGAATCAGAAGCTGGTCAAAAGAAAAAGAAGAAAGCAAAAAAGAAGAAGGCTAAGTAGATTAACAAAAGACTGACCCACCTGTAACTGGAAGGCAGGAGGTGGCACAGGCGCTCACCTTGCGGATCTTCAGTAATTAGTACTGATCCAGAAAAGGTACAGAATGAGTGCTCATGGCTGCTGAGGAATTTTACACCCACTAAACCAGTCAAGTGGACAATATGTGACTAGCATATATTAACTTGACACAAGGTAATTACAGAAACTTTCTCAGCTAGACCCTCTAAGTTTTGCCAGAACAGGAAGTTCTATATTAGATCAGCAACTTCCATTCTGTAGTATGAAGTAAAAAAAATAAAAAGAAAAGCGCATATTTCAATAGTTAGATGACTCTTCTGATTGGGCCCTTTTATTCTAGTGATGAATCTTCAACTTTTCATCAGATATTTCTAGTCACTCAAGATGTATCCGTCCAAAAGGGTCAGCTCGGAATGAAAGGGTCTTTTTTTTTGCATGCAGGTTAGCTAGAGTTGAGTGTGCTTCTCTCTCCAAGATGCACTATGTTAGTAGACAAAAGGTAGAGATCTCAGTCAGCAAGGTGTTAAATATGCTATTACTAGGTTGGTGATAGGCCGTTTACCCCGAATTCTGCAGCCCCTTTGATGTAATTTGTACCTTTGTCATGTTTCACTGTACATTAATGAAAAGCCCGCACTATCATTTGCCGCTACACCAATCTTGCTGTGCTATACGATAGTTATTTTAAGTTAAATTTTGCAAGCATAAGATATGCTCCTAATGCCTCGGTTAAGATTTGAAGTCATCATCATCTATGGTGCTCTTGCACTAGTCCTGCAATCGAAACGGGGTAGTTATAGCAGTACGTGCAATATAGAAAAAAAAGCAGAGAGAGGAACAAAAATAATCACAGATCCTTAATGCTGATTTACATTGCACAATTATTATGGAAGGCCTATCAAATCAAATCAAAACAAGAAAATAAACCAATTTCAGGCCACAGATTTTTGCCACTACCATACCATCCATGTCTATTTTGCACGGCAAATCCGTAGTTACATAGTCACTCAGACGCTGGGCACTAGTACACCTAGCAGATCTTTTTCATTGCTTTCCCTGGGTCCGAACAAAACTATACCCATCACTTGATAACATTTCAAGACGAAATGACTGGGCAAAGATATATACTGTACAAAAGGCGAAATGACAAAACTCGCACCATGTCAGGCTTCATCGGCGCAGCGCTACAAAGAATTTAACTAGAAATAACAATTATCTATGGGTGCCAACAAACTTGAAGCAGAATAAGGTGTGCTTGCTGCACACTTGGTTCCATAACCAATCTGGGTGGCCGTCGTGTAGGGTGGCATCAAAAACCATTGCCACTCATATTAGGGTTGAAAGGGGGCTGCTCGCCAGAATGATTTGACCTCCTTGACCTTGACTGCTTCGGGGTTGAATATGGTGAGCTTCCATCATTGAATCCGTGGAGGGATGAAGAAAGCCCATGGGCCCTTGGTAGACCAATCGCATCAGAATCCAGGGAGGAGTATCCACCCCTCTCTACTGCCTCTGCGTCTAGTGGTATCTCGTCCAAAGTCTGCATGGTGCAGAAGAAACGTGAGGTGAAAAGCTAGTGTTGGTGGAGATCAAGTGGTGCCACGACTTCTGAAAATGGAGGAACTAAAGAACTGCGAAAACTTACTTTATAAGCTTGTTGAAGAACCTTCAGATTTTCACGTATCTGCTTCCTCTTTATGGTTACCTCATCAGGTTCTTTGAGCAAGTCTTCCAAAAGATCATCTCTGGATTGGGCAATATGTTTAAGAGTTTGGAGCAAAGTTGTAAATCAATAGTGCATAAAGTATCTTTTGCTTACATGGAACAGGGTGTGCTTTAAACAAGAGTAAATAAGTATTCTCACCTATAAAGTTTCGTTATAAGGTAATTATGCAGCGCCCTTTTTGTGTGATTAACCTGCAACAGAATCAATGTCACAGATAAGTGAAATGAAAAAGACGTAGATTTACAAGACAGTCTGCTCAGCTACACCGCTGCAGACAAATAAAGCCAAGTCAATAAAAGAGAAGACTGGCAAGCGGTCCAACGAACCCATCCCTCAACTTTCTTTCTTGAAGAAAGCTGGAAGTTATTTGAGCAAATCTGCTCGCTAGAATGCAATTTTAGCACTGATGAAGAAACCAGTTGATTGAAGAAAGGATTTGATATAAATGGTTGCATGATCAATCCAGAAAAATAGTAGTTGAGGCCAAAAGAATGGTAAATCCAATGTTCATTAGTAGTTTAGCACTGACATCTAAGCCCACCATGCCATTAAAAATAGCACAAGGATTGCATACAGAAATGGAATGCGCACACAAAGGACAATTGGATAAGAATCACATACCAGGAAATGCATAATTGCTTTTGGTATGAAGTCCTCCACATTTTTCCTGACAATATTGTAATATGACTTCAACAGTAACTTTGTGATCGCTATTTCAAGTACCTCCTGGTCAGACTGGTGTTCCAAAGGCTTCAGGACGACTGGTGGCTGTTCAACAAGGGTCTCCGTCAAACACTCACTGCATCTGAATCACATTAATGAGAAAATTGATAAGATACCTCACCTCTCTTAACTGTATCGTGGAGAGTGAATGTTCCAGATTGGGTGCAGGCACAGCATAAGATTTGTTTGCTGTGTTATCTCTTGCAGGAGCATGTGTTTTGTCCTCAGTGGAAGTAAATATTTGATTCCAGAAAGATGTGCTTCCACTACCTAAAAATATCAGTTTATTGGACTTAGATGCATGGCTTCAGAAACACTACCAAAAAAGACAAGACAATTGGACTGAAATACATTGTTTGATAAACACTAAGCCGATAAAAGATACACCCTCCATTTTAAAGTTTGGGCAAGCTAATGAGTTTTGAACTTATTACCTAATAAACATCATATATTTAAAAACAGTAGTAGTATCAGGTAATTGGACTTACACATGGTTTCAAAAACATCAGATGGGTAAAAAAGCACAAGGATCATAACAAAAAACACAACAAAACTCAGCAATGTTTAGATATATACTGTTACACTTGCATTTGCAATAAAATGTCTTACCAGAAGATCCTGGTCTCTCTGCCTCAGCAGTAGGCCGTACCCCCTGGTAAACAATGTACAACAGAAAAGCAGAGGAAGGGTAAAGTCATGATGAGTGCCCAAAATTCCACCAAATGGATATCCAATCACTAAGAGATGGTGATGAGAAAAACCTGGATGTGGTCAGTAACTACTCCATTTACACTTCTACCCAATATTGCGCGTGATTTTTGAGTTTTCTCAGAAGCCTGTGCATCCACTCCATCCTGTGATTCAATATTGTTACATATACTTCATACTTGTGTATAATCGGCAAGATGTGGACTGAATTAACCTAAAAACTATGTGAGAAAAACTATTGTGCCCGCAAACTAAAATGCCAGACTTACATGTGAAACAAGTAATAGCAGACTAAGAGGATCAAAATGTTCATACAAGTAATAACTTGCTGGAAGCATACCAAAGATAAACAGTAGGCCTACCCATTAAATAAGAAACTGCAAGTAGTCATAATTCCAATTCCTCCTCCTGTTCTAGCATCACAAGTTTTAGCATGGCCCTACTAATAGAGTTTGCTTAGCCATTGCCCAAACAAATCCCAAAGGTTAAAATCATAGACATCAGTATATATGTCCATTATGATTTGAAGCACAAGAGACTATCCTTATCCTCATTTGCATGAACCATTCCAAAAATGTTTAGAGAGAAGTCATAGATGCCAAAATGTGAGGTAAATAAATTCCAGCCAGGACACATTCGACCATCAGGTCACATTCATTGCCATAAAAAAATTATTTGTTATAACAGTAGACATGACCATACATACCTTTCTCACCGCTGCCGACATTTTGGCAGACCTAACTTGCTGCTGTGCTTGCTCAACAGCCTTGCTGCCACCAATAAAATTTGGGTGTGATGTGTTTATGTAATCTTCCTGCACAATTAACATTGTTGCTATGAATGAATAAGGAAAACAAGAAAGGTCAATGCAAGCAAACAATCATACAGATGACTAAATAAACTTATAGTCGATTTGAAAAGGAGGTTTTAAGATCCAACTTCCTAGGATTTAGCACAAAACTGAACAAAATCCCAAAAGTTCCTACACCAATCCCTGTCATTCAGACAGGACATTAGAATAGCTGAAATCACACAGATTTGCCCCTATTCTTAAATTCTTAAATTAGTCACAAAATTTGATGTGCTCACGATTAGTTTGGTAGGTTTGGAACTTTGGATCAGGGATCGGTAAGCAAGTTCAGATGTCAAACAGCTATCAGGAAAATAATAAGTTTAAGAACCACAAAGAAAAAGGATGTGTACCTCCATCTCAATAATGTGTGCTATCATACTTTCTGCTGGCTTAAGTCCGTCCCGCAAAAACTTCCCAATGACTTCATCCATGCTTCTGCGGAGTATAGGAAACTGCTGCAACTCGGTTGCAAGGCAGCGATGACTCATCTACACAGCAAAAGAGTGAAGGCATGAGAAATAGCAACAGAAATATTATGGCAATAAGTTAGATAATGTTGTAGATTTCAGTTCCCAACAATTTAGAGCTGGTGAGGCCCATTATTGGGAATTTTCACACCATCTAGATACATTAAGTGAAGAAATGATTGTGTAAGTTCTGTACTCCCAAGACTGACAGACTGCTTGAGAAAGGCCAAAAAATAATGGAGAGAGTATATACCTTTACAAGTTCATCATATATGAACTGTGCACACTGAAGACTTGGATCAAGCAATCTGCTGATCTGCCTACGTACAAGGACTTCAAATGGAACCTTCAAATGAATGTTAGCAAAGATTTGTCAGCTAAATGTTCCAACAATAATTGCTATGTGCCTCAATAATGCACGCAATAAGAGGCAGGTGCATCTTACTTCTGGTACAAACAGAGCACTTCTAGGACCAGTTGCATTTTGAATAGCCATGCGGATATCTTCATCTGTAACATCCTCGCAAGGATCAACCTCCTGTGAAGACATATATTTTATAGACTCATGATAACACTTATCAACATATAATGTAAATCACTGTGCAGTTACACACCTCTAAACTTTTGACAAAGATAGACTGGAAAATGTAATGGATCCTCGCTCCACCAGAAAGTTCAATTGTCGATATATCTTCATTTTTTCCTTCCACCATTGAAGAGAAAGCTACAGTATACACAGGTTATTTAATGTTTAAAAATATAAAGGAAAGTAATAGGCAATTCTAGCTATTATAGGGGCATACACATAGTTTCCTTAGCAAAAGTGCCATGGTTCAGTATTTACCTTCACAGTATTTAGCTAGTATGTTCAAAAGCTTAGCACCTTGACCAGCCTGCAACCATGAAACACGCCATCAAAAGGGAACAAAAAGAATAAGAATATTGATGAACCAGACTGACTTTAACTGCATCAAACAAAAAGAGTCGGGTTATACAATTCATCGCTTTATCAACCAAAAGAAAATTAATGCAAAACAGACCTTTGAATCAACAGGATCACCATACACAGCAAGCTCCTTAGCAACAGCAGTCAATTGGCTGCTTATGCGTGACTTAAGCCCCGGCAGAACTGTTTTTATATGTTGGACCAGAATCTGAAACCGTATAAATGGATTAGTTTCACATCATAACATATATAACCTGGATTGCAATGGACATCTCAGTCACAACCATACCTGGTTTAGCTTCTTTGCTAATTGTGGTATCCCACAATACTGAGCAAGACCATGATATGCCTAAGAAGGGGAGAAAACAAATTCCATTATTATGGAAAAGAAATATGGAAAAAGAAAAGAAACAAAAGTTTAGATCTACATACTGGCTGAGTACGAAAGAATTTTTCTTCACGAGCCAGAGCATCCTTGATACTGAGGTCAGAGTTGATATCCTGCATTATTAAAGAAGATATAGATTAGGTTAAATAAAAACCTTTTGCAAACCAAAGAAATGCACGTATTTTATTATTAAAGCAGGATTTGGAATTTTGTA
Organism: Sorghum bicolor; assembly: GCF_000003195.3. NCBI lineage: Eukaryota > Viridiplantae > Streptophyta > Magnoliopsida > Poales > Poaceae > Sorghum > Sorghum bicolor. Next base: position 71,213,487 of record NC_012872.2, read on the forward strand.
TAATGATTGTTCATCTGATTTAACCAAATATACAGAGTTCTCTGATAGTTTAATAATAAAGCTATAGAATTTGCTCTACATCAGCAGCCAAGAGGCAGCAATGCAACAAACAGTGACCTGAATTACAATTATACAAGCTATGAACCTTGAACAATAAACAAATGAATTATCTCAACAAGATGGAAACACTATAACTGTTATGCTGATGAAGCCTTCAGTTCGACAAACTTGTGCGAACCAATAACCTTAACCAAGATAGTGAATACAGTACCTGCTGGCTGCGGTTAACGACACCAACATAGCCAAGTTTTAAGGGGATCACATTTCCCAGCAGAAAGTTCCGGGCATCAGTGCCCCTGTCCATTATGTCCAACTAGAAGAAACCGAACATCAGACAAGACTGCAATGAGTGGCACAGGAGAGATAGATGGCCAGAATGTAGCTTAGAAATTGGCGTATGAACAAACCTTTGTGATAACACCGATTGTTCGAGAACCTACAAGAATTATAAATCATCGTTATAAGATAACAATTCTGAACTGAAATGTTCTAGTGGACAGGACATGGATTATGCATGGCACACATACCATCAGGATCAGCAACCCGAGCCATTTGAAGAGCATCAGAGTTTGCTAAATCTGCATTTGCTGGCGAAACAGCTAAGATGATACATGTCTTGTGCCTGATGTATGACATTATCATAGTCCTTATTCTGGCTTCAATATCAGTTGGCTGATCACCAACTGGCACCTTAGTGATTCCAGGCAAATCAACCAGAGTAATGTTAAGAACATTTGGAGAAAAAATCTTCAATCGTATCTGCCTATCCGATACACCTTTGTTACCACCTGCCTCTCGGTCTGTTTCTGCCTGCATAGATGCAGAGAATCATTTAACAATGGTCTGTTGAGCACTGATCGCAACTCAAGCCCACATTAACTAAACAAAACATCATAATTGAAGTGAAACAAAACACCAAACACTCAGACAGATAATAATGTTGTTCTATCAAATACTGGGACGCTGGTTCCCAATTACAAATTGTATTGGGGATATCATCAAAACACTGTATTCACAAGAAACTACGTGATAGCCCATATAGAATTTCAACATCCAAGCAACTTATCAAGTCGTCTAAAGAACAATAAACCTGCAAGGGCCAACCTGAAGTTGACCAAGTAAATTAATGGCATTCTGTAGTCTGTAACAGCCACAGCATCAGCAAAAGAAGCAGCAACGAAATAACGTCAGCACTAGCACTGAACACCAGTGACGACACCACCTGACCCAGCATTTACCATCGTTCCAATCTCAGAGCCCAACCTCACAATCCAAAAGCATGTCATGAACTGAGATAGTACTAACAAACTGTATTGACCCATGAACACATCAGAAACTACCACGAAGAATGATTCCTCCAAACCAACAGGAGTATTCCTAAACAGTCATCTGCAACCCTAGCGAGCACCCACAGCACAATATTATATTACTAACACTAAACTCCCGACCAATAATAATTATCCATTGAATGTATACGGACAGCCAAACCAACTGTTTATTCCGGCCCAATCACCGCACGAGGGAATGAGGCAAAGGGACGGGGACCTGGATCTCGCGTCGAATTTCGCGGAAGTCGTAGAAGCGACGCCCCGAGAGGTGGAGGAACTCGCCCCACTCATCGGCCTCGGCGTCGGCGGGCCGGCGCGGCTGGTGCACGAGCTGGAGTACGAGGGGGCGGCGCGTGCAGATGTCTGAGCCCCGCGGGAGGAAGTCTCGGCCGACGAGCGCCTCGAGGACGCTGGACTTGCCGCTGCTCTGGCTCCCGACCACGGCCACCTGCGGCAAGTCGATCGTGGAGCTGCTCCCCAGCTGCGCGAAGATGTCCTGCAGCTTGTTTACGATCGGGATCACCGAGGACCCGACCGCCGCGGCGGCCGCGGCCGCAGCTGTCGCCGCCGCCGACGGCGCGGACGGCGCGGAGGAGAAGTGGTCTTCGGCCATGGTCCCGGGGGCGGGGGCGCGCGGGCTCCGCCGCTAAGCTGGCCTAGGGTTTTGGACGAGGAGGGGAACGGGAAGCCGGGAAGGGGATCCGTAGATCGAGAGCTCTTACTTTTTTTTTTCCTCTCCTAATTTTTTTTTCCGGTTTTGATTCGAGGTGGGGAATTTCAAATCGAGAGGCCTCGAGGGGGGTTTCCGAACGCCGGGGAAGGAGATGCGCGGGCAAATTACCTTTATAGCCCCCACGTTCTTGGCTTAGGGAACAAGAAGAACGTGCTCCGCTTTGTAGGCATGGAGGGTGGGTTCCGGTACAAACAAACACGCCCGACGTGTTTTAGGAGTACTACTGTTTAACTTGAGCTGATGTGGCCGTGTGTTTCTTGGTGAAGAAGAATTGCAAGGTAAATATGCAATCTACCGCGCTTTACCAATTACCAAGGAGGAGTACGGAATCAAGATTCTTGAAGGGTAAGGCCTTGTTCAGTTCGCAAAAACTTGTGAAAAAGGACACTGTAGCACTTTCGTTTTTATTTGACAAACATTGTTCAATTATAGAGTAACTAGGCTCAAAAGATTCATCTCGCGGTTTACAGATGAACTGTGCAAATAGTTTTTGTTTTCATGTATATTTAATGCTCTATACATGTGCCGTAAGATTCAATGTGATAGAAAATCTTAAAAATTTTTGGGAACTAAACAAGGCCTAAAACGTGTAAGATCCACATGTTTCCTGCCTAGGACGGCCGTGGTAGCCTGGGACTCGCCGGAGCAGCAGGACAGGGCGCACGCGCAACACCAGCCAGTCCCCGGGTGACCGCGACGTCCCCGCGCCGAGGAGCAGCAGCACTGCAGTCTGCAGCAGCGCGACATCGTGGACGTCCAGCTGAGAGAAAGGTGACGAGATGGGCCGTCCACTGCCAGAAGCCCAGTACGAGGGCGGCGCTTGAGTTGGGCCAGTTCCAAAAGTTTTGCAAAATAAAAATTCTAGTTCTTTCGTTTGTATTTAAAAATATTATCTAATTATGAACTAACTAGTTTAAAAAAATTATCTCATAAATTATAAATAAACTAGCAAAACATGCCCGTGCGTTGCAACGGGGCAAAAACTATCGTATATTTAGCCGTCAACAAGGAGCATACAAAACGTTATGCCACTGTGCTAGCAGTTCTCTCCGCGGAGCTTGCTTCGGTGTTCGGTGTTCTGATATGAGATTCGGGTGCATGCTCACTCCGTGTTGGTGAGTGGTTTGGCGGACTTAGTGTAGAGCCTCGTGGTGGTGCACGTGGAGCTAATTGGCATGGATGACGAGCCTTAAAACAATGCACAACACACGTAAAGTCTCAAACCCTGCGGTGACATATGCTGAGTCTTGTACCTTGCGGTGACACAGGCCAAGCCCTATACCTCGTTCATGTGCGAATCCAGTCCGTCTTCACATAGATATCACTCGTCACTTAGTCCTCGGTCATCAATCTTCATATAAAATGTCGCTCCGTCAACTTGATACACACACGAGAGCACTATTCTACATCACCGCAAGCCAAAACTGAGAAAAAAAATACTGAACAATGTTCAGTATCATTCGTGAGTACACCCGGGACCCTGAAATACTGAAACGCAAGTACACTGAATTTTGTTCAGTATAATACTTTGGTGTAGAATAGCACTTATATATATAAATAAATTATACAATTAGTTATTTCTTTTATTTATATTTAATGTTCTATGTATATGTCATTCAATGTAATGAGAAATATAAAAAAATTTAGAAAATATTTTAGAAAGTAATCAGAGACCTTGACCGCGACTCCCGCGGCGGGCATGAGCACGACGCACGACAGCACGAGGCGGCACTGGCCACCCGCTGCGCGTGGCCCTCCACGGCTCCACCACGGCAACGCAGCTCAACCCTCAACCCGAAAGGGGCCTTGCTGATGTGGACGGCCTGTGGGGCCCTTCTGGGAGAACTAGTGGTCAGTGGCACGCGGCGCTCGGATGATCTAGCACCACTTGTTTCGAATTTTGCCGCTTTTACCAGCTGTCCTAGCGATAATGATCTGTTAGCTTCTTAAAAAACCATAGCTAAAAGTTTTATTCGTCTCTAAAATAAAATCTATCACGTATACTTGGAAACCTGAAACAAGTCATTCAAAAATTGTGTTATAGGGAGTCCGTTAGATGACCCTAGCTTCTTATAAGTTGAAACAGCCGGAAGAAAATCAAGTTATAGCTTTTTATAAGTTGGCTAATGGAAATAAAAGATCTTGAGGTCAAACTAAATATATTTGAAAGCTTATTATCAAATAAACTTTCCATCAAGTGACCTCAAACTCACTTTGGACGAAGGAGTTATAGCCTTCCCGTGAACTATTATTGGGTCACCGTTCACCGATAAACTGAAAGTTCAACTCTGATGGACTTACACATTGAGAGTCAACAATTGTACCTATAATCAAATATTGATATGTATATGTGAAATCAAGTGAATTGTAACAAAAATCGCTATCTCGTCCTGTAATCAATGGTCATATTCGAAGGTGTCATATCTTAATCATAACATTTATGTCTTTAAATAGGTTAATTATAAATTTTTGTTTCATGATTAATCTAGTAGTACATTGTATTCTACAAATGATAGATACACAAAATATAAGCGTCATAAGAAGATTATGGACCAACCAATTTCTCAAACTAAGCACCCGGTCCGGTTTGAAGCACAGGTTAGCATGCTGTGGTCCAGCAGGTGTCATTCACCCCGTGCGAAATCCCGCCTTAGACACCCCCCCCCCCCCCCCCCCTCGTGGGCCGGGCCTTAGTTGTCTAGTTGATTTCAGTCAGGTTCAGGAAGGGCCCGGTTCATCGGCAAAATCCCCCTCCCGACGGTCTTCGTTTTTTTCACGAAATCAAAAGTTCATTTGCTCAAAAAGAAAACGAAGTCAAAAGTTCAGAACCACTGAACCAAGGCGATGCCAGGTAAATAGTGGCAAACCAAACCATACTGCCTTTTCGCCCTTGGGGATCCGGAGGCAGTCAATCACGACTTTCTACCGCTACTTTCCATGTTCAGTGATCCGCGAGGCGGAAAAAAGAGATCGCCATCGCCCTGGAAGGTTAGTAAGGTCACCAACATTTGGGTCAACACACGGTGCCATCTTAGTTTGACAGAATCAAGCAATAATTTATACTCCTATAGTCCTATCGACACAGGGAAGAAGAAAGAAGGAAGTAGCTCGATCGCCCCCGGTATATGCATACTTTTATTTCGAGAATTGAGATAGATAACAGGCTTCGCTCAGCATGGGATGTGCCACGTGAAATCTGTACGACCAAGGAGTTGTTAGCGAAAGCCACTAAAGATACAGGTAATGAATATCACCAGGCTCATGACCTGAAGCGTTGAACAAGATTTTGAATTAGAGGAGGCACTAGTTTAGTCATGGCCCCAGAGCGTTTATTAGTATACTTGCAACTGAGGCCTTGTTTAGTTCACCCCAAAAATCAAAAAGTTTTCAAGATTTTCTATCACATCAAATCATTCGGCACACGCATAAAGTATTAAATATAAACGAAAATAAAAACTAATTGTACAGTTTAACTGTAAATTACGAGACAATTTTTTTGATTCTAGTTAGTTTATGATCAGACAATATTTGCTACAAACAAACGAAAGTGCTACAATAGCGAAATCCAAAATCTTTTCGCATATAAACAAAGCCTGAGGTGTCAAACGGAGATCTAATCTGCACGCATATTATTACTCTACCATTCCAGAAAATGTGCGGTAGTACACACTACAGCATGCTGAGCACAAAGGACGTCCTAATAAATACACCCAGTACGAAGTTTCTGATGCACATGGACCAACAGTTCCCAGGCTCGGATTAATTAGATTACTGAAGAGCACAGAACGTTTCCATGATTGTCGAGGCACGTTTTGACTATACATCCACGGGGAACGTTGGAAATGCACTGTAACTAAGACAGTGAAACATAACAACACATCGCTCGATAGATGTCCTGATTCCTTGTACATTTAACTGCGTGTAGTGTAGGGGCTTGTTTACTTACAAAATATTTTGTAAAATGTGAATAATATCAATTTTGTTTGTATTTGACAAATATTGTCCAATCATGAACTAACTAGGCTTAAAAGATTCGTCTCGTCAATTTCGACCAAATTGTGTAATTAGTTTTTATTTTCGTTTATATTTAATACTTCATGTATACGTCTAAAGATTCGATGTGACAGAGAATCTGAAAAAAAAAATTGCAAAATTTTTTGGAAACTAAACCAGGCCTAGGTGTAGGTGTAGCACGCCAGAACCGGTCTCGTCGTCGTCGGCTAATGTCACCTCCTTTGACAGGATCATCAACACCCTAGTACACCAAACTGTCAGGTTTCTCTTACATTTTGGATTTTTAAAAGGAAACTGAAAACGAACCAAAGAGTTAAGTATAGACCTGCACGCAGTTCCCCCTCTACGACACGACACTCCTCCTCGATCGCCTTGTTTCTCTGTTCTTGGCTTCTGGCCTGCAGGCGATCGACCGACGTTGTTGGTAGCAGGCAGCGGTGTTCCGAGATGGGCAGCCAGCAGAACGTGCTTCACCAGCTCGTGTCCTTCATCCTCGGGGCGTCCGCCGCCGCCGTCCTGCTCTTCTTCCTGACGACGGCGACGACCGGAGCGCGGTTCACCGGGATATCGACCTGGGCCAATGGAACCACGGGCTTCGACGATGCCCCCTTCCAGGAGGAGGCTCCTGCTACCACGGCAAGAGTACCTGCTGCTCCTGCCCACGCCGATGCAAAGGTGAATTCTTCAACAAATCACATCCCGGTTGCAAAATTCCAATCGCCATGCTGCAGTCTCTGCTCGATTTCGGTTTCTTGACATCGTCTCTGTTGTTTTGTTCCCTGTCCGGCTCGATCATGCACGCAGCAGCAGGGCACGGCGGCGGCGGAGCAGGAGGACGAGCTGGAGCGGCTGCTGCGCGCGGTGGCGGACGAGGACCGGACGGTGATCATGACGTCGGTGAACGAGGCGTGGGCGGCGCAGGACTCGCTGCTGGACCTGTTCCTGGAGAGCTTCCGCAGCGGCGAGCGGATCGCGCACTTCGTGGACCACCTCCTGGTGGTGGCCCTCGACGGCGGCGCGCTGGAGCACTGCCGCGCCGTGCACCCGCACTGCTACCTCCTCCCCGCCGCCGCCGCGCGCAACCTCTCCGGCGAGAAGGTGTTCATGAGCAAGGACTACATTGACCTGGTCTGGAGCAAGGTCCGGCTTCAGCAGAGGATCCTCGAGCTCGGCTACAACTTCCTCTTCACGGTACGTACGCACGCACGCACGAAGCAGTTTGACTTGGAATAGTTCCATCCAGAGAAAGCGAAACTGAACTGTTAGTCGGCATGTTTTACAAAAGGAACCACCCTTCTTCTGATATTACCATTTGTCACGACGGCATGCAGGACGTGGACATTCTGTGGTTCAGGAACCCGTTCGAGCGGATGTCGGTGGCGGCGCACATGGTGACCTCGTCGGACTTCTACTTCGGCGACCCGTACAGCCCGATGAACCTGCCCAACACGGGGTTCCTGTACGCCAAGTCGAGCCGGCGCACGGTGGGCGCGTTCGAGGCGTGGCACGGCGCGCGGGAGGCGTTCCCGGGGAAGCACGAGCAGCAGGTGCTGAACGAGATCAAGGTGGAGCTGGTGGCCACGCGCGGCCTGCGCATCCAGTTCCTGGACACGGAGCACAACGCCGGCTTCTGCAACAACACCCGCAACTTCAACACGCTCTACACCATGCACGCCAACTGCTGCGTCGGCCTGGGCGCCAAGCTGCACGACCTCGGCAACCTGCTGCAGGAGTGGCGGGCGTACCGGCAGATGGACGAGGAGGAACGCGTGCGGGGGCCCGTGCGCTGGAAGGTGCCCGGCATATGCATCCACTGATTGTGATTGCTGTGATGGAGGGGCCACCCGGCGCGGTCGGGGAGTGTGCATAAGTTTGTTGTGATTTCTTTTTTTAGGGAAGTTTATTGTGATTTCTACTTGTACAAATCAGGAGGATGAAAAAACTAAGAGTGTAACAACTACACTGTTCACTTGTTCTTTGCCCGAGGATATACGTGTTTAGTAAAAGTGATTGTGAACTCTAGAGAGTTTCACAGCTACATCAGCTGACTTTTTTTTTCTCGTCTGTAGCCACCCTTTAGATCGATAAGGTGGCTGACCAATCACACCGCCCCCTCTCCACTGCTCGAGCGTAGTGCGAAGCTAGGATCTAGAATTAAGGGGGCAAATGTCAATAGGTTAGGTCATTTATCCTTTGGTTACATCGTAATTTAGCTAGTTCATTAAAAATTAGAAAAGTACTAAAGTTAGAGGGATCGCCCCCCTCCAGCCCTGTCTTTGCCACTGCTCAGGGAAACCTGCCTCGGCAGGGTGCACATGGCGTTGGACAAAGACGAGAGCAGCGGGGGATGACAATGCGTGAAGGGGGGGATGACATTTATAGAGAAGAAACAACTCTTGGATAGTGGTTTCTTTCATTTTAGGATCATGCATCAACTACCAACGTGACAATGCCCATGCATTACACGCGCAATATAATTTGGTTATAAGCATCTCCTCCACCAGATTGAGTAAACCAATCCTCTTTCTCTATGACCAATAATAAAGGGGACCCAAGCAAAAAATATGCTCCATCAAAAATTCTTTCCTAACTTTTTTCTCTATTTTTTGTCAAACCCTTGAGACCTCACCTTAATTCTTTAAATAAAGGGGAACAACCTATTTTTTTCTCGACCTATTTTCTTCCTCCTCCTTTCACGTATCGACATTGTGGGTCCACATGACTGAGTGTGCGAGCAAGCACGTGGGTTGTCGCATGGGCGAGCGCGCGGGCTGCTGCTCCACCATTTGCGGTGCTGGGGAAGCGAGCACACAGGCCACCGCGCTGCCGAGCCCATGCACTGGGAGAGGGGGGGGGAGAAGAGATAAAAGGATGCACTGGGAAAGGGGGGAAGAGAAGAGAGAAAAGGAGAGGTTGTTTGCCATTGACATATAGATCTCATGTAAATAGAGGGGATGCATTTTTCTCAATCTGTCGCAGAAACCCTTTTCCTATATATCTTGCAATTTCGTTATCTCAGTCTCCTATAGGAGATTTTAAGGAAAATAGTAGTTGGTGGAGATGCTCTTATGATAGTTTCGATTAACTAACGTATTTGTATTTCAAAACAATTTGCAATTGGTTTGTAGTTTTATGTGACCATAGTAGCTCTACCTTTTTCAATTCACCGACGCTCTCTTAAATCCCTAAGGATTCGTCTAGTCAACCCCTTCCCATAGGGGGATAGAGATCAAACTGAATAAATTATTCCCTTGTCCCTAGTCTTACTCAATCTCCTCCAAACCGAACAAACTTTAAAGGTTGTTGTTTGTAGATCGAAGATGATCTTAATAGTAGCTATTTGCTCGTGGAAGAAATATTATTAGTTTTTTAATTAAGAGTTTGTTCGGTTAGCCTGGAATGAGCCTAGGAACCGTTCCGATTTGATCAAATTTATACAAATTAGCAAACAAGTCCGGCTGGGATCCTTTCGAGAGAATGGTTCCCAGGGAACCAAACGAGGCCTAAAACATGCTCAAACTTACTGGATTTCTTCTGTATATTTCTTTACTGTGTAAAGAGTTGAGCGTCTACGTCTACTACGGTACTTATCAACGACAGTAGTTGTCAGTCGCTGTATGGATCATCTGCATGACTGCATTGAAAAATATTACTCCCTCTCGCCACAAGAACAATATCATTTAGGACAAGATTTAGTCGAATCTAAAAAAACTACAAACATCAATTGCTTTTCAATTTTATAGTTCGGAGACATGCATGATATATTTGCAGATTTGTATTGAAAAACGCTTGCAGAATCTCATAAATTTAGAGGGTTTCAAAAATGCATTGTAGAACTGGAGGTTTAACGATCATATAAAAACCAAAAACTTTTCAAGATTTCCGTCACATCAAATCTTACGGCACATGCATGAAGCATTAAATATAGATAAAAACAAAAACTAATTACACTGTAAATCGTGATACGATTCTTTTAAGCCTAGTTACTCCATAATTGGATAATGTTTGTCAAATGAAAACGAAAGTGCTATAGTGTCAAAATTCAAAAAAAAATAATCTAAACAAGGCCATACATTAAAGACGTCAAATATATCTACTAGACTACTACGTGCTTTTATAACTGGAGGTAGTAGATCTATATATCTAGCTAGAAGATAGATGCATGCTGCCACCTAAGTAAACCCGGCCTGCCATATTTATTTGTTGTATATTATACATAAAAAATCCTCTTATAAATATATACCCTCAGATTCAGTCTTATATCCTTCGTTCACTTCAAAACTCATTTCACCTCTCCACTTCCTCTCTCAAACAAGGTCATGGAGCCCAACAAGGGTTATCTCCGTCGTATTGCGTTCTTTATCTTTGAGATGTGGCTTGCAACCATCTTTGCTCTCCTCATCTTATTTGCGCTCGCAAGCATCGGCAGGTCGTTGGACATGCTGGAGAAGAGCTACTACACTGAGATCGGAGTAGCTTCTCCGGAAGATAGAATCAAATCTCAAGATTTTGCTGAGGTGAAATTTGTGTTGACATTTATTTAAATTCCCGGCAGTATTTTTCTTTCATTCTTCCGATGACCGTAAGAAGGAAGGAATATGGCACTTGTATTTCTCAGATGGTTAAATCCAAACATCCAACTTTGCTAAATGCTTAGATCTATATATCTTAAACCATTGATAATATACTTCATCTTTCCCTAAATAAATAGATTCTAAGAGTTGCCTTAAGTAAATTTATTTTTTAAAATTCTGACTGTTTTTTTAGGAAAAAAGCTCATCAAGACTTATGACATCATACTAGTATCGTTAGATATAACATAGAATATATTTTCATAATGTGCACATTTCATGTCATAGATGTTGTTATAAGTTAGTCAAATTTAAGATAATTTGACTTGTACGGATTCTAAAAATTGTTTTATTCAGGGAAACAATTATTAATTTAGTAGTAGAGATGTGAATGAGACGGATATCACTGATATTATATTTGTTTTTATTTTTTTAATTCGAATACAGATTGTATCAGATATGTCGGATAGGGTATGAATTGTTGATATTGACATCATAAATATCTAATTTGAGTATTCTGAATGATTTTTGCTTCGTGTGAAAGCTGAATGCCAGAATGGCGAAACTGATGGACTGCATCCTTCCTCAGTATGAATTTGCAGATTTAGCCCAGGTGCTGCCCAAGGTGGCCACCGACGACAGGACGGTGATCATCACGTCGGTGAACGAAGCGTTCGCGCGTCCCAACTCACTGCTCGGCCTCTTCCGCGAGAGCTTCCAGGTCGGTGAAGGGATCGGCCACCTCCTGAACAACGTCCTCGTCGTCGCCGTCGACGCCAAGGCGTTCCGCTACTGCAAGGCCGTGCACCCACACTGCTACCTCCTGGAGGTGAAGACCATGAACCTCAGCTCCGCCAACAACTACATGACCGAGTCCTATATTGAGCTCGTCTGGACCAAGCTCTCCCTGCAGCAGCGCGTCCTCGAGCTCGGCTACAACTTCCTCTTCACGGTACGCATCGATCGTCACCAATGGTCGTCGAATAATCCGAAGTTTCCTCGTGATAATGGGCTGACGACGGCGGCGATCGTCCAAGATGTGCCGTGCAGGACGTGGACATCGTGTGGTTCCGCAACCCGTTCCGGCACATCAGCGCGTTCGCGGACATGACGACGTCGAGCGACGTGTTCTCCGGCGACGCCGACAGCCTGGACAACTGGCCCAACACGGGGTTCTTCTACATGAAGGCGACCAGCCGGACGGTGGAGATGCTGCGGCGGTGGCGCGCGGCGCGGGCGCGGTTCCCGCCGAACCACGAGCAGGCCATCTTCAACGAGATCAAGCACGAGCTCGCCCGGGACCTAGGCGCGCGCGTCCGGTTCCTCGATACGGCGCGCTTCGGCGGCTTTTGCCGGATCTTCCACACCGACATGGCTGCGGCGTGCACCATGCACGCCAACTGCTGCTTCGGGCTCGCTAACAAGCTGCACGACCTCAGGGACGTGCTCGGCCAGTGGAAGAACTACACGGGCCTGACGCCGCAGGAGAAGAAGAGCCAGAAGTTCACGTGGAAGGATCCGGCCAAGTGTGGGACTCCGGACAAAAGGGACACATGATGAATACGAGAAATGCACTATATAACTACAACAGCAAGCGGGAATCAAGCGAACTAGATCAGTTGGTTATGCTGTTATGTTAAAATCTATCCAGTCGAGTTTAAGTTTTCGAATGTTTGTATTTTTTTTTTGAATTTAGATTTTATCAGCATTATTCTTTTTTTTTAAGAAAATGTATTTGGTTCCTTGCGAACGTCCTGACTAGGCTTCGTGCGTGTAGATGCATCTGAATGTTTGGATGCCTGGGTGAAGGTCTGGGCTTGTTCCTCAGCGTGCAGAAGCAGCCATCGCCTGACACTTAGAAAACAAGAATTAAATGATATTAGCAAATAATTAGCATATTTTGCAGTACCGGTTTGTTGCAAAAATAAATTGAGGCTTAGAAAATAAGTATTGTAAAGTCTAAGCAAAGTAAATATTATTTTTGTTCTTGTCTTTTCATTTTAATTTTAATACGAATTACCAAATATCTTAGTCAATCAATTAAACACTCAAATTCAGTAAACACGAACAACTATTGCATATTCAGTCTTGATGCCTACTTGCTGGCTGTAAGATTTCTTGTAGCCTTCTTACAGCCCACTCATACAACAATGAGCTATTCACTATTAATATATGTCCCACTTGTCTCTCTCACAGAGTTTCTTGGTTCCTGTGCCTAAGCTGGCTGTAAGGTTACAGCCTGCTTCTCCTCTCTCTCCTCCATTCTCTCCTCCACCTAAGCATTTAGCCAGCTTACAGCCCACTATAATACTTGCTTTTAGGCCCTGTTTAGTTCCCCACCCAAAATTTTTTCATCCATCACATCGAATCTTTGAACACATGTATGGAACATTAAATATAGATAAAAAATAAACTAATTACACAGTTTAGTTGAAAATCGCGAGACGTATCTTTTAAGCCTAGTTAGTCCATGATTAGCTTTAAGTGCTACAGTAACCTACATGTGCTAATGATAGATTAATTATGCTTAATAGATTTGTCTTGCAGTTTCCAGACGAACTATGTAATTTGTTTTTTTATTAGTTTCTAAAACCTCTCCCGACATCCTTCCGATATATCTGACATCCAAAAAATTTTCATCACCAATCTCAACGGGCCCTTAGCCGTCGGCGGTGGCTTGCGAGTTTCCGACCGCTGTCGGCAGCGGCGAGCAGGGAGCAGCAAATCAGGCATCTGCCCTCCGCGGAGCGACAGTAAAAACTTCACGATGTCAGCTGTATTTTGTTGTCGCTGTAATGCTGCTCTACTCAGTTCTGATTTCGCCTGCACCGGGCACCGCGGCGAACCTTCCAGCGGGTCTGGACGCCGACCTCAGCCAGGTTTTCCTCTCTAGCCTTCCATTTTTTTTCCCGAGCTAGTCTGGCTGGCGTAGTTCTGGATCTGCAGGCCGCCGGTTGCCCTTGGTCAATAAATTTTAATCCTTTTTTTCTTTATTTATTATGGGAGGATGCACTAGGAAGACCCCACAAATTCCAATCTGTTTAAAGTTCATATATACTCAAATCCGATCAGGATACGATTTTTTCCCTCTATATATGTTTTCCCTGTTATAGTTCCCTTGTCGCATGTTAGAATCGGGCGCTCATAGCTGATTATATATTCATCTAAATACACAGGGGCAGAGCAGATTGAATTCGATTAGCACAAACAGTGGACCCGTATGATCCACACGCAACCCAAACGGATCCGTCGGACGGCGGCGGTGCCAGATTTCGCCGGCAGTAGCAGCCACATCCCTAATGACATAATCTTCTTCCAAATTCTCATACTGCTTCCTGTCAAGTGCCTTGTGCGCCTCCACTCCGTTTGCAAGAGTTGGCGCGCCGCTATACTCAGCACTCATTTTATCCACTGCCACCTGGAGCATTCCAGGACTAGATTGTCAATGGTTGTCATGCCCCGAAGGTACGAGGTGTACCATAAGAAGTTTGGCCTTCTTGGTGTCAATTTCTACAGTTCCCAGCCTGGGCAAAGCAAGGTTGCCAAGCTCATCCTACAGAAGAGGTGTCCAAGAGGGATCCCAGTGTTCAGCATGCCCCTGCATTGTGATGGAATCATTCTGATCCCTTGCACGACGGGACGGATATTTCTGTGTAACCCAACAACCAGAGAGTTTGTTGAATTGCCACGTGGAAGCTGTAATGTCGCCGGGGGGGCATAGGGTCGCCTTTGGTCGTGACCCTTGTACTGGCAAGTATAAGGTTGCTAGGCACTTCTTCCGCTCATACGCCGAAACCCCACAGGAAGATGGGGAAGGCACGATTCTAGAATACAGTGCTGGGCATGAGATCTTGACCATTGGTGCTGGAGTAGATGCATGGAAATGGAAGGCGACCATGGATCCACCTTATGCTATCAATGCCAGGACTCCAATTTGTCTTCCTGGGTTATTCTATTGGAGCGCTCTCCACTCCATCACGGGCCATGGCCATAACAAGGTCAGTTCACATGTTATCCTTCAGTTTAGTTTGCATGATGAAACATTCACCGTGCATCCCAACCCACCATGCAGGGTTTTCTAAGCAACAATGACACGTAGTGCGAGCTTGGTGGCAAGTTATGCTATGTCCACTCTTCCTCACCATGGAATGTGGACATTTGGTTGGCAGAGGATGGACCAAACCTTGCTTGGCTTGCCGTCTCCGCTTGCCCCTGCCAAGGCTGTTTACCGTTTTTGCTTGTGCTTCGGCTGATAGAGACAAGATATTTCTGTCCATTGATGCCAGTTACCTCTTGAAATGTGATCTACGTAATGGATCAGTTGAGAAAATAATCGACATGGCAGACTTGGTGTACGACAATCAGGATGGAACAAAATTCTGCACGGGTGTGCATTCTGTTGTACACTACATGGTTCCTTGTGTGGAATCACTTTTGCGTATTAGACCATGGTAATATTGAGCAAGCAGATATTGTATGGGATCAATAATAGCTGTAAGCTTAGATGCACCTTGGTGAGTTTGTAAGAACACTATTATTAATCTATGATTGACTTATGTTGATTCTTGTACCGACATTCCATTTCTTTGCATTCAGCATCATCTGATTATCATGTTTTTACTTGTGACAGCCCTTGTGGAGAAATGGTGAACCAAAAAGTAATGTTCATCACTTCATCTAATCCATTCTACTGTATGTGGGCTAATTTTCGGACACTTGGACCAAAAGGTAATGTTCATCTGATCCATTCTACTGTATGTGGGCTAATTTTCGGACACTATCCAGCAATGCAAGGTACGGTACCTGAATCTCAGTTTTTATGGCTCTGAGCCTGAACGACTTGGGATTGATCTGAACTGGAACCAGGAGGAGCCAAACGAGTTCCCCGTCCTGGCCCAGGAGCTGCCGGAGGTGGCCAGCATGCCCGGGCGGACGGTGTTCCTGACGTCGGTGAATGAGTCGTGGGCGCCGCCGATGATTATTATTGCTGGGCCCGTTTGGTATCAGAGAATGAGACTCCCTCGAAAGAATCCGATGGGAACGATTAGGCCTTGTTTAGTTTGCGAATTTTTTTGATTTCGACTACCCTAGCATTTTCATTTGTATTTTGATAATTATTATCCAACCATAAACTAACTAGGCTTAAAAATATATGATTAATTATTTTTTATCTATATTAATGTTCTATGTATGCGTTTAAAAATTCGATGTGATAAGAAATCTTGACATTTTTTGAGAACTAAACAAGGTCTTAGCTTAGTTTGTATAAGCAAGTAAACTAGATTGGTTTCTGGGCCTGGAATGAGCTAACCGAGCGAGCCCTTAGTGAAAACCTTATGCATGTATAATATGTCATAAATTATGGTAATGCTATCCACAGGTGTCCGACGCCCATCTTTCTTCTGGACGGACGTGGCTCGTGCTCATCCACTTACTCTCCTCGTCTTATCATCATCCATGTCATCCTCATCCTCTTGCCCCATGGGAGCGCTACCCGCTCTATATCGAGACGCTCACCACCAGACGTCGTCCCCGTGCTAGACTGCTCGTCGGCGCACGCCCTCCCGATGCTCGCGCAGTGCTGCCCCTGCCCTAACTGCTCCTTCCCCGGCCCCAATGTCCTCCTTATCGGTGGCTCCTTCCTGTACCTCGGCTCCCTCCTCCCTACTTAGCGACGCCCTTTCCCCTTTGGATTCCTGCAAATCCGGTGGCCATGGTGCTCCCTGATCTCTTCTCTTTTCCCCATGTTTTATTTATGTCATTCAATTGTTTTAGAAGCTTTTAGAGGTATGTTGCAGTAAATTATATCGATGTTGTGAAAGTAGATTGACGATGTTGCACTTTTTTTGTAATAATACTTTCCAAATTGTTTCGGTTGCTTTTAGTCTTACGTTGTAGCAGTTGGTCCATGTTGCAATTCATGGTGTTTTCAGCTACTTCAACCTAATGTTACAGTAGTTGTTTCATGTTGTTGCAATATTTTGTTCATAATGTTTCACCTATTTTAGCCTATTGTTGCAGTAGGTGTTCTGTGTTGTTGCACTTGTTTTTATTCTTGTTGTAATAATTTGGTCATGGTGTTTTAGCTATTTCAACCTAATATCGCAGTAGTTGTCCTGTGTTGTTGCACTTGTTTTTATTCAAGCTTTTTATGTTGTTTGGCCCGAGAGGGACGAGCCGAGTGGATGAGGCCTTGAGGTTCGCATTTTGGAAGTTAAACTACGGAGCAAGCAGCGGAAGTCCGTGCCCTACGCGTTTTATGGCAAGGTCATTGGGAGGGGCTCTGTTTCCACGATGCAATTCGTTTGCTTGGGAGGTGGCACTCTGTCACGGCACACAACGCTATGGGCAGGTCATGCCTTGCGGAAGGGTTGATGGGGGAAGGCGTTGCTGCCGCAACCGTGCCACACGACATAGATGATAGACAGGAGGTGGTGCTTCGGGGAGGGGGGGGGGGCATGCGAACTAGGAAGGGGTGTTGCGAGGTGCGTGCTGGAGGAGTGCGGACTGGGAAAGCGGATGAGGTGGGTCGAGCTCTTTTGAGGGGCGTCCGCATGCTAGTGCCCGGATCGGATGTCCGGACGCTAGCAATTCCGCATAAATTACTGTAACAAAAATTTTGACATTTCAACTATGAGCGGCAAATGAAATTCGTCGTGGAAATAAACGTTTGTCTTCAAGTCTCTCTGCTGTGGGAGACTTGTTTGGATGCACCTAAAAACTCAAAACTTTACAAGATTCTCCGTCACATCGAATCTTCGGCATATGCATGGAACATTAAATATAGATAAAAAAGATAACTAATTGCACAGTTTAGCTGTAAATTATGAGACGAATTTTTTAAGCCTAGTTACTCCATGATTAGATAATATTTGTCAAATAAAAACGAAAGTGCTACAGTGTCAAAATTCAAAAAGTTTTTGGATCTAAACAAGGCCTAAGAGTAATCATCCTAGCAGCCTGTATTGTGTTGTAAGGCCTTGTTTAGATGCACCCAAAAACCCAAAACTTTACAAGATTCCCCATCACATCGAATCTTGTGGCACATGCATGCAACATTAAATATAAATAAAAAAGATAACTAATTGCACAGTTTATCTGTAAATCACGAGACGAATCTTTTAAACCTAGTTGCTCAATGATTGGTCAATGTTTGTCAAATAAAAATAAAAGTGCTACAGTATCAAAACCCAAAAAGTTTTTGAATCTAAACGAGGCCTAAGTCGATAAACGCGCACGTCGAATCCTGGAATTTTCTTCTTTGTACTGCAAACCATAATTCAGGGTAGTCCAAAGGTGAAGCTTTAGCTTGCAAATATTCTTCGAAACTACTGCCTGGATCATCGTCGACAAGTAGAGCCGGACTGTATGCCTGGATCGTTGAAACATCATAAGCAATCAGGCAACCTGCGCCTGCGCCGGCCAGTCTACTACGTACGTTTATTACACCTGGGGCACGAGGAAAAAACGCACATCCGTGTGGACGTACGCTGCTGGTTGCACTCGCGCGTCAAACCGTGGCGTGGCATGGCGGAGCACTCGTCTTATTGGTTTCCTTGACACATCAAGTCCACGTACGACACCTGACCAATGCAAAGCAAAGCCCGGCGTTTAATAAGTAGACACGTCCTTGGAACAGTAGCCGGAATGAAACAACGAGACAGCACACACACATACTAGCCCAGCAAATGGCCATGGGTCTGGGGTTTCGGATGAGCAAGGAGGCGGCGGGCAGCCACGCGGTGTCGTTCTTCCTCGGCGCGGCGCTGCCCACTGCCCTGCTCTTCTTCCTCGCGTCCGACCGCCTCGGCGAGGGCTTGTCCACCATCTCGCACAACTGGGGGAACGGGCCGTCGGGCGACGACGATGCAAATGATGAGGTAACGTGCACGTAAATGATGTATTCATGAGCCACATGCTGTTTGCTGCAGTCTTCTGCATATATATATATATGCCACCACAGGTCATGTTCAAGGGCCTAGCCGAGCTGCTACCGAGGGTTGCCATGGACGACAGGACGGTGATCATCACGTCGGTGAACGAGGCATGGGCGCAGCCGGGCTCCCTGCTGGACCTCTACCTTGACAGCTTCAAGAACGGCGAGGACACCGCGCACCTCCTCGACCACCTCCTCGTGGTCGCCCTCGACGCCCGCGGGTTCCACCGCTGCCAGGCCGTGCACCCCTACTGCTACCTCCTCAACGCCACGTCCGTGGACATGAGCTCCGCCAAGCCGTTCATGAGCCCGGACTACCTGGAGCTCGTCTGGACCAAGCTCGTCTTCCAGCAGCGCGTGCTGGAGCTCGGCTACAATTTCCTCTTCACGGCAAGATGATCATGCATTCTTCCGGCCACCAAGACTCGCAATTTCTTCGATATCTTTAACCAATTAACAATCTTATTAATTTATGACTACACTGACGACACTAATTAATCTGCAGGACTGCGACATGGTATGGTTTCGCAACCCGTTCCGGCACTTCCCCGTGTATGCAGACATGAGCTGCTCGTCGGACGACTTCAAGCCGTCGCGGGCGCCGCTGGACAACCCGCTCAACACCGGCCTCTACTACATGAAGACGACGAACAGGACCATCGAGATGATGAAGTACTGGCGGGCGGCCAGGGAGAGGTTCCCGGGGCAGCACGACCAGGCGGTGTTCGTCAACATCAGGCACGAGCTCGTCGGCAAGCTGCAGGTCAGGATCGAGCCGCTGGACACGGTGTACTATGGAGGGATCTGCGAGTACCACGACGACCCGGAGAAGGTCTGCACCATCCACGCCGACTGCTGCGTTGGGCTGGACACCAAGGTGCACGATCTCATGGCTTTTGCCGCGGACTGGAAGAACTACACGAGCCTGACGCCGGAGGCGAGGCAGAAGGGCAAGGGTGCTTTCAAGTGGACGTACCCGACTAGGTGCCGGGATTCCATAGGTTGGCGTAAGCCTTGATGAGGGAGCGCAATCTCAAGTGGGTAACATGAGCCATTATATAATATATCTTTTAAAACACAATACAGACACTCAGAAATATGCACGTGTATATACTAGGCAATATGGCCCAGGCGCGGTAGTAAGAAGCACAGCCCAGTCATCACCTAGCTCGACGTGCTGGCACCGTCCGGTCATAGTGTCGTGCTTGGGCCGTCATGTCGGTCCATAGTACCGGCCTAGGCAAGGCACGGATAATGTGCTAGCATAATGTGGCCCGATAAACCCTAGCCATCGGATGCTTTCAGATGATTCTGTGGCCGTTAAGTTAGAGTATATATATAACACCAAACTCTAGCTCTTCTCACATATTCCTCCTAGTAGCCGTCATCTCTCGATCTCTCTTATCCTCCATGTCGCGCCTCATCCCTGTGTCCGACTCATCCCGTCTAGCTTGGCTTCTTCACCAATGCTCCTATCCTTCTTGTTCTCCCGTCTGCTCGATGACGCGGTAGCCTTCGTCGCCGCACGGCAACCTCGGCGCACCAGCGTGGACGAGCTGGGCAGTAACTCGAGATGCGCTCGCGGCTAGGGACGTGTCCTCGCGGCACTGGCGCTCGGCCGAGGCACGCGACAAGGGCGAGCTCGTGCGGCCATGGCAACGGGCCGGCACAAGCCCCACAGGCCATTGTGCGCCATAGGGCCGTGCCTGGGCCGATGTTGGCATAGCGCCACCATGCCCCATCATGTCGTGCCTCGCCGTGCCAGTGCCGTGTTTTGGCCATATGTACACGTGTATCCACACCTCTATACATACTACTACAGACAGCATTTCTAGTGACACCTACAAATGGTTCGTAGGGATGGCTTGCGGCTGCAGATAGTTTGTATATAGTTGTGGACTATATATAAAAAATTGGTCTATTGTCCATGGATTATAAATTGAAATTGTCAACCTACTAGGTTGGGCGGGTTCTCAATCTCAACTAAGCTAACCAATGCAGTGTCTGTTAGTACAAGTATTGGATATCAAGTGACAACAGCGGTCAAATGAACATATCTAATCGTTGGCAATGTGGTTAATTTTTTTTATATGACCATGTGACACGAGATATTAAACAAATTACTGCACTTTGTTTTTGTTTATTTCTTTTTGGTTCACTGCATTTCATTAATTTACACTACAATGTTGAACTAAGAGTAAAATACACTGGCGGCCCTTTAACTTGTCAGCCTGTGCCATTTTGGTGCATGAACTTGCAAACCTGAAAAATAACCCCTAAACTTGTCCGTCTGTGCCACTTTAGTCCATGAACTTGCAAACGCAAAACAGTGGCCCCTGAACTTGTCGGCCTGTGCCACTTTGGTCCATAAACGTGTAAAGGCTCTTTCAACGCGTCAACAAATATTTATTTATTTCATAACTAATTATTAATGAAATGCTAAATTCATGAAATGTTTTGTGTAGCCTCTTCATGTGTACTCTGTCTAGGAAAAATATGAAACCTAGAAAATGAATAATTTTTGCTTGTTTTAAAATTATCTCTTTTAATTAATAAATGCAACGAATTGATATATTATTTGATATATTTGACGCTACGAATAAAAATATATCAATTTTGTAAACTAAAAAAGAAGTGCTGACATCATCGCTGACGTCAGCACCATAAACGGTGCCATGGATGGCCTACCAGAGGCGGCCACGTGGCAGAACAGTGCCATGCAGCCGGTGTTATTTTCGTATTTGCATGTTTATGGACCAAAGTGGCACACGTCGACAAGTTCAGGGGGCACTTTTTCGTGTTTGCAAGTTCATGGACCAAAGTGGCACATGCTGACAAGTTTAGGGGCCTCTTTTTCGCGTTTGCAAGTTCATGGACCAAAGTGGCATAGGGCGACAAATTAAAGGGCCGCCGGTGTATTTTACTCTTGAACTAATTTGTCTCAGGGACTCAATTTACTTGTCCATCTTGGTTCTCTGCTGGAGCAAAAAAGGTTAATCTCACTAGCATTCTGATCCAAATCCTTCAATAATAACTTATCGCGCGCGGTTAATAATTAGCACATGCGTGCTTGTAAACTCGTACGTGTATTGCTTAAACTAATACTACTACTAGTAGTAGATTATATAGTATCAGACATCACGGCAGGTAGTGGTAGTTAAGTTCTCCCCTATATGACCCTATTAGCTAATAACCGCTGCGCGTTAGTCGTATATGATGACAAAAAAAGAAATATCCCAGCTTTTTGCTCCTATCCTTGTGACGACGATGGGAAAAAGATAATTAATTAAGGAGCTTTAATTTTCTTCGTTGGCAAAAAGTGGAAGTTTATTTATTCAGTTGGTGAGATGAACCATTGAACGACGATGAAGATCCAAAAACATATCCCAGCTTCAAGGTTAGAAATATTCTAACAGTACGAATTATTTGTTCCGTAGATGCTATGTACTATTACTGAGTCAAAGGAAAATTAAGACCCGGTAGTCTCGACCGATTCGTGCTTATTGGACCATCGCACAAAAGTTGACCTTTGGCCATGCGTCCGTGCGTAACCAAGATTTAGCAACGATTGATAGTAGGAGCAGCAACTAGCAGCATTTGATCTGGCCTTTTAGCTTATCATCGGCGACCGAGCAGAGGCTCGATCGCTAATAGGGGCAGAGATATATAGAACATGTACATGTGACTAGCGTTGTCGTACACAACAACGACCAATGCAACATGGGGTTTGGAGGCAAGGACAGCAGCCACCTGGTGTCCTTCCTCATCGGCGCGGCGCTGCCCACAGCCTTTCTCATCATCCTGGCGTCCGACCGGATCGGCGACGGCTTGAGCTGGGGAAGCAGTGGAACCTGGCAGGAGAGCGACAACACTACTACTCATGATCAAGAGGTGTGTATATATATGTTTGATATATAAATGCAATAGTCAGATGAATAATCCGGTGCATATATATTGATCAAGCGTGTATACATTTCATTCGAATTCGCAGGTGGGATTCGCAGGCCTAGCTGAGCTTCTCCCGAGAGTGGCCATGGAGGACAGGACGGTGATCCTCACGTTGGTGAACGAAGCATGGGCGCAGCCCGGCTCACTGCTGGACATCTACCGTGAGAGCTTCAAGAACGGCGAGGACATAGAGCATTTCCTCAACCACGTCCTGGTCATCGCCGTCGACGCCGGCGGGTTCAGCCGCTGCAAGGCAGTTCACCCTCACTGCTACCTCCTGGAGGTGAATAAGTCAACGGCGGCGAACCTGAGCTCGGCCAACAGGTTCATGACCAAGGAATTCCTGGAGCTGGTGTGGCTCAAGCTCTCTTTCCAGCAGCGCATCCTCGAGCTCGGCTACAGCTTCCTCTTCACGGCAAGATGATGATCTCCCAATACTCATTTGACCTAACCTAGCTACCATTTAATTTAATTAGCTTCGTTCTCATCAGCTTTGCTTTGGCCGGCCGCCGGTTGCTTGCTGCACTGCAGGACGCCGACATGATATGGCTTCGCAACCCGTTCCGCCACATCTCCGTCTACGCCGACATGAGCTTGTCGACGGACTACTTCAGGGACACGTTTGCTCCCCTGAGCAACACCCTCAACACGGGGCTCTACTACATGAGGTCGACGAACCGGAGCATCGAGGTGCTCAGGTACTGGCGGGCGGCGAGAGCAAGGTTCCCCGGCGGTAGCGAGCAGGGTGTGTTCAACGAGATCAAGCACGAGGTCGTCACCAAGCTGCAGGCGAGGATCGAGGCTGTCGAGACGGTGTATTTCAGCGGGTTCTGCGAGTACCACGGCGAGCTGAACAGAGTCTGTACCATGCACGCCAACTGCTGCATCGGGCTGGCGAACAAGGTGCTCGACCTCAGGGATGCTGCCGCGGATTGGAGGAACTACACGAGGCTGACGCCGGAGGAGAGGAAGAAGGGGAGTTTCAAGTGGACGCCCCCGGCTAGGTGCTGGAAGACAATAGGTTGGAACGTGTGAATTGTAAAAAAAAAAGTGGGGATTTTAAGAGGATATTTTGATCGCGCAAACTTGTAAGGCAAACAGTGATAAAAATGGCATTTTTGAGGGTCAGGCAAACCTAATATCACTAGGTTTTATAAGGAATTTTTTGGAGAACCCAAGGCTATATAGTTCCTTTATACTCTGGAGGACGACAGGATCTTCGATATTCCTCAGATTACACAGACTGAGAATGATGTTCTAATCACACCCTTTACCAAGCAAGAAGCGATTTTTGATATGGAACATAATAAAACACCTGATCTAGATGGTTTTCTAGCTAAATTGATCAGAAATTCTGGCATTTAGTTTGAAATTTGGGGTAATTACTCTTATCCCAAAAGTCCAAGAAGCCATCGTGATTCAACAATATCGGCTGATCTGCTTGCTCAATACAAGCCTCAAAATTTTCACAAAAGTTATAACTAATAGGCTAAATTCAGTAGGAGACCATTGTTATTAATCCAACTCAAACAACGTTTATGCGAGTACGAAACATTCTGGAGAGTGTTGTTGTCATCTTGCTTGAGACTTCATGATTTGCATCGAAAGAAACAGAATGTCGGTAATCCTCAAGATAGATTTTGAAAAGACGCATGATAAAGTTAAATGGCCCTTTTTCTTTCAGACACTACGAATAAAAGGGTTTTTGCCCAAGTGGATACATTGGGTTAAAACTTTCATTTTCGCTGGGAGTGTAGCAATTAATGTTAATGATGATGTTGGGCAATAGCTATTTTTATAAATAGAGCCAAACTAGATGGTCAGATTAGTGGAGTAGTGCCTAATGTCATCAATGGTGGATTATCTCTACAATATGCTCATCATACAATTCTTTTTATGGATAATGACCTTGAGAAAGCTCAAAACATGAAGATGTTGCTTTGTGCTTTTGAGCAAGTATCAAGTTTAAAAATTAATTTTCATAAGTGAATTGTTCTATTTCAAAAATGTCCAAGAATCAATACGTCAAACCATTTGGCTATAAGTCTAGAGATTTTCCAATTCGGTATTTGGGAAGTTTCCCAGGTTCACTACACAGTTGCAGGGCCTATATGCTAATGATGGAGCTCTAGACTTATAGCCAGGTTCACTACACAGTTTCTCGCCCAATTTTTGCAGGATAATGTTCTTACACGACTCCGCTCATCAATCTTACAGTTAGATACATAAAATGGGGCTTGTGTATATGTTGGAGGTTACCTCCATCATCTAGAAAAAAATCCAAATAACATAGTATATGTTTAGCTGTCTAGCTGATGACTGAAGCAGGATTACAGTTTATGAAGAGGTCAGAGAAATGGTGATCATGTTGTCCATTCTCCTTCCCAAAACTGCTAACTGTCGTGCTGTTTGATCACCCCAATGTTGCAGAGGGGGAAAAATGTTGCAGTTTCAGTGCAAAGCCGACAGGGTCTGCCAAAAACTTGTCTCGGTTTAAACGGAAGCGAAAGCGAAAATGGGCCGAGTTGGGGAACGCTTGTCATTGTCAAGCCCAAGCCTTTTTCTCATCAGTTTCTTTCAGAAAATGTCAATGGACGGATGACAACCTTCACTTTGCTGAGGTTTCTTGCACGGAGTGACCATCTTGCCTGACCTACTCCGTGCAAGATGAAGGTTGGCACGTGCATCGCACTTCAATTCGAGTAGCTGCACGTCAAAATCGCCAAGCATCTCTCTTGATGCTGATAGATCTCTATTTTTCTGTTCTTCCGTATAAATTCTAGGCATAGATAAATCTCTCTAACAACCCTGCAATTTCCGTATTATAGTCTCCGTTGCAGAAGTTTCATCCCAGCTATATAAGGCCAGTCTCAGTGCATGTTTTATGGGAATGTCATGCACATTAAATAAGGTGCCACATAAGCAAAAATTGCTGACTTGACATGATCATTAAATTAAACAGAGTTACCAAAACTATAAACTAGGTAACTGAGCCACAAAGTTTCATGGGGATGAAACTTCTCTCTCATCTGATAAAACTCCTTAATTTAATGACCTTGTCAAATCAGCAATTTTACTTATGTGGCACCCTATTTAATGTGCATGACACTCTCATGAAACATAAATTGAGACTGGCCTAAATCTCTACTATAATTGAAATCTTCTCTAGGCAATTCCCACCTGCAAGATCAACGACTCACAGCACATATCCTACAGATTTAACGGCCCAGATTAGAAGTATGATCACGACCTTACACACCCTCAGCCTCGCGTCAATTACTTGTGCGGCTCCGCCCTCTCGTCTCGTCTCCTCGCATCACCGAAAAAAAACAAAAGTCATTCTGCCTGACGATGCCGGTCTTCTTCGTTGTCGTTCCAGACTAGGGTTTGGGTGAATGGCATGACGGCTACACTGGTCACCTGGCCTAGGGCTGCTCGTGTTGTATACAACCGCCAGCTCGAGCGCATCTGCGCCCTTGGCCGCTTCCCCACCTCAACTGCGGCCATCGCCGCCACTCACCTCTTGGTCGTCCCTGTCATCGCGATGAAGAACGACGGCCCAAGCTATCCTCTGGCTATTCCTCTCTCTTGATCTGATCTGCAGTGGCCCAACTTTCTGTTCCTCGCTGACGACACAGGCGCTTGGTGTGAGGCAATGACGACAATTGGTGTCGATCATCCACTAGGTATGTCGCCCTTTTCCTTTCTTTGGTGCTGTGTCAAACCGACCAACCCAAGCTTTATGCATCCGGAACTGTCCCAGTAACTAGCATTGGTAATATATACATTTTTTATTTCTTGGCAAAAATTCCCATAGTGAATGGTGATTGATATGATGACTTTCGTTGTGTTCTGCTCTATTCTTTCAGAATGATCAGTGATCATCTATTGGGCTTAATTATCTGAAGTAGCTAAACACTACAGTACCTGCAGGGATTGGGTAGAGTAGGAAGGAGAAAATGCCGCCACAAATTGACAAACAGGTTACCAAGTTTGCATTTGTGTTTGTATTCTAGCTGTTTGCTTCATCTCTATCATCTAATTAACAATAAAGATGCACAGATCTTCACACATTAATTTCTGTGCATTTTGAAAATTCAATGTTAAACTTTATTTTCAATTATTTCATGTTTGCAAAAAGGGTTTAATCTAATGATTTGATTATTCAAAATGCCTTGATGATTCATTTGCTGCCTTAGTTACCCACCGTTAGGAAAGTTTTTTTTTGATAGACAATGGTTGAAGACAATAATGTCCCGATAGATGCATTGTACTGTAGGAAATTTCAGTCAGATAGCTTAGGGCCTCTTGTTTCAGTGAGGAAAGATGCATATAAAAATTAAAGAGCTGCTACGAAAGCTCTTTCTCTCCAGTAATATCTATTGGAGCTGACTTATTTGATAATATGTGACATCATTACTTTATGTTGTTTTGGATTCAATGTTTACGCCTGGTCACTAGACCAGTCTAGCACTTGGACCTGCAAAGGTAACCACCTGTTGTCGGATTTGTTACATTACCATTTGAAGATGACTTTAAGTTATCTTGTGGTTACCTCCATGAATTCCAATTTATGGAGTGGTTTTATATATCTTTTGCATATTTCTTTCATTTTAAACTTACCAACGCCACAAAATTGTGAGAGAACTCTATCTACTACTATTAAGAGTGAAAAGGTGCATATTTCTTTCATTTTAAACTTACCAACACCACAAAAATGTGAGAGAACTCTATCTACTACTATTAAGAGTGAAAAGGTCTACAATCTGTACATGATTGAATTTTTAAGTTTCCACACATTCTCAGTAGCTGATGGTGCACACGGGTGGGTTTGGATCAATGGAGAGGGCCTTTTCAGTTTCATGAACATCAACTTTCTGACCAGTGACATCAGTGGTGAGCTCTTTGTATTCTGTACCATGCATTGCCGTGTACACCATATTCTCTATCTAATTGGATCCCCCAAAAGATTGAGATCTTATGATAGAATCCTTTAATTGCTACAGTGATGCTTTGCACGGAGGGGAGGAAGACTGGAAGAGCATGTTGAAGCTGGCTGAAAGGATGGTGATGAGATTCCTTGGGTAGCTACAATTTTTGTACTTTCATGTTGAACATGTTTGCTCTCAAATTTGCAAGCACAGACAGGTGCTCTATTTAAAAGGAAGATTAATTTAAATCAATTGTGTTGGTTTTTATGGGGAATTTTTTCGTTGTCGTTGTTGTTGTTGTTGTAACATTAAAGATAAATATAATGAGCAAGAGATTTGTGCACGCATTAACTCTAAGACCTGTTATCCTCCTTCATGTTTCACTTCCAAGAAACATATTATCTTTTTGCATGGACTCAATTATATAGAGTGATTTTTTCTGCTAACACCAAATTTTGAAGTTTGAGTTGATTTAAGAGATCCCATTTCTTTCCTCTTGAATTTTAGAAGAGTCTTAAATTGCGACAATAACTTATATGGAAATAGTTTTGACAAAGCACAATTAGCAACTAAGTATTTTAAATTTGATAGAATAATTTTGAATTTTATATAACCCGTAGCGTTAGCACGGGTATTATACTAGTAGAATAGAAAAGGGCACCATATGCTAATGATGGAGCTCTCATGAATTATGAAACTGATCGCTTGTGATTCGACTGATAGGTCATAGGTCTATCTCCTCTGCATACTTAAAAAAGAGAAAAAAAATTAATTATTAAAAATTGCAATCTGTACTGTGCCCAATGTTCGAGTCATTCACGTTGATTAACGGCTCCGGCTAGGGGGTGGTGGGGTGACTGATGCTCTTACAATTTTTGACCGTTTACATCTGCATATATTCGTGCTCAAAGTGTTTCTTGTTTTTATACACTCAAAGGTCAAAGCAACTCTAACGGTGAAACATGCGAACACGTGCTGTAGAAGGCAGAATCTGCTATTGCTTATGGAAATGGAATCACTTAGTGTTTGTTTGTGTGTTCATGCATTTTTTCTATATATAAAATTGAACTGATTAGTGTGAAATTTCCATACGATATGATTTATGTAAAATTCTTGCGTTCCGAACGGCCTGCAATGTAAAATTCGAAGTCATGTGACCCAGATCCTTTCTCTGTTCATGTTGGGGAGTACAAAGTTCCTAAAACATACACCTACCTGCGTTTGGCACAACAAGCACAAGTGATATCATGACAGGTAGAATTACTAATGAAAATTGTTGCATGAAACACGAGAGTACGTTGGGCAGCACAAACTGGCACATCCATCATCAGACTACCAATCTCCAACATATGCGAGTTGGGAGACTAGCAACTATTACTAGTAGTAGCATTATTTCGCTCGCAGCAGACATGATGGCCACCTCCAAGAACAGCCAGTCTCTGTCTCCGCTGGTCGTCTTCCTCCTCGGGGCGGCTTCGGCCACCGTGCTTCTCCTCTTCGTCCTAACGGCGACGGCGAGGCCCGCATGGCCCGCGCTGGAGACCGGTCTTCAGAGAAGCGGGGAGGCCCCTGGCTCAGGTAGCGTGCGCTGCAGTACTCCACGAGCGAACGGCACGGTCGCCGTCGCTGCAGAGCAGCACACCGGAGTAAGAGCTCCTCCGGCGAATGAGGTAACGCAAATGCTGCTTCCTTGTAGTTTCCTGGACCCGAGCAGAGCATATACATGCTTGCTCGGTCAGCCATGGATGATCAACTGATTCCTGATGTCGTCGTGGTTACGTTCCTCTTCCAGGCGGCCGCGTCCGAGTCCGATGACGATGCGGATGAGTTTGCGCGGATGCTCCGGCGAGCGGCAATGGAGGACCGGACGGTGATCATGACGTCGGTGAACGAGGCGTGGGCGGCGCCGGGTTCGCTGCTGGACTCGTTCCTGGAGAGCTTCCGCGTGGGCGAGAACGTGTCGCACTTCGTGAAGCACATCGTGGTGGTGGCCATGGACGACGGCGCGTTCCGGCGGTGCCAGGCCGTGCACCCGCACTGCCACCTCCTCCGGCCGGAGAAGGAAGGCCTGGACCTCTCCGGCGCCAAGAGCTACATGACCAAGGACTACCTGGACCTCGTGTGGAGCAAGCTCAGGCTGCAGCAGCGCATCCTCGAGCTCGGCTACAACCTGCTCTTCACGGCACGTAACCGTACACAATTTATTCCCGTCACCATTGATTCATCGAGGAATGCATCATCAATCGATATATAAATATAATCGATGAGCGATTTACGAGGTGTTTCCGTTGATGCAGGACGTTGACCTGGCGTGGTTCCGGAACCCGCTGGTGCACATCACGATGGCGGCGGACATCACAACGTCGAGCGACTTCTACTTCGGCAACCCGGACGACCTGGGCAACTTCCCCAACACGGGCTTCATCTACGTCAAGTCGACGGCCCGGAACGTCCGCGCCATGGCGTACTGGCACGCGGCGCGGCGGCGGTTCCCGGAGAACCACGACCAGTTCGTGTTCAACGAGATCAAGCGGGAGCTCGCGGACAGGATGGGAGTCCGGATCCGGTTCATCGACGCCGCCACCGTCAGCGGCTTCTGCCAGCTGGGCAGGGACCTCAACCGGATCGCCACCGTGCACATGACCTGCTGCGTCGGGCTGGAGAACAAGCTGTTCGACCTCAAGAGGGTGATCGTGGACTGGAAGCGCTACATGGCGCGACCGCTGTGGGAGCGCCAGATGGGGAAGATCGGATGGACGTTCGAGGGAGGAAGATGCATACACTGACGACTGTGACTGCACTGCATTCACGCGGGTTTGTTTTGTGTGTTCATACTCTATTCCGTGCCTGGAATGGCTTCGATCTGTAGGACTTGCTGAATTCCAGGGCAATAATTATCTTCATCCAACCAGATCACTATGTGCAGTTTGTCAACCACCGAAACCTAAGAATTCAGAAGCATTATTTAGAGCACTCACAATGCAAGACTCTATTATAGAGTCCAAGACAATTAATTACATATTGTTTATGGTATTTTGCTGATGTGGCAGCATATTTATTGAAAAAAAGAGGTAGAAAAAATAAGACTCCAAGTCTTATTTAGACTCTAAGTCCACATTGTTCGAGATAATAAATAACTTTAGACTCTATGATAGAGTCTGTATTGTGAGTGCCCTAAGGACACTCACAATGTAAGACTCTATCACAGATTCCAAGATAATTAATTATATATTATTTATGATATTTTGCTGATGTGACAACATATTTATTGAAGAAAGAGGTAGAAAAAAATAAGACTCCAAGTCTTATTTAGACTCTAAGTCAACATTGTTCGAGATAATAAATAACTTTAGACTCTATGATAGAGTCTGCATTGTGAGTGCCCTTATACCATCTCAATTCTGTCTCTCTTTCAGCCACATTGTTCGTTTGCTTACAGTACTACTAGTACTACATGCGAGAGACGTGTGCCCTTGTATCTTGTGAAAACTGCGTGCGTACGTGAAAGCGACTAACTGGCCGATTCATCATTGATCTAATTAGAAGGAATGAAACAAGGGTTGAATGGTTGATAAAATAATAGGCTGCGAACAACGACTACTCCTTAAGCTAAACTGGCTCATACTATACCCCCTAGTGATGATGGCCGCATGACGATCGGGTGATTCCACTAGGGAATCATCAGATCAATTACAGTACATTCCAGTGATTTGGATCATATTAAGAGCATCTGCATCAACCACGCTATATCCCAATTCCCACCGACAAATAATCGCTGTTATTTTTAGCTGCAACTTCTAGAAATCATGCTTCAGCAGCGCGCATTGACATCACCAAGCACCTATAGCCTTCCCTGTCAAAAGCCATCTAGCGAGTTCGGCACAGGGAAATTGGCAGGCCCCCTTTTTTTTGAGCAAGCCAGCTGACACCGAGTAGGAAGAGGAGCATCAGCACGGAGTATGGCTGAAGAAGTTTTTTTTTACAAGAAACAATTTTATTATTAGCAGCAACGAGCTGCAATGATCGTTGCATCAGTCAAGCTTACATGTTGCAAAACGCATTGGGATACATGATGGAGCAGGAGAATTGTTATTTATTTATTTTGGTGGTCATGGGTGTGAGGATCTTGTGCAGCTTGGATGACTGGAGAAATTGTTCTAACTTGGAATCTAGCCAGACCCATAAAACCACGTTGTGTGTTTCTTCAGAGGGGCCCTATGCGGCTATGGGAGCCCAGGCCCAACTTCACATTCTAGCAGCCCACAAGGCAACGACGAGCTGTGCGGGGTGCCACCGCAAATGCAATTTCTTTGCAAGGACACAGGCAGCATGCACCACAAGATTTACTCTGACATTCGTGCCCAATAGACAATAGAAAATTGTCTCTCTCCTACTGAGTATGAATCTCAAAGCAAATCTTATAGTCCACATTGTAAGAGCATGTGCCTTTAGAGCATCTCCAAGAGACTAGATAAAATTATATTCTAAACTACAAGATTTAGCCATTGTGTAAAATAAAAAACTCACTCAAAGTATAGAGTTTCACAACAGCTTTTGTATAGGATAGCTAATGAGGACGACATGATATGTATGACAAGCGAAAGTTTAGTAATAACAAACTTATTATTTTAGCAAACCAGATAGCACACTTGTTGGACTTTAATTTTTGCTTTGAAAATATAAAAATAGCCTAGATAGCATATGTTGCGCTGTTAGGACAAATTTTACTTTACCGTGTCACCGCTCCAAATCACTCGGATCCCTCGCTGCGTGGGAACGCGCCATGGTCGGCAATGTGTGTGTGTGTGGCATACATACATCCAGGACGATGATGGATCTGCACGCACGAAAGTTTAGGCCTTGTTTAGTTCGCAAAAATTTTCAAGATTTCCCGTCACATCGAATCTTTGGTCGTATGCATAGAGCATTAAATAAAGACAAAAATAAAAACTAATTACACAGTTTACCTGAAATTTGTGAGATAAATCTTTTGAGCCTAGTTACTCCGTGATTGGACAATGTTTGTCAAATAAAAACGAAAGTGCTACGGTAGCCAAAAAGCCAAAATTTTGCGAACTAAACAAGGCCTTATTGTCCATCTAAAAAGTCCACGCCATGGCCAGATCGAGATCAAGCTAGGGCTAGGCGCGTTTTCTCACTGCACGTGAAAGCGTTCCTGGTGGCTGGTGCCCGGCCGGTCTTTACAACTGGTGCAGAGGTATTGCATTGCCGGCGATCTTCTTGGCAGGTGTGCCACTGCAGCCAGGGACCAGCGACAACACGTGCTTGGAGGTTTGATCGCTGTCAAACCTCATCGAGGTGATTTTCCCACCACTCTTCCACCTTTCGGCACTCGGCAGACCGGCGAGCGCCGCACGGAGCCTACGAGGTGATCAAGCAAGTCCGCCTCCAAATCACGGTGCCGCGATCGACTTGGGCACACGGCGGCGGCGGCGAGCACAAGGACGAAAGATGACCACGAGAGTTATTAGTTTTTTTTTTCACTGCGCATTAATTGTCCCAAGCAAAGTCCACGCAGTGGCCAGACCGCCAGATCGAGATAAAAACTATGCGTGCTTCAAGCACTACAACACGTGCTTGTGCGCTCGATCTGGGCGGGCTGGGCGATCCACATCCGCCACGCACACACACTGCACGCACAGGACATCATATAGCTAGCAATCCCGCCCTACCGTTGCACTGCCGACGACGAACGGCACCGACGCTGGTAGTTTCAGACACTTTCAGTGTGTCTGGGCGCCGGAGAGACGATCGAAGACGACATGGGGGCGGTGTTCGGAGGCAGCAGCAAGCAGGGCAGCCACGCGGTGTCGTTCCTCCTCGGCGCGGCGCTGCCCACTGCCCTCCTCTTCTTCCTCGCGTCCGACCGCCTCGGCGGGGGCTTCCCCACCATCTCCAGCAGCTGGCGGGGCGACGGGTCAATATCGACCGCGCGGCAGGCTGCTGGCGCCGCTAATAAGCCGGCCACCCATGCTCTCGCCGCCGGCTCCGACGGCCGTGGCGCCGCGCCTACGCAAGATCACGAGGTACGTAGGCGTAAACTAAGCTCCGATCCTATCCTATCCTATCCTATCCTCTCTCGTTCCGGCTGCGCGCGCCCGATGCTTTCTTTTTTCCTTCTTCTCTTCTTGGGCAGTGATCCGTCTCTATGGGCGCGCATCGCTAGTCAACGTGACCAGCGATGTGTTCTTGAGCTGCGAGTACTCCTATGTATTTTTCTCATGCTAATATGGTATAATAATCCGCATTCGAACTCATCATGCAATTGCATCAGGTAGAGTTCGCGGGCCTCGCCGAGCTGCTGGCGCGAGTGGCGACGGAGGACAGGACGGTGATCTTGACGTCGGTGAACGAGATATGGACGCGGCCCAACTCCCTCCTCGACTTCTTCCTCGGCGGCTTCAGGAACGGCGAGGACACGGCGCACCTCGTCGACCACGTCCTCATCGTCACCGTCGACGCCGCCTCGTTCAGCGGCTGCAAGGCCGCGCACCCGCACTGCTACCTCCTCGAGGTCAAGTCCATGGACATGAACAGGGCCAAGTCGTTCGGGAGCCCGGAGTACGTGGAGCTCAACTGGCTCAAGCTCTCCGTCCAGCAGCGCGTTCTGGAGCTCGGCTACAACTTCCTCTTCACGGCAAGACACGATCGATCGATCGATCCACATGCTGGCAGCACTCAATTGCTAGTAATTTAATTTCGAAACGCTCATCATGTCGATGATAGATCTCTCCCTGTATTTTGTATACAGGACGCCGACATTCTGTGGCTTCGCAACCCGTTCCAGCGCATCTCCGTCTACGCCGACATGAGCTGCTCGCTGGACAACTCGAAGATGGCGCCGACGCTCCTGGACTGCGAGAACAACATCGGGTTCTACTACATGAAGGCGACGAACCGGAGCGTCGAGTTGGTCAGGTACTGGCGGGCGGCGAGGGCGAGGTTCGACGGGAACCCGAACGAGCAGGTGGTATTCAGCAACATCAAGCGCGAGCTCATCAGCAAGCTCGGGGTCAGGTTCCAGCCGCTGGAGACGGAGTACATCAGCGGCTTCTGCGACTTCCAGGATCACCTGGACAAGGTCTGCACCGTGCACGCCAACTGCTGCATGGGGCTGGAGAACAAGGTGCATGACCTCAACAACATCGCCGCGGATTGGAAGAACTACACCAGCATGACGCCGGAGCAGAGGAAGGAAAGGAGCTTCAAGGTGACACCCCCGCGCAAGTGCCGGAATTCCATGGGATGGGTGTGAAGCTAAAGTCTGTGGGAGACGACGCATCAGAGGCGGGGAGTTGAGTTTCAAGGTTGGCATGCAGTTAGAGTATCCATCGCGCTGCGCCAGCGCGCACTTGTAATGTGAGCTCTCAGCTCTCTGAATATTGTAATTGTTGACACCGTTTTTGGGCACGTGTCCAGGATGGCAGGATAGGGTAGCAGTACGATGCGGGTTGCTGATGAGGATGGTTGCCGATGAGGGAGAGGTTGAATGTGACTAAGTCCACAGGCAGTAATATGGTGCCGATGACTGGGTAAAGAGGTCTGCCGATGACTATGGCAAGGGGATTGCCGATGACGCGAAGGAGGAGTCCGGGAGCTGCCAGTTGTCATGTGGAGGAGTTTTGGTTTGTCACGAAGGATAGTTTTATTATTTCCTTAGTTATTTGCATCGTTTTGTATATGGATTCCGTGTAATTTGGAATTCAAATTCTAATCGTGTCTGGTCGTAGCTCTTTGAGCAGGGTATAAATATAAACCCTAGGACCTTATAATCGATATCAAGAAATCAATCAAACACACGTTTTACTCATATTCTAGCATCTACTTTTTCGACGACTTCGTCATACTTCTTTTCTTTTTATTACGAGTTCTTAGGAATTCGTCGACTTAAGCTCGGCGTGTTCTCGAGTTCCGCGTGAGTACCTCTTAGCCGTGACATCCGGGCGCATCGCTGTTGTCAGGACTAAAGTATTCGAGTTATCACCTTTGCCGATAGCAAGGTCAAATCGGCTGGCACGCCTTAACGTTTGAATCGGGTATTAGCCCTTTGTGTTTGCAGATCAGTTTTGCATCAACACATCTTTTGGCACGCCCAGTGGGACAGATTCAAGATCAAGATCAACATGTCGATCTCTGACCTCGATCAAGAGAACGTCATCCACGTGACGGAAGCCAACCTCAAGGATGAGCAGAGGCAAGCTATTGCCCAAGCCATGGAAGAGTTCAAGCAGCAATGCCTGAAGTCTTTCAGCATAAACAGGAGCGGCGAAGTGGTCCAGAAAGATGCACTGCCGGCACCACGGCAGGTCACCTTCGACGCCAATCCTGGCAAGCTTCAAGATATGGTTGACAATGCCATCAATCGAGCGTTGATTAACCAAGCTGGTGTACTGTCTAATACGGTTTTCAACGCCGTGGCAAGAACTTTCAAGGAAGGACAAATCCCGCCAGATTATGTGGGGCCCTCCCATCATCAGCCAACAGCGCCAGAGGTCACGGCTCCATCGGCTGCCTTGACGAATGCAAGTGCACAGTCTGCCGTCCCTCCAAGTACATTGGGGACTACCGGCGCACCATCTATGCCGATGGCAACCAACCCACAAATTTCAGTTGGGCAGCATAAACTGACAACAGATATGTTGGCATCGGCAATGTCGGGGTTAACTCTTCCTCCCAACTGGTGGGGTTATGGTATGCCTCCAGAGTTGACGCCGGGAACATCACAGATAACTGACATGAGGGGTAAAACTCCTATGACATCGGCACCTTCCAATGTGCCGGTGAACCAGAGTCCTCGGTATACCACAACTACTACTGCAAGGCCTCACACTGGAAATCCTCAAGATTCAATGTTCCAGATGCCCAACGCATCGGCAGAGTCAATGCTGATGCAACAGAGGCCTATGGCCCAGTCGGGGTATGTCAATTCAACGACGGTACCCAATTACCAATCATCGGCA
This sequence comes from Sorghum bicolor, assembly GCF_000003195.3. Lineage (NCBI taxonomy): Eukaryota > Viridiplantae > Streptophyta > Magnoliopsida > Poales > Poaceae > Sorghum > Sorghum bicolor. Next base: position 71,249,989 of record NC_012872.2, read on the forward strand.
GCACCTATGCCGATGAACGCTAATAATGGATGGCTTGGACAGCAAGCCTTTCCACAATCGCCCCAGCAAGGTTATCAGACTACGGGGTTCCAGCAAGGGCAGGTTTATCCCGGGTTCCAAGGTCAGGGAATTCCCAACCAGCCAATAAATGTTGGACAGCAACTCGGAGGACAGCCAATCGGTGGACAGCAGTTTGGTAGTCCGCAGATTGGAGGACAGGTGACCAATACGATGTTCCATACAGGTCACGTCCCGAACAGACACGTGGAGGTTCGCCACCAAATGCCAGATCCGCAGCCGCCTCATCGGCAAGATGCCGATGCGTATTGGGCCGATAAGATTGCTGAAGTAATGAGGGAACAATTTGGGATAAAACCCAAAGTCAACACTTATTCTTATCGGACACCGTATCCTCCAGCGTATGATTTGATCCCGCTTCCACATCGGTACAAGGTACCGGATTTTACAAAGTTTTCCGGACAGGACGACACGTCAACCATGGAGCATGTCAACAGGTTTATTATCCAATGTGGAGAGGCTGGTAACAGGGACGAATTGAGGGTTCGCCTATTTTCATCATCATTGTCTGGATCGGCCTTTACTTGGTTCATATCATTACCTCCCAACTCAGTAATTACTTGGGCCGATCTAGAGAAGCAATTCCACAGATACTTCTTCTCGGGGGTTCATGAGAAGAAGATCACCGACTTGGTCAAGTTGAGGCAACGTAATGATGAGTCGGTTGAGGGATTTGTGCAGAGGATACGAGAAGTCAAGAATAAATGCTATAGTCTGGTTCTGGATGATCGGCAGCTAGCCGATTTGGCTTTCCAGGGTTTGTTGCCACATATCAGGGATAAGTATGCCTCTCAGGAGTTCGAAAGTTTAAGTCATTTGGTGCAGAGGATATCTGATCAAGACATCAAGCCTTTCGAGCCTAAGAGGGCATGAAATAAGAAAGTGTCATTTGTTGACGAAGCAACAAGCTCAGATTCCGATGAGGAACCAGTAATCGGTTTGGCAGAGTGGGTAAAAAACAAGAAGCCGATGTCTTGTCCTTTTGGGCAGAAGGAACCAGAGAAGTTTGCCTTTGACACCGCCAAGGCAGATAGGATATTTGACTTTCTACTTCAGGAAGGTCAAATCAAACTGTCACCTAACCACGTGATCCCATCGGCAGAAGAGTTGAAGAGGATGAGATATTGCAAGTGGCATAATGCAACTTCACATGACACCAACGAGTGCAAAGTATTCAGACAGCAGTTGCAATCGGCTATAGAGTCAGGGAGAATCAAGTTTGACAGTTCCAAAGCCCAGAAGCCGATGAAGATAGACCAACATCCTTTCCCGACAAACATGTTGGATGCTAAGGGGAAGGCTAAGGTCTTAACGTCGGAGACAGCTGAGAAGAATGTATCGGTAGATCCTCAGCATCAAGTTACTACCGCCGATGCAAGAAATAAGAGCTTGGTCCAGGAAGGAACTAGCTCAGGAAGGCCTCCTCGGTCTGGTATCGTCATAACTCATAGAAGGCCACGAGGAAATTGGCAACAACGGGAAGATCGGTATCAGCGCCAGCAGGAAGATTATCGACGGGAAGAAGAAAGACGCCGACAGGAGTGGAATCGGCAGAGGGATCATTGGAATTGTCCATTCTTCATCCATTGTTGGGAGGAAAATATCAAGCTTCCTACTGTCAGAGACTGCCCTGAGTGCAACGGTTATGATCGGTACAGTAGAACCGATCGGCGTTATCATGATGATGAACGGCGATTTAATGGGCCAATCAGAGGAAGGGCGTCAGTTCATGATCGGCTGGGGGGCAGGCTTAGCGTTCGCGATCGGCTCGGTGACCGTGTCCAGTATTTTCCCAGGAACCAGGAAGAACTCGAGGAGATGGCTAATGCGCGGGTTCCCGATGAGTTCATATTTTGCAGAGATGCCAACACACATCGTATGGAGTCAAGAGAAAACCGACGCTCGGCAGTAGGGCAAAGGCCACTTCCTCCATGGTGCCCTCGAGGATTAACCAAGACACAGAAAAGAAGATTGCAACGAGAAAGGCAAGAGGAGCTAAATAAAGGAGAGAATTCTGAAAGTCGGCAGCCGTCAGACACTAAGAAGGAAGGTCCATCGGCAGGCGTCAACATGGTCTTTATGTTGCCGATGGAGTTTCTTGCGCCAGCCAGTGATGATGAGTTGGAATTTTCTGATCAGATAGCTCAGTTGGCTCTGGATCCGATGACGGCTATCTTTGAGAAACCTGCCGATGACGAGAGGCAGCATCTCAAAGCTTTGTTCCTCAAAGGAAGGGTTGATGGGCAGCCAATGACCAAGATCCTAGTTGATGGTGGAGCTGCTATTAATATTATTGCCGTATGCAGTATATCGGAAGCTCGGGAAAGGGGATCAAGATTTGACCAAGACCGATATGATGCTCAAAGACTTTGAAGGAAACGTGTCTCCAGTCAAGGGGGCGATATGTGCAGAGTTGACCATCGGCAGCAAAACCTTGCCGACAACTTTTTTCGTGATCAGCGGAAAAGGTGCCTACAATTTATTATTGGGGAGAGATTGGATTCATGCCAATTGTTGTGTCCCATCTACAATGCATCAGTGCTTGGTTCAGTGGGTAGGTGACAAGATTGAGATCGTCCCAGGAGATTCTTCTTATGTCATCGCATCAGCAGAAGCGGATACTTACGAAAGGACCAGGTGCATTTCAGGAGAAGCTTGGGAGAAAGATTTTCTCAAAGTTGCCGATTATGAGATTCCACCGATCCAAGCAGTCGGTTCTGACGATGGTTTTTAATGGATAGATTCGCCGATGATGGAAAATTAGGCCAGGGATTCACATCGGCCGATGATTTGGTAGAAATAGATATAGGTAGTGGTGATAAGCCTAGACCTACTTTTATTAGTGCTAAATTAGATCCTGAGTGTAAGCAACAATTGATTAGTTTGTTAAAGGAATATAAAGATTGCTTTGCTTGGGATTATACAGAGATGCCTGGTTTAGACCGATCAATTGTCGAACATCGGTTACCCATCAAGTCTGGATTTCGGCCACATCAGCAACCAGCTCGCCGATGTAATCCTAACATTCTACCTGATATTAAGGCCGAAGTCACTAAACTTATTGAAGCTAAGTTTATTCGGCAGTGTCGGTATGCCGAATGGATTTCCAATGTTGTTCCGGTTTACAAGAAGAACGGGAAGCTTCGGGTGTGCATTGATTTCAGGAATCTCAATAAAGCTACGCCGATGGATGGATACCCAATGCCTGTCGCCGATCTACTGGTTGATGCTGCGGCTGGCCATCGGGTCATCAGCTTCATGGATGGTAATGCAGGTTACAATCAAATATTCATGGCAGAGGAGGATATTCCAAAAACCGCGTTCAGGTGTCCTGGTCATGTTGGACTATTTGAGTGGATAGTCATGACTTTTGGGTTAAAGAATGCTGGTGCTACTTATCAAAGGGCTATGAATTTTATATTTCATGAGTTCATCGGCAAGATCGTAGAAATTTATATTGATGATGTGGTGGTCAAGTCTGGAGATTTCTCAAAGCATCTTGCCGATTTACGAAAAGTGTTGGAGTGCACAAGGAAGCATGGATTGAAGATGAATCCCAACAAGTGTGCATTTGGCGTATCAGCAGGGCAGTTTCTTGGTTTCATGGTACATCAGAGGGGTATTGAAATTAGTCGAAGATCTATTGATGCCATCAATAAAATAGTGGCCCCTACCAATAAAACCGAGCTCCAATCCTTGATCGGCAAGGTAAATTTTATCAGAAGATTTATATCGAATTTATCTGGAAGAATTCGTGCGTTCAGTCCTCTTCTTAAGTTGAAGGCCGATCGAGAGTTTGTTTGGGGAGAAGAACATCAGTTGGCTCTGGATGAAATCAAGAAGTATCTAGTAAATCCTCCAGTTTTAGTTCCACCTCAACAAGGGAAGCCCTTCAAATTGTATTTATCTACCGACGGATCGGTTATCGGTTCAGCTTTAGTTCAAGAATTTGAAGGGAAAGAGAGGGTAATTTATTATTTGAGTAGGAGGTTGATTGATGCTGAAACCAGGTATTCGGCCATTGAGAAGCTATGCTTATGCTTATATTTTTCATGTATCAAGCTGAGACATTAACTGTTGTCGGCCGAATGTGCTGTTGTTTGCAAAGATGACGTGGTCCGATACATGTTATCTATGCCGATTATGAGTGGTAGGATCGGTAAATGGATTTTAGCGCTGTCGGAGTTCGATTTGCGTTACGAATCGGCTAAGGCAGTCAAAGGGCAGATTATGGCCGATTTTGTGACTCAGCATTGCGGTCTAGTGGAAACCTTGGAAATTGCACCCTGGACGCTCTTCTTTGATGGATCTACCTGTGACCGGGGGGCAGGAATCGGCATTGTATTAGTTTCCCCTAAGGGGAGGAAGTATGAGTTTTCCTTGCCGATTGTTGATACATCAACAAATAATCAGGCTGAGTATCAAGCTCTGATCAAGGGATTGGAGTTGTTGAGAGAAGTTCGTGCTGATGCTGTTGAAATATTCGGGGATTCTATGTTGATTATAAATCAATTGGCCGGAAGCTATGAATGCCGAAGTGAAGTTCTCATAACCTATTTCGAGAGAAGTATGCAACTGTTAAAGGAATTCAAGGACTTCCGATTGGAGCATATTCCCCGATTGCATAATGAAGACGCTAATCGGTTAGCCCAGCATGCCTCGGGATATCAGCCAATGATTAATACGACATCAGCAGTCAGTGCCGGTGATTGGAGGAAAGAAATTATTGATTATCTAAAAGATCCATCCAAAAAGGTTGAAAGACGGGTTCGATTTCAAGCGACCAAGTATGTGCTCCTTGAAAATGAATTGTATTATCGAACTATCGACGGAATTCTTCTCCGATGCTTGGGTGATGATGAAGCCAGAAGTTTGATGGGGGAAATCCATGAAGGAGTGTGTGGAGCGCATCAGTCAGCTTTTAAGATGAAGTGGATGATTCGAAGGAATGGATATTTTTGGCCAACCTTACTTGAAGATTGTTTTAAATATTTCAAGGGATGTCAAGGTTGTCAAAAGTTCGGTAATATCCAGAGAGCACCCGCATTGGCTATGAATCCTATAATAAAACCTTGGCCGTTCCGGGGGTGGGCCATCGATCTGATCGGCCAGATTTATCCACCATCTAGCAAAGGGCATAAGTTCATTCTAGTTGCCACTGACTATTTCACTAAGTGGGTTGAAGCTATTCCTTTGAAGAAAGTCACATCGGCCAATATGATTGATTTTGTGAAGGAGCATATTATTTACCGATTTGGGATTCCCCAAACGATTACTACCGATCAGGGCACCATGTTCACATCGGGGGAGTTCGATGAATTCGCAATCGGTATGGGAATTAAAGTGTTGAATTCTTCTCCTTACTATGCTCAAGCCAACGGGCAGGCCGAAGCGTCTAACAAAGGAATTATCAAGCTTATTAAACGAAAGATTGAAGAAAATCCTAGGCGGTGGCATACATTGTTAAATGAAGCACTGTGGTCTTATCGGATGGCTTGTCATGGATCAACCAAGGTGTCACCCTATCAATTGGTGTATGGGCATGATGCAGTGCTACCTTGGGAGATTAAGGCTGGATCTAGGCGATTATCTTTTCAAGATCAACTGGCTGCCGATGATTATGCCACTTTGATGACCGATGAGTTAGATGATTTAGCAGGGCATCGGTTAAAGGCTTTAATGAGTATAGAAGAAAATAAGAAGAGAGTTGCTAGATGGTATGATAAGAAAGTAAAGGCTAAGGAGTTTGCCGATGGGGATTTGGTATGGAAGTTGATTTTGCCAGTTGGGACTAAAAGTTCAAAATTTGGGAAGTGGTCTCCTAATTGGGAAGGTCCTTATCGGATAAGACACTCGGCTCCTGGTAATGCCTATATTCTAGAAACTCTCGAAGGAGTTGAATTTCCCAGAGCATTAAATGGCAAATATTTAAAAAAGTACTACCCCAGCATATGGGTCGATGCATAAAAGTTAAGTGCCGATAACACTCCTATCGGCTGGATTTAAATGTTTGGGGGCAGACTTAATGTTTCAAAAGATGCCAATAACAGTCTTATCGGCTAGACTAAAAGCTAAAAGCAGGAAAACAAAGGTGTGTTGCCGATGAAAGCTTCAGATGTTCAGCAGCGCTTGGATTGCCGATATGGCGCGCAGCCGGATCTGATTGGCTGTCTCTATCTCTTTGATATCGTCGTCGGCAGAACCTTCTATCGGCTTCAGCTTCCTCTTCAGCTGCAACGCTTTGCGGCCGTGGACGTTTCGCTCTTGTTCAAGGTGCTTGATGGTCTCCGGCAGTTGACTCTCTTCTTGCTGGGCTTGGGACAGAGCGTCCTCTACTTGCTTGAGTTCGGCCAGGAGAGCTTCTCTCTTTGCCGATAGATCAGACACTTTCTGCTTCAGTGCATCACCTGAGGACTTTAAGGTGCCGATGTTCTTATGTTTCTCATCGTCTAAGAGTTTTTCTTTCATCATCTCCTCAGAAAGTTGGATTTGAGCGGCTCTATCGGCGAGGCGTCGAGTAGCTCTCTGGTACTGTAGCTGGCGGCTTTCTAGGTGTGCAGCATGGAAGAGTGTTTCTTCAGCATCGGCAGGAATTTGGCCTCTAAGGGTCTTGAACAGGGCTTTGGCTGGGTCAGAATCGTTGACCAGTTGAGTTGTGTCTTGATGAAGTATGGTTGATAGCTCTTCCAGCTTAGCTCTGGTTTCTGCCGATACAGTTCCAACTGCCCGAGAGGAGCTTGCTTCCTCGCCTTCTTCTTCGAAGATATCAATGGCGAAGGAGAATAAGCTGTTAGGAGAATATTGTTCCTGAAAATGAAGATGAAATAAGTCAGTTTTATGGTCAAAACTTCGGCAGACGGTACTGGTGGAAGATTGGATGACTTACTTGCTTCAAGGCGATTTCTTGCCTTTGACTCAAAGATGTCGATGGAGCTACAGGTTGATCGGCAAATGTTGCCGATGGAACGATATCGCCTGAAAGAAGACAGGAAGAATTATGAGACTAAATGAGAATAAGTTTATCGGTGGAAGTATTGTTGAGATATGTTACTCGGAGGAGAAACAACAGCTGCCTGAATCGGGGAAACCACCGATGATATAACTGGACCTGCCGGGCCAGTTGTTTGTTCACCTACGTCAGCCGATGTACCTTCCGTTTGAGGTTCTTCCCGCTGGGGTTCTTCCATCTGTGGTGCTTCCTGTATTGGTTGAGGAGATGTTGCTTGTTGTGTCTGGACTTCTGGAGAAGAAGGGGAAGATTCCACCGGGATTGGAGACACCGGAGGAGGAGGAGGAGTTGCCATTTTCTGGCGCTTTGTTCCAGCCTTAGCACCTTGGATGCCCTTCCTCTTTGGCTGGCTAGACTGGGGGGCATCGGCACCTTGGCGTTTGGCTTTTGCCGATGCACCAGTTTGCTGCAACAATAAAAAGGAGTTTATGAGCACAGATAACCGATACAAAGATAGTCAGCATAAATGAAAAAGGTTTTAACAGATTGCCTTGAGAGCTTGCGCCAGAGTGGAAGCAGTTACCGTTGGTGATGTCTGAGTTTTCCGGGTGGTAACTTTCTTGAGGCGCGCACCCCGGTGCACGATGGAAGCCAGAGTGGGGGCATTATGGCCGATTGAGGAGATCGGGCCTGATGGGAATAAGTCGATCGGCTTGCCACTCCTGCTAACCGATGGGGGGGTGTTGTCAATCTGCAAAAGGAATACAGGGGTAAGTTACCGATGGAAATAGTGTTGGAAAATGAGACATCGGTTTAAAATACTTACAGTGTCATCAGGGACTTCGTATTCGGGGTCGATTATGCCGCGGTATGAGAGGGCCGATCTGCAGAATAGACTCTCTTTCCATTCTGCCCACCATAGCTTGTATGCCTGAGTGATAAAGGCAGCTGGAACCCATTCTGACAGATCCACATCTGTATCGGCATTTGGTGGTAGCTGGGCTACTCGAGTCCACTCGAGGAGGTTGGCGATGGGTTCTCTGGGCTTTATTACATCGGCATAAGGAAGTGCAATCGGCAATTGGCCGAAAGCTAGCTGGCGAGCTAATGCCGATGGATTATAAAATTCATAGGTTTGGGGAGAGGTTTTCGTGCTACCGAAGAAATTCACTGGTATGGCTCTGGGAGTCACAATTGCCATCATCACCTCATTGTCCCTGTCGAGAGCTTCATCAAATGGATTGAAGGTCAGAGGGAGCATGCTGTCTGGATCGTCATAAGCCAGCCATGGTCGTTCATCTCTGGCCAGACCCTCATACAGAGTCTCGAAAAATCGGCCGGTCTGATCCGGATTGTTCCCTGAACCGGGTAAGACTATAACGGCTTCACCAAAATTCAAGGGGGCACGCGTTGCCGATTCCTCTTCACCCAACACATGATTCTCGGCTATATCTCTTGGAAAGTGCTGTGAGAACAAGTTGAAATCAAGGCGCTTGTGCAGGTGCAGATTGAGCCACATATTAATGAACCACCAGGGGCCTCCCAAGTTGCCGATGGATTGGCCAAACAGGAGTTTCTGGGCTACCTGATGGAGAAGGTGATAAACAGCGCCGAGCAAATATTGGCCGAGAGGAAATTGGCCGCCGCTAGCCAGTCTTTCTGCTGCCGATAGATAGACAGAAGTCGGTCCTGCCGATCGACCACAGAATACAAACTTGTCCAGCCACATGTTCAGAAGGGTGGTTTGCTCCTTTATGGTGACAGGCCCTCTCCCGCGGTACTTCTGGATGTACCCTGACCAACCGCCGATAGTGCGAGTCTCCACTTTGGCACTGGGGGCGGTATCAAAAAAGTGGGTGCTATCGGCAGAAGATATATCTAGCCCAGTAAGCATGGCTACATCGGCAAGGGTAGGAGAAGCAGGGCTGTGGCCAAAAACAAAAGCATTGAGAGTGTCTGACCAAAAGTAGGATGCAGCTATCAGCAATGACTCGTTCCTGTGCATATCGGCAATGGAAAGCCTAATGCATTGAGCTAACTTCCTCTCACCCCATTGAACTTCATAAGAATTGCTGACCCTCAAGAACCAATCTTTCCACCCTACAGTAGGACTGGGCCAAGAGCGAAAGGTGTCTTTCCACAGATCCAAAGAAAAGTTTTCAGCTCTAAAAGGAATCCTGTTGGTTTCTGCATTGATAAGGTCGGTTGGATCTGGATCCCCTAGAGGGCCGAGGCACTGAAGGTGTGGTTGATCGGTAGGGATGACAATTTTGTTGGACAACTCCTAGTGTTTTGGGGAATGAAAATACAAAGAAAAAGGAAAAGGAAAATATTCGGTAAGATGAATCGCAGATGAACAGGAATGCGAGAAAAAGGTACAGCAGATGAGATGGGAGTCTGACCTCAGGGACGACAAAACCAATGGCCATCTTGTCGAGAAGAAGACGTCGGAGGGCACCAGAGTTGATGAAGAGGAGTGCTTGTCGGAAATCTTGAGGGTTGTAGATGGCGCCACCGCTGGAAAAGCAAAGTTGGATAGTAGAATGGTGTAATGGGGGAGGAGTACCCAAGAAGGAACTATTTATAGGACAAGATGGGCAAGGGCAAATCCGACTTATCTCTTTGCCGCATCCGAGAAGCCCGAGGGTACTCAGGTGGATATGGTAACTGTTCGCACGGTAATCCAGGGATTGTGCAGGTGATTTGACAGGAAGCGGTCATTATCTAAAGATATTTTACTGTGCGCGATCTCCTGGTCGGTCCATCGGCGATATTCTATAACGGTCATCTTGCCGATGGGCGGATAGACGGGGGGTAACCGTTTTTTGCGAATATCCTGGTCGGAGCATCGGCAGATCTTTGTAACGGAATTGTTACCGATGTACGACCAAGAAAGATGCCCATTTAGGAAGTTGGGGATTTCGAGGAATCTGCGGAGGATTAGGATCAGAGTTGTTCAGATTGAGGTTGTCGGTTACCAGATTAGGAGCATTAATTGCGGAGAAGGCATCATTATTGCAGAGAATTTCGGAGCATTAATAGTTTTATACTCCGAAACTGGGGGGCATGTGTTGACACCGTTTTTGAGCACGTGTCCAGGATGGCAGGATAGGGTAGCAGTACGATGCGGGTTGCTGATGAGGATGGTTGCCGATGAGGGAGAGGTTGAATGTGACTAAGTCCACAGGCAGTAATATGGTGCCGATGACTGGGTAAAGAGGTCTGCCGATGACTATGGCAAGGGGATTGCCGATGACGCGAAGGAGGAGTCCGGGAGCTGCCAGTTGTCATGTGGAGGAGTTTTGGTTTGTCACGAAGGATAGTTTTATTATTTCCTTAGTTATTTGCATCGTTTTGTATATGGATTCCGTGTAATTTGGAATTCAAATTCTAATCGTGTCTGGTCGTAGCTCTTTGAGCAGGGTATAAATATAAACCCTAGGACCTTATAATCGATATCAAGAAATCAATCAAACACACGTTTTACTCATATTCTAGCATCTACTTTTTCGACGACTTCGTCATACTTCTTTTTTTTTTATTACGAGTTCTTAGGAATTCGTCGACTTAAGCTCGGCGTGTTCTCGAGTTCCGCGTGAGTACCTCTTAGCCGTGACATCCGGGCGCATCGCTGTTGTCAGGACTAAAGTATTCGAGTTATCACCTTTGCCGATAGCAAGGTCAAATCGGTTGGCACGCCTTAACGTTTGAATCGGGTATTAGCCCTTTGTGTTTGCAGATCAGTTTTGCATCAACAGTAATACACAGCTGCTTGTTACTGGTGATTCAATCTTACTTTTCTTCAGTTACTGACTGACTGATCGTAGTGTAGTAAAATATTTAAACCTGCAAATGAAGAGGTTCGGCACAATGTCACATGCAAGGTGGCATCAAAATTCAACGTCAGGAGTTCAGCACACCGTCACATGAAAGATGGTGCTATAGCAAAAATATACCGCATTTCCATGCTTAATTAAGAAGCTTCTGTGGCCACGGAAGTGGATCCTAGGATGCTCGAGGAAATCTGGCTCTGTATGGAAATCGCAGGCCGCGCCTTCTTGCAGCTAGGCTCGCGTGCGGGCAGGCAATAGATCAGAGATGAATCGCATGTGGGCGGCATTGTCCGGTTGCGGTCTGCAGCGGCATGCGTGCAAGCCGCCGGACTGGTGACGACGTAGGCATGCAGCTAGGCTTCCTGCTCCTCAGATTGGTCTTGCTGCTCGTCAGATTGGAGTTGGGAGAGATGCAGAGAATGAGAGGAGAGAGAGTATTAGATGGAGGAAGAGATTTAAGGAGAGAAGTATAATATTTATTATGCGAAGACATCTACATTGTGTAGCGTAGTTTCTATGTTAACTAACGGGGTCTGAGTTTCTAGAACATAGAGCTTGGTCGTGGCCTTCGGCAAGGGAGAATGTTGGTCCTCCCACCATAGCGAGCTCTTAGATGTGGCCACCGGGCACCGTTCCGCGAGCTTGTTTACTGTTTAATGCTGGACGCGGGGTCTGAGTTTTTGAAATAGAGAACTCGGCGTGGCCTTCGACAATGGAGGATGTTGGTCCTCCCGTTGTGGTGAGCTCTTGGATGCAACCACCGAGGGACGTCTCGCGAGCTTGTTCATCAAGGGTGCAAGGAGCCATCGCCTCCTTCTCAACAAATGAGAGTGCAACTATCCTCTATTTGGTGTGTCAACTGTCTTTGTTTTGTAAATCAGACTAGTAAATTTATACGAATGTCACGCTACTCAAGGAAGATGATGGTAGCATCTAAAAGACACGAGGAATTATACCGGAGCCCTACGTCCAATCTCAGAGATGATCGAGTGCGCGTTCCTCGCTTGAATGCTCTGAAGTTCTTACAACGAAGGGTGCAAGAATAGTGAAAGAGATAGGAGAGCTAGAGCTAGGAGACGGACTGCCTGAAGGGAAGCTTCAGCAGCCCTACTATGGTAAGAATGAGAATGAATCTGTCGTTCAAGTGCCCTGGCTAACCTTATATAGAGCTTGGGGCCAGGGCTCATACAAAGTCTTGACAATGCGGTCATGAGCCTAAGAGAGGAACCAAACTAACTTGGCTTGCAAGTAACGTAGTCCTAGTGCATGTCCAAGCGTGGCTATCGTCATGGTCTTGTGTCCACGTCACGATAAGGTGTGGCATATTGTGTCGGCCGTGGCGGCATAGTAGACACGGTGGTGGTTCGCTAGCCGTCCTACGTGACATGGTCTCCGCTGTGACCTTTGCCATCGCCTCCTGATCTCCCGAGGGCGTTGTACTAGGGTTCATAGCCGCCCCCAGTCTCTAAGCATTTTGTTGGTTTGTGGAGCTGGTGGTCATGATCCCGAGTCATGGGATCATGGCGCCCCTCGTCGCCATGGCTGGCCTCTAAGTCAAGGCCATCGTCGTGGATCCCATCCCATGGTGGGTGGAATCATACATATGTCACGTCAGCCGCATTTGGGCAGTGTTGTCTTGTCTTGCACTGTGTGGCGCAGGGATGGTGTTGACCGACATGCTCGTTGTCCCTCGATCCTTGAGGGGTCAGTGTGGCATGTCCGCTCATGTTAGAGCGAGCACGCTTTGTCTGGGCTCGTCCTTGCCCCATCCTTCTAGAGGTCAAGGTGCGGAGAGGTCGTGGCTCCTTGTTGCATGTGCATCTAAGTCATGAAAGGGTCGTGGTTGACCCTGGCCTTAGCGCTTGGCCTAGTTTGCTTAGCTCAGTTGGGGCTTGGCCGTTTGGGCTTTCTTCAACTGGCGTACCCTGGGTCGCTTGCCCTGCTAGTTAGTCAATGCCTTGAGACACCCGCGGATCATAACCCTGACACTACCGCACGACCCGTGTTGAGGTGGTCAGACATTATTTTGTTCTCGTAGCAATATGCAGGCATAATCCTATAGTGTAAAAGGATCAGGCCCAAGGATCTAGAATTGACAAGAAGCAGAATATATCTTTAAGAGAGAATTAATGGGCTGGATCAGATTATACCCCTGAAAATAGGGATTGGAAACTAGAATAGGATCGAGCCATTTCTAAAATATTCAGGATTGAGATTGGGTTAGGGCTGGATCACCATCCATTATAAGGCCCGCCTCTAAATAGTACTTCCTCCATCCCAAATTGTAAGTCATTTCAAGAATCTTTGAGAGTCAAAGCATTTTCACGTTTGACCAAAATTATAGAGAAAAATACTAAGATTTGTAACGTAAAGTGAGTATACTATGAAAATATAATTAAGAAAGAATCTAATGATACTTAGTTAGTACCATTATTATTATTATTTTATAATATAAATTTGGTCAAAGTTAGAAAAATTTGACTCTACAAGATTTTTGTAATGACTTACAATTTGGGATGGAGGGAGTACAAGTGTTCGTAGTTGTTGCTAGCTGTGTTAATTCTGAATCTTGGACTTTGGGTGATGTGTCTGGGATTTTGTGGGTGATCATTGTGGTGGTCTTCCAGGCTGAGCCCTATGTGCTCGGTGAGCAGGACTAGGGACCGGTTTTGTTAAAACTCTGAAGCACCAACTCTTGTAATTTCATTATCCATCAGTAACAAAATTCGGTTCATGCGTAGTACAAAAAAAGGTTATCAGTGCTATAAAGCAGAATTGCATATTCTAATTGATGCCTAAATAAAGATGTTATGGCAGTAGAAACACAAGATTGATTGCTTACATCTAAGCAACCGCTTGCTGATTTGTAAGACATCTCCGATGGCCTGCAAGTATAATAAATGATTCATCAAAAGACATTTCCGATTGTTTGTTTATCTCAAAACATTTCACAGACCTGCAAGTAGAATGACCTTTCATGATAATAGCTCATTTCGGATTGTTTGTGATTGGAATGATAATACCATGCATGGCGTATGTGCACTATTTGCAGCAACAACAACATCAGTATAGACCTGGTTTGGAGCCATAGAAGTGAGACAAGAGCTAGAGGTATGAGTATCTTGCATAGCTAGTTGGTGTCCAAAAATTACCCCGCATACAGTAGTAGAATAGACCAGATCAACATTACTTTTTGGTCCACCGTTTCTCACCAAGGGATGTCACAAGTATACACAATGATTTGATAATATAATGAATCCAAACAATCAACATAAGTAAAAAAAAATAGATTACAATAGTGTTTTTACAAACTCAGGTTACAAAGTCTCACAGAAAAAGAATTGGGCACTAAGGTGCATGTAAGCTTACAACTATTATTGATCCCATAGAATATCTGCTCGCTCAATTTTACTGTGGTCTAATACGCAAAAGTGATTCTACACAAGGAACCATGTAGTGTACAGCAGATTGCACACCCGAGCAGAATTTTGTCCCATCCCGATTGTCGTACACCAAGTCCGCCATGTCGATTATTTTCTCAAGTGATCCATTACTTAGATCACATTTCAAAAGGTAACCGGCATCGATGGACAGAAATATCTTGTCTCTATCAGCCGAAGCACAAGCGAAAACGGTTAACAACCTTGGCAGGGGCAAGCAGAGACGGCAACGCCGAAGCCAAGCAAGGTTTGGTCCATCCTCTGCTAACCAAATGTCCACATCCCATGGTGAGGAAGAGTGGACATAGCATAACTTACCACCAAGCTCGCACAGTGTGTCATTGTTGCTTAGAAAACTACGACATGGTGGGTTGGGATGCACGGTGAACGTTTCATCGTGCAAGCTAAACCGAAGGATGACATGTGAACTGACCTTGTTAATTCCATGGCCGGTGATGGAGCGGAGAGCACTCCAATAGAAGAACCCAGGAAGACAAATTGGAGTCCTGGCATTGATAGCATAAGGTGGGTCTATGGTTGCCTTCCATTTCCAAGCATCTAGTCCATCATCGATGGTCAAGATCTCATGCCCAGCACTGTATTCTAGAACTGTGCCTTCTCCATCTGCCTGTAACGTTTCGGAGTAGGAGCGGAAGAAGTGCCTAGCAACCTTATACTTGCCAGTACAAGGGTCGAGACCAAAGGCGACCCTATGGTCCCCGGCGACATTACGACTTCCTCGTGGCAATTCAACAAACTCTCTGGTTGCCGGGTTACACAGAAACATCCGTCCTGTCGTGCAAGGGATCAAAATAAGTCCATCACAATACAGAGGCATGCTGAACACTGGCATCCCTCTTGGACACCTCTTATCTAGGATGAGCTCGGCAACCTTGCTTTGCCCAGGCTGAAAACTGTAGAAAGTGACACCCTCAAGGCCAAACTTTTTATGGTCCTCCTCGTACCTTCGGGGCATGACAACCATTGACAATCTAGTCCTGAAATGCTCCAGGTGGTAGCGGATAAATTGAGTGTTGAGTATAGTGGCACGCCAACTCTTGCATACGGACTGGAAGCGCACAAGGCACTTGACAGGAAGCAGCACGAGAATTTGGAAGAAGATTATGTCATCAGGGATGTGGTTGCTACTGCCATCCGAATCTGGCACCGGCGTCATCCGACGGATCCGTTTGGGTTGCATGTGGATCATACCGGTCGATTGTTTTTGCCAATCGATTTCAATCCCGCCCTGGCCCTGTGTATTCAGATGAATATAATATATGGTCAGCTATGGGCGCCACAAAAACCGACGCGGATTTGGTACCTAGGATATCGATTCCGACAAACGTCCGGGGAAAAACATATATAGAGAAAAAAAAACTGTATCCTGATCGGATTTGAATATATTATTAGTCAGGGTAAGGATGGGCTTAGGCGTAATTCCGACATTACGTGACGGAAAAAGCGAGGCGAAAATGTGCGAAGTACGTATCGAAACCCCCCTCCGGTCTCCCAAGTCCCAAGACCCCAAGTCCCCAAGTGACGACTCGACTGAGTCACGGTCCCCAGCAGAAGCGGCGAGATTGCCGGCGAGTTTTCTTATGACCGGCGGCGGCAGCAGCACCCGGCGTCCGGCCGCCGCGGCCAGGAGCCGCGGGAGGCCCTCTGAGGCCTCGGAGCCGGAGCCGGGCGCTCGCCGAGCCGCGGCCGCAGCGGCGCGGCGCCGTGGCCGTGGCGACCATGGCCCCCTGCGCCTCATGGACGTGGCCCCCCGAACCCTCGCGCTCTTCGTGATCGCTTCCTTCGCTCTCGTATCGGTCGCCTTCGTGGTGTATACTGGCGGGTGGTGGGAGGAGGTGGAAGGGGAGGGAGCGGCGACGCTGCGAAAGGTCATGCGCTCCGTAACGCCGCTGTCAGCACCCAGGATGATGGATCTGCCTCAGGTGATGTCCATTTGTTTGCCATGTTTTTGTCGAGTGTTCTATGTTCTGTGGCACTGTCTAGAAGCCGAAGGTTGAAATTGCACGACAGGTAAAGCTAGTAGAGAAGTATGCCACTGTAGTTTCAGGGCCTCTAGTTGATTTTGTAAGGGTTGCTTTATGCATTCGTGAAGCAGTGGTGACTATGATTTAGCATCAGCTGAGATTGGCACCATGAGCTATTAATCGTACTTCACTTCATATTTAACGATGATAGAGTTATGTTGAAGCGCAGTAGTAGCTAGTGAAATTTGTTTGTCACGAAGTATGAATATGCTACCTAGCAACCAAACACTGCTTTTGATAAAATGCTCACTAATATATGTATCTGTACTTTTTTTCTAGTATGCACTTGATTTTCTCTTGATCTAGGTTTTTTTTCCCTTCTGAATGATGCATAATTGAAAGGCTCTCATTTTTTGTATCCTTAGCTTTTATTAGTAACCATGTTACCTTTCTGATGGTTCATGCCTAAATGATTGCAGTTTCAAAGTAACCACAAGGAAAGTTTGTATTGGGGCACTTATAGACCAAATGTGTACCTTGGATTTCGTGCAAGGTGCTAAACTTTTGTAAAGTCTCCCTATTCTCCTTTATAGCAAGTTAATTACTGAAAATTATTCCCTTCCTGTAGTTCTCTACTGCTTGGACTACATTTGAAAGTTCATGTTCCTCGTGTAAAATAGTTTTGATGATGTTTCCTTACTGTCATGAAAGTTAGAATCTTATAGACACTGAGCAGTTTCTATGTGCCTTCGTATGGAGTCAATCATCTTTATACAATGAAACTACTTCTATACTGTGGCTTTTAAAACAATACACGATGCTATTTTTTAGCTGAAAGTACCGTCCTCATGCAATGAGAATTCTTTGGAACCAAGGATTCAAGAATTTCTTGCTAATATTACTTCTATTTCAGAACCCCTCTGTCTCTAATTGCTGGACTGATGTGGATTGGCTTGAAAAATGGACAATATTTTCTTCGCCATGTTTGCCAAGATTCTGATGAGCTGAGCACATTTGGGTGGACAGCTCACAATGGTAGGGATTATGGACGTCAAGTGCTGGTTGATCATGGCTTATTCTTGACTACTAGTTTTCTGAAAGAGAAAGGAGAGAACAGTGGTTATGGTGGAGACTGGGCAGTTCGATTGGATGCTAACAGTGAGAGGTAAATATACTTTCATTATCTGCAAATTGAAGAAAAGATCATTTCAATCTTACGGAAAAGATGTTCTAATGCATCTCAGTTTGTAAACATACTAAACAGAGGATGGAAAGAATAATAAGTCTGAATTGTTTTCTTCGTTGCCTGATCTCAGCTCAGTAGGATATCACCTGTGATTACTTACTTGCAACCCTGCAAAGTTATCAAACCAAAATAAATTTATTCCTTGTTGTTAAACTTTCTCTAGGTCAGGCTTAAGTGATGCTCAAGAAAGCACCACACATCTTTTTTTCTACATTGCTGATGAAACTGGAAATCAGATCACTATGGGTTCATATGAACCTTCATCAAGAGGCCCTGTTCTTTTGGCATCTGGGTCGCATGAGGAGATTGGTGATTGGGAATTGCACTTGAGATCAGAGGTATCTGTCTTGATTGTTTTTTACCTTGTTAACTCAGTATTGTTTGCGACTGGGATATGCTGGTGCAACTCCATTTGACTAACTCTCATATGGATATATGCAACTCTGTTTCTCACAGGACAATTTGGAAATTCACAGAGCTGGATTCAAATCAATGAGTATGCATAATCTGAGTGACCTAGTACAACAAGCTGTCGCGACTAATGTATTTTAAACTCCTCATCATTTACCTTATTACTCCCTCCGCTCCAAATTGTAAATTGTTTTGCGTTTTGACTTTATCCTAAGTCAAACTTATCTAGTTTTGACCAAGTTTATAGGAATATATATTAACATTTACAACATCAAATGAATTCACTATGAAAATATATTTCATGGTGTATCTAATAAATATAGTTTGAAATAGTAGATGTTTGTATATTTTTTTTTATAAACTTGGTCAAATTAGAAAAGTTTGACTTAGAACAAAGTTAAAATGATTTACAATTTGGAATGGAGTGAGTATTTGGGAAAAAATCAGAACATTTTGTATTTCATTAATTACCTTTCAATGTAGCTACTTATATGGATTTATCTCTAGGCAATGCAAACTGGAAACCTTAACCTACCAGACATTACTGAAGATTCTTCAAATATAATGGTCTATCAGGTAACTGGAAGAGGGCAAGGAAATTTATTCCATCATTATAATTTTGTATTCCTCATGTATGTGTGCAGCCTTTCGATAGAAAGAGTCATTAACACCATCTTATTTCTTTTCGACTTTCGTAAATGGTAAATGATGCGCAACGTGTGCTTGTTTCGTCAGTATAATGTCGAGAAGCAGGTGTTGCATGCCATAACTTTGATCACTGGCACGCCATATTTCAGTTAAGCATTAGCAATAGAAATATATTAGCACATTAGCTATACTCACTGTTATGTAGTAGTAATATGTATGGATTGGACACATGGAGGATGTATTAAGGCTCTTTTTTTGGTGAACTATGTTATAAAATATTTTATTGTTTTCTACTTTATATATTATATAACCAAATGTTACTGGTATCCTCTGTTAATTCTTCTGATCCATGTTTGCTGTGGTTTAGGCTTTATGTTGTTTTTTCCTGTCAGCTATTGCATTATGATTTATGCTTACTTTATTTTGATTTGATAGGTTTCCATAAAGACTCCTGCTCAAATAGACCTAGTATTCTTGTCAGGGTCTGCCTCAAAGTCTCCAGTGACTGAAGAGCGGATTAGCAAGCTAACAGGTGATTCTGCTGCATAGTGCACACTGCAAACACTATATGTGATTCTTCTCATTCGATTTGTCATGGGATGCAAAGTCACCACTCAAATTCTTTACGCACTGATCATTTTGAACAAATCTACTTGGCTCTTGGCCTGTTCTACATCCTTGCATATTTTTCTGGGTCTGTTTTATCTACATCTTGTCTTTGTGATGAATATGAAATTCAAGAACAACATATTTGTTGTCTTATTCACTTCTCACTAATGATGTCAGGTCCCATGCTGAGTACAAGTCTTGAAACAAAACAAAAGGAATTTGAAGAGAGATATGATCAAATCTTCAATGTAAATAATAAGGTGCGCCTTTGTTGGATGAGCATTACTTTATTGGCTCTTGTATTTGTTTGTGTATATGTCAGTGTTCATGATAGTGTCTTTCAGTGTTAAGTCTTTGTGTGCTTCAATTTACTACAGTTGAAAACATTTTAATCGTTAATTTATTTTTGCTGTTAGATAAGAAATGCTGTAGACAATTAGTAAAACTTGACTAAAGTTTTTGTCGTTGACCTATGCTGATGTAGTTTTCATTTTGATTAAGATTGATTCCAGAGAATTATCTGTTGGTAGAGCTGCCTTGTCAAATCTTCTTGGCGGCGTTGGCTACTTCTATGGGCAATCCAAAATTGCACTTCCGAAAGGTTTTACAGTAAGTTTTAGAGCTTCACCTGACATCAGTTTCATTTGTTCATATGTTGTAATCTGCTCTTGTTCTGAGAAATTCTATCTCAGGATACTTTTTAAAAAAAATAAAATAGCTGCGTGTTATTTTTATACTATTTTGTAGTATGTTGCATCTGAATTCCTGAGCTACAAGTCACAGCTCACAGACAACCAAAACTTATTGCTTATGTTTCTCTGCCAGCAAAAAAATGGGGATAAGTATATTCCATATTGGCCTGCTGCGTTATATACCGCTGTGCCCAGCCGCTCATTCTTTCCAAGGGGATTTCTGTGGGATGAGGGCTTCCATCAATTAGTCATTTGGTAACTATTAGATTTTATCTCAGTGTTCAACAAAAGTTTTCTGCTATATGCTCTAACGCACATCCTCGGTGATGTACAGGCGGTGGGATGTGCATATATCTATGGATATCATTGGGCATTGGTTAGATCTGCTTAATTCAGATGGATGGATTCCCAGGGAGCAAATCTTAGGAGCTGAAGCTTTAAGGTTGTTTCTACTGTCACAACCAGTGATAAGTTTAGTGTGACACTTCTTATATAATACAACTTTTGCAATCATGCAGTAAAGTTCCTGAGGAGTTTGTTCTGCAGTACCCTTCAAATGGAAATCCTCCAACTTTATTTCTTGCGATACGTGGTAAGCCATTACTTTCTTTCTTCCTACTCGTGTTGATGATGTGTTTAGTGTATCTTGTGATATCTAACTCTTTGTTTCCTCTGATATTTAGTGTAACTTGCCTGCATGGCATGCCTTTAAATGAAAATTGTTGAAGCATAACCTATAAAATGAATTTACAAACTGCAGTTTTCTGTTCCTCTTTCTCCAATATTCAAATGCCATAATATATGAAAAAGGGCACGGCATATAGTGTTCAAGGAACAGAAGACCTGTCTTGGGAATATTACAAAATATGTTAGTTTGTAACATTTTGGTGTATGCTTATCCAATTATAAGCTGTCATGTGCGGGCGAACTTATGCCCGGCGCAGGAGAGCCCGCGACGTGCGCAGGGACGCCGAGCGCGCGGCCAGGGCCCAGGAAGGGCAGGCGAGTGGCTGAGAGGATTAGGAGGAAAGCTAGTTAGTTATTTCCTTGTTAAGATTAGTCCTACAATTAAGGAGAGCTTTCTCCATCTGTTAGGCCACGGGCCTTATATACTGTACGCAGGGACAAGTTGAGATTAAGCAGAAAGTTATCCCTAATCTTCCCATCTCTCTCTACAAGCCGACGGCTGAGGGGTATAACCTCGCCGGCGTGACGGACGGCGGCTACGAGCTACGTAGCCGAGGTCCGGCCAGTCAGGGGTTCGAGGCCCTTGACATAAGCATAGAATGCTAAGAAAATTTGTTGACTGACAAGCACCTAAAGTCTGTTAAACATATGAAGGTCTGTAGAGTTGAAGTCTTGAATTTCACTGTAATAAAGTCTTGCTTTCGATTAATTTTGTCATATTTCCTTTGTCTTGGCACAGATTTGGCAAGTGGTATACATGCACAGCAGTTTTCAGATGAGGAAGCTGAAAAGGTTTCCAGTTTCCTTGAAAGGGCTTATATACGGCTAAATTCTTGGTTTCAGTGGTTCAACAGTACACAATCAGGTGAGCTTTCTTTTTCCACTTTCATTTGCTGTACTCATATTGACTAGTGTTGGAGTTTTAATGCTATTGCCACGGTTATTTCTGAAACACACAAACATGATAAACCTACAAGCTGTTATATGGTGTACGGAGATGATAGTTGAAAGCCTAACAAGAGGCACTAGCTCAGTCTATTATTAGGTGCTAACTGTGGTTGTATAGTAAAAATTAAAAAAAAACAGAAGATGAGATATGATTGGGACTTTGAAGCCTTCATTGGGTGCTATTAATTTTTAGAGTATATTTCGGTTGCAGAATTTCACTTTCAGTTACTCCTGGCTTCAGTTCATAATTGTAGTCAGCACAATTTCTTACAAGACATGAACCTAAGCTTGAGCAGAAATTAATTGTTGACACAGCTGACAGTCATTCCAGTCGATCTCCTAGACTTCCTTTTGTAGACACGGATTTGCAGAACTGATCTCAGGTAGCTCCATATTTTATACTCTCACCTCAATTTGGTGAAAAAAGTATATTTGGTTCTAAACTATTCTTTTTGTAATTGTGGTCCTCAGCTAGTTAAGTAACTGTTACATCTCAAATTCACTGTTGCATCTATGATTCTACTTGTCGTGTCAACACTTCTACCTTTGGCTTATTTATCATAATTTTTTGTAGGTAAATATGAAGGCACCTTCTATTGGCATGGAAGAGACAGCATAACAAGAAGGGAGTTGAACCCAAAGGTTTTACATAATTCATTGTGGCTTGTTCCCGTACTGATCAATTGGTCAAAAGCTTTTTCATTGAGCCCACGTCATGCCATATTAGAGTTCCTTCAGTTTGCACTTCTGATGTTCCCAATTACTTTGCAGACTTTGACATCTGGATTGGATGACTATCCCCGTGCATCTCACCCTAATGATGAAGAACGCCATGTTGACCTTCGTTGTTGGATGCTTCTGGCTACAAACTGCATCCGTTCCATTGCAGAGTTTCTTAAAATGGATAGTTCTCTTGAAAAGGTAGTTCAGTATGGATGTAGGAACATGACTTGCTAATTCAAGTTGATTTGTCTCAATCATTGACTTTGGCTTTTTTTCTTTGGAAAACTTTGTTCAATTTTTGCAGGATTACTATAAGATGTCAAATCAACTTTCTGATTTTGGAACACTTAACAAGGTACTGTGCTGTCAAACGCTTGATTTTTTTTTGTGAAACAAAGTACAGACGCAGACACGAATACATGGAAGGCCTTGAATTTTTGTATCATATTGGAATTGTTTTTTGGAGATCTCTCAAGTATTTTGGCCCTGTCTTGACTCCAGCATAAACCTGGTCCACTCCTCTTGAGAGTGAATGTCTGGAACCTTCTAGGAAATTGTACGTTATAGAAAATTCTGCCTTAAAACATGGTTTTATTCTAGTTGACATATTGATCATGTTCTGAACCCGATTGTGCTTTTATGAGACAATATTGGTTTAGTTCCAAAATCGAAACAACCCGATGACTACTGCTTGTTACATCCAGTTATGTAATTATTGACATTTTTACAGTTGCACTTGGATGACAAAATTGGTGCTTATTTTGATTATGGTAATCATACTGAAAAGGTCAGCACTGTGCTTCATCTGAGCTTTGGTACTTTGTTTGCCACACATTATTCTCAACTTTGATTGTGAGGTTATTTTTGTAGGTTCGATTGAGATGGTTTGATGTGAAAGACAAGGATACTATGAGGCGAGAATTCTTGCGAGAAACATTACAACCCCCTCAGCTGCAGTTTGTACCCCATGTTGGCTATGTCAGCCTCTTCCCATTCATGATGGGGACTATTCCACCTGTATATTCTTTACTTCTGTATGTCTTGTTTATCACTTAAATGATTTTTCTGATGTCCATCCTAATTAATAATCACATTTGACTACTCAGGAGTCGTGGGTTCTTGAGAAGCAGCTCGATCTGATATCTAATACTTCTATATTGTGGACAGATTATGGCCTTCGATCGCTTTCTAGAACAAGGTAAATCGTCAGATTTGGTCTATTATTTTGTCCATCCTCCCCTCCCCCTCATCCACCCCCAACCCTTCTCCCAAAAGAGCACATAAGTTTGGATATCTGGAGCATATATGCTTTTGCTTTCCTACCCTATGAATGTTTCAATGTGACTAGATGGAATTGTCAAACTGCATTCATGCTCCCAATACCTTTCAAGATGGTTTATATAGATATATTATTTGGTCATCTGATAACCGGGTTCTGAAGTATCTATTGATACATGGTCCAGTTCAATATATATGAAGCGTAATACAGAGCATGACCCCCCTTACTGGAGAGGTGCCATTTGGATAAACATGAACTACATGGTTCTTTCCGCACTACATCACTATGCACATGGTAAGCTCTTTAAGTGCCTAGTTTATACCCTTTGCAAACCCTTCTGCTGGCACAATGATCTCACATTGTGCTTTCCTGTAGAGGATGGACCATATAGCAGCAGGGCAGGGGAATTGTATGACAAGCTAAGATCAAATCTTATCCGGTGTGTTCATTCTTCTCTTGAGTTGAAACCAAATAAATTAGCTGAACTGTAGCTTGTCTAATGGATTGCTTACGCTACTCTCCGGTTTTACATTTACAGGAATATCGTGCAGAATTACAATGAAACAGGATTCTTCTGGGAAAACTATGACCAGAAGAACAAAGGAAAGGGAAAGGGTGCGCGGTCATTTACTGGATGGACTTCACTTATTGTTCTGATCATGGCAGAGTCCTACCCAACATTGCATAGGTGAGATATACATTGCAAACAACTAGAGCAGAAGCTAGCTATGTCAGTTGGAATGAAGGGGCCGACAGCTGGCCGTTGTTTAGCTTGATTTCCAACCAGAATACTGGGAGAACTTGATTCATAGCATTAGCTGCCTTAATCATGATGATTTTGACAATAACTTCTGGTCAATCTGTTCAGCATCATTTATACAGTGTTAGTGGCCATTGCTGTTCACTCTCATACTGTAAACTAGTTCCTCAAAGAACTAACTTTTGGGGTCACGAAAACCACCACCCCAGGAAAGCATGAGCATATGGAAACATTTGTTTCTTGAAAGCTGAAATTACGTGGAGCTGTTATTTGCTATTGAACGTCTATGAATGTAATCTCTTACTGCTCTTACTATGCTTGGCCATTTGCACAATACGGGTACAACGGCCCAATGATCCCTGAAGAAACATGCTGGCCCGAGTATGTGACTGATACCTTTTTGCATTTACTTGCTAGAGAATCAGCACTGCGTGGCCTTGTTTAGTTTAAAAAAATTTGAGAATTGATACTGTAGCATTTTCATTTGTATTTGACAAATATTATTCAATTATGGACTAGCTAGGCTTAAAAGATTCGTCTCGTCAATTCCGACCAAACTGTGCAATTAGTTTTTATTTTTGTCTATATTTAATACTACATGTATATGTCTAAAGATTCTATGTGACGGAGAATCTGAAAAATTTTACAATTTTTTTTTTGGAACTAAACAAGGCCACAATGTAAAAGCCATGTGTTTTGAAATCGTCTAGCCCTCTCTGGAAAGCGGGCCCTGTCTGTGCTGTGACTGACTCTGTACTTCGCTTGCTGTGTCTGCAAGCATCATGTACCCCTGTTTTGCGAGCAAAGTAACTGCGGCCTTGTTTAGTTCCGGAAACTTTTTGGCTTTCGATACTGTAGCATTTTCGTTTTTATTTGACAAATATTGTTCAATCATGGACTAATTAGATTCAAAAGATTCATCTCGTGATTTACAAGTAAACTGTGTAATTAGCTTTTGTTTTCGTTTATATTTAGTGCTTTATGCATGTGCCGCAAGATTCGATGTGGCGGAGAATTTTAAAAAGTTTTTGGTTTTTGGGTGAGCTAAACAAGGCCGTACTACTAATACATCCTGAAGAATGCATGTGTCCGGATTCTGAATTCTAATCATCGTCAGAAGCACTGGGAAGTGGGAACCCTGTTTCCTTCCCCTGGTAAGTTGATCACTGGGAAGTGGGAATCAGCCTGTTGAGCCGAGACCGAGACCACCGTCCACCGGGCTGGTAGCAGCCTGCCTTGGGTATAGAGCATCGTTGTACTTGTCAAATAATGAAGAGGGGAGGCTGTCCCTTTACTTCGTAGTCCTGCTGGAGAATCTATTGCGATCAACTCACGGAATTACGGTTCTATCAGTATCAGGTTCAGCACGCGTCCACGGCATTTTATGGATGGAAGTTAGTAGTACTTCCAATGAAGAACGCGCCGCACAAATGCTGCTCGAAAGTCAAAATATGTACTCATCTCGCACCGAGGAATTTCCGTTCTGGAAGAATCAAACTGTTTTCTATTGAATTTCTCGCGTGGCGGTTAACAGTCAGTCACCGTGGCCACGGTCACGATCCAAAGCAGAATTGGAGCACTGAGCACACGAGCGCAGACAGCCGTCGCCATCGTCCCTCGCAAATTCGGTAGCGGACACAGTTTGCTTTGCTCCACCCAAACTCCCCCAACAGCCCCAGCCAATCACCACATTCCAATAGGCAATAGCTCACCAGAGCAACGACGGGAGATCGACACGAGAGTTCATCCCGTTGTAGATTGCGCATTGATTGTCCGTCTGGAAGTCCACGCCTTGGCCAGATCGAGATCAAGCTAGAAGAGATCGAGATCAAGCTAGACGACGTGTTTTTTCAATCGGATCAATCACAAGACGTGCATGCATTCCAGTTTCAGTGTTCCATCTGGTCCACCCACCCAGCCGTTCATCGAGGGACAAGTTCCCATCCCCGACTACTTTACCACCACCACCACCACCGGAATTCGGAAGGTACAGCCCAGCCAACCAACGGGCGTGCTCACTGCGCGGCGCCGTTGGGGTCGGCGAGCGCCATGGGGGCGCCGAGCAGCCGCGCGCTGGCGCTGGGCGCGGCCTTCCTGCTGCTCCTCGTCGCGCTGCCCTCGGCCTTTCTCTACCTCACCACCTCCGCGGCGCCCGCGGCGGCCACCCGCGCCACGCTCCTCAACCTCAAGCCCTTCTCCGCCAGGTGCGCGCCCGCCGCCGCGGCGCCGCTCCGCGTCTTCATGTACGACCTGCCCGCGCGCTTCCACGTCGCCATGATGGGGGCCGACGACGGCGCGGGGTTCCCCGCGTGGCCGCCGTCCGCGGGCGGGATCAGGCGCCAGCACAGCGTGGAGTACTGGATGATGGCGTCGCTCCAGGACGGGGCCGCGGGACCGGATGGGGGAAGGGAGGCCGTCAGGGTGCGGGATCCTGACGCCGCCGACGCCTTCTTCGTGCCCTTCTTCTCCTCGCTCAGCTTCAACGTGCACGGCCGTAACATGACCGACCCCGACACCGAGGCCGACCGTCTCCTGCAGGTACCGCGATTAATCACATTCACAGATAATTTTTTAGCTCTGTACAAATTGTTACTCCTACAGTCCTACGTATTATTATTATTTTCTGTTGGGCTCATTGGTGGTTGATAATTCTTGCGTTGTCATGGGACCTACGATTGATTACCATTTAATTAGGCTCAGATTGAGACAGCTCTGAACAAATTGCTATGCTACGAAGCAGCCTTAAATTACCCAGTGAAAACTGCAGATACGTCCACTAGAACAGCCACAACATTACCAAAAATCATTGAGCTATTGAACAAAGACAAGCACATCAAAGATGTTCCGCAGAGGAACAAACTGTTGCTATTTTGACAATTCTCTCGCCAGTTGGTGTTCTGTTACCATCAACATCAACCATGCTATCAAGAAACAGAGTTCTTTTCAAATTCTGAATCTCTCTGATAGGTCGGCAAATGTCCCCCTTTCCTCATGATACAACGTGGCATCTTTTATGTCACTGTAGAATTTAAATGTTGTTTTGCTATCCCAGATGTCCTCGTGTGTCGAGATAATTCTGGACTGTTGGGACTTAGTTACTGTGACTTGTTTCTTAGTTTTAGTATTTCTGTGATTAAACCTTGATCATTGCTATGCAGAACTGAAATCAATTGAGATGGGGGATGGTGCATTTGCTTATTTCTGCTAAGGTCGACAGGATTTGCACATATGGTTAAATCTGTAGGAGAAATTCTTGAATGTATATGGAATGATGGTTCCCATATATGTTAAGGCCAGTGAATATAGCTCCTTGTGGGCAGCAGGGCCCTGAACTGAAGCTAGCTTGATGTGCATGTGCATGACTATTAGCAACCTCCATGGACTTACAGGTGCCAGCCATTCTATGATAGTGTTTTAGAGAGTAATATAAGGATAGTAGAACAAGCAGTAGCTAAGCCTAAGAGTTGTACCGTTCAACATCACTGAGAACAGGACAGTGTTTAATCCATGCCCTGGTACTTCCTTTGTTAGACAGGCCTTTTCGGTGTGTTCAGTCAGCCCTCTGGGCCTGAGTTTAGGCTACAGCCGCACCTGGATAATAGGGAAGGATCTCCCTGATTGGCGCTGCTTCTGTAAACCGTAATCCCAGGATAATCCTTGCCTATGTCTGTGCCTCATAATCAATCTACAACTTTAGCCTATTATCTTGTTTTCACCGTTTGATCCCTTTGATAATGCAATTTGTGCTTCAGGCAAAGAAAAATTATTCCAAGAACATAGCACTACTTTCTTGTCACCTAATTTTTTAATTTTGCCATCTCACTATGCCAAGTTTGTTTAGTCAACACAAAACACTAGGCATGTATGGTAAGAAATAAAAAATAAAAACTAGTCTGCTACTCCTCTAGAGTTTATTAGTTAATCAGGATTGGCACTATTATCCAGTGTCCTTATGAAAATATACTAATGTCCTCCATTTTAACATCAGGAAAATATTTTCATGTAAATAATCTAACTGTTCTTTTATTTATCTTGCTTGTTTTCTTGCAGGTTGAAATTGTGGACATTCTATGGAAGTCTAAATATTGGCAACGGTCTGCAGGCCGTGACCATGTTATTCCTATGCATCACCCTAATGCTTTCAGATTCCTGCGAGCAATGGTGAATGCATCTATTCTAATAGTTTCAGACTTTGGGAGATACACAAAGGAGCTGGCTTCCCTGAGGAAAGATGTTGTGGCACCATATGTGCATGTTGTGGATTCTTTCCTTGATGACGATCCACCTGATCCATTTGAGGCTCGTCATACACTGCTTTTCTTTCGAGGCCGTACTGTCAGGAAAGATGTATGGAACTGATTTATGATTGTAATAACACCCTCTGCCCCTTCTCTGTGATCTGTGTTAATTTGCTAGTTTAGTTCACTCTTTTTTTCTCCTTAGTGGAATTTTACTAGGCATTAAAGAACTTTAAGGTTAAATTTGTTTATAGCATTCATTTTATTTTTTCAGGAAGGGAAGATCCGGGCAAAACTTGGGAAGGTATTAAAAGGTAAGGAAGGGGTGCGCTTTGAGGATAGCATTGCTACAGGCGACGGCATTAAAATAGTAAGTCACTTTTCTCATTTCTACTCTCCTTTCCTTAGTGATATTAACATTTTTCTATTAAGGCTTCTTTATAAGAGAGCATGAAATTTACAAATCTGTTTGATCCTAACAGTCTACAGAAGGTATGCGGTCGTCAAAGTTTTGTCTCCACCCTGCTGGGGACACTCCTTCCTCATGCCGCCTGTTTGATGCTATAGTCAGTCATTGTGTTCCTGTGATAGTCAGCAGTCGCATTGAGCTCCCTTTTGAAGATGAGATTGATTACAGTGAGTTCTCCCTTTTCTTCTCGGTTGAAGAAGCTCTAAGACCTGATTACTTACTGAACCAGCTCAGACAGATCCCCAAAAAGAAGTGGGTTGATATGTGGTCGAAGCTTAAAAATGTCTCTCATCATTATGAATTCCAGTATCCCCCCAGGAAGGGTGATGCGGTGAACATGATATGGAGGCAGGTGAGGCACAAAATCCCTGCAGTTAACCTTGCTATTCACAGGAATAGAAGACTAAAAATTCCAGACTGGTGGGGATAGTGTACATATTACCACTTCCACTGTTAGACCTCTGGTTATTTTCGATGTGTTATGGAAACCACGGTCATCGTCCAGTGTGAACCAAGTGCTCATCTTAAGATCGAAGGACTGAGTCCAGAACTATTTGCTGACAGGAACTGACATTATCACCCTTTTTTGGTTTGTTTTGTGGCGGCTTCCTATTTTCCCCCTGATGCTACAAAATAGAGGGGGCAAATAAACTTACAGTAACATTATAGAGTAGACATGCCTGACAAATAGGATCTATAGCTTCTTTGTACTGGCACACTGGAAGTTTAAATATATTCAGTATATTTCTGGTGCTGGTAGATACAGTTCCTCTCTGTGTTTGCTTCTTTGAATCTGTTGACTTGAATAACGTAGGTTTTAATATGTTGGTGTGTACTATATCAGTTTGTGCTGTCTTATAGCGTGATGGCGCTACTGAATTTCACCTTGGTTGGTAACTTGCTGTGAACTCTGGTGGTACCTTTTTTTGGTTTGTTGGGTCCTGCATTAGTCTTAAAGCAAACCTGACCAAGCATCAGATGTGAATCTGGGTCAACCTTTTTTTAGTTCAGAAATGTGGAAATGAGGTTGCTGAAAAGATTGCATGAAAGGAACGTTCTGTGGGATCATCATTGTTCGCCTGTTTTTATATAACGTTGACTTGGTAGTACATGCCTGATGGGGGAGTACATAATATCTTTAGTGCTCAAGTTGCAACTTTTCAACGACTTTTTCCCGAACTAATTTGTATTTCAGCAGTTGATTAAGCACTAGAGGCATCGGTACCCTGCATATGGTCTGCAGCTCCTTTGTTCCAAGTTCCATGTCCTTGGGAATTGGGATTAACAAAGGATTATGAGACCAAAGCACTAGAGTTGAGAACCATGACATGTGTCATGTATGAACCGTCTACTTGAACTTTAGACTCGCTACACCGAGCACTAAGATTAGCTATAAAGCTGGCTCTTGGTTCCAACAAAGCGCTGACTGTTGCCTGCATGGTTGACCATCAGGATCTGGAGTAGTAGGAAAAGGTGAACAGAAAATACAGAGCGCTGCTGCTGATGTGAACTAGAGGGGGTGCACATGAAGATGCAGTGATGCACGCGGCACACATGACAGTAAGCATGACACTCCCCTGGATTAGTAAATGATGATGATGCAATCACAGGAGAGCCAAGCAGAGCAGGACAGCAGAGCAACAATTCTTTTTGTCGATGCTTGGTTGCAAAGCTAGCGGTGGTTGGTTGGAGCTTGATATGGAACTATGGGAGGATTATATATAATATAATGGGTTAAGCCATGCCACGGTGTGTCGGAAGGACAAGCGAACAGCACGAGCACGAGGCCATGTGCCTGCAGCCTGCAGGCTGAAAAACTTTTGGATTAGTGCAACAAAACAGCTAGACAAAGATAATAACATTACTGATTGGCCATTAAGAGTGAGGGGACTAGGATATCCTCCTGCATCCTCTAGCCGTCCTTAGCAAGTTTGCTTCATGTACCGGATGAGCATGTTCCATTTACGCCTTGTTTAGTTCCAAAATATTTTGCAAAATCGACACTGTAGCTTTTTCGTTTGTATTTGACAAATATTATCCAATCATAGACTAACTAGATTCAAAAGATTCGTCTCGTCAATTTCGACCAAACTGTGCAGTTAGTTTTTATTTTTATCTAGAAATTGTGCGGCTCCAACTAGTCTTACATCTTTGCTTTGCAAGTGCTATATCTGTCAAAAAAAAAAACTTCGACCTTTTAGAACTTTTGGATTAGATCAAGAGATATGTGAAATGATCATGGATGTCTCTATTAATTAGGGCTAGTTCTGATTTTTAGTGGTTGCAGACGCTGACGATGGGAACAAAGAAGGGTTAATTCAATACTCCATTCAAATTATGAGACATTTTTGGTTTTTTTATATACATGTAACTTTTGTTATGCGCTTAAATATACACTACGTCTAGATACAAAATAAAAAGCAATGCATCTAGAAAAAAACAAAATATCTTATAATTTAGAATAGGAGTACATGGATTCACTAATCTATTCACTCCATTCCAAAATAAGTGCACATCTCTCACTTTGAGGAGTCAAACAATTCTAAGTTTGATAAAAAAAACTAGTGTTTATGATATCAAATAAATAATTAATCACATCATATATTTCATAGTAAACTTATTTAGAGATACAAATATTAATACTATTTTTTTTATAAATTTAACAATTTTGAGATTGGTTGACTTTCATGAAGCGGAAAGTGCATTTATTTTGGAATAGAGAAGTAAATGCTAGAATAGCATGTTTTGTATAGGAAAATTAATAAATCCTAATGTTAAGTCTTTTTGGATGGATGGAGTAACTAATGGACAAACATGGATACTCTTCTGGGTCACAGATAAGTGAGGTTTTAATGTGTCAACTATTTTAAACTTTAACTACTATATTTCTATATTAATTATATTATCAATAAACTTATAGCAGATAAATTTTTTAAAAACTAAAGTATCTTCCAAAACAACCATACTAGCATCACTTTAAACATTTAGGTTGAACACATAAATGAAAAATATTTTTTTAGTTACGATGTAGAACAATTGACTTAGGCCCTGTTTGAATACAGTAGGAACTAATATTCTACAATTAATATTGACTAACTAACTATTTGTAGCTATCTATTAGGCCTTGTTTAGTTCACACCGAAATCCAAAAAGTTTTCAAGATTCCCCGTCACATCGAATCTTGCGGCACATGCATGAAGCATTAAATATAAACGAAAACAAAAACTAATTACGCAGTTTGTCTGTAAATCATGAGACGAATCTTTTGATCCTAGTTAGTTCATAATTAGACAATATTTGTTAAATAAAAACGAAAGTGCTACAGTAGCGAAATCCGAAATTTTTTCAGAACTAAACAAGGCCTTAGTTTAGTTATGTTTGGATCCACTGTCTAAATGGTTGATATATTATGATTTTATTTATAATATCATTCTTTTTCTATTTATTATTGGTAGGACACATGGATAGAAGCAGATAGAAAGACAAAAGTGTCTTTTTGCAATATAGCGAATGTTATTAGTCAGGTTGAGATTATGTATGAAAATAGACAAAAACACGCAAAAAAAACACTCTGTCTTTGTTTATGCATTTGATCACCGGGGACGGTACCAGGATAATTAGAAACGGGAGCAAAAACAGAATGTGTGTGGAAATACAGAAACGAATAAATATGGACATGAACTTGAAAATTAAGCTAAAATAAATGCATACGGGAACCTACAAATTCAAACAGGTGGAGCCGCTCTGTTGTGTTTGCGGTGGATGAGAATCAGGTCTTGTTCAGTTTGTAAAAAATTTTTTTAGCTTTGGTTACTATTGCACTTTTATTTGTATGTAATAATTATTGTTTAATTATGAAGTAATTAGGTTTAAAAAATTCGTTTTATAAATTATACTCCAAGTTTGACTTTTTTTACTCCAAGTTTGACCACTCGTCTTATTCAAAAAATTTGTGCAAATATAATCAAATTTAAGTCATTCTTGAAGAAGAACTTTTATTAATAAACTAATACACAACAAAAAAAAGTGATATTTTGTGCAAAACTTTGAATAAAACGAGTGGTCAAACTTGATATTAAAAAAGTCAAAAGACTTACAATTTGGGATGGATTGAGTAGTTAAACTGTGTAATTAGTTTTTATTTTTATTTATATTTAATGCTTGGACACTCGGCAGCCGCAGGCGCGCACCGCCGCAGCCGCAGAGCCCTGCCCAAACGAATCACGTCCGTATGATCAAAAGCAAACCATCCGTGGACCCATTCAAAACCGCCCAGCCAGCTCAGCACATCGGGCAGATTAGTCGACTCCATTTCGCTTCCCCGTCCAGTCCATTCCTCTTCTCACCTCCCCTCCCCTCCCCTCCCCTCCCCCGGCGGCCCTTTTCCCTTCCCCGTTCAAAGAAGCTCGCAGCAGCCGCCGAAATCCAGCGGCAGTCGAGGATGGCGGCGGCGCCGCCGCCGGACGGGCAGGAGAAGGTGATCGCGGCGGCGCAGCACATCGTCAAGTCGCTCGCCAGCTCCAAGAACGCCGCTGACGACATGATCCGCATCCTCTCCGGCTTCGACAACCGCCTCTCGCTCATGTCCGACCTCTTCCCCCCTCCTCCCCCTTCCGCCGCCCCCGTCGATTCCATCCTGGAGGCGGACGAGGGGACCTCCCAGGGGGACGGGGACGACCCCGACGAGGACGACGCCGTGGCCCGGGCCGAGGCGAGGTGGGACGCGGCGGCCGATGTGATCGAGCGCTGGGAGTCCCCCGCCGCTGGGGACGCGCTGGTGTTCGACTCGCGTGAGGATGCCGAGGAGTACCTCGCCGCGGCCGCCTGCGTCGCGGGCGCGCCGGGCCCGCGCGCCGATGCCGCGCTGCAGGCCGCCATGGCACGGCTCGAGGACGAGTTCCGCCACCTGCTCGTCCGCGGGGCGCCACCGCTCGCCGCCGAGGACCTCCAGGCCTCGCTCCTCCGCCGGCTCTCGCTCACGGTGCCCTCCTTCAACTCCTCCGCCGTAGACCTAGACTGCCCCTCCTTCGCCCAGCACCACGCTTCCGCCGCCGAGGGGGGAGACGAGCAGCAGGGCGGCAGGAGCTCCGCCTCCGACGACGAGATCTCGCCCTACCTCATCGCCCCGGACACCGTCAGCGCCCTCAGGGACATCGCCGACGTCATGCTGCGCGCGGGCTACGCGCCCGAGCTGTGCCAGGTCTACGGGGAGGTGCGCCGGGACACGCTCATGGAATGCCTCGCCGTGCTCGGGGTCGACAAGATGAGCCTCGAGGAGGTGCAGCGGGTGGAGTGGGGCGTGCTTGACGGCAAGATGAAGAAGTGGATCCAGGCGCTCAAGGTTGTTGTCCGGGGCCTCCTTGCTGAGGAGCGCCGCATCTGCAGCCAGATCCTTGCGGCCGACCCTAACGCCGAGGAGGAGTGCTTCACTGAGGCGGCCAAGGGCTGTGTCCTGCAGATGCTCAACTTTGGTGACGCCATTGCGATTGGGAAGAGGTCCACAGAGAAGCTGTTCCGCATCCTTGGTATGTATGAGGCGCTAGCTGAGGTGCTACCAGAGCTTGAGGGTTTGTTCTCCGGTGAGGCAAAGGATTTCATCAAGGAGGAGGCTGAGGGAATACTCGCGCGGCTCGGGGATGCAGTGCGAGGCACGATTGAAGAGTTTGCTAATGCCATACAGGGAGAGACTTCTCGGAGACCACTGCCTGGTGGGGAGATCCATCCCCTTACCCGCTACGTCATGAACTACGTGCGGCTGCTTGCGGATTACAATGCCTCGTTAAATAAGCTTCTGGAATGTTGGGATACTGAGTTGACTGGGGTTGATAATCCAAACATGACTCCATTGGGGCACTGTGTGCTCATGCTGATCACACACCTACAGTGCAAGATTGATGAGAAATCGAGGCTGTATGAGGATGAGGCGCTGCAGAACATATTTTTGATGAACAATCTGCTGTATATTGTACAGAAGGTGAAGGATTCAGAGCTCAAGACATTGCTTGGTGATAACTGGATTCGCAAGCGTCGTGGTCAGATAAGGCAATACTCTACAGGGTATCTCCGGTCGTCATGGACTAGGGTTTTAGCTTGCCTGAGAGACGATGGGCTTCCACACACAATGGGTTCATCAAGCCAACTCAAGGCTGCACTGAAGGATAGATTCAAAAACTTCAACTTGGCCTTCGAGGAGTTGTACAGGACACAAACATCATGGAGGGTTGTGGATCCTCAGTTAAGAGAAGAGCTGAAGATTTCCATCTCCGAGAAGGTTCTTCCAGCATACCGTTCATTTGTTGGAAGATTTCGGGGACAACTAGAGGGAGGGAGGGGTTCTGCAAGGTATATAAAGTACAACCCTGATGATTTGGAGAACCAGGTCTCAGATTTTTTTGAAGGGAGAAAGCCGAATGCTTGATGGTCAAGGTGAGTGCTAACTCCCAGGCTGTATTCCCATATATAACTCAGACGTATTATTGACCTTTTCATTTTTCTTGCTTCGTTGAAACTGTAAGAGCATGGTGGTGCCTTGGCCTTCATTTTACAATTAGCCTCAGCTATTTAGTTTTTACAGAAATTGTATCTTTAGATTACCTTATAGTTACAATTTCTAGTAATTGTAACAGCTAGTATTTGTAGTAGTTTTCTAGTTTAGTAGGCAATGTTTGTTGTAGATTCTTCACTAGTTTCTAGTTCTTGTATTTAACTGAGTGATAGGCTGATAGCCTGCCATACCTCAGTTTGACAATAATTTGCTAACTCTTATCTGGACAATCCAAAAAATCTCCTAGAGAATTGAACATTTAGTCCTATGATATGAATTGCCTCTAGCTGTTTGTCCTAGCTGCCTTATTCTCAGAAGAGCACGTGTTTCTTGTGAACCCAGCACTTGCAAACATCATGTTAATTGAGAACCACAGTTTATCCTCTAAGATATCCTTTCACATTTTAATCCCTTGAAAAGGAGAATACCATGTTAGCTGAGAAGAACAGTTTAGCCAGAGCCCTGCACAATTCCTTTAAAACACTGTTAATTTCAGTTGTGTTTCATGTGTTTTTGAAGATAATATTGGCATGGTATATTGTCCTTCATAGATTAGTTATGATCATGGTTTAAGACAATTGCAAAGTTTATGAAGGGGTGATTGTTTTTCTTCAAATTCTATCACTTATCGACTTATCGTTCCATCAGTCTGAACAAGGAACTCACTATTATGACTCTTTTGATGTCCAGGGATGTCCATATCAACTATGCAACCTCAAGACCCATGCAAATTTTGATGATGCTAGTTCCAAGTCCCCCTCCAAATTTCTTGGCACTATACTGTACAGGGAACTTGACCTTCAAACATCTTTTGACGGTCTGAAGATGGAAATATAAGCTTCTCCTGAACTGACAGAAACTGTGTGAACTGCAAAGCAACCTGAATTGAATACTTTAGCTTAGCTTGTCATCCTTGATCCTGTCAGGGTGAATGGTGACATCATTGAGGCTTGCACATGGAATTATGACAACTGCATCTGCCATGAGCTGTGTAATTGCAATTCTTACATTTTACCCTTCTTTTGTCGATTGTAACATCTCATGGCTATTGTTTGACTTCAAAATGTTGATGCTTGGCACTTCTATGTACAATCCTACCAGCAGTTATGTTCACATTTACCTTATAATGTGTTGTAGCCTTCTGTTATATTCATTCGTTAATGATAAACAAAACATATAGTTTATGTGAATGCTATTGGTCCTGTTGTCTTGTCAATCTCTGATCGTAAAAGAAGCATTTTCATGATGGTTTAAAATGTTCTTAAACTTATCAGTTTGTAAACTCTGTTTATCCAACTTGGTGTCATTTGTTTTTTGCACATTTGTTATCTAATAATTGTTAATTGGAAACTTTCGCTTATTCGTGTAGTTTGGTACTTGTTTTTTTTCCTGCTCTTGTAGACCACTGAGGCACTGACCATACACAGAAAACTTGTGATGTTTGAGGAAATAGCTGATATAGTAGAATAATAACCTGTCTAATAATAGTTTCTTATATTGCCTAATGCACATATACATGTTAGAGATTTGTAGTTAGGGGGTTATCTCCAATATAAATAGGACGTGAAAAGAGAACCTTTTTAGTTTGTGCAGTAAATTGATATGAAAAATTCTGAACAGAAGGATAAAATGTGCTTCATAGATTCAAGCTGTTGAGAGTAATCAGTGAGAAAATTCCAACAGATGATAAACCACAAAATCTTAAAATCTAGGAAACCTTTTTTTTGGTTGACAATAAATTGATATCGAAAAATCTGGGGGGAAATAAAGAAAAGATGTGCTTAGTAAATTTAAACGTTCCATTGTAATTAATGAGAAGATTCTAGCAAATGATAAATAAAAACAAAATGAAAGGGGAGAAAGAGGAATGATATCTTTAACATAAAAGTTGTTGTCATATTACATGGAATGAAACTTGAAAGCCCTTTGGATTTAGCAATAAATAAAAAATGCCAGGTAAAGTGGAGATAAGCAATAAGCTTGTAGTACTACCTAGTCCCAGGAACAGGATATTCCAGGCATCGAACTTGTTTAACATAAACATGAAAAGAGACACACATGGAAGCATTAGGACAAGCTATCATTATTCATCTACATAAGTGATAATTATAGACGAAGGAAGCTCACTAAAAATTTATGGACACTAGAAATGGAAAGTAAGTGTACCAAATTCTACAGAGAAGGGGAATAAACAGAGAGCATGGTAAAAAAAAAGATTTCCTGATCTGACTAAACTTTTTCAGACCCTGCTATTCGATGGTAGAGGGATAACACCATTGAAGAAGTCCCCAAAGTAGCCAGGCGGTTCATACACCAACTTGGCGATTATATCTCTGAGGGTGATCAAGCCGTCCAGGTTCCCTTCCTCGTTGATCACATAGATCCTCTGCCTCTTCTCTGCATCCAGCTTCAGTATTATGTCCTTGATACTGTCCCCTCTACTGCACGTTATGATGCTCATTTGCCTTTCGCCGGAGCTCTGCCTCGCATTCGCGATGAATTTTTTTGCTGTTAGGGTCCTGCAGGTGATAATTGTTAACCATACTTGCCTCTGAGATTGATGATGTTGCCATGTAAATAAATGAGTGCATATATATATATATATATATAAACCTGACCTGTAGTCTCTGTTTGTCTCCGATGCCGTTAGGAGATGCTTGACATCCTTGATCATTATGCTGCCTACCGCCCTGCCGCTATCATCCACCACCGGTATGCCTCCGACCCCTTTTCTCCTCATCAACCGGAAGGCCTTGAGAGCCGGCTCGTCCTCGCGAACCTGCCAATATAATTTCGCCGGATCATCACCGGCACCATTTTTGTCGACGGAAATCGGTGGGATTCTGAATCAGGATTCAGGAATGCGTGGTGTACCTTGACGATCTTGCTGAGCCTCATGATGGGGAGGCCGATCTCGGAGAGCGTCTTGGTGCCCCACTCCTCGAACCAGAGGAGTCCGACGCACTCAGAGAGCATGTGCACGACGGCGGCCTGCGTGATGATGTTGCTGATGGTGCCCTCGCCGATGTCCACCACGGGCAGGCTCTTCATCCGGTACTTGGACAGCAGCAGCAGCATGGTGAGGAAGGTGTCGGAGCTCTGCAGCGCCAGGAACGGCGCCCACCGGAACGACCCGGAGATGTCCTTCACCTTCGTCTTGTTGAACAGGTCCGACGACGGCAGGGCCCCGAAGACTTCCGCGATGGCTCCTTCAGACTCCGCCGCCGCCGCCACTTTGGACGCGACGGCGGCGGCGGCGACGGCGCCCTCCAGCGTGACGGTGCCTAGCTTCGCTGCCAGCTCGTCGGCGCCTACGTCGTCGGCCTTCGCCGCGGCTTCGGACTGGTGGAGCAGCCAGACGGCGATGCCGGCGAACTCGACGATGCCGATGTAGCGGTCGATCCAGCTGGCGTCCTCGGGCGCGTCGACGTTCCTGACGGGCGCGCTGATGATCCTGTTGCGGGACAGGATGTCGACGGCCTCGGCGAGCGTGGCGTCGGAGGGGATCTCCACCAGCTGCGCGCCGTCGAAGGTGTGCGGGAAGGACGCGACGGGGATGCTGTCGAAGCAGCTGTTGAGCTTGTCGCCGTGGCTCAGCTGCCGCTGCTGCACGTCAAGGCTGTCCCAGATGTCCTCCACGCGCATGCCGATCTCCGCCTCGGGGCTCCACGACCGCGCGCTCCCGTGCGGGGTCGCCTCCACCACCGCCGCCTCCGCCGCGAGCTGCTCCGGCCGCGTCCGCACCGCCTGCATGGCCGCCTCGCCTCTCTCTCGCTCGCTACGCGCTGCTTTTATTTGCCGGCGGGTGCTTCTGCTTCACCGCGCCACGTACACGTACTGTTTCTTCTTCTTCTTGCTGCTGCTTTTCTTTCTTGATTCATTCATTCATGCGCTAGCCGCTAGCTAATCTGTGTCCATGCCGATCACCAGAGCTATTTTGGTCCATCGCTTCGCTTGAACCCGACAACTGAGGCGCGCGCGGATCTGAGATAGTCAGATGTGTCGCTCCTAGCCATCGGCTTTCGCGGGGTCAGGAACGCCCCTCCAGGCATGCGTGCTATCCTGCGTCTCCATCTCCATGCACCAGGGGATGTTAGCTGCTTCGCTAGTTAGCTTAAGGGTGTTTGGTTGGTAGTTTAATAAGTCCTGTAGTATTTTGGTCTTATTGAGCAATTAATTAGTATATAATTATGAACTAATTAGGTTTAAAAGATTCGTGTCGCAAATTACTCTCTAGCTACGTTTTCGTAAATAGTTTATATTTAGTACCTCATGTATGTGTTTAAATATTCGATGTGACGGGAGTTAAACTTTACTGAGAGCAACCAAACGAGGCCTTGAAGCAACTCCAACCGAAAATGCAAGGATTTAGCCTAGCTAACAGGGTCTGGTTATTAGTCTTTCCATTCTGTATTATAAGATATTTTGGTTTTTCTAGATGCATACATGTTTATGTACTTATTAGATATATACTCTACCTAGTACATACTTCATCTGTCTCAAATTATAAGTCATTTCAAAAAATTTGGAAAGTCAAATTATCTAAAATTTGACTAAATTTATATGATAATTAAGATAATAATATTTAGGCCTTGTTTAATTTTGCAAAATTTTTCAGATTCCCCGTCACATCGAATCTTTAGACGTATACATGGAGTATTAAATATAGATAAAAATAAAAATTAATTATACAGTTTGGTCGGAATTGACGAGACGAATCTTTTGAATCTAGTTAGTCCATAATTGGACAATATTTGTCAAATACAAACGAAAGTGCTACTATTCCTATTTTGCAAAAATTTTTGGAACTAAACAAGGCCTTATTGAGCCAACTGGAATATTTATTCGACCAAAATTAGAATAGAGGGAGTACATAATAAAAGTAATATGTCTAGAAAACTAAAATATCTTATAATTTAAAATATAGGAATATTTTTAAAACTCATCTCGCCTTTTATTGATAGGCCTGACGAATATTGTCGATCGGATCATCAGATCATTTACAAAACTAGAGAGGGCTTACCCCAATCTTAAGATGATCTGAGTCCCAAGCCAATCCCAACTGGACCAACTCATGAGCACAAAAAATTACATACACGAGGTCAAAAAGAAATTTGACCATGGACCAAAACAAAAGGCATGAAAATAGACGCAACTCCTTAAATAGGACACCACCTGAAGCAAGGTCGAAGTCTGACGATTTTAGATGACCAGTGACAAAAACTCAGCTTTCACATACACATGTAACCCCCTCGGCCTTTGCTGCTTTTAAGCCTACAAGACAAGCTTCTGCCTCTTCGCATACGTGCTGATGATAGATTTAAGTCATACTTTATTAATAAATCAAGTCATGATAAAAAAAATGATATTGTAAAGAAAAATTGAATAAAATAAGTGGTCAAACTTAGGCCCTGTTTGGCACAGTTTAATTTCACCAGTAAAGCTATTTTTTTAGAAAATAGTTTTATGAGCACTTTCTAGATAAAAGCTGAACTATTTTTAAAAAAAGTGTTTGGTAAAATAGCTTCACCAACTACTTCTTGCATAGACGAGAGAGAAATGAAGGAGAGAGCCGCAATAAACTATTTTTTTCAGCTTCATCGCAACTCATGTCTTTGTGAGAGAAGAAGAAAAACAACATTACTCATGAAGCTATTTTAGAAACAAGTGTTTGGCAACAAAAACAGCTCACAACAGCTTTATAAGCTGTTGTGAGCTATACCAAATAGGCTCTTAGCATTAAGAAAAGATCAAACGTTTATGATTTGTGATGGATTGAATAGTTTTTTTATAGAAAAACACAATATTGTTTTCGTTTATTAAAGAAGATCTGGAAGAGAGGACGATAAACGGGCCAGCGAAAATATGAGACGAACTGGGCCGTTTTCTTTCTTCTCCTAACATCGGAAGCCTTTGCCAACTGGGCTCAATTATAGTGCTTCAGCCGCTGAGCTGGGCCAAGAGATATTTTCCTTTCCCATTCAACCCCTTTCGCAAGTCAATCCCATCCCACTGTGTCCGTGTCGATCCACAACTCCTCTCATTCCCCATACAAGGGACTAGAGAGCCAGCACGCCACGTCCCCACCGCCCCCCACCGCTCCGGTCGTCCCCAAATCTAAGCGAGACGGGGCGCAGGGAGAGGAGAGCCTAAAACCCTAACCCCCCCGAATCGGATCCCGCCGCCGGAGCGCCGAACCCCCGTCCCTCGGCCCGCCATGGAGATGGGAGGGATGAGTGATGCGGAGCGGCTGTTCTTCTTCGAGATGGCCTGCAAGAACTCCGAGGCCGTGTACGAGCAGAACCCCAACGACGCCGACGTACGACCCATCTCGAGCTCTCCTCTCCTCTCCCCGTTCGTTTTCCCGCCGCTTGGATCAAACCCTGTACGATGTGATCCGGTTGTGTGTTCCTTGTGTGCGCGCAGAACCTGACGCGATGGGGCGGCGCGCTGCTGGAGCTGTCGCAGGTGCGGGCCGGCCCCGACGGCCTCAAGCTCCTTGAAGGTATTGCTTCCTCAGATTAGACGGTTCTTCTTGTTTTTGTTTGGGTGATTTGATGCACTACTTGTAGTTTTTTTTAGGATTTGTTCGTGAAGTGCCGGCTAATGATATTAGGATCTCAATGAGTGCTTTACAAATTCATAAATCCATAGTTCAATCCGCGTCGTCATATGTTAGGCCCTTATGGCGGTAGCGTTGATCCCTCTTAAGTCTTAGCCTTTGCCGATTGATTCACTGTGTTGCTGGCCCAGACATTTAGGAAATTTGTTGGCTCAGCTGCTATTATGCTCAGATTGATTCACTGTGTTGCTGCGCTGGTGCTGTTTCAATTAACAAGGATGGCTTTTGTTTGCTTGTTTTTTAGTCCTTTCCTTTTCTGTATCAAATGTTTTACGCTTGTTTCAGTGCTCTTTTGTCATAGTCATCAGTGTCATGGGTATTCGCTAAAAAAAATCTGATAGCATATTGAAGCTGTTACTGGAATTTGTTTGTGTTGGGTGTGGTGCATCCTTTCTACCAGAATCCGTGGCATTTTTTGAAGAATCAGCAGTCAGTTGTTACTAACAATTCAGGTGGCTTATATTGCTGATGTATCATCTGGGGACTGGTTTATTGCTTCCCAGTTTCTTTCTTCAAAGTGCTATTTTGATTGCTCACTTGTTATCCATATTTAGTCATATGCGAGATGCAGGTTTTCATACTTCATGAATGCCTGTTGTGTTGTGCTGTGACTATAGGATTTCATGAATGCAGATTCTCGTATTTCAAAGTGTTGTATGTTTAAATTTTATTAGTATTCAGAGTTCAAGTATAGGATTTCATTGTACTGTGACTGTGAGTACATCTAGGTTTCTGCCACTTTGTAGCTGTTAATGAACAGTGAAAGTGGTACTAATTGAGTGAGTGTTGTTGTTACAGATGCGGAAGCCAAGCTGGAGGAGGCACTGCAAATTGATCCCAACAAGTCTGATGCACTCTGGTGCTTGGGAAATGCTCAGACCTCTCATGGATTCTTCACTCCAGACACTGCAATAGCTAATGAGTTCTTTGCAAAGGCAACCGGGTGTTTCCAGAAGGCTGTTGATCTGGTATGTGTAGTCCGCTATTGTGTTAGCTAAATTCGAACACATTTACATTGTTCCTTTTATCTAGGCTGACCCATAGTCACAAAGTTCCTTTTATCTAGGCTGACCCATAGTCACTGTTTTTTCTTTTTCCATGCGGGGATGAGATTGTTTTTGTTTCTGTTTTCCTGGGACGAGGAACATGGCATAGTACCATGTTCCTGGTGATCCTGGCTGACCTGCAGACCTGTTCACGTGGGGCTTGAGCCACATGCAGTCAGGTTGTCATGCAAGCATCTGGAAGAATATCAATAAAAGAACTTTGATATTGTCTTTTTCTTTCAAAA
The DNA here is from genome assembly GCF_000003195.3 of Sorghum bicolor. Lineage (NCBI taxonomy): Eukaryota > Viridiplantae > Streptophyta > Magnoliopsida > Poales > Poaceae > Sorghum > Sorghum bicolor. The sequence continues at coordinate 71,293,441 of NC_012872.2, forward strand.
AACTTCCATTTCTGCTGCAATGTCGGGTGCAATTTGGTTTGACTGTAAACTAAAGTTCAGACCTGCTATTTGTAGGAACCTGCAAATGAGCTGTACAGGAAGTCTTTAGACTTGTCAACGAAGGTGGGTTCTTTTCTCCTTTCTGTTCTGTAGTATTTTCATGTACTGATTCCTGGAGCCTCTGTGCTACAGAGGCTAAATTAAGCTTATTTTCTTATTAATACTGGGTTTGAGATTCCAATAATCAGTGGTGCTGTTTGAGCTTGTCACTATTTAGTTTTTATATTTGTTACAACTTGCAATGCTAAAAATCGATTTTGACATCTTCAACAATCAATCTTTTACAGTATGTTCAATCATGCTGTTATAAGTGGTTAGCGATAATGCATGTGTATCATTCTAGTGACATTTGCTTCCAATTATCTCAGGCACCTGAACTGCATTTGGAGATCCAGAGGCAAATGGTTTCTCAAGCAGCGACACAAGCATCCTCAGCCTCAAATCCAAGGGTACTCTACCTTATCTTGTTCCTAGAAATCTTGTTCCTAGAAACTACTTAAACGTTTGTCAGTGTGGTCTCAGTAAAGTTTCATGTTGTTTAATATCTACCATTTTTTGTATTTTCTACCCTTTTATTTATTACTACTATTGGAGGCTCATGAAGTGGTTTAGTATGTAGTTTATCCCAAATTTGTTGAGCATGAATGGCCTTTTTGGTCCAGCTGATTTATTAAGCATTCCTTAACATTGGTTGCCTGGTTGGTAATTCAGTATGTTCCATATTTTCAGACATTAATGAAGACGCTTGCTAGTTTTGTATGAACAAAATGCATTGTGGACTGTTCTATGACCACAGTTAGCATGATAATGAGATCTTTCATGAGTAGTCTGTTCCTTGATGATTTTTTTGTTTATACACTGTTCTCATTACAAGTAAGAACATTTAAGTGGCATTTCTACTGTATACTGTTATATCTGGAATATTTGTGCCCCTGTTTTCTATAGTATAGAAAATTTCTGTTTGATTTGTGCACTATAACTGGAATGTGGCAGAGCTAAACCAGTTTTTGGCATTTTGTGGTTTGCTGATTTCATATGATATATGTGGTTTGGTGCATGCCTTAGCCTATGTTTTCTACCCTATTGAAACTGACAACATTATGCTTTGCAGCAATCAAGGAAGAAGAAGAAGGATAGTGACTTCTGGTACGATGTTTTTGGATGGGTGATCCTTGGCGCTGGCATTTTTGCTTGGGTTGGATTGGCAAGATCAATGCCTCCACCGCCACCACCGGCCAGGTGAACTGAGTCGGCTGTCAAGAATGCTTTGCAAATGATGGCACGCCTATGTTAAGGTGCCTCAGATATGAATCTTGCTAGGTGATAGTTTTGTATGGAGAGGAGAGAATGATGTTTCCATACGGTTTGGTCAAATTTTCATGCTTGTTCCTTCTGAGAGCCTCGAGGAGGTTTCTTTTATAAGCAGCATAGGCTGCTGGATAATTTTGTACTTGTTTACCTTGATACCGTTTCGAGGCTAAAACCATTATGTTGCGACATTTAGTTTTGTTGGTTATGATACTGGATGTTCTCGAATGGCACCATGCATAAAGTGGCATCACCACGAATAAATGTATGTGTTTGTGTTTTGACATACTGCGACTGCGAATCCTACGAGCTATAGCAATAGAACCAGCCTCCAAATTATGAGATTGTAGTGCTAAGTATTTGTTCTCGCTTTTGTAGAAGGGCTCGCCCTGTCCAAAACAATATGACACTTAGGCTATTTGTCATCTATTTTGGGAGGCAGTACTTCACAGCATAGTTAAGTTCACAGGCTAGGCTTACTGTTATGACACTTGGCGTTGCCATCGCAGTCTCTTGATTAAACTGCAAGTATGTGTAAGTACGACTTGTTCTCAGATTTAAGATACTACTACTACTACTTAACACGTTAGTTTCACACAGACAGCTGCGTAGATTTTCTTCTTTTTAAAAAACAAATAAAAAAAGTTTAACCGAGACCAAGGTTGTTTTCTGAAATGACAGAGCATACTGTACGTCTGTACTGCCTTTTTCCCGTTATTGGTCGAATCCTGTTGAGATTCGAGATCCAGGATCTGACTGTTTACCAGCCGCGACTGACCACATGACGTAGTACTACTAGTGCTGACTGCTGAGTGTTGTTAAGTCGTGTGACAGATCCAACTATCCCCAACTTGACGCTGTGACAGACTGACCATGGTCGGGTCCGGTGGTACAGTAGTGCTGAATCGCGGACCAGCTCCATCGGTTCGTTTTCAGACGACGGCACGGCACGGCACGGCACGACGCGATGCGCGCGCGGTCGGTGTCGGTCTCCGTCTCCACCCGATCGATCATCAGTCAACCACCCACCTGTTGACGCGGCCGCGCGCGCGTCTCAGGTCTCCCGGTAGGAGGCTGGGGCTCGGCCGCCGCACATGCCGCCCGGCGCGGCGCGGCGCGTTTTTCCTGGTCGCCGCCGCGTGGGGTGGGGGGGACCCTCCGCCCTCGGGCCTCCCCGTCGCCGTCCTCCTCCGGCCCCGTCACATAAAACCCCGGGCCGGCCCCGGCCGCGGCCGCAGCGCAGGCGTTCCTGGCGGGTCACGAAAAGCTGGCCCTGGCCCATGGTGCGTCGCGTCGTCCCGGCCAGACTCCCGGGCGGTGCCGGTGGCTGTCACGCCACGCCACGCGCCGGCTCGAGCGGGCTGATGATGGGTTGGTGGAGTTAGGCCTTGTTCAGTTCGCAAAAACATGTGAAAAACGGCACTGTAGCACTTTCGTTTTTATTTGACAAACATTGTCCAATTATAGAGTAATTAGGCCCAAAAGATTCATCTCGCGGTTTACAGATGAACTGTGCAAATAGTTTTTGTTTTCATGTATATTTAATGCTTCATGCATGTGCCGCAAGATTCGATTTGACGGAGAATCTTGAAAAATTTTGCGAACTAAACAAGGCCTTAACTGCAGGTACCGGCCACGTCTCCTAGGACCTAACTCACGTCCACTCATGGTCATGGACGATGATGGATGGACGCCGTCGCGTGCAGCCGTACAGCAGGGTGCAGGTGCAGACGTGCAGTGCGTGCGTGCACGTACTCCTGGGCGGCTGGGCCTCTCCCTCCTCGCCCCCATCCAGGCAAGGACAAGCGCGTCTTCAAGGCGCGCTGGAGCCATGTCGATCGATCGGGACGTAGTACGTGGTGGTGGTAGGGATGGCCGGATGGGCACGGCCACGATGCTTCCTCCTCACGCCTGCTACTTCTACTTTGCATGCGGGCGGCGCGGGTCGGAGGAGGAGCAACAGTACCAATGCAATGCAACCGCGGCGCGCCATGCATGGGGCCGGCCTCTAGCTCGCGCATGGATTGGCACATGCATGCTGCCCTCGTTCATCACCACCCCACGGCCGGTCCATGCATGAGTGCGTTGCAAGCAGCGTCCGGGACGGGAGCCATGAGCTGAGTGGTACACTGTACGTGGGAGGGACGGTGGTAGTGATGAATAGTAGTGACCGATCGATCAATCCATGCATCCCCCTGCCTGCCGGCCTGTTGGGTGTTGGCCGGCTGCTGCTGCTGCCTCTGCTGGACTCTCAACTCACCTCACTGCACGTGATCGAGTGACCAAGCAAGCCAAGAAACCAAGGACCATCCATGCATGGCCGCCATCACTTCGATCCACCAGCATAATACTAAATTGATTGCATGCGTTTTTGGTCAACAAACACCGGGGTAGACTAGACTGTATGGGATTAAACTCATGCGTCACTATAATGCATGCAATGCAATGCAAGAGGCCCGGCCGGTGGTTCCTTCAGCTGGACGTAATGCTACCTTGTGCATATATATATATATATATATATATATATATATATATATATATATATATATATATATATATATATATATATATATATATATATATATATATAGAGAGAGAGAGAGAGAGAGAGAGAGATATACACATATCGTCGCACGCTACATAGTACAGATCTTGACACCGCCGTACGTTGCTGGGTCCCCTTTTGCATTCTTGGTGTCGTCTGTGTGGGAGCCGCTAGCAATCGATCGATTTCATTTCATTTTCATCCCTCTGTGCTGTGTTGACCAGGCGATCGAGGGGGCGAGTCAAAAAACACCAGACGGCCGAGCTGGAGTAACAGGGCTCCTACACCTACAAAAGGCTACGACTACGAGCCTACCTTGCATGCATGCGGCAGCAAGCGGCCAACAAGGCGAGGGCCGGTACGGTGTGGACGATCGACAGAGACGACCCCGCGGCGGTGATGGTGTTTTCCGCTGCCACGCCATGGTGCACTGCACCCGCACCAGAACCCAAGCTGCTTCCATCATGCAATGCAGTGCATGCCACAAACACACACAGATAATTGAGAGAGATGAGCTGCTGAGCTGAGCCGATCAATGTGGCACTACACATGACACATGTAGCAGCAGCTACTAGTGAAGATGGATGCTCACTAGTCCTACATGGCACTATGGGCTATTGCATCTACATGGCACTGGCTGTTGCATGATTTGCATCAGGCAGGCAGCTGTTGTTGTCCTGCTGCACCAATCAAATCCAGGGAACAGTGATTTTTCCCTTGTGATCAGGGTACTGTAACATACACCACCGCCGGCCACGCGCACAGCACAGCTGCTTCCCTCGTCTCATCATCCATCCATCCATCTGCCCTGGCCCCCAATGGAATGCAAGGCCCCGGGCAGCAGGCAATAGTGGTATTAACTGTGGATCTTGCTACAAATGACAGTTGCAGCGCATGTGAGGCGCCATCATTTCGTTTCGATGAGACGATGTGAAGGAAGCTAGCTCTCTCTATCTAACCATCCATCAGCTGTGAGGCCGCTGCAACTGCAAGCATGCATGCATGTGAGGCCACACGGCCTTTTTGGACGGCCGTGCATGCATGATTAACTCCAATCCCTGTGTGTGTTTTCTCTTCCCTGAAACGCAAAGCCATGCACCTGTAAGCAAGCAACTAAGCACATGTGCAGTTATTAACATTTACTAACAAGCAAGCCAGTAGGCAGACAGGCATGCTGGTGGCCCGGGCAGCAGCAGCAGCAGCAACAACAACAATAACATTTGGTCATGCATCCATGCTGCATGAGCATGGGCATGAGCCGGCTCCCCTTTCCTTCAGTTGTGCTCTTCTTCCCCCCCAGCTGCCGGCCGGCCTGCTTTGGCTGAGATAGCAAGGAAGCTGATTAATTGGACAGCAACAGGTAGATGCCCTTGACTTGAGTGTGTTGTTGTGTGTTCCTCTCATCAGTTGCATAATTGCATCCTCACATTGCATTGGGTTGGGACCCCTGATGAACAACAACAACCTATGTTGCCCTAGCTAGCTAACTACTCTCCCTCCATGTCTCGCTCTGTCAGCAGTCACCACCAGTCACTAGGCTACACCTGTTAGGTGACAGTGGCACAAAACGCCCTAACCAACTAACCCTCGGCGCCACTTTTGGACTTGATGCGTGTCCTCTGCCTCACATGCGCCCTGCAGAGCTGCAGCTGCAGAATTGAGCCGGCTATTTTTGCTTGGTTTTTCTAAAATTGAACATGCAATTAAAGTGAGAACGCCTTATAATTAATTAAACCACCGAATTCGTTCTCTGCGAGTTTTGTTGATTATTAGTGGTGGTTAGTCTTTGATGTGATAAGCCTTGTGTTGCTCGCCGGTCAGGGGGGAGTTGTAATAAGTAGGCCTTGTTTGGAAATGGCTGCATTTCAACCTGAAGCCAGCTCCCAATAAGTCTAGGCAGTGTCAAATCAGGTTGATTGTTAGGGCAAAGCCGAGGTTCATTTCACACTGGACTTGATTGGATTGAACAAGAGCCAGAAAAGTCATAAAGAACTACACTCCCCGCACCCTAACCTCTCTGTCTTCCAGTTTCCCATGACAGCACACTCCAGTTGATAATAATGGTATGCAGGTCATTTGAATTGCCCAAGCAACAAGGGGGGAAAAAACAGACAATACGTGGAGTTTGCCGCGTCGTCCCCCGATGGAGCGAGCAGACACACAATGCAAGGACATGCATGCACGTTTATGCATGGGCTCGTTTCGTCCAAAGCTAGCGCAAATTAAGGTGTCGTGCATGCCAGCGATTCTCTTGTCCGCAATTGGAGAGCAGCTTGCTAAATTAGCATCACCAACCAACCGGAACCTAGCTAGATGGTGGCTAGATCACAGGTAGAAAGTAGTAGTACTGATGATTGGGATCTCGTCAGGGTCAGGCAGAAAACTCTAAAAAGGCAGCTGATCTGCCCTCACGATCCATCGGTTTCGTGCGCTCTAATCCACCCCTCGCCTCCGTCCGCCCTGCCGGCCGGAGCCACCGTACTAATACGTCGTGGTGGTGCCCCGCCCCGCGGGGAGACTTCTCGGCGGTCCACGGATCACGCGGCGGCCGGAGAGGAGACCCCACGCACGCATGTGGTGGTCGGAGTTGGTCGATCGGCCTGCCTGAACCTGAACCCGAAGCAACCAAAACGCACCGCACAAGCCAACAATGCAGAGGCCATGCATGCAGAGGTAGTAGGAGCAGCTGCATTCTCAGTTTTACATTTAAGTATGGATATAATAAACAGATATCAACATTATCACATGTATCTGAAATTAAGTATCTGAATATGTGGTTAAAGGCGATCAAACAGATAGATACTGAACATTTTGATCAGACAGTCGACCAGAAAATTAGTTTAAAGGCGCTGCGCGTCTTCTGGGTCTTTTTGTTTGAAGCGGCGATATTGATGTGTGGTTGGCCGGGTTAGGGTAGGCGAGGAGGAGCGGCGGTAGATCAGTCATCGGTACTCTTAAGCTAATGACGCAGTACAGTCAGAGACTAGGACCTTAGGTAGCCCTCCTGCTGCCATGGCAAGTCATCGCAAAGGTCGTGGCTTGCACATGAGTTAGGTGGGTGTTGGTTTCCGCTGATCGTGAGGCCTGTTCCAAGAGTTAGGTTTGCTTCCATCTCATGCATTCTGTTTTCAGAAACAATTAAGGCATTGCACTGCACATGGATGGATCAGACAAATATAGTAAGTAGGAGTACTACGACTGTCGTCTACTACATGTGTACATCTACAAGGGGTTCTGCAAAAGTACGCATGATCAACCTAGTAGTATACGTCAAGTAGTAACTCGTTTATTTGTATTCTCAAACCAAATAAAATCCGTTAGATGATAGTAGTACTCCTACATAAATGGGCCCTCAGTGTCCATGTCCCCCCTGGCTGTGCGTCCTGCGTTGTACTACAGTGCGTACACCAAAACACAAACATAAAAGCGATCCGTGTGCAGCTGCAATCAGGTACTACTATACACGTACTCTCGGTCTCTCACTCTCACTACACAGAACAGCCGTCTGACGTATGAGCTGCTGCTCCTTGTAAAGCCAATCAATCCATCATCGTCCAGCCGGGGACGGGGCTGCCATTGCCATAAACAAAAGCAGCAGGAAGCACGGATCCGTGCCCCTGATTAAAAGGACCCCCAGAGACGAGATCTGTATTAAACTCCATCTGCTCTGCATGTCGTGGCGATGCATTCATGCACCACCGTACCCAATCATCCTCCAAGCCCTGATTACGCAAGCATGCAAAGCAATCCCCTACCTTAATGCGTGCTCTGATGATGATTCAAATGCTGCTGCTGATGCCTGTTGCGGTCATATCATATCATATCCGGCCGCCGCGCCCTTTTCAAGCTCAAGCTCTCACTGTTAGGTAGCTGTAGCTCTAGCACTAGCAGCTGATGCTAGAGTGAGAGTGAGAGAGGGTGTGTGGTCCTGCAGGCTGCTCCCGGTCGTCCTCCGGCGTCCTGCTGGTCTGAGCTCCGAGCAAGAGTCGTTCCTGTGGCTTTGACAACACGCTTGCTGTTGTGTTCAAGGCCGCATCTGCTTCCACGAGATGGATGTATCCATCCGCACACTGCAGCCATGCATGTTCACAAGAGGGCCAACTGTCCCCCAAATCAGTATCAACGTCACAGTTAACGTTCAATGAAAAAAACGGGCGGTGCCTTTTACCATCCTACTACTTCACCTGTATCTTACGACAGTACATTTCTATTCCACTTGTTTCAGGTTATTAGAAGCCGAAACGAAATTAGTGGAGCTGAAAACAAAGGTTTCATCGGCTCTGGTTTATGTTGAGAAAACGTGTATAAAAAGGGAATTGTAATCTGTTAGGTGCTCGATTTCAGACGTGCACAAGGAGGAGGAAGGCGGTTACGCCGTCACCTGGCCGTTCCTTAATGATCAGGACACTAAAATATATAGGAAGCTGGTATAAAAATGACTGCATAAAATTCGTAGGAGGAGCCAAAATGGACCGGGGCTCCACCAAACACCATTTAAAAAAAAAAGAGAGATTTCCCGCTACTGCGTCAGAGCACAAGTGAAACGGGTTATTGTGCTGACCCAGTGACCTACCTACTCAGAGAAAGCAAAACTTGCATTCCTACGCTAGCATAGGTTAACAGAGAGGATGTCCTCTGTTAGTCCAGCCCTCTAAATCTAGTGACTGAATCTAGTTTTACATTGTGGCCTTGTTTACTTCCACTCAAAATCCAAAAACTTTTCAAGATTCCCCATCACATCGAATCATTATACACATGCATGGAGTATTAAATATAAATGAAATTAAAAACTAATTGCACAGTTTGGTCGAAATTTACGAGACGAATCTTTTGATCCTAGTTAGTCCATGATTGGACAATAATTACCACTAACAAACGAAAGTGCTACGGTGTTCCGAAAAAATTTCGTTGAGGAAGTAAACAAGGCCTGTAAAAAGCTCAAGTTAATTACAAGTATCTCTGTCGAACTAGATTCAGTCACCGTGCGCTCGTCACACTCAGATCGCCCGGCACGCGCCACCCATGGATCCCGGGCGGCCTGTGGATCGTCCCCAATAATTCACATTGGATATGAGCAAAGTTGGGTCGTGACGATCAAGCCAATGGCCTTCCGGCGGCCTTTCTCAATCTCAACAAGGTCGTCGACTACTTGCGTTGCGTGGCTGCTCTCCACTTGCACGTCTAGTGCCTTATGACTTGTTGGGAAATAAAGCAGCTTAGCTTAGCTTAGCGGCTTGATCCACACGCATGCACGTGCGCGTCGACGACCCCCCAACTCCATCACTGAAGCTGCAGCTGCGAGTGCCCAGTGGTGTGCAGCCGTCACCACTCCACTCCGGCCGGCGAGAGGAGAATGCCTGCTGCTAGTGGGCTTCAAATCCGAATAAAAAAAAGTCACACACTTGGTGCAATAGCTTTCGCCGCCTTATCTCAGCTCATGTCTTTGCGAGAGGATGAGAAAAACAGTTTCACTCATAAAACTGTTTTGAAAATAAGTGTTTGGTAAAAAAATCAGCTCACAACAACTCATGAAGCTCTTGTGAGCAACATGCCCTTTTTATTACTGCTTCTCCTTTTCTTTTTTGAAAAAAAAAGAGGGATAAAAGGTTTAGTCTATTATGTTGGCCTTTTGTTCTTCCCGTTGTGTCGTGCTTGAGGGATCGAATCTGAAGATGACTTTTTTTGTTTTTGAAAAAAGAAGATAGAGTGAGGGAGAGAAGCATTTGGAGAATCTCTAGTGTCTCTTTGACGAGCTCGTTCTTCCTTTTTACCCGTTTTTTTTCTATCCTCTTTCTGCTTTTGACTTGGCTTTATTTTTTTTATGGGTTTTGTTTGGACGAAATTATTAAAGGGAGGCAGTGAGAGAGGTGGGAGTGGGAAAGACAGAATGTGAGCAGATAGCGTGGATCCGATGGGGCAATGGCATGTGTGTGCGTGCGCCGATGCGATGCTTTTTCTTCTTTCAGGCCTTGGATTCCTTGTACTGCTCCCACTACCATCTGTCCCTTTAACCCCCGTCCCATTCCTTTCAATTTCACTATCAGGCCTTGAATACTTCCTCGTTGTGGGCTAGCATAGGGGGAGGAGCAACTTATAATTGTAATAAAATGCAAATGTTCAGGGATGGTTTGATTTTGTTTTTATAGTACAAAAAACAGATACATACAAGGGGATAAGAAACAGGACCATATCTCCTTTCAATTAATCCACTATATATTCCTCACACCAAGGAGCTTAACTAGTAGGATGGTCCCATTTCAGGCAAATATAATGCTGTATGCAACATCCATCAGCTCTCCCTGGAATGGATCACTGCCTAAGCCTTGTTTAGTTCCAAAAAATTTTTGCAAAACAGGTACTGTAGCACTTTTGTTTGTTTGTGACAAATATTGTCCAATCATGGACTAACTAGGCTCAAAAGATTCATCTCATCAATTCCGACCAAACTATGCAATTAGTTTTTATTTTCGTCTATATTTAATACACCATGCATGCGTCTAAAGATTCGATGTGACGGGGAATCTGAAAAATTTTGCAAAATTTTTTGGAAACTAAACAAGGCCTAAAGAGCGTGCCACGAGCAGCTGAGGAGGCTCCATTTGGGACGGACGTGGGAATGGACCCTCCCCCATTTGGTCTTGCTCTTAGGCTTAGCTAGCTCTGATGAGTGATGATTAATTATTACCCCACCCGTGCTCTTTTTGACCGGCCGTGGTTGAGGTGGAAGACGGGCCGGAGAAGAAGCAGCCGGTAAATTAGTAGACCTTTAAAAAAAGAAACAAAAGGGGGGAGAGGTAGGCTTAATTAACCGCAACGCAAAGGCGTCGATTGCACTTGCACTCGCCAAAAAGGTTTAAAAAAAAAGGGGCAAGGCCAAGTCCAGGTTTCACAGCTAGCGAAAAGCAGCAGGCCGGCGAAGGAGTCCATGATCAAAGTGATGAGTGCCCAAAAATCGCGTGACGCCTCTCGTGCTCCCAGTGGACTTTGAAGCCGAGCAGGAAAGGAATTCCCTTTCTTGGCACCGCTGCTTTCTTGTGAACCCCTGTCGTGCCCAAGCTAAGCGCACGAGTAAAGGCAAAGCAGGGAGACTAATAATAGGTGCCCCGCCGGCGTCACCATGCAATATGTGTTGTTGTTTACTCGTGCGTAAACCTCGATCGCTCGCGGTGTTTTCGTTCGCGTGCTTTCTTCGTCGCTAGGGCATCCCTGTCCGTCGTCCATGAAACAGCCAGTCAGGGTCATGCACAAGCTACCAGCAGCGTGATCCTGAATCCTGATGGATGCCGCTGGCTGGCTTCGAGTGTGTTTTCCAGTGTTTTTCGCCATGATTTTGCCACGCTTCCGCCCGTGATGGATGGTTATGGAGTTGGCAACAATGTTGCATTGGTGATGTATTAGTGATGTGACTCTCGGTTAGATCCCTCGTCGAAATCTACTACAAAACCAAAGTGGCCCCGGCCTTGGCTGACTCTTCTACGCGCGGTAGAGTTAATTTGAGTACAGTACAATAAATAAATGATGTTGCCAAGCAGCGCCGCGCGACGGATTTTTGACCGTTTATTCAATGCCTTCAATGCTCCGTCAGGGTTGATTGATTGTATTTATGGCAAAGAAAAAAACTCCTCCCTGTGTCGGATGACTCACCGTCAGTCGATCGCTCTATAGACTCAGAGAGTCTAACACAATTAATTACATATTATTTATGATATTTTACTTATATGACAATATATTTATTGAAAAAAAGGTAGGAGTCTTATTTAGACTCTAAATTCACATTGTTTGAGGTAATAAATAATTAGACTCTACGATAGAATCTGCATTGTGAGTGCCCTCCTCAGTACTACTGTTCTCTCTCCAACAAAAGAAAACGCTTTTGTTTTAAACCTATATAAATGCACAAAGAAAAATCAAGACATTTTAGTTGAAATTTGTAGTAGATATACTCCCTTTATTCCTAAAAGCTTCAACTTTTAAACTTATGTTAAATACAACTTTTAAAACTTTAACCGAATTTCTAAAAGAATATTGAGATTTATAGTACCAAATTAATACCATCAAATTAATACCAAATCAATACATCATAAAACTTTTTAGTTGAAATTTCTTTTTATTTGGGATAACTTAGACGCTAAAATATTTAATAAAAGATGGCATAATTAAAAAAGTAAAGACATATGGTATTCTTGTGCCAAGTGAAACCACCACCAAAAACTACTCACTCTGTTCTAGTATATAAGACGTAATCATCTTTGATTTAAAGATCAATAAATATATTTAATTTTGTCTCGTAACATCATTACTAATGCATCAATGTACCTGTGTCTAGAGAGACCACGTTTTATATCATGAGACATGAATAAAAAGTAATTATTCTAGATAGAGAGAATACTATTTTGAGGCAGGTACTTTGTCGGGTTAGAAAGCTAAAGGAGTAACTTCTCCGGTATTTGGGTTCAATGGTAGTACTTGTATTATTCCGATTGGAGTAATCACTTCAGGATCACGAGAGACTCTCTAGGAAAGTATACACATGTGTCTGGCCGTGATTCCAAGAAGATCACAAGATGCTCTCAGCTCTCATAATAATAAATAAATAAATAAATAAATAAAAACAAATAATATAACACCGTCGGTTCGGTAGGTCGTCCATCGCGGGCGGGTGCTGAACTGCTTGCTGCTCGGCCCTGCCGTGCCGTGCCGTGCCGATCCATCCATGATCCATGCATGAATCATGATCATCGGTCCCGTCCAGCGATCCATCCGATAACAGCGGACGAACTCATAAGACCATAATGCGCGTGGCCTGTCGGACGCGGCAAGCCATTGGGATTCTGGATTGGGGATGGCGTCTGCCCATCTTTTTTTATTTTTTAGTCTTCTTTCGAAAGATCTTCTCAAATATATCCTTGACGGAATGTTCTCAGGAAATATACCATTAGTTTGGCGTGGCGCCAACAGCATTTACGTTATTATCATTGGCATCAAACTGCTAGAACAAGTATTATTGTTCCAAAATAATTGACACAACTATATTGTAGTCCAACTGGTTAGTAAGCACCTAGGTTTAATCCTCTAGTGCTAGATTTTTTTTTTACTTAGTTATTGTTTCTTGTTTTATTGCTTATTAATATAGCAAAAAATTGATTATAAAATAATGAATAGTGTTCTCTCATATTAATAATAACTAAGTTTAGATTTTTTTTCTTTTATTAAAATGAAGTATTATTTTGTAATTTATTTATTTATTTTTGCTACATTATAATAAGCAAATTAAGTTTAGATTATTTTTCGTTTATATAAATACATGTTAATAATAACTTTCGTGTTCTCTAAACTTAGTTATTATTAACATGAGATAACACTATTCACTATTTTATAATTTATTTATATACAAGAAAAATTATCAAACTTAGCTATTGTTTCTTATTTTATTACTTATTAAATTTTAGCAAAAAATAAATTAGAAAATTGTAAATAGTGTTCTCTCATATTAATAATAACGAAGTTTAAATTATTTTTGTTGTTAGCTTATTAAAATAAAATAAAAAAACATACAACACTCAAGGATTGAAACCAAGAGTTTGAGCTAAGAAGTTGGCTTCCTAATAAATTGTACTACAATAAAGTTATGTCAACTATTCTGTAACAATAGTACTTGTTCTAGCGCCAATAACAATGGTGTCATGTTGTGTAATCTTGGTGCATTTATATTTAATATTTTATTCATATGTCGTAAGATTAACGATGAATTTTGATTTTTTTTTTTTAGGAAACCTGCTGCTGCTAGGAGCTGCGACCAGTATTCCTCTGGAGCGGCGGAGTACAGCAGCTAGGTGCCGACACCGCAGCGCACACGCATCGGATTCCCGATCTGCTGATCCGGCGTCATCGCGCAGCGCGGCGTGCGGTGTGCCAGAGGAGCAGGTCCATCGACCAGTCAGAGATCCACATCCACGCACCGGGTGGATGGGGTGGTAGTGGTACGTGCCTGCTGCAGAAAATTGCGCAGCGTTCCAGCCTCCAGCAGCAGCCACGGGGAGCATCACCGGCATTTCCATTTTCCTGCGCAGCACAGCAACATATCTTCCTTTTCAGCTCCATCCCGTGCATGCATGTACTAGTAGGACACAGCCAGCTTTGTCAACGTCCTAACGGCCAGTGAAGGCAGCTGGGGTCACGTGATGGACCGCCATTTCAGAATACCCTCTATGCAGCTTTAAAACAGTGCTAGATCAAACAGAGCTTAAGTTTAATCAAGTTTATATAAAAATATATTAATTATCATGTAGAAAAAGTAAATAAGTATCGTTAATTTATCCTGAAATATATTTTCCTAGTTTATCTATTTTTAGCCTGATATTATTTCATATAAACTTGAATCAAAATTAAGAAATTTTGGCTTGATTGCATCATTTTTGGAATTGAGTTAGGGCTAGTTAATTTAGTAGAGCTCTGGCTCTAACTCTTCTCATTGTTACGCATAATGTTCGCTAAAAATAGCTACAATATCAGTTTTGTTATGCATAGTTTATGCTAAATTTGTAAGGGGTCAAGAGAAAACATGATTTCACAGCTTCGCCCGCTCAGTAGGAAAACGAGTCAAGCTCCTTTGAGCTTCTTCGTTGGATCCGTTTCTTGGATGATTCCTGTTAAACGAGCTCTTAGTAGGAAAACGAGTCAGATTGGAGCTGCTCTCGAAGCCCTGTTAAACAAGCTCTTAATTAGTACTCTCAGTCTTGAGAAACAAATACAGTAGTACAAATGAAAGCGTTGAAGAAATTATATTTTTATTAGCTTAATTAGTTTCAGCCTAAATGTGGCATGATTGCCTACTAAAACTGGCACTACGGTTCCACCTGTCCCAGATGCAAGTTGCAGCGACCCTACACGAAAGCCCTTGGTCAAATGTCTCAACATGTAGTGCAGAATCATCTGTCCGCCGCTGCCTGCTAGCTGCTCCCTTTTCTTGCTTTTCCAATGGTTTGCTTGTTGCTCTCCGGCATCTGCCACATGATGGATGTGGCTCCGGTATTGGAAAACCATTGACAAGGAGTGATGGCAGCCGGGAAGAATATTACGCCGGCCATGATCTCATTTACATTGCTTACAAGCTATTGGAACTTCCGATTTAAATAAAACATGTATACGCTAAATCTTCCAAATGATATTATTCTACCCATCCAAATAAGCCTCTTAGGGTAGTCCTAATTAACTATAAAACATGAGACAGTTTTTATACTTGCCAATTAGTATACAGGCTACACATGGAAACTTTATTCATAATGCATACGGTTTCAAGTTCAAATTTTGTATCCAGCCACCTACGACCTTCTCTCCTATCATGAACTTATCACTGTTTTTTTGTCGTGTTCCTATGTAGACATAATTTCTTATATAAAAAGTTATTTTATCTCTATTCTTTAATTTCAGTGTCACATCAATATTTTGTTTACTTGACATCCTTATTAATACTATACTACGAAAATTAACCATTGCGACTGTCCTTAGGACAACCACACACTCTCCAATACCGCGCTTTGGCAAGTAGTATATGAGAGCCTACGTATGTTTTTAAAAGCTATATATATTATGAAAGGTATATGATTCATGATAAAAAAAAAGATAAATACAATATCTATAGCCTCATATTCTCAATATACATGTGTAGAACAATATATATTATCAAAGCTTCTAGAACAAAACGCGTGTCAATCCCAAATATAAAGTCCCAAATATAAGAGTCTTTGTTATGAGTCAAACTTTTTTTAGCTTTGGCCATTGGTGAATAAAAAGGCGTTTTGATGAATACTTCTAGAAGCTTTTGGCGGAAGTATTATACTTTGTTTCAAAGGAAATATTCTACACATGCTTTTGTTTTTGCTTTCCTTTTGTTATGACATATGCTAGTTTTTGCGTTGGTCAATTAGAAGTTTGTACTGGTATCATTGTTGTATATGTTGATTATTGAAGATGGACACAAGTTGCAGCGGGCACGGTACGTGCGCATGAACTCTGTTCCTACGCTTCATTCTGAAGATTTCCCCGGTGGGAGAAATGCATGTGTTTAGCTCAAGGTCTTCCAATTCCAATAGAAAAGAACCTACGGTCGGGCACTTTCATGTGACAACAGCGATAGATTATGGACAAAGTAGTACTACTACTCCTCTACTCCCTCCGTCCCAAAATAAGTGTCGTTTGCGCTTTCCAGGAAATAACTTTAACTAAATATATAGTAAAAACTATTAATATTTATAGTACATAATTAGTATCATTGGAAAGATCTTTAAGTCTAGTTTTTTAACAAATTTATTTAAAGACACAAATATTACACATATTTTCTACAAATCGAGTCAAACTTGTGGCACGAAAACCTAAAACGACACTCTTTTTGGACAGAGGGAGTAGGCACGAAGGTCAATTACCGGAAAAGTACAAGGCAACCGGCACACACGGCTCTCAAGAGATGCTGTCCCTTGGTAGGGCATTGACCATGGCAGCAAGAGATCATGGGAGCATCAGGCGTATTTAATCGGTCACTCGAGGGCTCTTGACACGAAGCAGCATCTATCATGATTGACTTTAAACAAAACCTAGTGTCAATTGCGCCTGGGGCCTCGATAGTGGAAATTCACGATCTTTTTTAGGCTGTGCCTCCCATTGTCTTTGCAGCGCTGCGGCCTAAAGATCCGAAAAAATTAGATTTCGTCACTGTAGTATTTTTGTTTTTATTTAACAAATATTGTCCAAATTTAGAGTAACTAGGCTTAAAAGACTCATCTCGTGATTTACAGACAAAATTATCAATTAACTTTTGTTTTCATCTATATTTAATGCTCCGTATATGTGACGCAAGATTCGATGTGACGGAGAATCTTAAAAAAGTTTTTAAGTTTTTTGGATGAACTAAACAAGGCCGTAGTACTAGTGCACTATCAGGGAAATTACCATGTTTCCAAGAGTCAAGACTGATATGTCACAAAGACTAATAAGAGGACACTGCATGTACCACCAATGTGTATTACCAACTCTTACAATGCATTGTACTATCATAAAATTGTTTCCTAGCTTACGGAAGACCACATTTTTTTTAAATAATCTTCGATATTGAGCCAAAGGTATAACTTGATTCTCTCTTTTGTAAAACTCTGTGGCATGCCAACAAAAAGTCATACGGCCGGGTTCCTAACGATCACGATACAATGAATTATTAGGAGGAACAAAGCTTAGCTTGACTATATTTCCATATGCATGGCCACAAAAAATGTTTTAGGGGCCGCAAATTGTACAGGCAGGAATGAATAAGCTTTTTGGCTCCGCTCTAAACAAAATCCGGTGAGCTCGATCCCAGCGAACCTACAAGCCAAACATATGGGCACATAAATAATTATGCTTACATTATATAAACATCTACGCATCCATTTTTAATGACATGTTTGCTTGACAGAAAAACCATAGTTAAAATATTCGTTAATTTAGTATGAGAGATAAACATTGCTAAATGGTTGACATATCTGATAGATAAGCTCAATCGAACAGGCTCAACTAATGAGAGCAGGGGAAGAGAAGACACAAAGGTTGTGGGAAAAAAAATTGGACATGAGACTCCCGTATGTGGCATCCTACAGCTAACCACTCTCGCAATAGAAGATCCACGTGTTATGCGTTCATTGGGCAGCCGTATGGTGCTGCATATGGGAGTCTCGTACCTGATTTTTTTTTTCAGAGGTTGTCAAGTGGAGGAAGTAAATCCATATATCCCATTATTTTTTATGAAGCACAGGAGGGATGAGCGCTTCACGTGAATGATTTAATATTTATTCTAAGCCGGTGGATGGAGTATGCACTGACACCAACAGTTACAATGACAGAGAGGTTAACCCAGCATAAAGTGGAGAACGAGATTACATTGGTAGATCAGCTCTACTCAGGCAAAACAAAATTGCTCCATAGTTCCACATGTTGAGTTAGGCGAGGTGCATCATCATTTTCTTAAGTTCTACGGCCCTATTATCCATTATAATTACTTTGTCCACCACTTGTTGCTTCTCCATGTAGACGTCCAACCCACAACATTCTTCAAGGAGGAAGCCACAACACCAAAGAAGCTTTCCCTCTTGATCTCCAAAATCGTTCTCGACAGCGAGTCATTTTTGCTCCCCGGACACAGAATCAGCCCAATTCTATACCGCATAATCAATTTTGTTCACCACGATATCCATCCCTTTCTGGCCAACGTTATGAAAACTTGTAATTTTTTTAGCTTCCATGAGCTCCAAAGAGCAGCAGAAGTAATAACTATGTTTAAATACGGTGGCCCTGTTTGGTTTTCCCATCCTAAAGTTTAGTCATTTAATGTTTAGATCTAGGACTAAAGTTTACGAGATGTGTGTCGCATCGGGTGTTCAGATACTAATAAAAAAATTATAATCCATTAGTAATCCGCTAGACGAATTTATTTAACCTAATTAATTTGTCATTAAACATGTTTACTATAGCATTACATGGTCCTTATGGACTAATTAGCCTTAAAAATTTCGTTTCCTAAAACAGTCTCAGTCTGTATTTAATACTCAATACATATGTCCAAACATACGATAAGATGAGGTGGAACCAATACTAAACTTTAATCACTGGGTGTTTGGTTGGGTGACTAAAAGAGGTCTTTTAGTCTCTTTTAGTCAGAGTGTTTGGCATCAAGTGATTGAAAAATGAGGTCCAATTTCTTGTAGTCACAATTTGGTGACTAGTTGGTTAAAGCCCTTCCCATTTAGTCATAGTGGTCGGTTAAAAACTAACTAAACCAAACTAGATTTAGATGACTAAACTTCAAAAGGGGCTAACCAAACGATGTCTCAGTACAAGCCACTATTTACCGACATAACTTAAAGGAATCACCAAAAGATCTTTGTTTGGATGTAGTCGAATTTTCACGGTGAATTGATCAACTACGTCCAAACAATGTCTAAATGAATATGAAAACCTCAGATAACACACACCAGAGCTGTTTAGCTTTGAGCCCACATCATCTTCATCGTGCCATGTGGATGTGGACGAGTTGCACGACGAAAGCACGATTCGCACACTTGCTCCACGTTTAAGACGACGAATAATAAGTGGTGAAATGTATACGCGCTAGGGTCCCACGACAACAACGAAAGCGTCGCCGATCGATCCATCCGTATTCGATTCCTCACCACCTTGCAATGAAATGAAATGTAACGTAATGTAATGTTGCAACCACCATATTCTGGCCTTGTTTAGTTCGCAAAATTTTTAGGTTTTGGCTACTGTAGCACTTTCGTTTTTATTTGACAAACATTGTCCAATTATAGAGTAACTAGGCTCAAAAGATTCATCTCACAAATTACATTTAAACTGTACAATTAGTTTTTATTTTCGTTTATATTTAATGCTCCATACATGCGACCAAAGATTCGATGTGACGGGAAATCTTGAAAATTTTTGCGAACTAAACCAGGCCTCTATTCCAATTCGCGCGCACGATGATCCCCGTTCCCCACAGCAGCTGATGTCCGATCCACTTGAGTTCGTTCCAGGCTCCAGTCCCGCACCCGGAAAAGTCAGCATGCATGCATCCCTGGATGAACGATGGACAGAGAGCGTGGGAGATAGATTTTGGTTGGACGTGCAGCTGAGGTTGAAAACCTGTCTGCGGGTCCGTGCACGAGAGCGACCTGTGGAACGCCGGGTGGCAGAGGTCACGCACAGCGCGGCGCGGCGCGACGACGAACGAAGCTGCCTGCCTGCCGGTCGCGAAACGACGCGGCGCTCGGCCGCCCCGAGCGACAGGCTACTGCGACTGCGACTGCGACTGCGAGATGGGATCTGCTAGGTTCGGATCACCACGCCGGCAAGGCCAGGAAACCTCATCGGAATATACTACGAGGGCGTACGTACGTACGCACGCACGCAGCGGCTCCTGATTGGCGATACGTGTGCCGCTGCAGCGCATTGAGCTGCCGCAGGTGTCGTGTCGCTGGAACACCACGCGTTTGCGTCGGTGGGGCTGCTGGCTGAACCAACGCTTCGGACGGGGAGAGGGGTGGTGCAACCGTGGAGGGCGCGAGGGGCGCAGTGCTTGCCGCCGGTGCTGGGATTTTGCTGCTGGTTCGTGCTTCGCGTGCGTGCGTGACGCGGTGGTGTTCAGAGCCTACAAGTTTCGTACTACTGCTGCTACTGTGGCCGTTGTTGCTTGCCCCCATTGTTTTTTTTTTTTGGTTTCTGGAATGTGGGTGTCAATATTCGTACTCAATGAAGCAGTACCGCTTTTTTTCCCTCTATTTTGAACGAACAGTTTTTTTGTGTGTGCTGATGATGGAGGTCCGGTCTCCTGTACTCCACCCGGTATGCGTGCATGACTTCCAAAAGAGTCTTCACGCAACTTTGCTTGGTTACCAGATACAAGAGCCATGGGATGTTTGATGCAGCAATTTTACCAAAACATTTAGACGTTGTTTAGTTCAATTTTTTTTTTTTGCAAAATGAACACGGTAGCACTTTCGTTTATATTTGATAAATATATCTAATCATGGACTAACTAGTTTCAGATTCGTTTTGCAAATTATAAATAAACTATGCAATTAGTTATTTCTTTTATATATATTTAGTACTTAATACATGTGCTATAAGATTTGATATGACGGAAAAGCTGTAAAATTTTGTAATTTTTTTTAGAACTAAACAAGGTTTTAGTGAAAAGCTCCTTGGCAACCAGAAAGTTTTCCAAAAAAAAAAAGAAAGGAAAACGAAAACGAAAACAATGGAGCCACAGGCAACTATTTTGGGCTGCCATGGCCATGTGTCATGCACTAGGACGTAGCATATCCAGTAGGACGTATCTTTCCTACTTGTACTATACTACTCAGGCAGGCAGGGAGTATAGCGTATTGGGAGCGGTAAAGGCAGGGCACTCATCATCTTGGCGCGTCTTTTGCTAGCCCTAGGGGTGAGTACAAAACCCCACTAAAAATTCACGTCACTTTTGCAGTCACCGCCACCGCTCCCAACAGCATGAGCAGCCAGAGAGAAAGCTCCAAGCCTCGCACTCCCCGAGACGGAAAAGTTTCGCCACACAGCACACACCCCAACCAATTGCCGCTGCTAATCACTTCGCCCCGCACCCCGATTATACACAAAAACTCGATGCGCACGAACCGAACTGCCGTTTGGGCGTACCTCCACAGCGTCCATCCAAAACACCAAAACACATGGCGACAGAAAAACACCATGGAAACCTCAACTCCAAAGCTCCATTACAAAATGGCTTGGAAATTGGAATTCTACTAGTACTCCGCTTCTAGCTTTTAGAAATACCAGAAGATTACAAAAACAAAAGAGGATCTCTACTGCTTTTTCCTAGTAGAATACGTACATCTGACAAAGACGACACCCGGGCCCAAACGGCAGCGAGAAACCTCATTCAATTCATCAGCTGGTGCGGTGGAAAGAGAGAAAAAAACAGCCGTGAAACGCCTTCCTCCTCCTGCGCGCCTTTTCGCTACGCCCGGTCTACGGTGGGCCGACCGGCACGGCCGCTGCGGCGGAGCCGTGGTCCGGCCCCGGTTTAGGGGAGTGCTGGTACGTCATGTCAGCCGTTGGGAGAAACGGCGTTTCCTCACTGCTGCGGTTGCGGGACCTCGCCGCCGCCGCCAACGCCGGCGAGGAGCCACCGGTCCATGGCCACGCACTGCGCCTTGTGCGCGCGCTTCCAGTCCAGCGCCTGGCACGCGCGGGAGCAGTAGTTGGCCGCGCCGCACACGGAGCACCGCCGGAACTCGTGCCGCCGCGTCTCGCGCCGCCCGCACCGTACGTGGGAGCACAGACGGAGCTCCGCGCCGTCGCTGCCGTCCACGCCGCTGCTGTCGCCGTCGGGCTTCTTCCCGCCGGCCTGGGCGGCGCAGCGGGAGGCCCACCAGTCCACCATGAACTGGTTCGCCGCGTGGGGCTCCGCCTCGGGGAGGCTCCACCCAAAGTCCGACAGGAGCGGGCACCCGCCGCCACCGACGCCGCCCGCGGCGGCGGCAGCAGCAGCAGCCGCGGCGAAGGGTAGCGCGGTGACGGCGTGGCGCGAGGCGGTCGCCGCGGAGAGTGCGAGGGTGAGCTCGCGGGCGTTCGCGGCGACCAGGAGGCGGCGGCCTTCAGCGGGGTCCCGCCGCACGCCGTAGCCGTCCTGGAGGCAGTGGCCCAGCTCGCGAAGCGCGTCGACGTGACCCAGCGCGGCCGCGCGCGCGCACAGCGCCGCCCCCGCGCGCAGGTCGCGGTCCGACTTAGCGCCGCCGCTGCCGTTGAACTGGATCACCGCCAGCGAGTAGAGCGCCGCGGCGTGCCCGCCAACGGCCGCTCTCGCCAGCAGCGCCGCGCCGCCGCTGCGGCTGCCCTGGCAGTAGAACCGAATCTGCAGGGGAAGACAGAAAGCATGCATGCGCTCAAGGTCAGCCACTCATCCATCATGCCATGCGGCGCCTGAGCCGAGAAGAACGGAAGCGATCCGATCGACTCGACTTTCTACTTGTTAGGGTTGTGTGGGCGCGTGGCGTACCATGCCGAGAATGTAGCAGGCCTCGAGGTTGCCGGCGTCGGCGCAGCGCTTGAGGAACCTCTGCGCCGGCTCGGACCACGCCGCCGCCTTGACGGCCAGCGACGCCGGCGAGGCCTTGGCGAACACCATGTCATGGCCGCCGAGCTCGTTGAGCCTCTTGCACCTGCAAACGACAAAGATGTCAGCGCACGATCCTTGGCCTCCACCTTATCCCTATCTATCACCCGTTCCCCAATGTTTCCGTAAACTGCAGAACTGCCCCCACTCCCCCACGCATTCCAGGGATGGCGCGAGGGAGAGGTTGCGTTCGCCGTCTGATGGAACACAAGAAGTCGATGACGAAGCGAAGGATGAGCGGACGAACGTACGTGAGATGGACGGAAAGCAGGTCGGACGGCGCCGAGGAGGAGGCGGCGAGCTTGGTCAGGATGGAGAGGACAAGGTCATCGGGGAGCGCGTCCAGGTAGTCCGGCCCACCGGCAAGCCGCTTCCTGCGCCCGCCGCAGGCGCACTCACCGGCGACGGCCAACGCCGACCTCTTCCTCTTCTGCCCCACCAAGGCAACGACCTCGCCGCCGTTAGAATACCGGGACCCGCTCCTCGTCCTCATCTCTGTGTATCTCCGCAGGAGTCGTCGCCGCTGGAGAGATGGGAAGCGGTGGGGAGAAAGGTGAAACGGCCGCGCGGGGCGGACGAGCGGGGGAGACGACAGGGAGCGCGGAGCGGTGTGGTTGTGTGCTAAAGGGCGAGCAAGCCTGAGGCCTTTTATATAGAAGTAGGAGGTCAGGACTCAGGAGGAGGAGGAGCGTCTCAGGCCGTACTGCGGGCCCCGGGGGCCCGGGCTGTCATAGGAGTCATTGGAGGTTGCTTCAGTTTTTACTGCTTTTAATGCCCTGCCAGTGCCAGTAGTATTCGCAGGGGCAGAGCTGACCGCATGAGTGCTGCGAATGCGCGGCCACCTCTTCAATGAAAAGCATCAATGCTTGCTTGGCTATGGCTTTTTTTTTTTTGATATGGCTGTGGGGAGGCTTTTCCTGCTTTTTACCGCCAGCTTTTCTGAGGGAAAAGCCTGCGAAAAACAAGGACATTGCAAAGGCGGGAGTTTCCTCCTCTCTTTCATCCTTGGACCTGGCTCCTTGCGTTCGCTTTCCACCGGAGTACTCGTACCGTCGTACTCCCTCCGTCCAAAAAGAGTGTCGTTTTAGGTTTTTTGCCACAAGTTTGATTCGATTTTGTAGAAAATATATGCAATATTTATATCTCTAAATAAATTTGTTAAAAAACTAGACTTATAGATCTTTCCAATGATACTAATTATGTACAATAAATACTAATATTTTTTACTATATATTTAGTTAAAGTTATTTCTCGGAAAGCGAAAACAACACTTATTTTGGGACGGAGAGAGTACGTGGCTAGTGCTCTCACCGTCCCTTTTTTTTTTTAACGCCTTGTTTAGGCCTTGTTTAGTTCGCAAAAATTTTCAAGATTCTCCATCACATCGAATCTTTGGTCGCATGTATAGAGCATTAAATATAGACAAAAATAAAAACTAACTACACAGTTTACCTGTAATTTGTGGGATGAATCTTTTGAGCCTAGTTACTCCGTGATTGGACAATGTTTGTCAAATAAAAACGAAATACTACAGTAGCCAAAAATAAATTTTTTTGCGAACTAAACAAGGCCTTAGTTGTCAAAAAAAATTAGTTCTGAGTACTACAAAAATTTTATTTGTATTTGATAATTGTTGTCTAAATATATACTAATTAGATTTAAAAAATTCATCTCGTAAATTACAGATGAACTGTGTAGTTAGTTTTTTTATATTTATATTTAATGTTTAATATATGTGTCCAAATATTTGATGTGACAGAAAATTTTGACATATTTTTAAACTAAACAAGGCCTTAATATTTATAACTTTATAATTATTTAACTATACTGAACTGTTTAACGTCCGGGGAGAGTACAGTCAGAATGAGACGAATGATACCCGTACTGAGTACTACTACCTCGACAGAGTACTATACTACTACCTCGTAGCAGATGCGGATGAAGGATGGAGTACTGTTGATTGCTTTTATTTTCATATGACTTTAAAGCTTACAAAATTTGTCTGCCCTCGTTTCAGTTTCTCATTGTAACGGTGGCTTTTACTGTAAGTAGGAAGTTGGAACAAACAGACAGTTTGTATAAAGAGCTTTTATAATATCTTAATTAACATAGTAGATTGTAACAATCCGACTATAAACCTCTCATTTGCCCGTAGCAGATTGTAAAAATTGCATATGACCAATCTGACAATCTGAAATGGCTAGAATTTTTGTTGGTTTGTTCATGGAGGTGTCGTTTAGGCGATGTATGGGACTTAGGTGGATGATTTGCCAAAATTAGGATATGTATTCGGTTCCTAGGCTAAGGCCTTGTTTAGTTCCCAAAAAATTTTAAAAAAAGTTTCAGATTCTACGTCACATCGAATATTACGGCATATATATATGGAGCATTAAATATAGATAAAAATAATAACTAATAACATAGTTTACTTATAATTTGTGAGACAAATCTTTTGAGTCTAATTAATCCATAGTTGGATAATATTTGTAAAATACAAACGAAAATGTTATTATTTCTATTTTATAAAAAATTTAAAGTAAACAAGGCCTAATTATGTCTTGCCTAGTCTTCTCGAGCGAGTCTTGCCTTGCTGGTCTAGACGAGTGGGATTGCCTGTCCTTTTTTTAAAAGTGGGGATTGCTCCTGGTGAACATAGTTATGGCTCTATTCAATTTTTATGTAATTTTTTTCGTCTTATTATATTGAATGTTAAGACATATATACAAACAGTTTGTATTTATTTCGCGAGATGAGCGTTTTAAGTCTAATTTGGCCCTGTTTAGTTTTTCCACCTAAAAATTTTTATCCATCTCATCGAATCTTTGGACATATGCATGGAACATTAAATGTAGACAAAAAAATAAACTAATTACACAGTTTGGTTGAAAATCACGAGACGAATTTTTTAAGCCTAGTTAGTCCATGATTAGCCTTAAGTGCTACAATAACCCACATGTGCTAATGATAGATTAATTATGTTTAATAGATTTGTCTTGCAGTTTCCAGACGAGCTATGTAATTTGTTTTTTTATTAGTTTCTATAAACCCCTCCCGACATCCTTCCGACACATACGATATGACACCTAAAAAATTTTCATCACCAATCTAAACAGGGCCTTAGTTTATAATTGAATACTAATAACTATAATTATATATTTGCTATAATATAGAAATTTGTTCGCTTGAGCTTATCTGCCAAATATATCAGCCATTCAGTATTATTTTTCTATCATAATAAATCAACGAACAGTGCTTTCAACCACGACTTATTAGCCAAGCGAATAGAGGGTCACAAACTAAATAAGATACTTTTATATTTTCTAGCTAGTCAAGGTAAGTTGAAGCCATGCTCGAGATCTAAATACACTCTTAGACTACACCATCTTGCATGAATGATAGCCTATGACTATGTCAATGATATTTTTATATGACCAAGGGCCTATTTCGTAGGGTTTCTCTTTGGCTTCGGCTCTCACTCCTCCAGAGGATCTCTGCCAAACGTTTTTCTGAAAAAGGATTTTTGAACGCCTGTTGGTAGGGCGCCTCTCCGGCTTCGGCTCATATAGGGAGTCGTATCAAATATTTTGCTGGAGAAGCCGTTTTAAGTAATATAAGTAGAGAAGCCACATTCATTTTGGCGAAGCCACATATTATGGCTCTAAAACGGCTCTGGCTCCTCTAGAGAAGTCTCTCATGAGAAGTCATGCCAAACACACTTTAAGTAAAAAAGCCTTGATGACGAAGCTGTTTTGACGAAGCCACAAATTAGAACTTCTTCAAAACGACTCTGAATCCCCTAAAGAAGTCATGTCACACAGATCCCAAATTATTAAGTTTATCTTGCCTTGCTATACATAAGGCTTAAGACTTGCGAGACCCGACGAGCCAATTGAGCTTGCTCGTGATAGCAAGGGAATTTGTAGAAGAACGTTGCCTGCAAAGACCCAGAGGGTGCGACTACTAGCAAACTTATCAAACATACTGCATAGATTTAAATTCTACTTGAGTTAGAGTAGGCAAGTATACAAAAGGGCCTTCATCAGTATTGCCACGTAGTACTACAACAGATGGAAAAGAAAAAGGGGTCAGGTTATCAAAATTCAACGGATGTAGGAGTACTTGTACAACAAAAGGCTGAAAGAGATGAGAAAGATACCCCGTGCAATGCCATCAGTGAAACGGCTTTTCGCCGTGCAACTGTAGTACATGCGGGAAGTGTTCCCCGCAGATGCAAAAACTGCTCGGATCGGGATCGGGAAGTGTACTGCTGCCCTACTGCCACATTTCCCGGATAGGGAACCGCACCGCACTTGGGCAGTTGGTTCCCGTCTGCGGCGGCACGTGAGGAGCGACGCCGAGTCGTTGGTGCCCGGCGAGCAGCCACATGCATCGGCGCGTGGAGAGACAGGACAAAGGCCAGGGGAGGACCTCCTTTTCGCCGCATCGGTGAGGCAGGTGGGCGTTGGCTGGCGAGAGGGAGCCCCCGCGTTCCGCCCCCAGCCGGCCTGACCTGACCGCGGACCCGGAGAGTGAGCTCAGCCCGGCCGGCGTTTGAAGCGGCGGGCGGTGGTGCAGGTCGTCAGCTGGTTTGCCTGTGGTTGGGTTTGGGTGGTTGGGTTGGGTTGGGTCTGCGTGCGTCGCCTCGTCTCGGGGTGGGGTGGGGGTGGGTCGACCAGAACCGGGATCCTCCTTGGCTGCCGTGCTGGGCGGCGCGGCGGCCTGCGTGTGGCGCGACGCTGCCGATGCGGTGCGGTGCGGTGCGGTGCGCTCCATGTGTCGCGCCTCGGGTCCCTCTCCCTGCCTCGCGTGGCCGCGCCCTGCCTGCCGCTGCCGCCCTCTGACCCTGACCCCGCTCTTCTTTATTGCCCATCCCTTGCCATGTCCGTCCGTCCCCTCCACCTCTAGAGTATTCATCACTCGGTCCGGCGCTCGGCTATCCGTCTGCTACGGCCAAGGAGAGCATCACACGAGTCGGGTGCTGCCAGGGCCTTCACGAGAGCAGGAGGATTCCCCCATGCCATGCCATGCCATGCCATGCGCCCGCAGAGGGAGGCGCAGAGCACGGTCAGCAGCGAGGCAACACACACGGAAGTGGCTGCATTGCATGTGCTGTCAATGTGACCTGCCTTGCTACATGCCATCCATCCATGTGGTACATGCAAACTGCAAATTTCTTCAAGAAGAAAGCCGAGTACCGATCTCGTCAATCTCTTCAGGAATGCGGAAAAAAAGGCTGTGGTCCTCGTGATCGTGCCTGGTGGATCATCGGATACACAGTTACTACATGGTAGCATCGACCAGCGTCGGATCAGGCTTTAGGAGTATTGTTATCAACAAATTAGAGGCCACATAGATAACCAAGATAACATGGACGAATTAGGCCTTGTTTGGTTGGCAAAGTTTTTAGATTTTGGGTACTGTAACATTTTGTTTGTATTTGATAATTATTGTCTAATTATAAACTAATTAGACTTAAAAGATTCATCTCCTAAATTATTGATAAACTGTGTAATTAGTTTTTATTTTCGTCTATATTTAATACTTTATGCATATGTCGTAAGATTCAATATAACGAGAAATCTTAAATTTTTTTAGGTCTATCACATCTTTGGATGTCACGACGACCTTTTTTTTTTTTTTTTTGCCTACCAGGACAATGTTAGCTCGGTGTCAATGTACCTACGAAGGACATGGACGTGGTGTAGAGGTCGACAGCTAGGAAATAAGATGTGGAGTTTGATAGTATTAAAAAGAACAATTGTGTGCTATTGCTGGTTGGGGGTTTCTTTATAGAGCAACCACCTTGTTTATCACGACATGCGTAGCAAAATTTCATGACCCTAAAGGCTTTAGCTACAAACACATAAACAGCTAGAATCATCCAGCTAATCACTTATACTAACAGTTAGTCATCAGATCTATTTTTGTTTTTTTTTTCTAGAGCAACCACGCCAAATCTACATCCAAACACTTAAAATCTACTCTAAACTATATCTAGTCTGTATACCCTTCTGAATCACCCACAAGTGTCATTACTACTAAAATAACTCAACGTGTCAGGGATGTACTTATGAAAGCATGGGTTTATTGACATAACAAAATACTATGTATGGCTTGACATAAACACAATATTAGGCATACATGGAGGTGCACGAACATTTTTTTGGTCACGATCACACAAAAAGACTTGCACATTTTTGTGTTAAGAGAGAATATCTTGACTACAACGGGGTGACATAAAGATTTTCAACAAAGCCGATGCCCTCCTCGACTCGATATGACGCTAGCCTATTCCTCGGTGAAGAAGATAACCTAGGTTCTTGGCGTCGGCCATAAAAACGAACATAGCATGACTGGGTATTAGATAAACTTGTAACTAAAATGTATCAACCCGGATATATATGGTGTTTAAGAAAGTTTGTGTTACACAGCAATTTTAGTTATTAGTTGTGTAACGCAAGTTTATTCCAAACTTTATAACACTCATAGCTCTCAATTTTACTGGTCACGTGCACCAGCACGTGTTTCAAGGAAAATGTTGACTACAAAGACAGTTCACGAAAATCAGTACGGGATTTTGAAATTCGACGTGTCAAAGGATGGTAATAATGTGTTCACTAGCATGATGATTAAGAACTGAGAATAGGAGCGTTGCGCAGCCTTGTGGACTTTGTCACCAGGACGGCACGCCCATGATGCGAAGAGAAGGATGGATGATGGGACGAGACAAAACGATGTACCATATATTTGGGCCTGAGCGTTTAATGGGTTTTGGAAGCGAAAAAGACGTACGTATATACAGATACAATTTTTATATAAAAAAAACGCCAACTCTTATTGATATAATACAAACATATGTCTTCGGCAGCACCTTCTTTTTTCCTTTCAATTTCAACCTCGCTGGCTGCACAAAATCCATGGCTTGACCAATAACTCAAACGTTGCTATCGGGACGGCCACGAATGTTCTCCACGGGATCGGGATCACATCAAAGACGCGACGCCCCGAATGAAAGCACGGACGACAGGCGCCACCGAAAACGCGCACGATATTTCCCAAGGCGAAGCTCCGTCCCCTGCATTTTAGCCGCCGCTGCTGCATGCGCTTTGGATGGATTGCACACGAAATTGAAACCCCATCCACCCGACACAAAAAAACTACTGGTCGAAACGGCCACCTGAGGACCCCGATGGATCGGGATCGCTCGCTTCGCTTGGTTCGGCAATGAACGGCAGCGCCGGAAGAAGCTGCGGCCGAGGTGGTTAAACGTGGAGAGGTAACCCACGCACGCACCCGTGCCGCGCGATGTGAGGTGTGCGTCGCGATGAGCCCGTGGAGGCGACGGGAGCGGAGGGGGCTCGGAGCGCGCGGCCCCAGCCAACCCGGACCCCCCCGCGCCTGGATTGCGCGCCGCGCAGCGGATAACCCAATCCGCGCGGCGCGGGCAGATCTGCACGGCTCCCCCGCGTCCAGACGTAGACGCATATCCATGGATGGAGGATGGGATCGATCCGTCGTCACGCGTCCGCGCACGGGACTCTCGCTTGCGCTCCCGGTCCGTTCACTCTCCACCCGTCGTCTCTCATCCGCAGACCAGACCGTGCCGCTGTGCGTGCGTGTGATCCGCATGGCGACGCTTGGTTCCTTGTGTTTCGTCTACGTCTCTGGCCAGTCGGCGAGCTGGCACGCGTCCATGTGCGATGCACCACGCCTCAGCCGCGTCCCTCCTCCTCTCCTCCCATCCTCCATCCATGATATGTTCCTGGTCTATTCTCTCGATCGGAGAGCGCCAGTCAAGCGAAGGTAGCCAGGCCTATCTTTTATCCATCCAGATCGTTTGCTTTAGCTAGCGATAGGGCGCACGGAACAGGCCGGCCGGGCAGGCACGCTGCCGGAGCCGGGCTGCTTGCTTGCTGCTGGTCGATCGTCTGCTGATGTTGCCGGATCCACCACGATGGATGGACAGATACATGGAATTGGGGCATCGACGGCACGCGCACGGTTTGCGCCGTAGCCCAACACTAGCATAGCAAAGCCAACTTTGTAATCGCACCGGGTTCCCTTGCTGGTAGTGGCGCGCGCACCGTGCGTCCGATCTGTACCCCACTGACACGAAATAAAAGCTGCCGGTTCGTGCGCCGTATATACTTCTATCTATCGCACAATACAAAGTTGAGTTTAATTTGCCGAGAAAAAGGACGGAACATATATACGCGCCGAGCAGTTGCACATGCACATATACTACCGGAGTCCGTCTCCGGAGAGATCGACTTTGCTGCTGTTCCGTTTCTGTCATGCTTACATCAGTGGAACAACAAGGACAGGAGCTGAACGGCACCCGTACTGCACTGCTTTGCTTCTAGATCAGCCACGTTCAGGAACGGGGTATTAGCTAGCTAGCTAGGTTTTCGGGACGTAAGCCTCTCAAAGCATATGCAATGAGCAATCATGTGCTTGCTAAACACTACTAATATATAAGTATACTAACTAATGCATTCATATAACAAGACCAAAAGAACATGCATGCTAGAGTCATAAAGGGTAAAGGGCCGGGGTTAGTAGCAGTAGTAGTAGAGCTTTGCTTTTAATTGTTGGGGAACAGCTGCATCCTTCCTCCTCGTAGCGTCGAAGGTTATCTTTCACCTGAGGAACCTCCGACGCCTGAAGCGTCGAAGGATATCCTTCACTGGAAAATACTAATGTTGACGACTCGTCTAGTCGTGCTAAGTGTGTGCAGGGACTGAGACACCGGCGGAGGCCCACAAGCAAGGAAAGGGGGGAACCTCCGACCCTCCCGGGTCCGAGGATGGCGAGAGAACACGGCCAGGCCGAGGGACCTCCGACTCGACCAGGCTAAGGAGGAACTCCAGGGGTGGCCGGGTCGAGCAACCTCCGGCCGAGCCAGGCTGAGGAACCTCCGACACCGAAGCGTCGGAGGATCCGCGATTGGGCGGAGGATCCAAGCCTCCGACCAGCTGAAGCCCCAGACAGAGGATAAACGAAGGGCTTGCAATGTGAAATTACGCAGGTGACTTAGGGTCAGTAGACTGTGATGTAAGAATATGCTGGAATATCCCCCACCGTCACGGGGTATTTATGTAAATGTCGTTAGGTCGGTTTCCAGACCCTATATAAGGGGCGTGATGCCGTCATTAATAAAGGGAGAGAGAGCATTCACTGTGAGCCTACTGCCCGTTAGTGTTCAAACCTCTCACGGCACCGAGTGAGAATGTTCTCGATCCACCGTACTGCTGGGGAGTGCGGAGAGCATTTTCCCAACATTAATTAACTATGTGGCTTATTTAGGCTCACTGTTCACGTACTACGAAACTAAAGGGTTCGGTCGATCCGATCCTGCATTGCTCGCACCAATGCAGCAGCAAAAGCCTACTACTTTGCTTGATCGATCGGTCGACTAGCTTGCTTGCAAAGAAAAGGAGTGCGCGTAAAAGCTCGCAATTTAATTGCTTCCCTGCTTGATGCATAGTATGCCACATGACATGATGATCCAACGCGAAGCCGGCGGCGTCGGTGCATGGGTGCGATCGATTGGTTACACCAACTCACTACTCCAGATCCTAACCGAACCCCTCCAAAAGTTAAATCCACAGTACACCTTGGACTCTTTTGTTTTAATTTGGAAAATGAATCAATAAAACAGAGAAGAACATAAGCATGCATTTTATGCATATATACGCGTGTTACTACCATTCTCTGCTGCGAATTTCGTAGCCACAAATCGCGAGGATGATGTTATCACCGCCATGAGCTCTTGACTGGCCCACATGTTATCCATCCGTCCTTGGTTAAGCTACCCTGAAATGTGTGGTGTCAGATCAGCGAAGAAATAAAGCTCACTGTCAGTAGGTGTGCCCACGGCGCCATAATTAAACTAATAACGAACCCTCTCCGCTACAATACATCGCGTCTCAACGAAACAGAGGGCGTTAAGTTTTATTCAATGGGAGGATAATGGGTGCAAGCAATGCAGGACGACTGTTCATGCTCGTGATTAGACTGCTTGATGACATGTACAGCGACGTACGGTATTACCCGTCCGGTCCGTCTCTGCCAGAAAAAAGAATGCCGTCCAAACAACTACCATGCGTCCGTCCATGCCATCTAGAAAAAGTAGTTACAGACGCACTGCATTGCGTTGGTTTGTGAAGCACCACTGGCCGGTGATTTTTATTTATCCAGTTCCTGTCCCTTAGTAGAATTGATTGAATTGAACATGGTTATTTTTAGTTACATTCTATTTGACCAGTAGTAACACTAGCCCATCACTTATTAGATTTCATATTTTCATTGCTTGCAAAGCCTGCCGATGACGGTGTCCACATCGGGGCTGTTTTCAATCGTTTCGCGTTGCAAAAGCCCAATTCGAAATGAATTCCCGGTGACTTGATCGAGCTCGATTGAAGCCGACATCGGAATTATATTGCGTCCTTGTCTCTCCCGGTTTCAGCCGTAAAGTTAAATGGTAGATTTGTCATCGCATGGCATAAACCGTCATGCGTTAGACATGGTCTTGAATCGTAATTTTATTTTAGTGTTTGTGTGAGACCAAAAGAGTTGGCATAAACTCCCCAAGTTGGAGTTTCATAATGGGAGTTTAGTTTGGCAGGGATGAAGAATATATGGGCTTTGTCTAGATGTGAAAACTTTTTAGATTTCGCTACTGTAGCAATTTCGTTTGTTTGTGTCAAATATTGTCCAATCATAGGCAAACTATGTAATTAATTTTTATTTTCGTCTATATTTAATGCTTTATGTGCCGCAAAATTTGATGTGACGGGAAATCTTAAAAACTTTTTAATTTTTGGTGTGAACTAAACAAGGCCATGATCTGAAAGTAACCTACCCGATATCCGGTTGGTGTACATATATAATATATCTACGGAACAGCAAAGAACTGTATGAACTTTGCCTCCATAATACCGTGCCAGTAGATGCGATGGATTACGAACTTCAGACAAGATCTTTCTTCTTCTGTTCTCCCGTCTCCGATCCAGGAATTAAGCATGCACTTGAGCCAAAGCAAATAAAAGGTGAACAGAAATCAGAGACGTTTATTTCTATGCCAGAACAGTTCGTAGTTGCAGCGCTCCTGAGAAGCATATGTCCGTGTTCTGTGTAGTGTTTTTCTTTTTTTTTTGAATAATCTGTGTAGTGTTTTTGGACCACAGTTGACAGTCCCATTCGGAGATTGTAGGGTTTGGTCGCCGCCGCCTAAGATGTTACTATCGGCTAATATAGTGCAAGGCGATGTACGTTCACATCTCTGCTCCTTCCCGTGTCAAGATTCCAGCTGTAGTGCTGTAGTGCACATTTTCTCCATGGAATCAGAGATTCACAAGAAAGGCAAACTCTTTCCTCTCTTCTTTTCCTGCTCTTAGATCTGTCATTCTCATCGAGAACCCGCAGTTGGAACACTAAAAGCTTTCAATGTAAAGACAGTCACTAGTAGACAAGTTCACAAACTCCTCATCAACATTTTTAATTTAGGTCAACTAGCTGGCAGTTTTTTGTCTGTATTAAAAAAAATAATTAGCCCATTTTATTGTATCTTCCCATTAAATGTGAAGCTAATCCATTGTTGCACATCATTGTATTCTATTGCATATAATCTAGTGTGGCACTAAACACATTCTTGGACATGTCAAGGTAACTTGCAAGAGTTGGGATGGTGGACATATCCAAGAATGTTGCTTTCATGTCCTGCGAAAAAGCCCTGAAACCGTGGCAACCTATGCTTTCATGAGGGGCCGGCCTCACAGAAAAAGCAGGAGAAGGCTGCATATGGGAGCCAAACCTACCACAATCTGCAAAGACCAACTCTTGAAACCGCAACCTAATGACGATCCAAATTAGGTTTTGGGCGGTCATTATAGCCAGCCAAGGTTACCTAAAAGAGGTGTTTAATAATAGGGAGGATAGATAGATTTATATATAACTATATAGCAGGCATGCATGGCAACATGACGGCCGGTCTATATATGCAAATGCAAGCAACAAAGAAGATGAAGATATATATCACTGCTACTCCGCTAGCTCTAGCTCTAGCTCCACCCCAATCTTAGGAGGAGACAAGCCCTTTTTGTTAAATCATCGGCGTCAGATCAGCGTGGAAAACAGACGAGAGCAGGGGTAGAGACCAGAGAGGAGGATACTTGCAAAGGTGGTGAACGTGGGGTTCATGTTACATTGCCACTGAGAGCGAGAGGTCATGGCGGCCAGCGCTTTGGAGGCGCCGGCATTACTGTCACTGTGCTTTTAATAAGTGTGGATTGACACGGCCAGCCAGCGATTAGGGCACGCATCGATCTCGTCTGATTAGACATGACGTCTCCATGGCTTGAAAAGGAGACCATCCAGGGTATAATTATTGGGCCGGGGGCTATAACACGAACTTGTCTATGAGGTTAACATGATCATGATGGTTTAAGGTTTTCATATCCAGCCAATGAGCATGCTGCATGTGTTGTTTGATGCAGAAGCTATGATTGGTCTCTGCTTCTCTGTTAGTAAGCCGGCCCTAGGTCTTGGTTTGTGATTGTTGTTGTTTGAGAGCCATCAAAGGATCCAAAAGCGCATCTTTTATACTTATTTTGGAAGAGTTTTGAGGATCTGTGTGGCTCTGCCATCAACCAAGCATCGGATTGGATCGGAGCAGCAGTAGTTTAGTACGTGGTTGCACGAGTTAGCTGTAGCAGCTGTGTGCAGGTGTGCCTATGTAGATTAATCAGGCCGCCCTTGCACTTTACTTTAATTAATTAGCTCCATGATTCATGCCAATTCACTCTCACGTACATATACAAATGAAATAGTGGAACAAACAGATGCAGCGGGCAGCTTGGTGCTTCTTTCTTTTCTTTTCTTTTTTTTTGAAATCAAGAGAGACAGAGAGAGAATCTAAAGGAATAGGGGAGGAGAAGACTAGTAGTTGTGCTTTAGCTTTGCTGACCTAATTCCTCACGCCCGGATACTGGTTCAGAAACTGCGGGAACGCGGCAGCAGAAATGCGTGCCTGCATCTGCTCCACCATGCCCGTGCTTATCTGCCTGCAGTGACATGACTTAGCTATTGATTAGTGCTAACCACTGCGTGCTTTAACAAATGCAGGCTTTAATTTCAGTGCCTCTGACGACGAACAATACAAGCCTCTGGACTCTGAACCCTTAGCTTGCTTGTGGTGGAAAAAAGATTATGAAGGATAATTGAGAGGAATTAATGGATGATGGTTCTGTGGATGACGTGGAAAATGCGGCGTCTGTCAGTAGTACTTGCTTAGACTGCACGGCGCGAAATAATCTGTCAAGATGAGAGGAGAGGAACTGTCGTAATTGAAATTGGAAACACAATGATATACACGCAACAAAAAAATAAATGGTCGAGGAAGGATTTGGATAACTTGGGAAATTTTAAAAAAAAAGCCGATCCATCGGTGTTGCTGTCTGTCAGGATCATTCATAACTGGCTGATGAAGAATAGTACAAAGCTGCCGTTCCACTTAGTACAGATACAGATACGTACAAGTACAGACCCGCTTAATGAAGCTGGAAACCGTTGAACACAAACTACTAATCTATTGTTCCAGGTATATATTTCAAAGGCATCAAACCCAATCATGATAAGGACTAGCTTCCTGACACAAGTAACTAACCAGAAGACTCTACAATTTTTTTTTTTGTAGAGTATATGTATAGCCTGAAGCTAAGGTGATGACCTCTGACCAGTCCTTCCGATGTGCTAGCTGACACTACCACCACAACCTCTCTCTGATCGTATGCAAAGCCATATCATTGTAAAAACACAGTGGGGGTATGCCGTATGCGATCTCCAGACTAGAGTACAGTTCATGTAAAAACACAGCTCCAATTCTATATCTATGGGAGACATGTTGGGTCTAAGATCTTTCTATGCTTGCATACCAGGACATTTGATATGTTCAGTTCAAAGCATGATGCTCTCATATCTAACTGAACGGCTAAACAAATGGGAGACGATGTCAGTCTGAGCATGGAACTGAACCTGCCCCCCAATACTTTGGAAGGGTAAATTCTGACAGCAACGGATGAAGCTGCAGTACTATTCTGTTGTAAGTATCTATGGCTACATAGGCCCATGTCATGGCTACACTCTAGGATAACAATCTTAATGAATGCCGCATCGAGACAGCGGGGTTAAACCTTAAACATGCGATTAAAATGGCTAAAACAAGAGACCAAACTTGATCTGCAACACCTACTACCCTGGAACTGGAAGAAAAATAACCCCTCCTCGATCGATCTCATTCGTTGGTTCCCCCGTTACTTTGCTGCACCCTTTGTGATGAGTTGTAACATACTGACATGAGCACACTGTGCTCGACATTTCAATGACGTGGATGTGTGCGCATCTGATGGTGAGAGGACGAGAGAGGGAGAGAAAGAGCACGCCGCAGGGCAGGGCAAGGATAGACGCAGACGCGCACATACACGCACCCGCCGGAGCGCACATGGTGTCACGTCCCCCTAAAATAATACAGCGGAAGGACGCATCAGGGAGATCGTGACGACCATGATTAGACGAGTGATAACGCACTCGCTCGATCTGGGGGCTCATCCGATCTTCTGGCGATGAGCTGCTGCTGTTGACGCTGCCTGTTCATGCACTGAAGAACAGGCTTTTTGTTCCGTGACGAAGAACGTAACAGAGATTATTGGATTTTTGGCGAGCACGAACAGGACGATGTTTGAAAGAACGAGCGAGCAACCTAGCTACCTCCATGGTTAGGTCAATGGGGAGCTGTTGATGGAAACAAAGCAAGCATTCTCGATGCTTCATGAACGCAATTGGAAAAAAGAAAACCTCCGGATCAGCAGCATCACGAGCAACTGGTGATTGGTTTCAGTGACACGACCCTTTTTGACTAGCAAGCAAACGGATGGTTCAGGATCAGAGAAGAGCCGGGCTTTGCTGATGGCAGAAAGGAGTTCTGAAACTATTGCCGTACAGTATATGTGATCGTATTGGTTAGGTTTTTCTTCAGCAGATTCAGGTAGGTGCCAGTAGAGGCTCACAAACCAGCTGGAGAAAAAACAAATCCCATACAGATACACGACGTGTGCATCCAAGAAATTCAGTCCATGTGCATGATTTTGTTCTCCTGAACAGGAGAGGGATGAGATGGGAACTATGATTACAAATGCCTCTGCTGCAGGCTTTTATTCTCTGTAAAGAAAAAAGGGAAACGGATAAAGGAGCACCCCATGATACCAGCATATCAGCCAGCAGTTCAGCACTGCTCCAATTTTTCAGAAAGAAAAAAAAAAGAGAGAGAGAATGATGAAAGTTATTACTACTAGTGCAATGTGCAGAGATGAATGATTTCACAGTCTCAGCTTTGTTTCCCTGACATTTGCACGTTCCAGGAATGTTGACAAACAAACTTCACAGTGCTATAGTAGACTAGTGATGTGCTTATACGAATTACTCTTCAGAACCAAGCATGTATAAAAACCATTTGTCACTTGCTCAAAAGAAAAGATAGCTTAAGAAACTCCAGGAGCTGTTAAATTTTTCGCGAACAAGGCTGAAGCAGCCTGTATTTAGGAGCTGTTAAATTCGGAGCTGTCAGCATGCATGGGGGTTTGCATGCAAATAGACGCCTGACTGATCTAAGCAGACGCAGTACACACCGAGCAACTAACTAACCCTCCCCTGATAAGTTAAACAACAAGAGAGTAGAATCACAATATGCAACAGCAACTGCTGCCATCTGCTGTAGTTGCAGTGCATGCAGGACCAAGCAATATAATGCACCACTGTTGGAGCAGCTTGTCGTCTGTTAACTAACCTCGATTCAGATCGGTGACGCCCAAAAAGCGCATTGTTAATCCAGAAATGACCAGACGCTTTTTGTACGAAACTGGATTAGGTTCCAGACAGACTCGCAAAGATTAAGGCTTTACAAATCACCATTGTGGTAGCAACAAACGGGAGAAGCCAAGCGCGTGTGTGACTGGAATTTGACACAGCTCTGAGCTCTGACATCAGGTTGAGCTGTTAAATTTTGACCGCGTAATCAGCGGCATCACAAGTCCTGTCCCGAAAGCAACCCCTGCCAGTGCCAGCAGGTAAAGTGTATACAGTCGGATCGGTGCTGCATCCAGCGCCCTGTCCACGTCGGCCGTAGCATAATTGATGAATATAAAAGCCAGGCTTAGTCACTGAA
The DNA here is from genome assembly GCF_000003195.3 of Sorghum bicolor. Taxonomy (NCBI): domain Eukaryota; kingdom Viridiplantae; phylum Streptophyta; class Magnoliopsida; order Poales; family Poaceae; genus Sorghum; species Sorghum bicolor. Next base: position 71,332,249 of record NC_012872.2, read on the forward strand.
TGAAATGCTAAAATCGATCGATCTCAGCTCCCGGTTCTGTCGTCAGGACTCATCAGGACAATGTGTCATCTGTCTGCTTGTGGCGACTCTGTGTGTGTTTTCCATGCTGAACAAGCGTGGAAAACAACAAGGGCAGCTACCCGTGTATAGAGTATAGACCCCAGACCTAATCACCTAACATAGCACCTACTTCTTGCATCCGAATTCCTACCACTGTACCACAAATATATATGTTGTTCGCACATAGTACTGTATATATATATATGTCGTGTCTGATGTCTCGAAATGTCTTGTCACTGCAATAATCATTAAATCAGTGACAGGCTTAATTGTAGATCGCACACGTTGAAATCCTTGCCCAGAACATGCCATTTTTTGAAGTCACAGCACGGAATTGGGTGCCAATTCCTTCTCTGCCTCTTCCTTCCAGCCGTGGAAGTAGTGGCCCGGAGGTATAAATTCTGAAAGCAACCTAGCTAGCTGAAGATCGATTATTAGGTGCAGATCATATCGTGCCACAGCAGCACAGATGCTCTCGATCTACTGAAGAACAGCACAGATATATACCTAATCTTTGAGTCCTGCCACATGCATCTCCGGAAATTCCCAGCACGGCAGCACTCAACTAGCATATATAGGAACAGATACTTTACCAGAAAAGAGGTTTTCCCTTGTGCATCGTGTTCTCTGATGAGAAACAGTCACTGCAGGCAAGAAGCTAAGAACAGCTAGGTTAGATGTTAACAGCGCATGGAAATATGCAATGCAACAAGCGAGATACGTCCAAGACGACAAGAGACGATGGAAAAGACGTCGTTTCCGACAATGGTGACTGTGCACAGGGCACTTTGCAGTTCCTGGACAGCAACCTTATTGGTATTTTTAGCCGGAGACGGCCGGGGCCGGTTGAGTATCCGGCGAGTCTACCGCTAGTCAACGGCCGGCAGCTAGCTGCTCCTGCTGCGCTCTGCAGCGAGCGAGGCGCCATCAACGACGACGAGCCCGGCAGGCACCGCCATGGTGTCACGGCGGCGTAAAATAATGCGGATTAGCAAAGCCGGAACTGATTAAAAAGCGGCGCCTGGGCTGCATGATTAGGGCGCTCGGGCTGGGTCAACACTGTTGCCGGGGTGGGTTAGCGTGCGGGAGAGGGAAAGCACAATCACAGACAGACAAGATGGCCTGCCGCTAATCTGGCCATTAGCGGAGCAAGACCTCCTAGCCTAATCGCTGTGTCCTTCTGTATTTTGTATTATAGTCTTATCATAGAGGGGATGAGGGATGGATGGACTTTTTTTTTTATAGGCTTCTTTTGTGCAGTAGTGGTGCGGTGCATGCTGCTCTCCGTTGCTGGCCTGCTACTTCTTGTTCCGGTGGCGTGTAGCTAGCTTGTAGGGAGGGAGTATGTGAGTCGTGGACAGTTGTTCATATTATGCACATTATGCCTTGCTTGTGGGTTTGGAACGTCCTTCGAATCATTGAGGTCTTTCAATCATTCTTTAACTTTGAGAGGCAGGAATCCAGGGGATTATATTGGAGAAAATATCTGTAGCTTGCTGCATTGGGCCTTGATGTTTGGTGTACAGGATTAGAATATAGGGGTTTGAAAACTGAAGGTCCACCCAATAAAGAATCATGTAGCTCTTTCTTAGTTTATGGACACACTCTACAAGGGTGGTCAATGCTATTATGGAACTCAAACCCTTTTAAAAGCACAAGAATGGCAACTAGGTCTTTGAGTATAGGACACATTGCTTGGTCTCGGAGATGAAGAAAGAAATAACCCTACTTCACCGCATGGTTTCTGTCGACGAAAGCTGGTCGGCAGTCTACCTTGGGGTATACCCACGGTAGTAGTTTATCGGTAGACGGTGCGCAAACTACGAACTCGATGGTGACGCAAGACACGGACAAGCTTTTTATCCAGGTTCGGCCGCTGAGTTGGCGTAATACCTACGTCCTGCGTCTGGTTGTATTGATTTGTGTTGAGAGAATATGATGTGTCCTAGGGGGGTCCCTTGCCCCTCCTTATATAGTCTGGAGGGCAGGGTTACAGATCTGGAAACTAATCCTAGTCGGTTACAATTGCCATGGATAATTTGATATCAATTCCTATTCTAACCGACTAGAATCCTGCTTGATCTCCACATCTTGTTTCCTTGCACAAAACTCCAAGCTGTCGGATCAAGCCTTGAACTTGTCTCGTAATGGGCCAAGCCTCCTGGCCCAAGTCTAGCCGTAAGGGTATAGGGGTTTATACCCCCACAGCTAGTCCCCGAGCACCATGTATTGTGATGTAACACGCCGTCTTGAGCTTCTTCGATCAGTGAGGCTTGACGTCTTCAATAAGCAGGAAAGTCGCCCGAACAGTTGCAACGGTATTTTGACCAACTTAAAAGACAGTTGATCAACATTGACATCGAAGAAGCAGGTTGTTCGAAGAATGCATGGTGCTCCTAATTAAAAAAGATTTCTTTCCTGGTGAAGTGTGCCCACTTTACTTTTCTGAAAAGTATAGACCTCAAAAAAGCAAGCATATTCACCGCAAGGTGAAGTGTGCCCACTTAGTCCCGAGCCTGGTAGTAGGTGACGTAGGCACGTGGTGCCAGGGTCAAAAGAAAATTCCCCAAAGTAGTTTTGAGACTGAGATGCATCGCTAGATGCATCGTACCGATGTAGTCCCCGAGCTTGCTGGAAGGCGAAGTATGAGCCTTGTAGCAAGGTCTAAAAAAATTGAATTTACCAGTCCCCGAGCATATCATGCTCGTCTGCAATTGAATAGACTAATCGACCAGTCCCCGGGTGTATGACGACCAGTCCCCAAGCACCAAGTGTGCTCCTTAGAATTCTGCGTTGCTATACTGTACGACCAGTCCCTGAGCATCGAGTGCTCGGTGGTCAGTGCAGTCTTTGAAGTTCCGAGCTGATAGACTGGGCGACCAGTCTCCGAGCGTCGAGTGCTCGGTGGTCGGTGCAGTCATTGAAGTTCGGAGCTGATAGTCTGGGCGACCAGTCCCCGAGCGTCGAGTGCTCGGTGGTCGGTGCAGTCCTTGAAGTTCCGAGCTGATAGACTGGGCGACCAGTCCCCGAGCGTCAAGTGCTCGATGGTCGGTGCAGTCCCCGGATTGTTGACTCTCTGGCATGTTTGTCTTCTTTTTATTGAAACGATCTTTTCAGTTAAAGTTGACATGACGAGACCTCCTGATGGGTTGTCAGATGGACGCATGAAAAGTTGAGCCTGGCAACTGTACAGTCGCCCTTTGCGTGGTTTTAGAAAAAGGGAACCACCAATTGGTACGAAAACTCCGCCGCATTAATTGTCTATAATCATTATAAACCGAAACGCCGCATCCGCCGCATGGCCCGCCCACTTCCCGAGAATACGGGAAGTGGGAGAGCTGGAGTTGCGGGTTATAAAAGCCCGACAGTTCCGCCTGTACTCCTTACCCTGCCATTGCCCTCAAGCCTTCCATTTTCGCCTCCTTCAATCACCTGCATCTTCGTAACCCAAATCCACTTCTCACCTCCAATGGCGAAGAGCAACGCCAAGAAGAGGGCTGAACTGATGGCCAAGGAGTGGAAGAAGTCCCGCAGCACCACCAAATCCCTCGGTGACCTCGTCGACATGGGACTCCTGCACAGCTCGGAGCTCGGCGGCTGGAGAGCACCGGAAGGAGAAAGCTTCCCCGACCCTCGTGCCGGTGAGATCGTCGTGTTTGAAGATTTCGTTAAGAGGGGCTTTGGGGTTCCGGTTCATCCTTTTCTCCAAGGTCTTCTTCTGTATTATGAGATCGGGATTTGCAATCTGCACCCGAACTCAATTCTCCTTATTTCCACGTTTATTCATCTGTGCGAGGCCTATGTTGGCATAGAGCCGCACTTCAATCTTTTTCGTTACCTTTTCTGCTTGAGGAAGAAGGGAGCAGTTGGAGGCTCCAAGGTTGCAGGTGGAGTGTACCTCAACCTTCGTGATGGAATGAAGAATCACTACCTGCACTGTCCATGGAACACTTCCTTGACCGAATGGTATAGGAAGTGGTTCTACGTCAGGGAGGAACCGGGCAGCTCCACGTTCTACGACGTGGGGTACATTCCCGAGAAGAGGGTAAGCTGGACCGACCGCCCGGAGTTCGACGGTCAAGTGGCGGATCTGATGAAGTTGATCGACTGGTCGCGCCTGGATGGGCTTGGCGTGGCCGGCAACTTCATTTGTCGTCGGGTGATGCCCTGCCAGAAGAGGGTGCACTCGGCGTACGAGTATTCCGGAAGCGTGGACCCGACCAGGATGCGACCGGAGATCTTGGAGAAGGCGGAGGTACAACGGCTGTTGAACGAGCTGTTCAACTTTGCGGACGGAGGCTTCATCCGCGGCAGTGATCGGGTGCAAGCCTTCAAGTTAGGCCGACCAGCACCAAAGGTATCTTGCAGAGTATTTTGTTTTAGCATTCGTATATCGTCTGTAGCTGACTCATCTTTGTTGCTTTTGCAGATCGGCGATGTCGACCGGTGCACAGTGTATATATCACTGGCACCGGGGATGGAGAATCCTGCGGGAGAAGACTTGCCAGAAGGCAATGCTGCTAGGTGTACTCGTTACACCAGCAGTGAGGAGGAACAAGCCCGCCCCGTCCCGACCACCGAGGAGAGGGTAGCGGGGAAAAGGCCATTGCCGGCAGATCCCTTGCCGACACCGATGTTGCCGGCAGATCTACCGGCGGAGAGCAGCCAAGCGCCGAAGCGTCGTCGGCTCGTGCGGATCGTTGACAACGACGACGACGAGGAGGAGGCTGCGCCGTCGTTAGTCCGACGGCCTCGGAGCCGCCCAGATAATGCGCCGGCCGCTACTGATCGAGTGGCCAGCGACCCCCCTGCACCGCAAGTTGTCGAGATGGGGGCGCAGGTGCCGACCGGCCGGGCGAGGAGGAGGTTCACCGCGACCCATCGTCGATCAGACCTGTAAGTGTTCGACTTACGTATTTTGGACTCCTCTTTGCTTTTTTTTTAAATTACACTTTTGTTCCTGTAGTGCGGCGTCAGATGTCGACCCCGGCCAGGCTGCCAGCCAGGGGACGGGCGAGCCTGTCCGCGCTGCTGAAGATACGGCCCCCCAGACCACAGAGCAGCCTACAGCTGCAGCCGCGCCTGGGAGCACCGAGGGGCTCCCGACCGCGGCACCGACTACGACAGGCAGCCCGACCAGGGCTGAAGAGGCTCCCCCAGCTGGCTCCACAGAAGAGGAGGGAAGATCCCCGTCCCCTCCTCCTGTCGGGGGGAGTGAAGTCCCCACGCCGCCCCGAGCAGGAACCTCTTCGGCTGCAGGCTCCCCAGGTCTGGTCCGAGGACCAGTAATGCCTGGGACCACCACCGGGGGTGACGCAGCGCAGGAGGAGAAACCCGGGCGGCCTCCGATGACGAGGTGGAAGAGATTGAGGGTCGTCCCCGTGATGGCCGCCAACACGTGTATGTGTGGCGCCAACGCGGGGATCACTTTATCGGGCATGAGGAGCTCGCCGAGACCGAGGAGGCCGCCAGGGTGGAGCGCGCGGCCAAGCGCCTCGTCGACGAAGTCAAGGTAAGCGACTTTTTGTACTGCTGTACATTCTATGCCTTGTCTTGCATGGTCGTTATATGCTCGCTTTGTAGGGCGCAATGAGAACGACAAAGTACCGGAAACGGTGCTTTGACCAGATAGAAGGCGTCGTGGCCGAGAACAAGGCCCTTGCCGCGGAGGTAGACCGGCTGCGGTCGGAAGTCGGGGAGAAGGTGGCCGAGATGAGTGCCCAAGAGGAGCGTCGTCTCGACCTCACTCGTCGCTTGGCCGACCAGTACCGGCAGCGAGAAGGTTAGTCACACGCTCCGAGTAGCTTTGCGTACTTGTGTAGCTTGCTTTACTGACCAGTTTATGATTCACGCAGGCTTGGAGGAGGAGGTGGCGCGCCTCCGACAAGAGAAGGAGCAGCTCAGCCAACAGCTCGCCGGTGCGCTGGAGTCCGGGCGGCGAGCAGGAGAGGAATTGGGTCGAAAGGACCGGAAATTATCTGGTAATGGGTGCCGCCTTGTTAGCTGCTGCTTGTCGCCTCTTTGTTTGTTTGGTATGCCGAAAATAACGCTTTGTTTCGTTTGCAGTGCTCAAGGTGAACGCCAAGAAGCACCTGGATGATCTGATCAAGGACCGGGACTCCTGGAAGGTCAACTGTTGCAGGATCTGGAAAGGAGTGTCCCCGGTCCTAGACCTGATCAGTCCCGAGCTCCCGGAGAGCCAGCCCCGCGCGCCGCAGTTGACCCCGGTCGAGAAGGCGCAACGGGCGTGGGACTAGCTCCAGCAGTTCGTGAAGGACGCCGGGGAGTTTGCCGGCGCGCACGTCCTCAGCATGGTGCGCGCCCACTACCCCCTGGTCGACTTGAGCAGGCTGGAGAAGGGGTACCCGAAGGAAGTCGGCCCACAGGAAGCGGACGAGCTTCGGGGTAGTCTGCTGGACTTGTCGTCGACAGTGATCGGCGACATCAATCTGTGCGGAACGGCCACTCCCCCAGACCAGCCGAGTTCAGATAGGTCGGCCAGGGAGTTGTCGGGCGCGTCCGTTGCGGGAGATGGGCGGTCGACGCCTGCGGTCTCGACCAGCCAGGCGCCGGTGGCCCCGACCCCTTCGTCCGGGCAGCAGGGCCACGCGGGTGATCAGCCCGAGCAGCTAGGCCAATAGAGTAGTCTGTAGGAATAGACTAGTGTCTGCCCGTCAGGGTATTTATTGTAAACTTTGTATGTAAAGTTTGTAATAAAGTTTGCTTTTTGTCATGACTGTTGTTTTGAGCGCTGTAAGAATATCTGAGTGACGTGTCACCGTATTCGTCTTGGTAGTCGTTAAGAGCATCCATTGCAGGAGTTTTGCCGAGTGCTGTGTGCGACAAGGTATAGGCAAAAAATAGAGAATTTCATTATCAACAATTATAAGATACTTACAAAGGAAAGTTATTAAAACTTTATGGATAGAAACGTCGCAGTTTGTCGATGTGCCAAGAGTTAGGCACCCGTGTTCCGTCTGGGTATGCCAATCTGTAGGACGTAGGTCGTGTGACCTCGGTCACCACGAAGGGTCCTTCCCAGGGAGTGGATAGCTTGTGCATTCCCTCCTGGCTTGTTTTCCATCTAAGTACCAGATCGCCGACCACGAAGGAACGGTCCTTGACGTTCCTGTTGTAGTATCGCCTGACTGCCGCGAGATATTTTGCTGTTCGGAGACAAGAATCTAAACGTTTTCCTCCATGCAATTGATTTCGAGTTCTCTGGCGTTGTCGGCGGTCGCCTGGTCGAAGTGTTCGATTCTAGGAGATCCGAAGTGTATGTCAGACGGCAGGACCGCCTCTGCGCCGTACACCATGAAGTAGGGAGACACCCCTGTGTTTCGACTGGTCTGAGTTCGGAGGCCCCAGACCACTGCCGGCAATTCTTTCATCCATCGACCGGGTGCTCTGTCGTTTTCGGTGTACAACCTTTTCTTTAGGGCGTCAACGATCATTCCGTTAGCACGTTCAACTTGACCGTTGGCACGTGGATGTGCCACTGACACGTATTTATGACTATGCCTCTGTCATCGCAGATGTCCCAAAAAGTGGTGCCAGTAAACTGAGTGCCCAGGTCGGTGATTATGCTGTTCGGGATGCCGAATCTGTGTATGATTTGATTGAGGAACTCCACAGCCTTCTCGGAGGTTGCCTTGACCAGGGGCATGTATTCAATCCACTTGGAGAACTTGTCGATTAACACGAAGACAAACTTGAAATTGCCCGGGGCTGGTTTAAATGGCCCGATCATGTCAAGCCCCCAGCAAGCAAAGGGCCAAGACGACGGGATGGTTTGAATTTCATGGGCAGGTACGTGGGTCCTCTTAGCGAAAAACTGACATCCTTCGCAATGTCGAACCAGTTTTTCTGCGTCGCCGACCGCGGTTGGCCAATAAAAACCTGCTCGGAAAGCCTTTCCGACCAGCGTTCTGGATGCGGCGTGATTGCCGCAGGATCCAGCATGTATGTCCTCTAAGAGCTTGATACCATCATCTTGGGGTATGCACTTGAGCAGTACTTCGGAGCTTGCGTTTTTCCGCATGAGTTTTCCGTCGACTAGGATGTAGTTCTTTGATCGTCGAATGAGGCGCTCGTTCTCTGTTTTGTCCTGAAGGCCTATCCCATCCGATATGTATTTGATGAACGGGGTACGCCAGTCACGCCCACCGGTTGTCGGAGTGGCGTCGTCTATGAGCATTGCCTCGGTAGGTTGCTTGTCGACCAGAGAGGAGCCTACGCTCGGCTCGTGGATGTCTTGGACGAAAATACCCCGCGGGATCTGGGCCCGAGATGAGCCTAACTTCGACAACGCATCTGCTGCTTGGTTCTTATCCCGGACCACGTGGATGTACTCTATGCCGTAGAAGTTGGTTTCCCATTTGCGAATTTCTTTGCAGTAGAGATCCATCTTCTCGTGGGTTGCGTCCCACTCCTTGTTGAGCTGGTTGATGACCAAAGCGGAGTCGCCATAGACATAGAGTCGCTTGATTCCCAGCTCAACGGCTAGTCTTATGCCATGCAAGCATGCTTCGTATTCGGCGACGTTGTTTGACGCCGGAAAAAGGATCCGAAGGACGTAACGCAGTTTGTCCTTGTTTGGTGATACGAACAGTATCCCAGCGCCGGCACCGCTGATGTTCAAGGACCCATCAAAGAACATTGACCAGTGGTGTGAGACATCGGGAACGGGGGGCTCATTGAGATCCGTCCATTCAGCAATGAAATCGACCAGGGCCTGAGACTTGACCGTAGTTTGGCTCTGGAACTCCAGCGAAAATGGGCACAATTCCATCGCCCATTTCACAATTCTGCCATTGGCGTCTTTATTGCGCAGGATGTCCCCGAGAGGGAAACTGGTTGTCACCAGGACTCGATGGCCGTCGAAGTAGTGCTTCAGCTTTCTTGACGTTACCAGAATGGCATATATGAGCTTCTGTATTTGTGGATACCTGGCCTTGGACTCGTTTAAGACTTCACTTATGAAGTAAACGGGTCTCTGGACCTTGTAGGCGTGACCTGGTTCATCTCGCTCGACCACTATTGCCGTGGAAACAACCCTGTCGGTTGCAGCAATGTAAAGAAGTAGGTCTTCATTGGGCTGAGGCGCTGTGAGGACAGGTGGTGAAGTGAGGAAGGTCTTAAGCTGAGTGAACGCAGCGTCGGCTTCCTCTCTCCAAGAAAATTTTTCTGACGCTTTCAATAGTTTGAAGAAAGGGAGGCCTTTTTCTCCCAGCCTTGAGATGAAACGACTGAGGGCGGCCATACATCCGGTTAGCTTCTGAATATCCTTGACGTTCTTCGGTGGTCGCATGTCGAGTACGGCTTTGTCTTTTGAAGGGTTTGGTCGCATGCCGTCGCGACTGACGACGTTGCCGAGCAGTAGACCGGAAGGAACGCCGAAAATGCATTTCTTGGGGTTGAGCTTCCACTTGTACCTATTGAGTGCCTTGAAAGTTCGGTCTAAGTTGTCGATTAGGGTGCTCGCGTCCCTTGTTTTTACGACCACGTCGTCCACATAGGCCTCGACGAGGTCATCACGAATCTCGTCGTGGAGGCATTGCTGGATGGCCCTTTGATAAGTGGCTTCGGCGTTTTTGAGTCCAAAAGACATGGTCGTGTAGCAGTATGCGCCGAAAGGTGTAATAAAAGACATTTTGATCTGATCTTCTTCCTTTAGCGAGATCTGGTGATAACCAGAGTAGCAGTCTAGAAAGGAGAGGAGTTCGCATCCGGCCGTTGAGTCGACCACCTCGTCGATGCGAGGGAGACCAAAAGGATCTTTAGGACAGTGTTTATTGAGATCAGTGTAATCAACGCACATTCTCCATTCATTATTCTTTTTGCGTACAAGGACCGGATTGGCGAGCCAATCGGGGTGATACACTTCTTTTATGAATCCGGCTGCTAGAAGCCGTGTTATTTTTGTCCTAATAGCCTCCTTTTTGTCACGAGCGAACCGTCGCAGTTTTTGCTTGATTGGTCTTGCGGTCTTCGAGACATTTAAGGAGTGCTCGATCAGGTTTCGTGGGACACCGGGCATGTCTGCGGGTTTCCATGCGAAAACGCTCACGTTGTCCCTTAGAAACCTGACGAGCGCGTCTTCCTATTTTGGATCCAGGTTGGCCCCGATGAGGGCTGTCTTCTCGGGGCTGCCTTCGACCAGCTGCACTTCTTTGTACTCCTTGGATTTTGAGTTCTTCCTGGCTGTCGCCTGTTCGGGTAGTCGGAGCTGGTCGGGAGGCAGCTGTGCGGCTTGGTTTGCTGTTTCTGCCATGCGGATTGAGAGGTCGATTGCCTCGGTGATCTTGAAGCTTTCTTCTTCGCAGGTGTACGCAGTGTAGACGTTGCCTCTGATGGTTAGGACACCCTTCTCCGTGGGCATCTTAAGGACTAGGTATGAGTAGTGTGGGACTGCCATGAACTTTGTCAGCGATGGTCGGCCCAGTATGGCGTGATAGGTCCCGTCGAAATCCGCGACTACGAAGTTGATGAACTCCGTCCGGAAGTGGTCGGGTGTGCCGAATTGGACAGGCAATGTTATCTGTCCGAGAGGCACTGAACTTTGACCTGGCAAAACCCCCCAGAATTGGGCGTCGTAAGGTTTTAGTTGTGCGGGAGATATCTTGAGGGCGGGCAGGCTGTTGCGAAAGAGGATGTCAATGGAGCTTCCCCCGTCCACGAGCACGCGCTCGAATCTGATGCTGTTGATGCAAGGGTCCAGAATCAGGGGAAAACGACCCGGCTCTGGGATAGCGGCCCACTGGTCCTTCCTGCAGAACGAGATCTCCCTATGGGACCACGGGGGGAATTTTGGGTCTGCGACTAGCCCGTCCGTGCTGTCTATGTTGAGGCAAGCTCTCTTTAACAGCTTTCTTTCTCGCTTAGATTCAATGGAGACCTTGCCCCCGAAAATGGAGTGGACCACGTCAGTGGGGCTGACGTACTGGTGTCGGGGGTCCCTATCTTGGTCCTCGTCCTCATCTTCGTGATCGTGCCCGTCGCGCTTGTTATTTTTCTTGGCGGAGTCGTCTTGGGCGGCCCACCGTGTATAGATACTTTTGAGGACGCGGCACTCTTCCATGGTATGATTGGACTTTGGATGTAGTTGGCATGGTCCCTTCAACGTTTTGTTGTAGTCTTCTTGGTAGTCCCGTCGTCCATTGGGACGTTTGACCGTATTTACTTCGTGGTCGTAGTCGCGAGGGCGCTTTCCTCTGAAGTCGTCGCGGCTGTCGCGCCGCCGATCCCAACCGTCTCGGTGATCGCGGTTGTCGGAGCGGCGGTAGTTTCTGCCGTCGTAGCGACCACGACCGTCATCTCGCCGGGGAGGCTGGTCGGGACCCCTCGCATCGTCTCGGATTAGTTTTTCTGCGTCATCGGCATCGGCGTAATTTTTGGCCGTGGCGAGGAGCTCTGCTACCGTTGTTGGACGTTTACGCAACAGCTTGTTCCTCAGCGCTTCGTGGAAACGCAGGCCCTTGATGAAGGCTGAGATGGCCTCGTCATGGGAAATCTTCGGGATTTTGTGGCGCATATCCGAGAATCGTCGGATGTAATCGCGCAGAGGTTCGTTCTTCTTGTCCCTTATCCTTTCAAGGTCATACTTGTTTCCAGGCTGCTCGCATGTGGCGATGAAGTTGTCGATGAAAGCCTGGCGTAACTCTTCCCAAGAGTCGAAGGAGTCCTCGGGTAAGCCGAGAAGCCACTGATGACCAGCCTGGTCGAGGACTACGGGGAAGTAGTTAGCCATGACGTGCTCATCCCCTGCCACTGATCGGACGGCGATTTCATAGAGGGTGATCCAGTTCTCTGGATTTTCCTTGCCGTCGTATTTTTTGAGTTTTTCGAGCTTGAAACTGCGGGGCCACACGACCTGGCGGAGGTGTGAGGAGAACTGTCTTAGGCCCGGAGGACCGTGCGTTGCATCGTACTCGATGCGGCGCAGGTTTTCGTGGACTGCTCTCTCTGCGGCGCGCCTGTTGATGCGGTCCCGGGCATCTTTGGGAGGGATGTTGTGGCGGAGATCCCTGTGTTGATTTACTTCTTGGCCGCGTACGCGGTTCTGCTTGCGGCGACCGTCGGCGTCCCGACCACCATCGTCGCGCCGTGAGTCCCCTCGACGGTTGTCGGGGGAGCGGCTGCGGTGATGCCTGCTGGGTGAGGCCCGGCTACGATTAGTCTGGTCGGAGGCGGCTTCCGTATAAGAGACGTCCTGGACTCTCTTGAGCAGAGTGGCCGTCTGTCCCATTGCAGCGATCAGGTGTGCTCGTATGCTGGTCCGGACTCCCTGGCATTCGGGGGTATCAGGAAGCTGATCTAGGTTAGCCATGGCGACAGCCACGTTGGCGCTTGGCGTTTTGTAGACTGGCTGGTCCCCGACCATGTCAAAGGCATCGTTGAGATTATTTTGTGGCATTTGTTGTTGCTCGTCTGCGCGTCGTCGGGCGCGATCGGCGTTGCGCTGTTCGCGGAGTTGCCTCTGGTCATCTGTTTCTCCATCAACGACCGGTTCGTCCGCGCTGACATTGAACACAATATCCCCTCGCCGGGGGGGAATATCGGGAAACGGTTGAAACCCGGAGGGTGTGAAGGAAAATCCAGGTCATAGTCCTCGTCCTCGGTGTTTATAACCTCGGTGGGGACGGAACCGGTGCTTGAGTTGGTGCTGGAAGCCTGGCCGTCCCGTAGTTCTCGGATTGTCACCATGTTGACGTAGTGACGATTGCTCCTTGTCGGCGACCAACCCGCCTTGCTGAAAACGGATTGGGTGTGCTGTGAGTAAACAGAGGCCGAGTTGTTCAGGCCGCAAGGATAATCTTCCTTCTTGAGCTCGACGGATCGTCCTGAGGGTGTTGAGGTTATCGTCAGAGACGTTCCCAGCCGTTCGTGTGTGGCGACACGAGTTGACCGGCGGGATTTGAAAAAATCCGCTGGAGCAGCTTGGTCGGGCCGACGCAGAACTCCGTCTATTAGTTGGGAAACTTCGAGTAGCTTGGAGTCAGCGCGATCAAGCGCTTGGAGAAGGTCCGAGCAATCGATCTTCTTTCCCTTGTAGAGTGGGAACGGTGGTCGGGCGCTTGGTGCCGTCACGCGTGTGGTCGGAGACGGCGTGATCTCAGATTGGATCTGGATCTCTTTCGAAACCGTGGTCGTGAGGCCGCCGCTGCACGTCGTCCACGTGATCTGGCCGACGGTGAACGTGAGGCCTTCAGGCACGGTCGCGGAAGCTGGGATCGTGACCATCTTGTTCGCCGGAAAAGTTGCACGCACACCCCCTACCTGGCGCGCCACTGTCGACGAAAGCTGGTCGGCAGTCTACCTTGGGGTATACCCACGGTAGTAGTTTATCGGTAGACGGTGCGCAAACTACGAACTCGATGGTGACGCAAGACACGGACAAGCTTTTTATCCAGGTTCGGCCGCCGAGTTGGCGTAATACCTACGTCCTGCGTCTGGTTGTATTGATTTGTGTTGAGAGAATATGATGTGTCCTAGGGGGGTCCCTTGCCCCTCCTTATATAGTCTGGAGGGCAGGGTTACAGATCTGGAAACTAATCCTAGTCGGTTATAATTGCCATGGATAATTTGATATCAATTCCTATTCTAACCGACTAGAATCCTGCTTGATCTCCACATCTTGTTTCCTTGCACAAAACTCCAAGCTGTCGGATCAAGCCTTGAACTCGTCTCGTAATGGGCCAAGCCTCCTGGCCCAAGTCTAGGCGTAAGGGTATAGGGGTTTATACCCCCACAGTTTCAGATTAGAGGCACACACAAGTGTATGTTATTAGTTTGCAGACAAATCATTTTTGGGGAAAATTTTAGTGACAGAACAATGGTCAGGATCACATGGAATTCTTCAAGATAGATGGGTGTAGAGTAGAGAAACAGAAGTAAAACTGCTACCATATGGATAAAAGTATTGGGTGTAGCGATAGCACAAAATAGCGATACCGTTGTCTGACCACTGTAAAGATAGCTACTGCTCACAGAGTCACACTCACAGATCTAGAAGAAGCTGCTGTCATCATCCAAGCAGCCTCGCCTTGCAGAAGACCCTGTCGGTGTGAAAGGGGCATCTCATGGGCAATAATCGAGAAATGAACAACCAGAGAACGGAGCTGTCGGGGTTTTACCATGCGGTTTTACTCTTACCATGTGATCTTAAGCGGCGTTTCTTTTTTCAGCAAAAATAAAATTTTGAGATATTTAAATTTTTCATAGTACATGATTCACTATGGAATATACTCTCCATTTACTATACATGATTTACCGTGAAATATATTTCGCTGGAGCTGCTCACAGTCCTGCCAAAAGAGGTTGGCGTCTCGATGAATGGGCGGTTTGAACCATCGAGGCATCCATCGACCATGCAGCCCAGCCCATCGTAGCGGCTTGAACCATGCGCGCACTAGCCCAAGCACGTTGGGCTTCCGGTCCAGCCGGCTACTGCGGTCGCCGCTCCGCTCGGCGCAATCAAGGATCCCTGCAATATCGGTTAGGAAAAACTCCATTTTTTTTCTCCCCAATTTTTATGAAAGTCCACTTTTCCTCTCTTGACTCTAAAACCGGGCAAAAATCACCACTCTCAACTCTTTAAATTGTTTACCTCCTGTAGAAGTTGTGAAAGGCGGTTTTTGCTACAGTGAATAGTGTTTTTGCTATAGTGAATTTGTCTTTTCCTTTTTTAAAATTGTTTTAGCTGAATATTTGAAAAATCATAGTAAATCACAGAAAAATCATAAAATGGAAAATCTAATTTTTTGACTCCACATAAATAGATCTACATAGTAAACATATAATATGGTATATTTTAGTACAAAGTTTTTGCTATAAAGGTTTTGTCCTTTTCTTTTATTTATTTATTTGGCTGAATCTTTGAAAAATCATAGTAAATCATAGAAAAAAAAACATAAAATAGAAAATCTATTTTTTTTAGATTCCACATGAGTATATATACATAATGAACATAATGAATCATAGAAAAATCATAATTCTGTCCAAGTGAAGGAAGTAGCTTCCACCTCCTACAGTTTGTGAGATACAAGGACTTACGCTAGGACAGAATTTTCACCTCCCACCAGCTTGGTGATGATTCCCCCTTGTACCTTTTAATATGAAGCTCTTCCAAGTTTGGATTCGGTTCTAAGCCTTCTAATACTTCAGCATCCCTGGTGGGACCAAAAGCTGGACTCGCAGAGTTCCATTCAAGTTTCAGAATTATAAGATACTAGGTAGCGTGCCCGTGCGTTGCTACGGGACAACTAAACTTTTATCTAAAAATAAACGAATCGCATGATAAAATAATAATACTGTGAAATTAAAAACCAACATTAAAGTGACATTTAATCTAAAAAGCTCTTAAATGCCCGTACATAGTAAAAGAAAACACAATACCATGATAACATATGTATGAGCACATGTTACAACGTTATTCTAAACAAATAATGCAATCGTGATGTTTAGAACATCAGTATCCCATTCCTTTATAAAAGTTTTTATATGAGTTGTCTTTTCGTCCAAACTCTTTAGTGTGTCCCCAACAAATCCTGTCCGCCCACCAACACATGTGGACCCTCCTTTTGGCTCACGCGCCTACACCACCACCTTAGCACGGGATGAGCGACAACCAGATTCCATTTCCAACCACCTCAACATGTGATGAGTGACGGCCACATTCGAGATCGATGGGCACATAGACTGACACTCCACGACAGATCAATGTGCATTGCCACACCAGAATTTGATGATGGCGAAACCAACGTATTAGCATGTTGGTATTACCACGTTGCCGCGGGACTGGTCATGGACATACCAAATTCAAAATAAAACACTTATTCTAAAATCATACTCTTTGCTAGCGTAATAAATAGTCTGACTATTTCAGTTTTTGTTGTAGTAAATAAAACCTAATAAAATCAAATACCTTAAATTCATTCTAATATTCAGAATCTTTGATGACATTTCTATTTGATTCTATTCAATAAGTTTCATGAGCTGAGACATATGTATCCACATATTTCTAAGTAAATCAGTTGATCATATCTAGCTAATGACCATGCTTAGCATAAAATTTGTGCCACTTTATCTACACATAAGTACCGAAATTCAGTCACAACTATAGCACAGATTGCTAAACGAAGCAACAAAACAAGTTTTTGTTAGATGTAGATTTTTGTTACCAAATAAAGATATTATATATATACCATTAAGAAAAAATATCAAAGATAATATTGGCAACCATCCTTGAGATTTCATAACTATAAAAAAAATACAATAAGATCGTACTACATCAGACTGAGCAACGAAACCACCTGTGGGCATAGACATCCCCCCATTTCAAATGACAACAGCACCCTCCTGATCATCCAATAGTGAACCAAAACAATAGACAATATTTTGAGTTTAGAACTTGGAAGTGGTGTCATTTTTTTCTACATGTCACAATGTCTAACAACAAAAGAAAAACTCCTTAGCTTATTTGCGCGCAATCCACACACTGAATCCTTCCATCTATCATGCTGGCACTCTGCCCTCTCCAGTCTCCATTGATCCCAATGACTGTCAGAATGCCATGCCCACCATCATCACAATGCCATCGGCCATCCAGTGCAACTGCAAAATGAATTTTACTTTCTGTACAAGCCATGCAAATTTCTTGAAATTGTTGTTATATTAAGATCGAGCAATGATGTATCTAATATGTATTGATTATTATAAATTGTTTGGTTGGTTGTGCTAGCTCTCTTTCTATCGACAGGTTGTTATATTAAGATCGAGCAGTGGAACATATAGTATGAACATGAGTATCTTAGGGAGAGAAAGGGACTAAGGTTAGAACAAAGAAAATATTTTGTATATCCATAGAAAATGGTCCAAATGCAATGCACATTGCTAAATCATTGCCTCCAGTCTTGCCATAAATAGATAAGCACATTGTAAATTCTTGTAGAAAAATATCATTGCACTCAGAAAGATATGGTCTGCTTATTTTTTTAGTTTACATGCATAACAAATTGTAGAAACAAATTTGCTAACTGTGCTTTGTCACAGTGCTGAAAAGTGACGGTTCAGTTCTCACCAATTGATCAGATCGTTGCTCAGGTTGTGCCACTTATCAGTCTCTCCAGCTGATCCAACTTTTTAACCTTGACAAGCCCGATCAGAAGTTGTAGCCTGAAGAATGCATAGGAGTATGCAATGGTTGCTGGTCCCTGCAACGGGTATTAAAGATTTAAAGATCAGGTGATGAGAATAAATATGTGCCGGAAATCTGATAGATGGTATATACTCCAGTTTGTTTACAAACTCACCTTGATTGAATTGAAGTTGCATGGTTCACCAAACTACCTACAACAACTCCCTAGATGATAGAGAGCAAGATTTTAAGAATTAAGGCACATTATGATGATAATATTGAACTTTAAGAAAACAATGTTCCATATCAAAGAAAGAAAATTTCATGATAGACCTGTTTCACTTGATCAACTTTCTCACATTAAAATTGCAGTTGCAGTGCCCCTCTATCAACTTTGTTTTAACATTTAGAGTAGGTTCCAGTTCAGGCTAACTGAATTTGCCTGGACTCAGCGTCATCCAGCAGACAAGTTCGCTCTTGTCAATAGCAATCGCCAAAAGATCCTCTCCTGTAAAATTTAATTCGAGTCATCAGAACAAAATTGATAAAATAAATCATGACATATTTCCATCAATCAAGTTTGCTTCTAAATTACAGTTCTCAAGTTGCCTTCTATCGCTCCTTTCTACTGCTAGATGCTCTTGAAAGCTATAAATAATATATGCAAACAAAACAAAGCCAAACATCATGCTCATCCAGTTCAACAAACCTCATCTAACTAATACTACTAAAGTCGTAGACGCCCGCACCTCCGACTCTCCTCACATTTTACTGTACTGAGCACAGTAAACAGCCACCGCCCCACATCTGACGGAAAAAGGATACCTCCGACTTCCCTTAGATTTCAGGGCTGCAGAAAAAAAGAAAGAAAAAGAAATGTCCAGATCTATCCCTCAACATATTCTCAGCACCGTCGATACTACGCCTCCGCCTGGGGCATCCGTCGCCACTTCACATGGCGACTCCGCCACCGCTCCGCCCGGGGACTCCGCCACCTCTCCATCCCCTACCATCGCCGCCCTACACCCCGCGCGTGGCCACAGGTTCCTGCGCCCGCAGCCTGCGCACCACGCCGCCGCCGCCCTCGGCCTATCCTGCAGCACGGGTTGCGCGCCACGCCGCCCTCGGTCTCCCGCAGCACAGGCCGTGCGCCACGCCGCCACTGCCCTCGGCCTCTCCCGCAGCACGGGCCGTGCGCCACGCTTCGCCAACGGAGGTAACCATGTAAAGCCTTCCTTTTTCCTCATCACACCAATTTGTGTTACATTTATCCCCTTTTTTATAATAATTGTGTTAACAGCCAGGATATCATCCTTCTATAGTTCTTTAGGTGAACACATTTGGGTTATACTTTCATTCATATATATTCCCCCCCACTCTGGGCAAAACGAATCTGTCCATTACAATCTTTGAGACTCATATATAGATTATGGTACATCAGGTTCACACCTGGGAACCTTCTTCCATATTCATGATACAAATTATGCTTATTAGTAACAGTAAGTGGAGTCTGCTTCAAAAAATTCCCTCATGATTTGTATGCATTCCATTCTATTTGCAGCATGGTTAATGCAGTTTCAGACTCCATATCCTGTAGGTACATTACTCATTGCCGTTAATTATCTACAATGTGTTATGCATAATACCAAGCACGGAATACTCATATTGGTAAATTATTGCTACAAATTATTCAGCGACATTAGTGAGATTTGTGAGCTGCCTATAACTCGCAGCATATGGCTTCCTCTCCAAAAAAAAAGGGTAATGAATTAATGCCTACAAATATTCTACATATATAAGAGAAAACAGGTACAAAAACAAAAAATGTACTGGACGGCCTCATTTGCTATAATCATCACATGTTGGCCTGTTTGGAACAACAACAGTTACACAAATATATTTCTGGGCTAGACTCTTCAGAACATAAATGTGAGTACAGATATATACGAAATTGCTGTAAGCAACCATTTATTCGGCTACAAAATTTCACAACATGTTTGAAGTTGTTTGAACTTGGAATTTGATTGTACGGAGGTGTTTGAAATATTTTCCACGTATATAACTGTTGATCTTATATGGATATGCAGGTATCGGGTATTGGTTTCATGGTCTCTGAGCAACTCCGAAAGATAATGGTGCCGCCTTCTATGCGGGCTATATCTTCAGTTCTACATGCAATCAAATGTGTCTAATAGTGCGTACTCCTTTTGTAACAATTCTTTATGAATATTTTGCTTTTAAGTTTTACCACAACTCCAAATAGGTCAATAGCCAACAGTTCTCTATAAATTCTAATGACATCCCATGTACTACATTTGGTAGCAATGATCACATCCACTCCATCTGCTGTAGTTTATTTTCTACACTACCTAAAAGACCTGCCCTAATAATTTCAATCAGTTCTTGCAATCTGTGTGTCTGGGGTATTTTCATATGCTATACTCCTGGCTTACTGCCCTGTGCGAAGCACGGGGGTACCTCCTAGTTTGCTATAACTACAAGGTAAAATCTTCTCAAGGACGGTGCTGTATTTGGTTACTTTTTTCTTTAATGAAATAACACATAGATCTCAAGCACGTTCGAGAGAGAAAAAAAATCTTGTCAGGGATAAGTAACTACCTATTATAAGAAAAAATTGAGTTGTTCTTCTAACAACAATCATATCGCCAGTAGGAACAAGGACCCCTATTTGAACCATAATTTTAAGCACCTGCAGAAATACAAGATTCAACATCCACAAAACTTCACAGGGTACAGATTATCATCGGGTGGCTATTATGCCTAGAGAAGTAACTTGGATCTTGGATTTAACCATCGGACTACAAATCAGAACTTCAGAAGGGGCTCAGGGAAGGAAGAGGGATGAACCTATAGGGGTGAGGGTCGTCGATGCCGTGTGGCCTGTTGTCCTTGTTTGGAGATGGGTGGCCTGGAGATGGACGGGCGAGCGGCCTGGTGAGGGGCGGCACCAATCCTGCCGGTGGCCAATTGTCCTTGTATGTAGCCTGAACTGCGAAGCGCTGGGAGCCCAGGAAACATAGGCATTGGGATTGCAATGAATCTCACAATCACCTTGAATCTCACAATCACCTTGAATCCCCTAATCCAAGGCTGCGCCCCACGACTCTAGGGTTTGGCGCGTTGGGGCTAGGCGCTACTTGTCCCATCGGAAGTGCTGGTCTGGCGATGCTAGGCTCCATGCGAGGGCTGGGCTAGCTCCGCCTGGATCCCCATGTGGTGGCGCGAGGGAAGGCGAAGGGGAGACGGGAGGAAGAAGGCACGAGGTAGGGAGAGGCGGCGTTGCGGGAAGAAAGGAGGAGGTTTCCGGACATAACGCTTTGTCTGATTTTTCTCTGGGAATTGTGGCGGAGATAGGTATCGAACTTGCGTCTATTGACATGCGACGGGTGGCATTTTATCAAAAATGGTTTGCGCTGCCCACACAGAGTGGTATTTTAAGGGAAACGGCCGCGATCGCACAGGTGTGGCAGACGGACGAAACTTTTTCTGCACAAAAAAAATATCCACACTTTAGTCTTTTTAGTTGTAGGAGATAGGAGATTGCTTATTGGATAATTCAGCATTGCAAGCTTCCTCCTTGCATTGAACATTTTCCAGGTACTTGATGTGAAGTAGACCATGAAGGTCGTTCATATTCTTCAACTCCACTAAGCTCTGCCCTTGTTCTTCTTTAACATGGAATTCAATAGACCCTTGAAGATTAACCAGAGTACCAATACCCCTTATCATTGAAATATATGTTAAATCTACGCCAAGATGCTGCAAGTTGACCAACAGAATGCATGCCCTTAGGAAATCCATCGAGCTGACACTTCTTTGGAATATCAAGAGTTTGAAGATGCAGTAACATGCTCACAGATTCAGATAGCTTCTTGATAGTACCAGGAAGTGCTCTGTAACGCAGATGAATAGATAACCAATTGCTTCAGGTACCTCTGATATAAAGATCTAACGTGCATACATTCTTTATCTCAGCAAGAAAATCATGTGGAATAGTACTTAAGGTCATCGATGAATCTTTAAATACAACTAACGTCTGTAATCTTCTCAAGTCAAATTGCTCCTTCAGCCGTGGTAGAGAGTTGCTTGAAACAGATACATTCTAACAGTCGATGGTATGTTTTTAGACTTGTTGCCTTCCATCCTCGCACAATCACAGCAGGAAACCATTTGTACCAGATCATGAATCAGGTCATGCATGACATAGTGTGTTCTGTTTCCCTGCCTAAGGGTGTGAAAGAATGATCTTGCCCACAGTTGTTTGAAATGTTCTATACCTGCTTCCCTTTTCCATCTGAACACAACCCTGTGCTATCCACATTCTGATCAATTCCTTACGCTCAAACTTCCAGTTCTTTGGAAATATGCTGCAGTACGCAAAGCAATATTGCAAGTGTTGTGGGAGATGATAATTGATAATGGCTCGACAGAAGTGTCGAGACAATGTCACCATGAATATATGTCTGTGAGATATTATTCCACTCCTTTCCGATTCGAGTATTATTGAGCCTCCCACCAAATAACTCTGGCTGCAAGAGGGGATCCATTAAGATTCGAAGTAATTTTCCTCCCAATATCCCGCAAACGCTGGTGTTCACGACTATTCTCCCTACCTAGTGCACACTTTTTTTTAGATCGGGTCGTTCACCCATTTTTTATTAAGAGGGGAAAGGTACAGTAACAAACCTAACCCCGACAGCGAGGAACCATCGACATTAGGCCAAAACTGAGGCCCTAGATAATGAAAAGGAAGCTGAGGATTACATGTCAAAAGTAAAATGTGACCAAAGTGGCAAAGCTACAGCAAGGGTTCTAAAGCACGCCAGCACCCAATCAGCCGCCTCAAAAACCACCCTACGGAAGAGCTCTGTCTGCCGATTTCTGTGCGAACGTTCTGTTGTTTCGTTCCTTCCAAACAATCCAAGAGACGAGCAACATCAAGGAGTCAAAAGGTGGACGAAAAGCGACGTCGAGACGAAGCTGCTGCCGGACTGCCGGAGCCACCAATCAGTTAAGTTCTCGTCACAGACCAACGAGCGAGGCCAGGCCTAACGGCGTCAACAGTGCGCACCATAGCTCCTTCATGACGACGCAGCCAATCAACAAGTGGTCCCCAGATTCAGCTTCTTGTTCGCACAACACACAAGCGTCGTCATCCCGTAGACGATTAAACCAATCAGCGTCGTGCGCGGCATCCTGGAGGCGATTAAACCAGGCGAGAAGTGTGGGGTGGGGCGAGCGGTGTTGGGCTCGCTCCACGATGGAGGCGTACGTGTGGAGGCGAAGGAGGTAGTCCTTGAGGTGATCGAGGTCGGTGGAGGCGGACTCCAAGAGGGGGAGGTAGCAAAGGAGGTCATCGGCGTAGGAGCGAAGCCGGCTACTCAGATTGTCAGGAATGGTGACACCAACCACCCCGCGCCAGCCGCCACGGTCGAACACGCCATGGGAGTCTCTGCGGGTCGACACGATGCGTGTGTGGCGGCGCATTTTGCTGGCTGGTTCGAGTGGTGTGGGGGCACGGAGCCATCATCGCCGCGTCGGGAAAGAGAAATCGCGAGGCCGTGGCGTTGGAAACGTCGAATTTTTTGGTCTTGTTCAGGAGAAAGGACCAAGGTTTCTAAGACAAAATGTGAATTTTCGTTTGTTAGAATTGGCTAATAATACAAAATGTAACAAAAAATAGTTACATTAAAAATCTAAGTGGAAATTGTATTAATCTGTCCCTCTCCTCCACCTCTAGCCAACGTAGAACCATATAAACGTGCCAAAACTTCCCCATTTTCTTACATTCTTGTGTAGGTCATATGGATCCATCTATGACTACTAATCTACCACTAGGTATTTTAAGTATCAAAATAGAGATAGCATAGAGTCTCGTTTTTTATAGATGAAAGTCACCATGAATATTATAGAGCAAACAATATGCAAATTAGCCATATCATCTAGCAAATAATATCATTAAAGTCTATAAATTAAAGGTTAAAGTATGTGCCGCCACTATGTTGTCAATGAGTAAGATAAGTACAGGGTGAGGTGACAGAAAAAAAATTGTGTTGAAGACATTAGTGATTCATGCACTTGTCATAACACGTTATTTAGGTCCATAGCACTAAAAATATATCATCTTATCGGTGCTTCCTGCTGACGTGCCAATGTTAGGTTTGTAGTTTATAGAGAAAAGTAGGACTATTAGAGCATTTTTTAAGTCTCTCTAAATTATTCAGAGAGCCATTTGCATATAATAATTTTTTATGTCTTTTCACACTCTAAGAGCATCCCCAACCGTTTTGCATAATTGGTTTGGCAAATGAGAGAGTTTGCCAAGTCTCAAAAAAATATGGCAAAGGTGAAAAGAGGCAATCTCCAATGGTTTGGCATTAATCACTTCGCGCCAATTTCCCAATGCCAAGTGTGAACAGGTTTGGCATATATGCCAATCCTTCCTCTCTTTTTGTCAAGTTAAAAAATTGCAAAGTCTAAATGCCAAACCGTTGGATAAGTGTTTTTAAGACTTTTTTGCAAATACATGAATGCAAAGCTTATTTGCAAAACGGTTGGGGATGCTCTAACAGTTTTTCTATATCTCCTGCGCACTTTAGAGAGTTATTATTGTCTTCTATTTTTGGCTAGCGAGAATAGAAGATGTATATATTTGGCTAACTATTCAAATAGCCTGTTGGAGGATATTCTTTAAAAAAAAGCTGTATTTCTGTATCAAGTTGACGCCTGCGCACCACTTGGAGCTTGGAGGCCCAGCGAGATGGGCCATTAGGCCTATCCATTCATTTGCAATTGAGCCGGTTCTCAATTCATTATTTTTTTTATTTACCATTCACAAGATGCTTCCCGCAACGTCGTACTGCCCACGTCAGCTCGCGGGCCCACCTCATCACCTTTCAACACGGCACAGTTGGGCCAGTCCTATAAAAAAACAAATAAAAGGGTTTTCGGTGCTGCTCACTTCGTCGTCTTCTTTTTCTCGTTGCCGTCGCTTCCTCTTCTCGGCTTTTCCAGAGCCTTCTCTTCCTCTCGTGAATCACGGATGCCGTGGCTCCCTCTCCCGTCTCAGCTCTTTCCTTCCTCTCTCTCCCTCTCTCCCTCTATGGATGCGGCAGGCACGAGCCAGGCCAGGGCGCGGGCGGACCCAGCGCGAGCAGCGGCCCAGCGTGGTTGGTGCTCCGGCACGGCCGGCGCGACCCGGCGTCGCCTCTCTCTCGCTCTCCTGGTGTCGCGCGGCGATGCGCCGGCTGTGGCCGCAGCTGCCGCCCTCTCCGTCTCTCCCGACTCCGATGTGGCCGTCGGTGTGGGTGCCCCCAACGTCCATCTCGATCTGAGATCAGTGGTGGTGGCTGTCCAGCTTCACAAGGTGATTTCAGATGCCTTATAAATATTTGTAATTTTTGCTTTTGTCTCTCTGATTTCTCCCCACAATGAGTTCGATTCCTGTTCTAGGGAGTCGGATTCCTGTTCTAGGGTTTTGGTTCCAATACTTGCCTTCTGCTCCATTGTATGTCTTCTCTGTGTCAATCTCTAAGAAATATGCTTCAAGCGAGTTGTGGCTGTGCAACCACCGGTAAGGCTGGAGACCAATGCCCCCTGGTATGTTCACTTCTCTCCAATTGTAGCTTTATCTTTGTTTTTTTCTGTAAGTTATTGCTTGCGATTTTAGATAATTGTTTCCTATCCCAGTCACTTGCTAACTAAACGTAATAAATCTACTCAACCCCATTATCCAATGTTGTTGCTTCAATTTTTAATTATGATTTATGTGCAGATTTCTTCGTGCTAGCAAATTGATATGTGGTAAATGCATGTATCCCTTGCAGAGATATACAATAGTGACCACAGTATCCATATTTATTTGCCTTCTTAATGGACTAAGAGTCAGGCCATCATCTGCATACAAATGTTTTTGGTTGTAGTCCACAAAAAATGCTAGCTTACATCGTTTTTGATATATCGCCAAATAGATCATTACAAGTAGGTCATGGGAGCCTTTCCACAAATTACCTACCTTAGTGCTATATTTTTGCTCCTGCTACAGCCTTGGCTTAGAGCATTTTTGGTTCTCTTCTCTATCTAAATGCAATTTCTAGGAGACTTAATCATTCTTTGTTAAAAAACATAAAAACCTAGAGAATTGTTACTTATTTTTCTTCATATTGATCTTCCTCCCATGTCAAAGTCGACGCAACTTAGAATTATATACAGTAGTTGGCTACGACTATTGTTTGCTCACACGCTTCTTCCTTTCGGTTTCATGACAGAATGATAGTATTCCTTCTTTCAAACTACGGATGACAAAATGATTGTGCAGTAACTCTGCTTTGTAATGACACAAAGAAAATATTCTATTCATGTTCGAAGTCATAGATGATCGTCTTGTGTCTTATATATAGAGTAGCCGAGGATATACAACCATCCTGTTTGCATATATATATATTATTTCCCATTGGAGATACCTATGCTGATCTTTGTTTCACTCTTTTCAGGTGGATCTTTGTTTGTCAAGACGGAATATGAGGTCATGGTCTCATGGATCAGAAATATTAAAACATATTCGGCTATATAGGCAAGCAAACTTTTGCTCAATTCATTTCCCCTTTATCACAAACATCCTAACATCCTGTACTTATTGTTTGTTAGTCATTGCATCGAACAATTCAGAGATTTCACATTCTTAGTGGCCTCAAAATGGTTCCATCTACTCATTGCTTACCTTGCATTATATTCCTTGCTTTCTTCTATAATGCATATTTTTATCTTTTGTATAACAAAAGCTTGAGAAAAAAAAATATGGATACCTTATGATAACAATGGTTTATAGTGGCAGTAGACTCCTTTGTAAGTTTTGCCCTTCCATTCCATTGGATTGATTGATATGGATATTCTGGCGATGACACCTACATGTCTTTATTGGTGCCAATAAATATTTTCATTCTAATACTAAAAGTCGCCTTTGTTAGTCATTCTTGAATTTGAGACATTATTTTGGTCCTATTTTCGCTCTTTTCCTTCACTGAGATAGAATGCTTTTATGCTTCTTCCAAGGGATGGGAGGTGTGGCAGCCTAATCTTAGTTTCAACTGCAGTGCCCTGTGAGTCCACCTCAGTAGACAGACATGGCAGTAATCAATTTTGATGGCTCATAAGTTTTCTATCGTTTTACAGTACCTAAACCTTTCAGCTGATGTTTATCACATCCCTCCTGCAGGCAGCAGATTGCCAGGCGGACCTACAGCTATGATTGAAGCAGTCCACCCCTCTTGAACCCAGGTCTCCTCTGTAATGCACACTAGGTACTTTCCCATCTCCATCTTTCTTTCATGTATTTCGAAGGTTACACAAACC
Organism: Sorghum bicolor; assembly: GCF_000003195.3. Taxonomy (NCBI): domain Eukaryota; kingdom Viridiplantae; phylum Streptophyta; class Magnoliopsida; order Poales; family Poaceae; genus Sorghum; species Sorghum bicolor. The sequence goes on from NC_012872.2 coordinate 71,358,818, forward strand.
TAGGATTTGAGAGTGGTGAACTTTTTTATTGTCATGGCAAAAATTATCCAAAAAAAGGGTTCCTAATCATACAAATTGATGACTCCCATTAAAGTTCAAACCATTAACTTCTGAAATCATTTTATTTATGTATGTCCAAGCATTTTTTCCAACAATATTCAGAGTTAGAGTGCCTTTGCTATACAATATTTCAAAGAGGCTAATTCCAGTCATTTGCCTTTACCCTCTCATATGACATCTATAACCCTACATTCATATATGAAGTTATATCTATGCTAATGTTCTGCCTCACCTACAATAAGAGATTTAGGAATGTTTTATGAATCATATTTGTTTATATATTAATTTTTACTATCAGCCAATTTTCACGTTATGTGTAACAATTTCTTGCACTACGCCATTCATATCGGTTATCGCCCTAATGCCATTTCTTAAGTTGTGAAAAGTTATCATTTCAAATCTTCAACTCAACTAAATTAAGCTAAAAAGGGCTCGGTGCTATGTCATCTCCCTGGTTGTGCATGCATTTTGTCCAACTTACCGCCAGGTTCATAAATGCTTAAAAGCTCTTTATTAATTACTCAGACTTTGTGCATTGATTGTCTTACCATACTTTCAGGTCATGTGCTGACAAAGCCGTCCGAATACAGATTGATGGGCACACAGAGCTCGGCTTTCATTGGGCCATTGTCCTCAGAACAAACAATACTCCCTCCATGTTGGTAAAATAAGTCGTTTTGGATAAGGTTTGGGTCAAATATTGAGAATATAAATTATGAATAATTTTTAAGTTGTTGAGCTTAAAAATATGAAAACCGCATGAATAGATTTGTCTTCAAATATACTTTTATAAAAGTATACACACATCACTTTTAAATAAATTTTTTTATAGAAAAATAAAGTCAAAGTTATATTTTGGAGACCCTGTCATTGTCAAAAACGACTTCTTTTACCAACTTGGAGGGAGTATGTGACCAAATCTTAGTTCTTGCTGAATCTCACCTACCTGACTGGTGGTTACTCCAAGACGGTTCCCCAGATCTGGTGACCAAGCGCTAAATATAAACTTTTCAATCTCTCAAACATAGTCATATTTTTCTGCTCCTTCACACATAGATACTGTAGTTACCATTTTATTATGTCTACAAATATTTTTAATTATGCCTAGGATTTTGAGTTGCTTAGTAAAATTTAGTCATATATATGGAACTCAAAATACAAGTAATAATTTAAACAATCTGGAGTTTGAGCGTTGCGAACACTGTAGAAACAAAAAAATAATACCTATAGTGCTTGCTTGACTAATTACTTTTGCACTAAATGCAACTACATAAGTTGTCGTCCATTAATATCGTTGCACCAATTTACATCAAGTTAGAACTGCACTAAATTATTCATGTTGTTATTAATCCCATATTTTTTTTTGTAAACACCTTGAAACTGATTACTTTCCTTCACATGGTCATATGATTGCCTAGGTATTTAAATTTTAATCAATGGCAGCACGAACAGGTTTGTACCAAGCCAAATGGTAAATATGCCTCATACTACACTTATGTATATTCAAGTAAGTGCCTCTGAACATGTGAAAATATTCAAGTAAGTGCCTCTGAGCTTAGGAGGTTTTCTTTGTATATTAGCTCTTAACCATATTTCTTTCCCTCTAATGTTTACTTAAAGGTTCAGTACTTGCTAAAATTCGTGAAGATAGTAACCCTTGCTTGATCATTTGAATTTTTTAGTTTATGTGGTTTCTACATAATCTGCCCGCAGAGAGGTATTTCAACACATTGAAAAGCAGACAACTTCCATGTCCTTATCCAGATCTCTTCACAACTTTTTAGCTGGTATGAAACAGCTGAACTTATCTAAAGTTTAGCTGAGCTGTCTACATCCCAGCCATCTAAATTTAGACGCTTAAAGTTTAGTTGGTACATCCAAATAGGCCCTTAATGTTTCACCTTTTTGATGCTCGTATTTCTGCATGCAAGTTTTTTTTACTAAAAAGATCTAGCCAAAAGATGCATCTACCAATTTTTTTCCCCCGGCTTGTTCTCGGCGCACTAACCAAGTTGGTCATGTTTTTCTATATAGGAAATGGATACATAGAAAATAATTATTTGCTTAATAAATTGCTTATTCACAGTCTAAGATGGCAACCTACTATTCCAGCAAGGTGTTACTTAGATGCTATTAGCATGGTGCTCAGTGTCATAAAAAAATGGGTCTTCTACTACAGAGCTGTTGTTTGTGCTGATTCGAAAAAATGATGAATGTTCAGAGTTCCAGTGTTGCCTCCTAAATTCGATTTTGCCATATTTTTGTCAGCAACTCAACAACACCCCCTTTGCTCTCTGGACTTAAAGATGATAAGAACGACCCAGGTTTATCTCTATCGCTTTCATCCATCGTTCCTTTCAGAGTTGCATAAGTGTGTGTTATTATTCAAATCCATTCTATAGTCTGCGTGATTCATGTGTGTCATGGTCTACTATTGCCATTTCTATAGTTCCTGCTAAAAAATATCTATAACTAATATGAACTTTGGTTCCAAACTTGAATCTGTATTTCCCTATTCATGTACTCAATCTAGCTATCACCTATCCAGAAGACAATTCAATAGGGTGGCCTATTGATGCTGTGAAATTTGAGTCAACTTCGTTCAGATGCAACATGAATATAGGAAATATATACTGTTGCCAAGAACCGAAGTTTATCGCGTAATGTTTTATTTAGATAACCAATGCAGCTTGCCTTTTTTTCACAGATAAATTAAATGGTGTAGAGTATGATCGAATACACATTTCTAGAGTCTAAAAATTCATATTTGGTAGAAAATTCAAATTCACCCTATAATTTTTAATTACGAAATCTAAGAAGCCATATTTGGTTGCACGTACTGCCTAGCCAGTGTTGAAGTAAATAAATTATATCCATTGTTAGGACTCATGCTTTCAACATAGCATAGCTCAACCATGCTTTCAATGTACTGACTATACCTGTCATACTCGCGTTACGCATACTCAGATTAGGACAACCCCTCTTAAGAAACATATCATCCCTGCAGTTAACATAAATGCACCCTTGATGGCTTCTACAAAACTCTTTTGATTCCAACAACCTATAGGTTAATTTATAGCAACAACACGTCTATTGTAGTTCTTTACAGACGCATATCTCCTAATTCTTGACAGGTACATGACCGCATCATCCACAGAGTCATCGATTAGCATCTCAGACGATGATGAACAAGGATGGGAGTTTGATCGCAGCATGAACCTTGGCTGATCTTACCGGCTCTATCATAGCCCAACAAATTCTATAGTCCACAGACTTAGTGACTTCAGTAATATTTAGGCCTACCACTATTGGGTACTTCTGTGCACTACATTTTGCAGAAACTAGCCTCCACATCCTTGCTACATAGCACTCTGCAGTGCTTTTGTATGACCACCAAGACTTCGTGTATGATAGACCTAATATCTATAATTGTTGCATGAATTACTCTATATGTATTCAAAAAAAAAAAACTCTACATACATAGCTTTGCTCTCTAGGTGTATATAACCTTCTTTGGTATCCGAGTTTGGACAAAATACACATCAGCAAAGGCATTCTACAGATAAACATATCCATAGTATTATTGTGTGCATCTTCTCCAAACAACAGTCATCAGTATCTTTCCAATCGCGCGCAGGGGCGCGCGTTTCCTACTAGTTATGCTTCCTTTCTCGTCTGGGGCTCGATCCAACCGTAGCTAACCTATATATTTTTCTTACGAATATTGCAAATTAATAATAGGCTTATATCATGCAATGCAGCCATCAGAATTTATTTTCAATTTATATAAAATAAACCTAAACCTAGAATACCCATCCATGTAATATTAAACGTTGAACTAGGGGTATGTTTAAATATCAGCAAAATATTGTCACAACCAACCTTAGCTATACAAAATTGTTTAAAAATGTCCAAAATTAGTACCCCCGCCCCCCATGTTAGGCTATATCCAAATAACTTCATAAGCTAATGTTTTACTACGATCGGGTCCCCTCAACTATTTTAGTTTGTCCAATTTATATCTTAAATGTATATATCTTTTAATTTCTCCACATACAAGTTGAGTTTTAATTATGTGCAGTGATAGTTAAAACCATAGTTTATGTTCAAATTTCACTCGAATCACTACCTTTGTCCACTAAAGAATGCAATTATAGATGCATTCTTAGTTGACATGTCTAAAATTTGACCAAATATATAGATAAAAAATATTAATATTTATGACACCAAATAAGTATGGTATGAAAAAATCTAATGATACTTATTTAATATTATAAGTATTTGGTGTTAGTTATACTTAGTAAAACTCAAGTTGTTTTATGGGAGAATTAGGTGTACGGTCTTGTAAAAACCTGTCTTAGGTATATGGTCCTCTTTTTTCGAATTTGGCTCGTCTCAAAACAAAATTTATTTAGCTCTATAGCCTTCTGTTAGTTTTGGGCAGCTAACGATGTTAAGTCAGGGGTAAAAGACCATTTTTCGCCAGGGTAAACGGTCTTTTAACCCTGACTTAACACCGTTATTATTTGCCCAAAATTGATAAAAGGTCATAGAGCTAAATAAATTCTGTTTTGAGGCTATAGAGCCAAATTCAAAAAAAGAGAACCATATACCTAAGATAAGTTTTTTCTAGGGCCATACACATAATTCTCCCTTATTTTATCTCGGTAATATGTTAGAATTGTATTATTTTGTGGACATAGGGAGTGTATATTTTAATGGTTTAGGACATCCAATAAATATCAACACTACAAGCAAATTGTACATGAGATATAATGATAGAAATTTAGAATTCGACTCTTTTCAACTTTTGATTTCTGCTATCACCTCATTACAGTTTCAAGCTAAAACTCAACTTATACCAGTATGTTTGCTTGAGCTTATCAGCCAAATCTGACACCCATTCAACAATGTTTTTTCTCTCACCACAATACTTTTCTGCCATGGTTTATCGCTCAAACAAACAAGGCGGGGAAACAAAAATTGTTAAGTGGTAAACATGAATAACTGAAAGGAAAGTAAATCGAAGCAAATATTAGTAAACATGACTAACTGAAAGGAAAGTAAATCGAAGCAAATATTAGTTAAGGGGATTACCAGGACAGTTGATGAACTTTGGAAATGTAATTTGGATATGTTTTTTTTTCTAACTTTTGAAAAATGTTGTCACAACATAGTCTACCTAATTTATTATACCCACTAAGAATACACTTTTGTTTTGCCTAGTTTTATCTCAGGTTAGGTGGTCAGCTTTCTTCTTAAAATACAAAATGAATGTGGCGGAACGAGGCAGGTTGGTCGTTAGTCAGTGTGACACACACGCGGCAGCCCCACCACCGGATCGCCAGCATTTTTTTTTTTTTTACGAGGGATCGCCAGCACGTTGTATTCAGTTGAGCCTGCGCGGCTACAGAAGCTAGCTACACCCCGCGCGCGCTACTACACACGCACGCAGCCGGCCGGTGCTCACGTACCGGTAGCTAGCTGTTGCTCGACCTCCAGCCGCGCGCCCCGGCCCGGCCGCTCGCATCAGACTACCAGGGCCGGCTCTGCTGCTGCCGCGGCCCCTGCCTCATCATCAAAGCTGTGTAGTCGCGTGGGGAGACGATAGCCAAGGGAGTCAAGGTCGGGCGCAGGGAGGGAACAGTCACGGGGAGGATCGATTGGGATCGGAGACCTTGCAGTTGCAGGCCCAGGCCGGAGGAGGACCTGTACGTGTTGTGTCCTGCTCTGCGTGCCCCTGTTCCCGCATCGCCCGGCAGTGGCACATTACTACTACGCGCCGGCGCAGGCACAGGCGCACAGCACAGCACAGCACAGCTACTACATCGTCAGGTCAGTCGCCGCGCGCCCCACACGTCTAGTGCACGTACTACGTACGCAAACGGCACACATGATATGTGCAGCGGATCCAACGTGCTGTTGGGCACCGTGCTCGTGCTCCCCGGCCGGACGATCATCGATCCCGGACCCCGGCCGGGAGGACACTCTAGCTAGCTAGTGTGACGACCGACCGTAGGCGTGTGTGTGTGTGACAGTGGTGCCGTGGTGGACTCGTTGGTGGTTCTTCTGTCGTCCACAGGCATTCGCCGCTACGGACTGTCACGTCGCGCGCCCCAACGAGAAAGTATGTGCGAGAGATCGACATCGACACATAGAGTGGTACTACGTGCGTGCGCGGCAGGGGCCCCGTCGGTACGTACACGTGTCGATCGGGCTCAGCGCACCAATCATGACTCGTCTCGATCGATCCGTCGTCCTGGCCTCCGGCCGGGATCCTCTTCTACGGCGCCACTCTCGATCGATCGGTGGTGGGCACAATCAGATACTCGATCACGCGTCGTCCATCGTGTCCATCACCCATGAGACCATGACCATGACCGTGTCCTCAGTGTCGTATTTATCCATACCTATATCCTGTACAACTAGTGCCTGTTCAGTTTCAATGCCGGGCATGGCCTGGCTTTGGCTTTAGTTCTGGAAAAAAATTATCGTACTAAGCTTAAAAGATTCGTCTCATCAATTTCGACCAAACTGTATAATTAATTTTTATTTTTGTTTATATTTAATATTCTATGTATACGTCTAAAGATTCGATGTGACAAAAAAAATTTTAAAAAATTTTAGATTTTGAGTGTAAATAAACAAGGCCTTCGTCAGCGACAGTTCGAGGACAAGTTGACAAAACAACACCGCCTTCCAAAACCATCTGCGCACGGCGGCTGCTACTACAGCAAGTATATACTGTACACCGTGTTCGTTGCATGCGCGGGTTTATTAGGACACTAGCAATGCAGACTCTATCATAGAGTCTAAAGTTATTTATTAAGTCGAACAATGTAGACTTAGAGTCTAAATAAGACTTGGAGTCTTATTTTTTCTACCTTTTTCTTCAATAAATATGCTGTCACATCAGCAAAATACCATAAATAATATGTCGTTAATTGTCTTGGACTCTGTGATAGAGTCTTGCATTGTGAGTACCCTTATTTCGCCGTTTAAGAAGAAGAAGTGCGTGCACGGTGCGCACCGGACAGACGGCCACGTGTCAACAAGATGCTACGCATCCGTGCAACTGCTCTCTACTCTCCCTCCATTCCAAATTGTAAGTCATTCCAAGAATCTTGGAAAGTCAAAGCATTTTCACGTTTGACCAAAATTATAGAAAAAAATACTAAAATTTATAACGTAAAGTGAGTATACTATGGAAATATAATTAAGAAAGAATCTAATGATACTTAGTTAATACCATAATAATAATTATTTTATAATATAAATTTAGTCAAACTTTTCTAAGTTTGACTCTCCAAGATTCTTGTAATGACTTACAATTTAGGATGAAGGGAGTAGTATTTTGCTGGAGAACGATCTCTCGTGTTGCTCTCGTGTCGAGGATATATGAGCATGTCATGTCACGTCACAACACATGAGCCCCATTCAAGCATGAAACATGTTTTGCCCTCAGCTAGCTAGCCAAAGATAAAAGAGGGCTGTTTGTCATGACTCTTCTTGAGGAACTCTTTGGAAGGGGTCAGATTAGCTTAGGGTTTGTTTAATTCCACCCCAAAACCAAAATATTTTTAAGATTTTTCGTCACATCAAATTTTTTAGCACGTGCATAAAGCATTAAATATAAATAAAAATAATAACTAATTACACAATTTGTCGGTAATTTATAAGACAAAATCTTTTGAGTTTAGTATAGTCCATAACTGAACAATAATTGCCATTAAAAGCAAAAATGCTACAGTATCTAATTTTTTTTTCCCACCACCAGCTAAACAAGGCTTATCTGTTATTTACTGAAAAATAGCTCTTTTAGAAAATTGTTTAGCAAAATTTCTTCGAAGAAGCTAGAGTGAATGCTTGAGAGAAGCCCCGCCAAACATGCTTGCCTTGTTTATTTAGCAATTTTTTTATTTTGGATATTATAGCAATTTCGTATGTATTTAACAATTGTTATTCAACTATGAACTAATTAGACTCAAAAATTTGTTTTGCAAATTAAAAATGAATTGACAATTAGTTATTTTTTAATATCTATATTTAGTGTTTTATACACATGTCTAAAGATTTAATATGATAAGGATTTCTGAAACTTTTTAAGAACTAAACAAGGCCTACTTGTCATCCCGCGTGTAAAGGAGATGAAGATCCATCGCGCGCGCGTCATCCATGTGCCGATAGCTATAGCTAGACTGAAGACTGGTACCCGCGCGCGTTCATCGATGCAGCACTGCACGTACACGTACAGTACTTACGTTCACACCGACAAAGTCGAACCTTCACGCAGTAAAGGGATGCTACTTACAGTTAAGGTACGTAGTTTAGGCCGTGTTTAGTTTCCGATGGAAAATATTTCGCGACACTGTAGCACTTTCGTTTGTTTGTGGTAATTATTGTCCAACTATTGACTAACTAGGCTCAAAAGATTCGTCTTGTCAATTTCGACCAAACTGTGTAATTAATTTTTATTTTTATCTATATTTAATACTCCATGCATACGTTTAAAGATTCGATGTGACGGAGAATCTTGAAAAATTTTGGGTTTTTGGATGAAAGTAAACAAGTCCTATACAGGGCTAGTACAGTAGTACTCCATTACAGGAGTATTATATATAGGTGTAGGTTAGCGAGGACCGCGAAGAAAAGACGGAAGAAGACCACGCGCTCCTCCATTAGAACTCGTCTTTGTTTTTTTCCCCTATACACACTTTTCATCCCGCCCCTGCACTGCTCACGCTGTTAACACTTAACACGCCTCTCTATCACTCAAAGTCTGAAACAGAATATGTTTACCACAGCTTTGGCTGTACGTAAGTGTTCACGGCGGAGCTGGATTTGCCGGGTTTTCCCGCACGCACGTACTACGCAAAAAAATGTGCTGACCCGGATCTGCCATCGTCCAACACTTCATGCACATGTCAACGTACATCCAGCTCCATTCCAAGTTTTGTACGTACTGGTATACGTATATACGAAACAAATCCATATTGACGTCTGTAGCTAGTTGGAGCTAGCTCGTGGTCATGTGTGCGTCCTGTACTCGATCTACATGTCCGAACAAACCTACCGTGGTACCGCGTGATGCATACCTACGCGGCTCCAATCCAAGATGCGCAGGCAGAATCCGTCCATCCAATCACTGCCGGGGGGCGATGGCACCATCCGTGCACTGCCCCGGATCCGGCCGATTCGCCCGTCGCACCCCAACACGGCATGTGCGCCCGGCCCTGCCACCACCACCACCAGAGCACCACCGCTTGCCGTCCCTCCCCCGTCTGCCACCAACTCCCCGCGGCCCTGCCGGTTGCCTTAAGTGCGATGCCACCGAGCCATGTCAGCCTCCTCCGTCGCCCGGCTCGGGACCGGACGCGACGGACGCTCGCGGAGTCCACCGGCATCGCTCGCCACCGCCGGCGGTTGCCTGGGTGACGGGTGGGAAGAAGCTGCTCGTGATGCGTGAAAGCAGATCGATTGATTCCTCCGGCCCACCCGGCCTGCCTGTACCATTTGTCCACCCAAATCCAAATCCAAATCCAAAGGGGAGAAAATAATAAAGCAAAAGGACGCGATGCCGTCCTGAGCAGCCTCGAAGGCTGCATAAATCAACTCGTCGTCCAGGCTCCGTGGTCAGCCGCTGCCGGCCACTTGCCTTCGCCGCCGCGTCCGAATCCAACGGCTCCACCGATCTCGTGCGCTCCGTAGTCCGTACTGCTGCCACGGTGCCGCACCTGCGTCCCCGTGGTGGTTACATGACTCACGTCTCCCGCTCAGGTTCAGGTTCAGACGCTGCCCACGGTGTCCGCCGCGCGCCCGGCGCCCACGTTGCTAGCCTCCCGGCGCGCGTGTCTCGCGTTCGCCTGTCTCTCTCTTTCTCCGTGACGTACTGACGTCGCTCTCTTTAGGTCATTCTTAACCTTAAATTTGAAATGACTCTGATGCGATTGCTAACTGCTGCTGCTGTACGTAGATCCATGCATCACAGTGCCCCGGCCCGGCTACTCGCGATGGGACCCGACTTTGTCCTGCTGCTGGTGTACCTAGCCATGCCGGCACGGCGATCGTACTCGTACCACTCATCGTGTTATTTAGCTGCGCAGTTAAGAGGGACAGCGAACCATTAACGCTACACCACGGTACATCTGTTGGCCGGCCTCTCGTTTAGGAGTAATAGTTTCCGTACCACCACCACCACCTCCTAGATTTACTACCGTCATTACCGGCCGCCGCGGGCACCACTAGGCTGCGGTTATTACTTATTACTAGTGGTTACACTACAGCTCGGTTGATGGCGATCACGTCGCGTCGCAGGCAGATGGCTACCAAATCTGCTGGTCGCAGGCGAGGGAGGCACGGGCGGGGCGCAGCGCAGCGCAGCGCGTGGTACAGGACTCCAGGCCCGCATGGCTTGGGACGGAGTGGATCGAGTGGGCGGCTCTCGGCTGGCGCGCGAGGGCGAGCGAATGCCGCCGCCGCCGCCCCTCCCCACTGAACGAGTAGCGGCAATGCAGCATGGGCGACGGCACGGGAGGGAGCCGTAGAATAATGCGGCACATGTGCGTGCGATGCGCGCGGCAGGCGTGCGCCCGTCGCCCGTGTGTAGCGTGGCCGTTGCCGGTGTCGCGCGCTCGCCGCCACGCCCGCCCGCCCGCCCTGGCGAGGGAGCGCATATGCCCCTCCCGTCCCGGCTCCCGCGGACGCCGCTTGTTCCATAGCGAGTGGCCGCATGCACTGGGGCTACTGCTGCCAATCGTTTGTCCCGTCCCTCCGTCCGTCCATCCATCCCCTGGACCGCCGGAATGTGAATCGATCGCTCGACCGGACAGACGACGCAGAGGCCACCCGGCGCCCTGCTTGCCGCACTGTTTTGTCCCAGCCTTTTGCCCCAAATCATTTGGCATCTCGTCACGTCTCGTCGTCCCGGCACTGCACACTGGGCATGGACTCATGGCAAAGTTACCGACCCATCATCGAATGTTTCACCATGTCACGCTGTTCGTTACTACCGCCACGCACACACGACACGACGAGCGAGCGACACGGATGATGCATGCGTGTTACATGGACACGGGTGCTTTCTGCTTCATCCATGGCCGACCACGGCTCATGGGCATGGCTGGCTGCTTGAGGTGAGCACTAGAGCTTAGCCTAGCTTCGTTCTAGTACAGTACAGGGGATATCGAAGCTACTCGATCGAATTAGAGCAGAGCAATGAGAGTAATTAAAAAGAAAAAACAAAAGAAAACAAGAAGGGGAGCAAGGTAAAGTGAAGATATGGAAGAACGAGCCTAGAGCTCGAATTTGTATGTACAATGCCGTGGCTTGCGGCTGCTGCTGATCAGTACACCTTCTTGGAGAAGAAAGTCCGGAGCCCGAAGAGCCCCTGCGGTGGGTTCCCTTCCTCGCCGGCGCCCTCCACGTTGTTCCGGCAGCCGGCCGCTGGCGCGGCCACGCTCGGCGCCGCCTTGTCATCGTTGGCTCCGGCCGCGGCGGGTGCCGAGACCGGGGCGGGGCCCGCGGCCGCCTTCTTCTTGGCGCTCACCTGCTTCTGCTCGGCGGCGGTTTGCTGCAGCTTGTTGCGCCTCAGCTGCCACACGGCGCTGGGCCGCCCGACGCGGATGCCGCCGGACCCTGACCCTGCTCCGTTATTATTGTTACGGCCCTGTCCGGGCACCCACCTCCTCAACATGGACGTGGCGCTGGATGTGCCGGCGGCGGCGGGCAATGGCGCCGCCTGGGGCTGCGGCTGGGTGGCCGCGTCGGCGTCTTCTTCTCCGGCTGGTGCTTCTACTGCGGTGGTGGCGGGAATGGTCGGCACAGGCCCGGAGGACTCCCCACGGGAGTTGCTACGCGAGCACGGCGCGCTGCTCACCTTGCGCGGGGCCGGCGGCGCGCTCGGGGCGCTGGCATTGGCGTTGGTATTGGCGCTCGCACCGGCACCGGCGCTGGGACTGGCGCCAGCAGCGTTGGGGATTGGATTTGGATTCGGATTGGGCTTGGCCCTGCTCAAGGAGCCGCCACCTGCGCCGGCGGAACGGCTCCTGGAGAATGGCCAAATGTTGATGTTAATCAGCTCGGCGTTCCCACTGACGCTGCTGACGCGCCGCTCCACCTTCTTGCGCTCCTTGGCCTCGCCGCCGGCGGCGCCGCCCGCCTTGAAGATGTCCTTCCACTTGAACGTGACCGCGGGGAGGTCCGGGGTCGGCGCGATGCCGGACTCCGCGAGCGGCTGCGCGGTCTCCCCTTCCGCCTCCTGCGCCTGGGCTTCAGGCAGCGGGAGCGCCGCGGCGTCCGCGCCCTTCAAGTCCGCCTTGGCGGCGGCGTCGTCTGCGTCGGCCTGAGGGGCAGGCGCGCCGTCGCCGTCCGTGGCGGCCGGCGCCTGGAGGTTGTGGAGCGGGAGCACGACGCCGCCGGAGAAGAGCTCGTCGGCGGTGAGCAGCGCCGGGGACGGGTTCGTGCCCACCAACCAGAACTCGAACTCGGGCGACGCGGCGTGGGACGGCGAGGACCTCCCGGAGTCGCACTCCGGTATCGGGGAAGGAGGAAGCGCCCCCACGGTGTCCGCCATTGCTGTTGCGGTAAAGAGCGCCCGCGACGGCACCAGCCTGGCAGCGCCGCGTCTTGGATCTGGGCGGGCGGCGGCAATGGGAGACGGATTCAGCAGGATGCCATGAACTCACTCGCGCAGAGGCATGCTGTGACTGTGTGTGAGGCTGTGAGCAGTGCTTGGTGAGCCGTGCGGAGCAGAGAAGGGAGGAGGCGTGGGCACTTGCGCGTTATTTATCAATCACATCAAGGTGGCGGCCCTGGTGCGGAGGTGGGGGGTGATGGTGGTGCGGCAGTGGCAGTGCCAGCCCCGTTCAGGCACAGCTCAGCTGCCGCTGATTTCCGCCTCGCCTGTCGCGAAACGCAGCGTTGCATATGCGCTCTGAAATCTTTGTCTGGTGACGCGCGCCCTCGCCCGTTTCTGGGGACGGCCGCCCCCACCATCACGTTTTCTTGCCTTGCCGTGCTCTCTCTCTCAAGCGTCAAGGGAGAGATCGGTGCCGTTAAGCTACTGCTTCGTTCACATCCACCACACATCCGGAGCTAGAGCAAAGCCAGCAGGCCGCAGGCACCATCACATGTCCGTACTGAACGCACTGTTGCGATAAACCAACCCTACCCTAGCTAGCCAGCCATGTCGCAGTCTCCAGTGGGAAACGAGCTCGCACGAACAGAGCGACATGTGTTCGTTATCAGGTGGTTGGTTGACGCCGACCGGGGCCGCCGCGTCAGTTAAATCCCTATCGCTCTGCGGTGGCGCGGAACAGCGCGCGCCCCGCGACGCTTCCAGCCCCAGCCACAGGCATGTCACACGCAGCGGCCCCCTCCTCCTCCTGTCCGTGCCCAGCACGCACACTACACGGATACACGCCGCGCATAACGCGCCTCGTCCGTTCCGTACAGCGTGGCTGTGGGGCGATGACGAGCTGGCCGCCGCCTGTTCGATTAGTCAGTCCATCCACCGACCCGGCGTCGACGTTCTGCGCCGTGTCGTCGCCGGCTCCGATGCAGTTCCAATGATACGGCGTCTAGTCTACGTACGCCGGCGTGCCCTTGGGCTCCGGCTGCGCTGCGCGCGTCTGGGACCACGCAACATATATATGCGGGTCGTTGCGTCGGTTGTTGCAGCTATGCGTGTGTGAGCGTGCTCGATCGATCCGACGGGGAATCGTCGAGTTGCTGCGCGCGCTGCTGAAACGGGACGGGGAATTCGATTCAATCGGGGAAGCAACAGGGAAGCCCGTCGGCCCGTGGACTGATCGAACCGGACACGGGGGTGTGTAGAGGCCTAGAGTCAGGTGGACACACTCTACTGTAGTTCGTTGCCGGCGTACATACCCGGCCGTCCGGCCGGGACGATGAATGAATGAATGGAGTCGGCCGGCCAGGATGGTGCGCTTGCACCGGAAAAGGAGCGAGGAGGAGCGGCTGGCGGGCCGGCCGGCCGGATCACGTGGTGGCGCAGCCTGACCCAGCCGGATTAACCAACCACCGATCAATCATGCATGTTCATGTTCTGTTCCTCCGTAGAGAGGAGTACTCGTACGTAGCTGAAAGGCGCCTGCCTCGGATGCCCAACCCAGCCCAACTGTCTAGCAATGCAAGCTCTCTTTAACTCCCACCAGACACCACAAATGGGGACATGGCAATGGCGCTTAACTACCATGCAACGCAACCGCTGCTGCCGGGTCATGAACTGATGACTGTAGGACACGCCCTTTTGCCCTTGGATCTTTGTCCCCTCCTTATCTGAACAGCACAGACTGCGTGCAGTATAGTAGTAGTAACTCGTAGCAGACTCATCGCCATTCACCAAAGTTGTGATTTTTCACGAGGTAAGGCCTTGTTCAGTTCGCAAAAACTTGCGAAAAATGGTACTGTAGCACTTTCGTTTTTATTTGACAAATATTGTCCAATTATAGAGTAACTAGGCTCAAAAGATTCATCTCGTGGTTTACAGATGAACTGTGCAAATAGTTTTTGTTTTCATGTATATTTAATGCTCCATGCATGTGCCGTAAGATTCGATGTGACGGAGAATCTTGAAAATTTTTGGTAACTAAACAAGGCCTAAGTTTAAGCCCAAGACAGCTGGAGGTCTTGGTGTCATAGACCTAAGACAACAGAACAATGCTCTTCTTCTAAAGAATCTTCACAAGTTCTTTAACAGACTGGATATTCCTTGGGTTCACCTAGTTTGGGAGAAATCATATAAGAATGGTAAGCTGCCTAATCATACCAAAAAAGGATCTTTTTGGTGGAGGGACAATCTTAAGCTGCTGGAGAGTTTTAAGAGCTGTACATCTGTGGTAGTGGGTGATGGATTGTCATGTTTTTTCTGGAAGGATAAGTGGATAAACCCCTGCCCTGCCCAAGTGTTCCCTGAACTCTTCTCCTTTGCAAAAACCCCCACTCTTACTGTCAATGCAGTGTTAACAACAGACACTATGACTGATCTTTTCCAATTGCCTCTGTCTGAAGAAGCCCTGGTACAATTCAACTCTTTGCAAGAGACCTGTGATCAGAACACATCTTCAGAGGGTAAAGACAGATGGTGCTACACTTGGGGCAATGACATTTTTTCCTCAGCTAAAATCTATAGGTCACTCATTGATTGCCCTCCTGCTCATCAAGCCTTTCACTGGATTTGGAAATCCCCATGCCAGCCCAAGCATAAAATATTCTTCTGGCTAATACTGAAGGACAGACTAAGCACAAGGGGTTTGTTAAGGAGAAGAAATATGGTGCTTGACGATTATAACTGTGTGCTGTGTGACAACAGGGAAGAAGAGTCACTTTTGCACCTTATGATCCAGTGCCGATTTGCAAAGGACTGTTGGGGCCTGATCCATGTCAGTATCGCAAGCTCAGGCTGCTTTGTAGACATCACTGAAGATCTCAAGAGTCAGCTTCGTTCAAGCTTTTTCATGGTGCTGGTCATTCTTACCTGCTGGTCAATCTGGGTAGCAAGGAACAATTGCATTTTCAATAGTCTTCAACCCTCCGTCACTGACGTCAAGGAAACTTTACTTCAGGAGCTCAGGCTAGTAAAGCTAAGAATTAAGAAAGAACAGCAACCCATTTTTTCCCAATGGATCAGAAGCTTTTTTTCCAAATTTTTAATGTCCTCTCTTTGGTTGTTGTCTTTCTTTCTTTTCTTTCTCTTTGATGTTCCCTAGCTTCTTAGAGTTCTTTTTTCTCTTTTCTCTCTTTTTGATCTGTAATCCCTGTACTGCTCTTTTCACTCCAATAAATCTCCTGTAGGGGCTCGGCCCTCCAGTTTCGTCAAAAAAAAAGTAACAGAGGAGGTGAGCAGAGCTACCGCCCGCTACCAGTTGCTGTGGAAGCTGGGTGCTACAGCCGCGCTCGCCTCTGCTGCCGAGATCGTGTTCGTGTCTGTCGGACCACAAAACGCAAAGGGCCCGCTGGCAGCCTACCGTTCGCATCGGAATCGGATCGCCGTCTGAAAGATTCTCGACTGTGCAGGCAGGGGCATCCATCATCGTATTCTACGAACCCATCAGTTGGCTGGCCCATGCATGCCGTGCCGACGCCGCGCTAGCTCGGGCAGTGCACAGTGCAGGCCGCCGCCGCCGCCGCTCGAGGCGGTCGCGCGCGGAAGTGACCGCGAAGGCGAGCCAGTGCTGTGAGGTTGCTATCGGGTGCCGTCGTCGTCCAGGCTTTGGCGCAGCGAGGCAGGCAAAGGCATTTGGCAAAGCATGGCTCGCTGCGCCGGGCAGGCGGACGGCACGGATGCGGGATGCCTGCTGCGGTGGCCGGTGGCGGTGCAGGACGCAGCAACAAGTCGGGTCGCTTTCGGCCCTAGCCGATGATTCCATTCCGTACGGGCTCGTGTCAGCTGCGAGTATCTTTTCTTTTTCTTTTCTTTGGCGCAGCGAGTTCTGATGGAGCACTCTGATCATCTTCTGCCTCGGCGCCCATGGAATTCCGTGCCGGTCTTGTCGATCGATCCTTTTGCTTCCGTCTTGGGTCCCACATGGGCACTCTGTTTTGTACCCTGGAGGCCCAGAAGGACGGACTTCGCTAGCGGTGTTCTTCAAGCTCCATAGTTTTGTTTATGGGCCGTACTTGCTACAGGGTATCCTAACCATATGGGCCTAATTCGCGTCAGAAGTTTCCTGCCATAAGTGGAGCACCATGCTTTGTCGTGTTTGGGCCCTCCAAATGGTCAGCCCATACTCATGTGAGGCAAGAGTACAGGCGTACAGCCTGTTTCGAGCCTTACCATCAGATGACTACATTTACAGCCGAAAGCAAAATATTGAGATGCATATTCAGAACAAGAAGCACAGAGTTCCTGTACCACAGGTCACAGGAGATACTTCTGCTGATGGCAATGGAGTGCATCCATAGCCTCCATCCACCTTCCACCCCATTGCTAACAACTCATACAATACTGATCTCAGGTAGCACTAGAGAGAGAGAGAGAGAGAGAGAGAGAGAGAGAGAGAGAGAGAGAGAGAGCATAGATACCGGCCATTGCCTACACAAGTGCGTAGGTATCGTGCTACTACCAACTTACCAAGTCACCATACACTACAACTGTTGATATTAGCTACATGATGCCCCCTCGTTGGCTTATTTCTCAAATGCTAGGAGCTTGGTGCTAAGGTCACTGTCACTTCCTGTTGTCCTCTTGGTCGCATAGAACTCAACATACACCTTCTTCATCTTGGGTGTTAGCCACAGTGTAGCTGTGCAGACAAGTGATAGGATAACAACACCTGGCCAAGGATCCCACCAGTTGTCAGACACCATTACCATCACCACCACGATGCCAACGTAAAACAGGTGGTACACAACGAAGGAAATGTCCTGCATGGTAGAGACAAGTGATAATAGTAAAAGATAAGGCAACCGGCAAACAAATAATGTGTTAGCTCCTCTATGCAAGAAAGAAAGACGAAAATAATGAAATAGGACAAAAATAGTGCTAGTATGATTTTGAAAACTCCACGTAAGTATGATTTTGCAAAGAGTTTTCACGATTGTATCAAAGATATTGTTTGCACTGAATATTTTTCTTTTGTACAAGGCAAAATATTCACAGCAATCGTGAAAACCCTTTGCAAAACTATAATTAGGAGTTATTACAGAAAAACTATAATTAAGAGTTTTCAAAAATTTTGAAACTATGCACACCAATAGTGCATATGTAGATGCGCAGTGTCACAATTTGAGATTCATACTTCTTTCGCAAAAAATACGTATGAAAATAATAAATTTCAGTTGCATATGCACTAGGTAGACTTTCTCATGGAGTTGGCATTTTTAAAATTTTAACCCAGAACAATTTTCTTGTGAAACTATAGTACTTATCCCGAACATGGAATGCTTTTCTAATGAAAATTAGAGCACTCGTCTCTTGAAAATGAAAAATGATGTTGTTCAACAAAATAGTGTTCTTGCTTCATGAGAAAAAAATTGCTATGTTTAAATTTCGACTAAAAACGCTCAACTGAGATGTTGTCTCGAATGATGATTTTATAAAATAAGATACCCGAGGACAATCAGTACTTAATTTGTATGCATGCTTTGGATTGGAAACTATAATTTTATACCTTGCTAGAGAGTCCGGAAGCTTATTTTAAATAAAGCCTTCATCTCTTCTTAAACAAAAAAAATTAAAACCTGTTTTGTCAAGATATTTTGTCTCCGTTTGTCAACCATTTTGTACGTGTGGATGGAACGGAGGGGCCTTGTCGGTTTTTCCTCTCCTTTGAGCAATTTTCCTCTCCTCTGTTGTTCATCCACTCCATTTAATCCTGAGGCCCACAACGGACTAGCCCAAGGCCCACGACGTATCTGGGCCAAGGCCCAGCTAACTTCTGGGCCTTACTTACATCTGCGATGCAGTACGTGCTGACGTGTGCAGGTATAATCAGGATTTTGCTAAAAAAAAGGTACAATCAGGATCAGAGAAGCCGCCATCAGGCAACAGTGGTTCACTTGTGTCACCATCGGAACAACCGAGACAAAGAAAAATCTATAAAACCCCATTGCGAGTTCGTCAATCAGACGAGCATCGCTTTCCTGGTGTTTATTAAACGTCACCTCCTCGATCCTCCTGCTGCTACAAAATGCCATGCTATAAATAGATCCTTTTGAATTTCAGGCTCGTATAGCTTGGCAGACAAGGGGCGATTTCTTTTGATTTTACGGATTACTGTTGGTGATTAGGTTGGGTCTAGTTTTAAATTTGGTAGCCTGCAGTAGTACCGCCTAGCATAGCAGCTAACAGGATTTTCCCAATCCCATGGCCCAGCATGATGCCACACCCACCGTGCGTGGCGAGTGGTTTACCTGCACGTAGCCAAGCACCGCGCGTCGTCACTGCGTACTTAAAATTCAACTAAACCTTTGGAAAGTCGTAAAGAATATATATAATAGTATTTATCTCTTTTGAAAAGTTCAATAAAGGTCTGCCCAATTATTCGGAGCACTTTCGTCATTTGCAGACAGAAGAACCAATTTGTTGCGCAGCGCAGCGAAAATAATGCGACTAAACTGACGCCGCAATGCCATGCAGATCATCAGGCGTTGCGTTGTCCTGTCAGAGAGCACTCAGCTGCTGATTCAGTCGTCCAGATCCACAGGAAATGAACTACTAAACAGTGCTACTGAGAAGTGAGAACCCAGCTAATAGCAGCAGTGCATGCCTAGAGCTAGCTGGGTACGTAGAGTGGATTAATAAGATTCGTAAAGAAGATTATCATCAGCTCCAGCCTTGAGCTTTGGCAAGAGCCATGCGTGTCGGGAACTCGGGATATTCTAAGCAGCGTCTGGTGATGGTGTGGCGACGCAGCATGATGACTGATGATGAAAAAGATTGGCGATCTGAGCTAGTAATGCAGCGGGAGATTTGATCTGCTCCAACCACCACTGCACCCCCCGGAAAAAAGGCATCGATCGCGCGGTGCGGTTGCCGGCAGTCAGCAACCAAAACCACGCCCTGAAATGAAGCAGGCAGGCAGGCAGGCAGGCAAGATCGAATCCTGCTGCCCTGGATCGGCGCACGTCCGCATGCATGTTTTACAGCGACGTCGACCGACCGCGACCGCCCTAATTCCATGCAGCTAAAAACTTTTCCTCTGAGAACGACCTGCATGCAGGCAAGGTTCGTCTGAATTGCAACACTAGCTAGTAGGCGAGGATGCAGGTGGAGCAGCTAGCGTATTTTGCCTTGTTGCGTTTGCAAATACTATATGTATAATGCCTATAGATTTGTTAGTATATGTTTTGCTGCAGTTGATGAAACACGTAGCTAGCTAGCTTTAGGTTTTTCTTTTCTCCGTCACTAGAGACTAGACCATGTGCATACGTGATACGCGTCTCTTTCTGTCTGGATGATCCTGATTCTGAAAGCGGCTGGACGTACGTAACACGTGGGGCTGCTGTTGCTTTCTATCCGTTTCCATTCCCATGCCTCCATTTCCACTACAGCCAGACGCTACTAAGGCCTTGTTTAGTTCGCAAAATTTTTCAAGATTTCCCGTCACATCAAATCTTGCGGCACATGCATAGAGCATTAAATATAGATGAAAACAAAAACTATTTGCACAGTTCATCTGTAAACCGCGAGATGAATCTTTTGAGTCTAGTTACTCTGTAATTAGACAATGTTTGTCAAATAAAAACGAAAGTGCTACAGTGCCGTTTTTCAACATTTTTTGCGAACTGAACAAGGCCTAACATATTCCAATAATCCATCGTCTTTACATGCATTGGCTGCAGACTGAGACCTGCTTCACCTTTGACGAAAGATAGATCGTCCAATGAATCGATTGTTGACTGGCTAACTGCATGCGTATGATCAGACTGTCAGCAGATGCGGCGTGCAATGTGGGAACATCCTGACACTACAGGTTCAGGTTCAGGTTCCGAGAGAGCGCAAGCAGAGCGCGTGCACTGGGCAGGTTGATGCTTGAGCTTGACGAACGCACAGACCGATGGACCGGCCGGCCGGCCGGCATCTCGATCGCTCCGATCCGTCCACTGCAGGCAGGTCCTCGATCTCGCTAATAAACTGACACTGTTGTCATTTGTGACTTGTCAAATGCATGCGCTGCCTGGAGTGGTCGAGCTCATGACACGAATGCACGCACGGTTGCAGTTAGCTAGTACTAGATGCGCTGTTACTTGCTACAGCCTCCAGGTTCCTTGTAGCAGCACGTGGGAGAATAGCCACGATTCAGGTAACCGATGACGGACGTCTTAGGCCTTGTTTAGTTCAGCCTCAAAACAAAAAAGTTTTCAAAATTTCCCGTCACATCGAATTTTGTGGCACGAAACATTAAATATAGACAAAAACAAAAACTAATTACACAATTTAGCTGTAAATTACAAGACGAATATTTTGATTCTAGTTAGTCCATAATTAGATAATATTTGTCACAAACAAACGAAAGTGCTACAGTTCCGAAAAGTTTTCACTTTTCAGAACTAAACAAGGCCTTATTTAGTTGGCAAAATTTTTTAGTTTCGTTTATGATAGTATTTTTGTTTATATTTGATAAATATTTTTTTAATCATAAACTAACTAAATTTAAAAATTTTATCAAATAAATTATAGACAAACTGTATAATTAGTTTTTATTTATTTTTAAATTTAATGTTTCATATATATGTGTTGTAAAATCTGACGTGATGGAAATCTTTAAAATTTTTGAGTAATTTTTGGACTAAACAAGGCCTGACTGCGTAGCTGCTGCTCTGTCGAGGATGCGTTCGTTGCTCATCGGTCGGAATTCCCATCGGTCAGCGCATTTACGTAGTCTGCATGCATTTACGTCATCAAAAAAACCCGAGCTTACGCCTATAAAACGGTTTTTCATGTAGACCATACTCTATCCAATCTAGTTTGCAAGAGGTAGCAGCATATCACGATTTTCTAA
The DNA here is from genome assembly GCF_000003195.3 of Sorghum bicolor. NCBI lineage: Eukaryota > Viridiplantae > Streptophyta > Magnoliopsida > Poales > Poaceae > Sorghum > Sorghum bicolor. The sequence goes on from NC_012872.2 coordinate 71,380,342, forward strand.
ATTACTATTTGATCATTCATTTATTTCATGTTATATTAATTACCTAGTCATTATAAATTTATATTATTGGATATCATATGTGTTTGACTATAAATCTAATAGTGTCAATTTTGTATCACAATAGTTTAAGATAGTTTGACTTTTGATGTACGCGAATTGACTTATAAACCAGACCGGATCGGAGGTAATAATGTCTAGCAGAAGAGAGACGAATCATCGACCCATAAATTTCTGGTCGCATTAGGCTATACCCCGTGCCCGTGATAAACAAGAATGGGAACCACATCATGTTTTCTTTTTCAATAAAATACTAAGATGGGTTAAAACCATCCAAAAAACTGAAATATGGAACTATAATTCCACCTTGTTTCCAGCCCAAATACAACACACTCTGGTTTGTAATATTCATTCTAGGCCTTGTTTAGTTCCTAAAATATTTTGCAAAATTTTTCACATTCCTCATCACATCGAATCTTGCGGCACATGCATGAAGCACTAAATATAAATAAAAAAAATAACTAATTACATAAATTATCTGTAATTTGCGAGATAAATCTTTTAAGTCTAATTAGTTTATAATTGGACAATATTTATTAAATACAAACGAAAACGTTACTGTTCATATTTTGTAAAATATTTTGAAACTATACTATCAGTTGCATTGCATACACATGCATGGTGTATGTGGTGCCACCGTTGTTGGCATTGAATGTCCCTTATTAGCTCCATCTACACTACTTGTCGGAGGCGGTCATGGTGTATTATTCTCGTTATTAATCACATCAGTGAATGGAAGGTATCCTAGGATAGATCGGTACGCATGTGTCTGCGGACCGGCCCGTGGCAGCCGCAGGAACAAATAATCACGCTGAGTCAAAAGTTTTTTATTATAATACTTTTATTTGTATTTAGCAATTATTATCTAATTATGGACTAATTAGACTCAAAATATTCATCTCATAAATTACAAGCAAATTGTGTAATTATTTATTTTTTTATCTATATTTAATGCTCTATAAATGTGCAGCAAAATTCGATGTGACGAAAAATTTTGAAAAGTTTTTAGCTTTTAGAAGGAACTAAAGAAGGCCTCATAGTACTCAAGATAAATTTTGATGGGGTTTTTTTCACAAGAAGAAAGGAAATGTGAACGGGGTTTCATTACGAGAGTTCATGATAGATTAGCAATGTTAGCCGGTACAGGGAGACTTGCCTGAACTTAACTATTAAATCTGCCAGTCATTTATCAGTATTTTTTCTCACAACAAATCAATAAAGAGTACTTTCAGTCATAGCTTTTCAGCCAAGCAAATTGGCTACACATGATGCCTTTAGTGTGGAGATCCATCGTTGCCTTGCAGTTCTTACTGTAGCGATTGATCAAGGGATGTCTCATATTTTCCTAGAACGAGACTCAACAATTCTAGTACGGGGTCTTCAGTCTAGTGACTATGATTTCTCGGCCACCAGTGTTTTCATTAGAGAAGCAAAATTTCTAATTTCTATGATTTTTGTGCATGTAGATATGGTCCATGCGCCGTGATCATGTAATAATGGCGCTCATGAAATTGCTCGGGTTGGCTTGAGTTAGGATCTAGATCAATCGCATGTTTGGACTGATCTCCTCCTAGAGTTTGTAATTTCTTGGGTAACTCTGGGACTCAAGTGAACCCATGAAAAGACAATAAAATGATTGCTTTGTTTCCAAAAAGATAATGGAGTCAAGTTACAAAATCAAAGTTATACAATAGGTGGCTCTTATCTTATACTCCTATAAAGCTAAACCCCACTACCTATTTCTCTCAACATGTAAGTTGTCCACCTAAGCAACCCACTATCACACATAATTAAAAATCCACTAGCTCATGCAATTGTAGTGTCCACGTCAGCAAGTCATCATATTTCTCTCAACGTGCAAGTTGTCCAACTAAGCAATGCACTATACACACAACTAAAACCACTAGCCATATAATTGTAATGTCCACATCAGCAAGACACATAAGTATTTTGTTTGTCCACATAATCATGCCACGTAATCTACCGCATTCCCGCAGCAACGCACTCCGTATTCTCCTCGTTTAACTTAAAAAATCTCTCTCCTAATCCTCCTCACTACACTTTCTACTTAGGGCCACTAAAATACGCTTCTGTGTCTAGCTTAGTGCTTGTATGAGAGCTAAGCTCTCATCTCTCTCCTCTCTTTTCTTCTCCACATCAGCATTATCTTAAGATTCATCCATAACCATAGGGCGACACATTTCAACTTGAGATTTGTTTTCTCCCGCTCACAGAGAAGAAAAACTTGGGATTAGTTTTATTGCACCACTTGCGTTCATTTAATCATACAGTAGCCTCTCAGTATAGGATTTAGAAGTCATTTAGGACAAAGACACGGTCTCCAAAACATAACTTTGACATCTTATTTTTATAAAAATATTTAGAAAAAATGATATATATATAATTTTATGAAAATATTTTCCAAAATATTCATATAATTTTAAAATTTACAAACTCAACAATTTAAAGTTATTGATGATTTATGTTCACAATCTTTGATCCAAACCTTATCCAAAACAATTTCTAAATCTAATACGGAGGGAGTAGACTGTATATACTATATGCTAGCTGATGTGACTTTATATATTTTATTTTAAAAATCCTCTCAACTGTGCTTTATTCGGGAAAAAAGACGGATCAGAACAACTTTTCTTAATAACTAATAATAGAGAACAACTTTTCTTAATAACTAATAATATTAGGAGAAGAGATGAATCAGGTAAGGTTGCGAACTGATCATAGATCAGCTGGTTCAAATCCTTATAGTGAAATCTATCCACTTAGGTTTAAGTCCCCGACTTAATATAGGTGATTGTATTTTTCTAGATTATTCTAGGATTTAACGGCGCTATGATTTTAGTGGTAGGCAACGTGCGCGTCAATAACAAGGTGTCTATAGTGATTTCGCTAATCTTGAGATTTGCCGGTTCACCTCGGTTTTTCAGAGATGGTCATAGAGGTAGTGTGTGCGTGCGTGTATTCATTGGAATGAGTGTACGCGTGTATATATGAACGTTTGCGTTTGTAACTAAATCTAAAATCAGGCAAGGTTATTGCGCGCTAGCATTATGCCATTCCTCGTTTACGCCCAATATTAAGTTTCTTGATATTGTCATGCTATGCTCCCTCTCCTTTTCTTTGGCAACGATTATGCCGAGTCGAATCGAAGGCCATGCATAGGCGCTTTGAGTTTTTTTAATTTTTTTTGTGATTTATCACCTCTTCATTTTTTAATTGTGCCTCAGCACCTGGTTTTCTCACCAATTTTCTTTGCAGATATTGTCGGACATCTATAGAACAAAAAAAGGCAGGTGACGCGCCCATATATAGCTAGCGATCGAAGCTCTGAGCTCTCTATATGTGTCTTCATGAATGTCTTGTAGTTGTAGACGTACGTATATCACATGCATGTTAGGTGCCGTACAGTGTCATATAGATGCATGCATACTTAAATACATTGTCATCAGTTTACTAATGATGATTAAGGCCGTCCTGTGTGGCAATCTAAAAAGAACGAACGACCACCGGCCAGGCGATGTACTTGTTATACTAGCGACTGCACTTCACAAATTCTAGTAAGCAGTAGTATCTAACTGCTGCATGCATGCAGTGCAAGTCTGCAAGATGCAGGGCCGGTGGTGTCACCTACCGCTAATGGTCCCTTTAACCATATGTATTTCCGTACGGCATATATGTGCCAACGAGGGTTCACAGATCTCGTGTCGTAGCCCGCGAGGTCGCGCACGCACCTGTCATCGTACGGTGCCTAATTATTATTCTTGTCGGACCGTAGGAAAATTAAAGAAAACCATTAAGGCCTTGATTAGTTTACTCTGAAAACCAAAAAGTTTTCAAGATTTCATGTCACGTCCATGCATGAAGTATTAAATATTGACAAAAATAAAAACTAATCACACAGTTTGTCTGTAAATCAGTTTGTCTGTAAATCGCGAGACGGATCTTTTGACCTTAGTTAGTCTATGATTAGATAATATTTACTATAAACAAACGAAAGTGCTACAGTAGCGAAATCCAAAAAAAATTCACATCTATAAACAAGGCCTAATTATATAGACACCCTCTAGTATAGGAACAGTTTTTGTTGTCTCCTGTTTTTCCCCATAGACGGCTCATAAAGAGCAGGCGCCAAACAGATGTGTGGGTGCGTGGCTATGAACCGCAGATACTCCTACAATGACAGCAGTGTCAAGCGAATCACTGTGTTAATCCTAGTGATCTATATTGACGGTTCACTTAACAATATCACTAGTATAAATGAATTATATCAATTCTTTGTCTAGTCGATGACTTGACTATTATTTGAAGTTAATAAAGTTGCATGATGCATGGCTTTCCCCAACAAGGATACGGACACTATAACACTTCTTCTTGAGCCATCTTCGGATCTTCCATTGTCGGTGTCCTCGAAAGTCTATAAATTACAAAATACAACGAAGAGGTTTATATCTTTATTTTTTAAAAAGAGCTTGCTCAGATCGAGAAGGTTAGGCCTTGTTTAGTTCGAAATCGAAAAGTTCTTGAGTGTCACATTGGATGTCATATAGGATGTCGCATAACGTGTCCGGATACTAATGGAAAAAAAATTACATAATCTGTCAGGACCACGAGACAAATTTATTAAGTCTAATTAATCTATTATTAGCATATGTGTAAGTGTAGCAATTAGTGTTTAATCATATATTAATTAGACTTAAAAGATTCACCTCTCAAAATCCAATTAATCTATGCAGTTAAATTTTTGTTTTATCTACATTTAATACTTGATTCATGTGTCTAAATATTTGATATGATAGGATAAAAAGTTTTTGGATGGGAACTAAACAAGACCTTAGTTAATATCTATCTCTTGTCTTTTGGATGAGTCCTTGTAATACCCGATTTTAAGGATAAAACCAGATATGCACCATATGTGAGTCTTAGAAGTCAAATATCACATATAGCTACAAATAAGAGGTAATATCAAAAGACAATGCATAAATATATAACGTACTTAGTATAAAAGAGATAACCTTTAATAACAAACAGCGGATAGACAACTCCAAACTTCGGGTATTAACTTCTCTCTACAGGATCCAACTGACTGGTTGATCACAAGCCTAACACATCTCCTGAAGTGTGGGGGAAATAGCAAGAGTGAGTCCATGTCGAACTCCACAAGTATAGCAGCTAGATTGTATAGCTCTCACAATCTCATGATCAATGTGACATAAATAATGTATAGCATTAAATAATAAATAATGAGCATATTTAACACATAGGAATCATTATCGTCGCAGCAAGAATCTCCAAGGCCGCTCCTGACCGTGAGCTCGGCTAGTATACTAGTTTTTCACCCTCTGCAGAGGTTGCACATCTTTACCCATGAGTCATGATTTACCCTTTCGCCCGAGGTAGCTAGTCTCTTACCCCCCTTCCTAGGGAGGTCGGCAGGGATCACTATGAAGTCTTTCAAAGGTTCGTCTAACAAGTTAGGGCCGCTTGGTTTCATTAGTCAGTCCGTGTGATTCACCCGCAGGAATCCACGGTCTGCTATTCCCCAACTGCGCCACAACGGGTAACTTCTAACGAGCTAGAAAAGTTACTCATACTTAACTAAAGCCAGAGCCATTATAGCCCTCGTGGTTGCACTGTTGTCCCGGTTATCACTTACAGATAAATCATCAAGTGGCTAAAGAGTCATTTTTATCATTTATTACTTAACATTAATCTAGTCACGGGATCATGGTCACAGAAATAAAATCCAAATGCTATACTTGCCTTGATCCAAATGCTCTTGCTGATCCTGCTGATCGTGATCACCGAAACTGCTCTCCGTCTAAACTCGATCATCGATCACACAAACAATCGATGGAAACATACACGAAGCAAACAAGACTACAATTAGAACAGTACACCATTCATATAAAAACAGTATGAATAGTTTAAAAAATGATTCTACGCATCGCTACGATCTCACAGACGAAAAGATCATGAAAATCGGAGCTAAAACGGAGAAGTTATGAATTTTCTAAGATTTTATGTAGAAAAGAAATTAATTAAATGCTACTGCGAAAATAAAAAGTTTCAAAACAGTGAATAAACACTTCTAACATGTAGAGCTCGTAAATATGAATCTAACGAAATTTGAATGGACAAAAACGGAGTTAAAACGAATATTTTATAAGCAAAACAAATTCAATGGCAAAACTGTGAATAACTGAAAACATATTTTGTTTTAAACCGACGAAAATACGCTTTCTTCTCAGCAAGGCGTGTTTTCCAGGGGCGCCAAGGACCGCGGGTTGAAAACCAAGAAATCCAGGGACTCTTAAAAAAAATACGCAGCGAAGGGGTATCGGTGTTTCCTGGCCGTCGATCTGCAAATGGACGGCATCGGCGTGTCCAGGGTGCTGGGCAGCGGTCCGGCCAGCAGGCTGCCGGCTTCGGTGCGGTGGTTTCCATTACCGGCCGAGCTCGCCGGCGACGACGGGCTTCTCGATTCCGAGCACCGTTTCGCGAAAGGAAAACACCACGGGGTAGAGGAGCTCACCGCGAGTTCAAAGAGGTGCTCGGTTGGGGCCGAAGGGCAAGGAGCGGGGCTCGCGGCGAGCGGCAGTTCGTCCCCGACCTCGACGAGATTTCCAAGCTGAGGAAGACGGCGGCTAGGGCTCGGTTAGGGTGTCCTGGATGCCAAAAAAGGAGTTGCGAAGTGGAGAGAGAGTTTTATAGGGATTTGATTCGCGCAAAAGGCAAGAAATCGCGGCTTTCTGGGATCGGGTTCGGCGTAGAAGGAATCCTGCTCGATTACGGCTGAAGGTAAGGGATCTGAAGGTAAGGGATGGGCGCTGTCCAGTGGGCCCGAGCTGCCAGAGAGAAAGAAAGGTGGGGCCCGTTCGTCATCCAGACAGAGAGAGGGGAGGGAGTGCGCCCAGCTAGCCGGCTCGGCATGGGCCTCAGTTTGGGCCGGGGCGGGAGGATGGCTGCGGGCTTACTGGGCCACCAGGCCGATGGAGCTGAGGTAAGTTCTCCTTTCTTTGTTTTTTTCTCTTTTTCTTTTCTAATTCATTTTCCAAAGCCTTTTCTAAATAAAATTTTGAATGCAAACAATTTCAAAACAAAAGCAATCAGCATAAAATAAAATATGCTCCAGCATGAATGCACAGCAACGTTTATAAACCCTAGGATTAATTTTATTTAAATGAAAATATTATTTTCCTATGTTTCATGAGCACAGAAAACAACAAATTAAATCATTTTTCACCTACTTCATGAGTTATAAATTTTAGGGTGTTACAGTCCTCCACAATTTGTCATGTAATTAGATCTAGGTTTTCATGGTTGATGTATTGAGAAAGAGAGAGATCTCTAGAAAGCATGGTGTTTGAGTATTTTAAATATCCATAAGAAACAAAGTTTAACGGCTACCTTCACATTTCTTCCATTAAAGAAGATTAAATTAATTATGCATACCTATATGTTAAATTATGCATTAGTGATTGTAATGTTTATTTAAATGATTAAAATATCCAAGAAATCTACATGTAGGAAAAAATATTTTCTCAATTGTTTAAAATTTTAACCTCCACTACTACAAAAATGATTTTGCCAGACGGTTCCGTTTTATTAGCGGAGGCGGTCACAAAATTCAACCGCCTTGGTTAATGGCTACGATTAACAGAGACAAGCATTTTTTATTTACCGAGGCGGACACTTTTGGCCACCTCCTAAAATTGATTTATAGAGACGGGCATATTAAGGCAACCGCCTCCAAAAATCCTCTATTTGTGAGGCGGTCAACTATAGATACGTGCCTCCGTAAATCTATTTTTGGAGGCGGGCACACTATAAGGCCTGCCACCGAAAAGGACGAGGCCCAACAGGCCCAGCGAGGCTCGATATCCGACTTCAAGTATAAATACATAGACTCTAGGGTTTTCACTCCTCTCTCTCCTTTTGTCTAACCGCCTTCGTCTCCCATCCCACCGCGCGGCCTACGCGAGACCGAGCCGTCTCCCTTAGATGCTCGCCTCCATCTCCCTCTTCCTCTCGACTCTGGCGTCCCTCTCCCTCTCCCTCTCCACTCTGGCCTCCCTCTCTTGGTAGCGCGTGGAACCCCCTCCTACGGCGATAGCCCCTCTTGCGCGCCCCTGCAGCAGTCCTACGCGGAGCATGCGCGGCACCCGTGTCAGAGCTCGCACGACCCTCACACTGAAGCTCGCACAACCCTTACAACGTCGCTCTGCGAAGATCGTCTGGCGCTCCGCAAGGAGGCGACGGTCTACAGCCGTGGTGCTCCCTGGCAAGAGGATCCTGCGCTCCATGAGGAGACAACAGGATTCAACATGCACGTCTCTGGGCAGGGGTGACGCAGATCTAGCGGCGGTGGCTCAGGGGCTCGGCACCTCTAGCAGGATCTCTAACTTTAGCGGCGGTGGCTCAGGATCTCCACCTCCAGCGCCTCAGGGTCCGGCAGTGGTGGCAGGCCGCTCCCTTCTCCACCTCCAGTGGCGGCTCTAGATCTTCTTCTCCGACCTAGCCCAGATCCGAGGAGCGGAGTGGTAGATCCAGCGAGTGGAACTATAGATCTGGCGAGTGGAACTACGGATCTAGCTAGCAGCAGCCTCCTCCTGTGGATAGGCTCGGCGAGCCCATGGATGGGCTCGGTAGGCCTATCCATATGATTTTCTTTATTTTTTTGTATTAATTAACCAAGGTGGGCAAAGCGCCTGCTTCCATGTCAGTGCATTAACCGTGACCTTTCATTGGAGGTGGTTGCCCACCTCCAAAAATCCAAAATGCCCTCCTCCAAAAAGTTTGGAGTAGTAGTGCTCATGATCTAGGTTTAGATGGTGATTTAGAGTATTTATATAGAGTAGTTAATTATTCAAATGTATATATGTTACTGATTATAATGTGTATTCAAATGATTACAATAAAAATGTTTAAAATATTCATGACTATTTATCAATGTCATTTTTATTCATTTAACTAAAATTATCACTATAATTAAACCAGATTGTTGTCGACATTGTGGGCCGCAGTTGGGTATTGTACCGAATCAAACCCTAGAGGTCAACCCAAGCCCCTAATATCTAGCCTCCTAATAAACCCTAATGATGGATTTTGTGAGGCAAAGCGACATTTGTAGAGCTGGCATGGGGGCAGATAGGTGATGGCGAAGCACACGGCGAGGCTGGGAGGCGGGAGGGCGTGTGCAGGTACAAGGGGATGGTCGAGAGAAGATATGTGAAGAAGGAGAAGAGACGTGGGATCCTGAGCAAAGGGGTCAGGGGAAGAGAGGCCGGACTTCAGTTGCCAATTTACCATATTGAATGACCTTTTGGGTCCGTGGAGGCTACAATCTGAGACACGGCTTCAAGTTTCTGGCCCAAACAAAAAAGCGCTGTGTGTTTGGGACTAGAAATGGTCTATGAAGTTTCAATATATCATAGACTTGCCTTGGTGGAACACACTTATAAGAGCCAAGATCGTTATCATAGACTCTTAGATAAGTCTCTGAAAACTCGTCATTAGTGACACATTTTGTTTCCTGGCCATGGGCGACACCTAACCAGTGACATGTTATGTTTATCTCTAGTCTTACATTGGAGACTCATTTCAATTTCGTATCACTAATGTTTGTCTCTTTTGTGGTGTTTTAGCATAATGGAAAGAGAGCTTGTGTGGTGCTATACTACTACTTTTTTTTTACTTTACATATTATATACACCACCATAGCGCCGGCCGTAGGACATGTAGGAGAGCAGCACGTTAGGTGCTTATATAATGCACTACAGCGTCATACACGTATATTGTCTCGGTTTACTAATAATGATGATTGATTAAGGAACAACTCACACCGGCCGTAGTCCTGTGGCAACCTAAAAAGAACGACCTGGCGCTGTACTGTTAGTAGTAGTAGCAGTAGAGTACGTTATTAGCACATGAAGACACGCACGCGACTGCACTTTACAAATTCTAATAATATAAGCAATAGTATATCTAACTGCGCATGCATGCAGGCCGGTGTCACCGTTAATGGTCCCTTAACCATGTCGTATGTGTGCGTGCCAAAGAGAGGGCTCACAGATCTCGTGTGGTAGTGCGTACGAGGTGGCGCACGCACCTGTGTCGCCGTATATATATGGTACCCTAATTATTAGTATTCTCGTGGGACTGGGACCGTATACGAAAATTAAAGAAAACCAATAATTATATACACACTGTACTCATCGGCAAGAAGTAGACGAGTACTAGTAGCCAGCTGCATCAGATGGACCACACTGCAGGCTGGGTAGGCCATCAGGAGTACAGTTAACTGGGACGCTAACACATGAGTAGCATGCATCATGTATCAGGTCATCACGCGGTGGCTCAACAACATGTCTGCATATCTGAATAAATTAAATATACACACCAACAAAAGTTGGCAAACATTAAGTACACGCACTTTGATGATATCCGTTTTGTTTCTGAGATATCGTGCATATATGGACTTGTTTAGGGTCTTGTTTAGTTCCAAAAAATTTTGTAAAATAGGAATAATACAACTTTCGTTTGTATTTGACAAATATTATTCAAACATGTACTAACTAGACTCAAAAGATTCGTCTCGTCAATTCCGACAAAACTGTGCAATTAGTTTTTATTTTCGTCTATATTTAATACTTCATGTATGCGTCTAAAGATTTGATATGACGGAGAATCTGAAAAATTTTGCAAAATTTTCTGGGAACTAAACAAGGCCCAGGCCTCATTTACTTCCATCCAAAAACTCAAAATTTTTCAAGATTTCTTATCACATCAAATCTTTAGACGCATGCATGAAATATTAAATATAGATTAAAATAAAAACTAATTGTACAGTTTAGTCGAAATTGACGAGACGAATCTTTTGAGCCTAGTTAGTCCATGGTTGGACAATAATTACCACAAACAAACAAAAGTGCTACAGTGTCGCGAATTTTTTTCCTTCGGGAACTAACCACGGCCGTTCACCCCAAAAACTAAAAAGTTTTTAGGATTTCTCGTCACATCGAATCTTGCGGCACATGCATGAAGCATTAAATATAAATAAAAATAAAAACTAATTACACAGTTTGCTTTTAAATCGCGAGATGGATCTTTTGATCCTAGTTAATCTATGATTAAACAATATTTGCCACAAATAAACGAAAGTACTACAGTAGCGAAATCCAAAAAGTTTTCGCATCTAAACAACACCATATGTTGCTTTTATCCAGGTTGTAGTTTCCTAACGGAATTATTGCCCGAGTTGGTATCTTTTGTATACATATACTACTCCACTACATATACAAGGGTCAGGTTACTTAAGACAGGCTTGCTGGTAACAACTATACTGCACTATAGGATAATAGTTGCTAGTATATATGTACAGTAGTAAGTAGCTAGTAACATAAGGTTTTTTTGAGGAAACAATAACATAAGGTTTTCAGCTATGAAAAGTAAATGATAATTAAAACTACTGGAACTGATCTTGTTAACTTTTGTTGATACTACTATATATGCTGTACTTTTAGATTAGTGGCGTCCATACAAATACTCAGATGTGGTAGTGACTTTGAAAAGTCACTTCCCATAATATATAGTACTGATCAGATTAGTACAAATCACATGTAATTAAATAAGGGGATCCATGTGGTCCCCATCGATCGGACAATTGAGTCCAGCTCTTAGTGGCGCTCGCGAGTTGATTAGTGCACGTTGCATAAGTCTTAGTTAAGAAAAAGTAATAAAAAAGGAAAGAGATTAAGTATATATATCACTAGTTTTTATATAAGCTAGCTAGCTAGCTAGGGCACTCTTTCTTTCATGCCTACTCCTATATATATAGCTTCTAGGCCCCACCATCAATCGCTACCACTAGTATTAGCTAGAGTGTGTAGTGTGTAATAAACAACTCTGAAAGCGTGGCTAGTTAACGTTTGCGTTTACTAATTTGCGCCGTACACTGTGAATCACCATTAACCTGCTCTCCTACAAAAGTGTAACACCCAAAATTTGATTTTCAAATAATAGGATTTAATTTAATTTATTTAAGTACTTTTGTGGGCATAGAAATCTAGCAACTAAATAATTATGTGGGAATTAAAATTCAGTATAGGTTTAGCAACCTTGATTGAGCATTCATGCTGGAGCATCTTTATTTATTTGTGCTGCTGGTATATGTTGGATTTTATTTGCTCTCAAAATTTGATTTTAAAAGGCTTTGGAAAATTAAAAAAAAAAAGAAAAAAAAAAACAGCCGGACTCGGCTTGGTGGCCAATTGGCCGTGAGGCCCAAACTGGCCAGCAGCGCGCGCACTCTCTCCCTCTCCCTCCTTTCTTTGGCTGACGGTTGGGGCCCCCACGTCAGCGCCCTTTCCTTCTTCCTCCCTGCCGTGCTCGAGCAGGAAACGATTCCTCACCGAATCGGATCCGCGGATCCCGCGATTTCCTTGCCAAGCGCGCAATCCGACCACTATAAAGCTTCTAGCATCGCTCCCTCGACATGTTTTCGCATCTAGGTCGCCAAAACCGAGTCCCCGTGCCTTGTTTCGCGAGTTCTGGATCTCGCCGGGAGCTCTTTCCGCCGCCGCGCGTGGACACGCCCCTCTGCTAGCTCTCGGCCCGAGCCAAGCCCCCAGCTTCGTTCGCGGTGAGCTTCTCGCCCTCCCGGTATTTTCCTTTCAAAAAACGGTGCTCGGAAAGGAGAAGCCGAGGAGCTCCGGCGAGTTTTCGCTCTCTGGCCATGGCGGCCACCGCATCGGACAGGGAGAGGCCAGCCGGCCACCGCCAAGGACCCCAGGAGCAGCTCGTGACCATCCAACCGACGATCAACGGCCGAGATTAGAACATACCTGTTCGCAGGGAATTTTCATAAAGAGTCCCTGGAAAGATTGGTTAATTACCCCGCGGTCCCTGGCGCCCTGGCACAGATTACGTTTCCTTTGATTGAAAGCGTATTCCTGTCTGTTCAACTTGGTTTATGTTTTCAGCTAATTACAGAACTGCCACTGAACTTAGATAGCTTATAAAATATTCATTTTAACTCTGTTTTTGTCCATTCAAATTGCGTTAGGTTCGTAATTATATGCTCTACATGATAGAACTATTTATTCTCTGTTTTGAAACTTTTTAATTTTCTGGTACTATTTAATTAATTATTTCTCTATAGGAAATCTTAGAAAATTCATAACTTTCACGTTTTAATTCCGATTTTCGTGAACTTTACGTTTGTGTGATCGTAGCGCTGCGTAGAATATTTTGATAAACTTTTATATTTGTTTTACCACTGTTTGGTGTAATGTTCTAATTATACCTTGTTTGCTTTGTGTATGATTGTCTCCATTGGATTGCGTGTTGTTGATTGATGTTTGGGAATAGACGGTGAGCTGTACGTTGGTGATCAAGACCAAGCTTTTGAGGACCAGCAGGCTCAGGAGAGCTTTGAGCAAGGCAAGTATAACTTGGGACCATCCTTGTTACCTATTCACTTATAACTACATATATATATCATATGCATGCTACCACCTTGATGACCGTAGCAAAATCATAGATGATTGTTATCCTGAATTCCTTGTTACCTATTTGGATATGCATTTGGGAAGTTCTTGCTAGTGCTTGATTAATAATCCATGATCTTGTAACATGAATATTTGAATATACAATAAACAATAAAATAAGCTTTCTAGCAACTTGAATATAAAGGGTGGAAAGAACTCTAGCTTTTGCTGGATTGATCTTGACCCTCCATAAGGACTTATCCCTTGGCAAAAGCTGGGACAACTCGTACAACCATGAGGGCTATATGGCTCTGGCTTTAGTCAAGTATGAGTAAGCTTTTCTAGCTTGTTAGAGGTTACCCGAAAGGGCGGAGGGGCTGAACCGTTTTGGGTATAGTGCGAGCCCCTGTCCTTATGTGTATAGGCTGCGCGTCATTGTGCCATTCGGAAGGGGGGTATCTATATCTGCGCGCAAAGGAAACCTTGCGGCCCTAACTTGTTAGACGAACCTTTGAAAGACTTCATAGTGAACCCTGCCGGTTTTCCTTGGAAGTGAGCTAAGAGGTCGACGGGCCTCGGGCAAAAGGGTAAATCACGACTCATGGGTAAAGATGTACAACCTCTGCAGAGTGTTAAATCTGGTATACTAGCCGTGCCCACGGATACGGGCGGCCCGGAAAACTGACGGAATAAACGGACACTGAAGAACGTGAATAATGATAATAAATGATGGTTTATTATGTTGTTTATATGTGTTATTCTTAATTCTTGTATACATTGATCATGTGGTTATGGGATTTAATTATGCTACCTTGACATTTGCTATCCAATGATTAAATATGTTATCAACTATTAAAAGCTAAATGCAGTCAAACCAGTGTCAGCTATTTGAGCCTCATGAACCCCTGGTTATACTTGTTGAGTACGATATGTGCTCACTCTTGCAATTTCCCAACACCCCAGGATATGATAATGAAGGTGACTGGAATGAGGATTATCGTTATGAGTACTAGGTTTGGAGTCAACCAGTCAACAGTGTCCCTGTGTGGAGCTTCCGTCGAGAGCGTTGTTTAATATTATTATCATTTTTGTGTAAGACTATGTGATTTATTATGTTCCGCTATGTAATAAACACTGCAATGGTACAATTGAGATTTGTCTACTTATGTGTGCGACTATTCCTGGGGCACATATGAGTCTTTTATGCATCCTATTTTGTTCTTAAAATATGGGTGTGACAAATTGGTATCAAAGCTTTGTTGACTGTAGGACGCAAACCTAGTTAGCAAAGGGTCAAAAATTTAGGTCCTTACTTTACTTACTTCATGCTTCCCACTATGGTCTTGTTATTTGCTAAAAGTTTATGCTTCTCTATCTTGCTCTATTGTGAAATTATTGCATCCATCTGATCTATGTCTAAAAACTTTTTGTAGATGCCGCCTCGTACCCGCAGTGCTGCACGCATGGCTGCTGAGGAGTACCGTGCCATGTTCAACCTAGGAGGACAACGTGTGGATGGAGTTCCTGAGCTGGAGGATGAGGAATCAAGGGTGGAAGCTCAGGAGGAAGGACCTGAGGATGAGGAGATGCAAGATCTACCTCCACCACAGTCTGCTAATGCAAGGATGGGATGGACTACTGAGCTGTGGATTCTAGAAGCAGATCCCAAGGCCTTCTTCCATGAGAATTTGGTGTTAACATTGAAACACCATTACCCGGATTTGCAAGCCACACTGGAGTATAACTGCACTGAGCACAAACACCCGCTGAGGAGATCACTTTGGGTTGCAGAGCTGATAGTCAAGACACTGGATGCCACCAAGGGGATTCGAAAGGTGGAATCAAAACACATCGCTCGAATCAGCCGGGACACGATGAGAGAGAGCATGGCAGATGCAGCTTACCAGGCCTTGATCTTTTACCGTGGTAGACGCTTTGAGGATGTTCAGTACAATGCAACATACCACTATCCTCGCTTTGTACCAGAGAAGATGACTTGGGCCATAGAAGTTGCAGATGCTTCACAACCAAAGCTTCAAGCACAAGTGGAGTTGACTTATGAGCTGACACTCAAGGTGATAGAGTTGGAGAATGAACTACACCGTGAGAGGAAGCTGCTGGAGAAAGAGCAAAGGGAAGCGGATGACCTTCGAGCGGAGTTAGGCCGCCCCAAACTTCATAAGAGGCTGCATGTTGAACCCATCTTGAAGGATGCTGCACCCGAGGAATAGAAAAGAACCCATATGTAATAGGAACGTTAGTAGTTTACGAGTTATTTCGAGTCTTTTGCTATTGTGGCGTGAACTTGGGGTGCTTGCTGATTTGTTATTATGAATATGTGTGATTTGGATTTTTGTAATGAGTGCTGGGACTTTGTGGGCATGTCCACAAGTTCCCTAGTTAAGAACCTTAAGTAAGAACATGAATAAATAGTGGGTTGGGGTCATATCCTGTTTCTGTCTTTTGCTGTTTTCTGGAGCAGTCTGCAATGATTCTGGAATAAATCAAATTCTGCTCGTGCAATGTTCATCAAATTTTTCTGGGAAAAAGTAGACTTTCATATATTTCCAATGCCGCAAGAATGACCATATTATCTATTATGAGCTGTGAGTTATGACTGTTTAAAGTTGAGGTTTCTGCGCAGTCTGAATTCTGGAACAGTTTCGGTTGTACCCAGTTTTTGGTTAACCTCACGTTGAAATCTGGTAATATGATCTAAATGAAGGTTGTAGACAATTTCTTTATCTTTCCAACGGTGTACAGCATGTATCCTTTTGAATTCTGGAACTCGAGATATTACTGATTTTCTGATCTGCTGATGTTGGATGCTACCCAGAAAATTTCAGATTCGGTTAACTCTTGTAATTGTCATGTTGGACATTACTAAGATGTGTTTATATACCTTGGAATGCAGATGGCAGCAAGGGGAAGAGGCAGAGGCAGAGGCCGTGGCAATGGCAATGACAATGGCAATGGTGGCAATGCCCCAATCACCGTGGAGGAACTCATGCAAACCCAAAATCAGATGATGCACGTTTTCATGCAGCACCTGCAGCAACAACCTCCACCAACACCACCACCTGTTCATGTGAGGGACAAGCGTGGAGAGTTTATGAAGGGGAGACCTCCGGTATTTACACACTCAGCTGATCCCATGGAGGCAGATGATTGGTTACGTGCTGTGGAGAGGCAGCTAAACATAGCACAGTGCAATGACTTGGAGAAGGTGTTGTATGCTTCTGGACAGCTTCAAGGTGCAGCTCAGACATGGTGGGAGTCGTATCAAGCTGCTCGTCCCAACAATGCTCCTCCTGTCACATGGCTGGAATTCTGTAGGGACTTCAGAGCTCGACACATAAATGAGGGAATGATGGAGCTCAAACAGGAAGAATTCAGATCACTCCGGATGGGCTCCATGACAGTGGCAGAATATCATGACACGTTTGAACAGTTGGCTCGCTATGCCCCGAATGAAGTCAGGGAAGATGCTGATAAGCAGCGCTTGTTCATGAAAGGCTTGTACTATGAACTCAGGTTGCAGTTGGCAGGAAACACTTATCCTACCTTTCAAGCTCTTGTGAATCGTGCTATCGTGCTTGATAATATGCGGAAGAGTCAGGATAAGAAGAGAAGGATGCTGGTACAAGGATCTGGGAGCAACAACCGTCAGCGTTTCAGTTCTCATCAAGGCCATCAGCAGAGGTTCCAGGGACCAGTTAGTCAGTGGAACCGTAACCAGCAACCCCAGCGTTTCCAGAATCAGTCGCAGAGTGGGAACCAACGTCCTTCATTCCAACAACGTAACTACAATCAACAGCAGCATGGTCAGCAGACACCTCGCTCAGGAAACTCAAATGCCAACTCCACAAAAAGAAGTGCTTCTAACACTCCTACCAGGTGTTTCCGTTGTGGGGAAGAGGGACACATGTCATATGATTGCCCGGAGAAGCTCAACAAGCCGAACAACAACCAGAAGTCTACTGCTTATGCGGCAACAGTGAATAATGTGGCTACAGAGACAGTTCAGGAGGGACCAGAGATCATGATGGGTACGTTCAGCATCAACTCTATCCCTGCTACAGTTTTATTTGATTCTGGAGCTTCGCATACATTCATATCACAAGCATTTGTTAGAGTTCATAGCCTTCCACTAGTTGCAATGAAAACTCCTATGCTAGTTAATTCACCGGGTGGGACTATACCAGTTTCTTTATGTTGCCCCTCAGCAAGTCTTTCTTTAAGGGGGGTAGATTTTCCTATCAGTCCCATGGTTATGAGAACTTCAGGCATAGATGTGATCTTGGGTTTGGATTGGATGAAGCAACATGAAACAAATATTAATTGCAAAGAGAGAGTAGTGGCTCTGACAACACCAAAGGGAGAACGAATCAGTGTTAATGTAACAGTGCAAGCACCACTCACAGCCAAGGTGAACCAACTGAATGAAGATGTTGATCCTCAGAATTTGGTAGTGGATGAGTTTCCGGATGTCTTTCCAGATGAATTGCCAGGTATGCCACCTGACCGAGACATTGAATTTATTATTGAATTACTACCTGGTACTGCACCCATAGCTAAAAGACCATATAGAATGGGGGTTAATGAACTAGAAGAACTTAAGAAACAAATTAAGGAATTGCAAGATAAAGGGTTCATTCGCCCTAGTTCATCACCATGGGGTGCACCAGTTATCTTTGTTGATAAGAAGGATGGTAGTCAGCGGATGTGTGTGGATTATCGGTCACTTAATGAGGTTACTATCAAGAACAAATACCCATTGCCTAGGATTGATGACTTGTTTGATCAACTAAGAGGTGCTTGTGTGTTCTCTAAGATTGATTTGCGTTCTGGTTATCATCAATTGAAGATTCGGAATTCAGATATACCAAAGACAGCTTTCACAACAAGGTATGGGTTATATGAGTATACAGTTATGTCTTTTGGTTTGACCAATGCACCAGCTTACTTTATGTACATGATGAATAAAGTATTTATGGAGTATCTTGATAAGTTCGTGGTGGTCTTTATTGATGATATTCTGGTATTCTCTAAAACCAAGGAAGAACATGCTGAACATCTGAGATTGGTCTTACAGAAACTTAGAGAACATAAGCTGTATGCTAAGCGTAGTAAATGCGAGTTTTGGTTGGAGGAAGTTTCTTTTCTTGGTCATGTTGTCTCTAATGGTGGTATTGCAGTGGATCCTAGTAAGGTGAAAGATGTGTTGAATTGGAAACCACCTACAGATGTAAGCGAAATTCGCAGTTTTCTTGGTCTAGCTGGTTACTATCGTAGATTCATTGAAGGGTTCTCAAAACTTGCAAAGCCTATGACTGCTTTGTTAGAGAAGAATGCTAAGTTTGTATGGTCTGATAAGTGTCAAGCTAGTTTTGAGGAGTTTAAGAAGAGATTGACTACTGCACCTGTGTTGGTATTGCCAGATCTGAGTAAGAGTTTCTCTATCTATTGTGATGCTTCTCGTCTGGGTTTGGGTTGTGTTCTTATGCAAGAAGGTAGAGTTGTTGCTTATGCATCCAGACAGTTGAGGAAACATGAACTGAATTATCCTACTCATGATTTGGAGTTAGCAGCTGTGGTTCATGCACTCAAGATTTGGAGACACTATTTGATTGGGCATAAAAGTGACATATATACTGATCATAAGAGTTTGAAGTATATCTTCACCCAGACCGACTTGAACTTGAGGCAACGAAGATGGTTGGAACTGATAAAGGATTATGATTTGGAAGTGCATTATCATCCTGGGAAGGCGAACGTCGTAGCCGATGCACTTAGCAGAAAGAAACATGCTAATGAGCTTCGGGCGACACCTGAATCTGAAGAGTTGTGTGCTGAATTTGCATATTTGAACTTGGGGATCGTAGTAAATGCTATGGAGATTGAGGTCACTCCTACTTTAGAGGAAGAGATATTGAAAGGACAGTTGGAAGATGAGAAACTGAAGGAGATAGCACAGAATGTGGTACTAGGCAAAGCACCAGGATTCAGAATAGATGACAATGGTGTACTATGGTTTGGACAAAGGATATGCGTTCCAGAAGTGAAGGCTATTCGTGATATGATTCTGAGAGAGGCTCATGAGTCAGCGTATTCCATTCATCCTGGTAGTACTAAGATGTATCTAGATCTGAAACAGAAGTACTGGTGGTATGGCTTAAAGAGAGATGTGGCCGAATATGTTGCTTTGTGTGATACTTGTCAGCGAGTGAAGGCTGAACACCAGAGGCCAGCTGGACTGTTGCAACCAATGAAGATTCCTGAGTGGAAGTGGGAGGAAGTAGGCATGGATTTCATAGTGGGTTTACCACGTACACAGAGAGGATATGATTCAATATGGGTAATAGTGGATCGATTGACTAAAGTTGCTCACTTCTTGCCAGTCAAAACCACTGATTCAGGAGCTCGACTAGCAGAGTTGTATATGGAGCGGATAGTTTGTTTGCATGGAGTGCCTAAGAAGATTGTATCTGATAGAGGCACCCAGTTTACCTCTATTTTTTGGAAAGCAGTGCATGACTCATTGGGAACCAAGTTGAATTTCAGCACCGCGTATCATCCACAGACAGATGGACAGACTGAGAGGATCAATCAGATATTGGAAGATATGTTGAGAGCTTGTGCCTTGCAGTATGGGACTAGTTGGGATAAGAGTTTGCCATATGCAGAATTCTCCTACAACAACAGCTATCAACAAAGTCTTAAGATGGCACCGTTCGAGGCACTATATGGTCGGAAGTGCAGGACACCTTTGTTTTGGAATCAGACAGGAGAAACTCAGGTGTTTGGTACGGATGTGCTTAGACATGCAGAACAACAAGTGCGAACCATCCGGGATAATCTGAGAGTTGCTCAGTCTCGTCAGAAAAGTTATGCAGATACACGTAGGAGAGAACTAGCTTTCGAGGAAGGTGATTATGTCTATCTAAAAGTGTCACCTATGCGGAGTGTGAAGAGGTTTAATATGAAGGGAAAGCTAGCTCCAAGGTATGTTGGTCCGTTTAAAGTTTTGCAAAGGTGTGGAGAAGTAGCGTATCAGTTAGAGTTGCCTGAAAGTTTATCTGGCGTGCACGATGTGTTCCATGTGTCACAACTCAAGAAGTGTTTGCGTGTACCTGAGGAGCAATTACCATTGGAAGAACTTTCTGTTAAAGGTGATCTCACTTATGAGGAGTATCCGGTCAAAATATTGGAGACAGCTGAGAGAGTCACCAGAAGTCGGGTCATCAGAATGTGCAAAGTACAGTGGAATCGACATTCGGAAGCAGAGGCAACTTGGGAAAGAGAGGATGATCTGAGGAAGTCATACTCATATCTATTCGAGTAAGCACCGTTCAATCTCGAGGACGAGATTCTTTTAAGGGGGGTAGAGTTTGTAACACCCAAAATTTGATTTTCAAATAATAGGATTTAATTTAATTTATTTAAGTACTTTTGTGGGCATAGAAATCTAGCAACTAAATAATTATGTGGGAATTAAAATTCAGTATAGGTTTAGCAACCTTGATTGAGCATTCATGCTGGAGCATCTTTATTTATTTGTGCTGCTGGTATATGTTGGATTTTATTTGCTCTCAAAATTTGATTTTAAAAGGCTTTGGAAAATTAAAAAAAAAAAGAAAAAAAAAAACAGCCGGACTCGGCTTGGTGGCCAATTGGCCGTGAGGCCCAAACTGGCCAGCAGCGCGCGCACTCTCTCCCTCTCCCTCCTTTCTTTGGCTGACGGTTGGGGCCCCCACGTCAGCGCCCTTTCCTTCTTCCTCCCTGCCGTGCTCGAGCAGGAAACGATTCCTCACCGAATCGGATCCGCGGATCCCGCGATTTCCTTGCCAAGCGCGCAATCCGACCACTATAAAGCTTCTAGCATCGCTCCCTCGACATGTTTTCGCATCTAGGTCGCCAAAACCGAGTCCCCGTGCCTTGTTTCGCGAGTTCTGGATCTCGCCGGGAGCTCTTTCCGCCGCCGCGCGTGGACACGCCCCTCTGCTAGCTCTCGGCCCGAGCCAAGCCCCCAGCTTCGTTCGCGGTGAGCTTCTCGCCCTCCCGGTATTTTCCTTTCAAAAAACGGTGCTCGGAAAGGAGAAGCCGAGGAGCTCCGGCGAGTTTTCGCTCTCTGGCCATGGCGGCCACCGCATCGGACAGGGAGAGGCCAGCCGGCCACCGCCAAGGACCCCAGGAGCAGCTCGTGACCATCCAACCGACGATCAACGGCCGAGATTAGAACATACCTGTTCGCAGGGAATTTTCATAAAGAGTCCCTGGAAAGATTGGTTAATTACCCCGCGGTCCCTGGCGCCCTGGCACAGATTACGTTTCCTTTGATTGAAAGCGTATTCCTGTCTGTTCAACTTGGTTTATGTTTTCAGCTAATTACAGAACTGCCACTGAACTTAGATAGCTTATAAAATATTCATTTTAACTCTGTTTTTGTCCATTCAAATTGCGTTAGGTTCGTAATTATATGCTCTACATGATAGAACTATTTATTCTCTGTTTTGAAACTTTTTAATTTTCTGGTACTATTTAATTAATTATTTCTCTATAGGAAATCTTAGAAAATTCATAACTTTCACGTTTTAATTCCGATTTTCGTGAACTTTACGTTTGTGTGATCGTAGCGCTGCGTAGAATATTTTGATAAACTTTTATATTTGTTTTACCACTGTTTGGTGTAATGTTCTAATTATACCTTGTTTGCTTTGTGTATGATTGTCTCCATTGGATTGCGTGTTGTTGATTGATGTTTGGGAATAGACGGTGAGCTGTACGTTGGTGATCAAGACCAAGCTTTTGAGGACCAGCAGGCTCAGGAGAGCTTTGAGCAAGGCAAGTATAACTTGGGACCATCCTTGTTACCTATTCACTTATAACTACATATATATATCATATGCATGCTACCACCTTGATGACCGTAGCAAAATCATAGATGATTGTTATCCTGAATTCCTTGTTACCTATTTGGATATGCATTTGGGAAGTTCTTGCTAGTGCTTGATTAATAATCCATGATCTTGTAACATGAATATTTGAATATACAATAAACAATAAAATAAGCTTTCTAGCAACTTGAATATAAAGGGTGGAAAGAACTCTAGCTTTTGCTGGATTGATCTTGACCCTCCATAAGGACTTATCCCTTGGCAAAAGCTGGGACAACTCGTACAACCATGAGGGCTATATGGCTCTGGCTTTAGTCAAGTATGAGTAAGCTTTTCTAGCTTGTTAGAGGTTACCCGAAAGGGCGGAGGGGCTGAACCGTTTTGGGTATAGTGCGAGCCCCTGTCCTTATGTGTATAGGCTGCGCGTCATTGTGCCATTCGGAAGGGGGGTATCTATATCTGCGCGCAAAGGAAACCTTGCGGCCCTAACTTGTTAGACGAACCTTTGAAAGACTTCATAGTGAACCCTGCCGGTTTTCCTTGGAAGTGAGCTAAGAGGTCGACGGGCCTCGGGCAAAAGGGTAAATCACGACTCATGGGTAAAGATGTACAACCTCTGCAGAGTGTTAAATCTGGTATACTAGCCGTGCCCACGGATACGGGCGGCCCGGAAAACTGACGGAATAAACGGACACTGAAGAACGTGAATAATGATAATAAATGATGGTTTATTATGTTGTTTATATGTGTTATTCTTAATTCTTGTATACATTGATCATGTGGTTATGGGATTTAATTATGCTACCTTGACATTTGCTATCCAATGATTAAATATGTTATCAACTATTAAAAGCTAAATGCAGTCAAACCAGTGTCAGCTATTTGAGCCTCATGAACCCCTGGTTATACTTGTTGAGTACGATATGTGCTCACTCTTGCAATTTCCCAACACCCCAGGATATGATAATGAAGGTGACTGGAATGAGGATTATCGTTATGAGTACTAGGTTTGGAGTCAACCAGTCAACAGTGTCCCTGTGTGGAGCTTCCGTCGAGAGCGTTGTTTAATATTATTATCATTTTTGTGTAAGACTATGTGATTTATTATGTTCCGCTATGTAATAAACACTGCAATGGTACAATTGAGATTTGTCTACTTATGTGTGCGACTATTCCTGGGGCACATATGAGTCTTTTATGCATCCTATTTTGTTCTTAAAATATGGGTGTGACAAAAAGCCTAACATTCTAGCTAGAGTTCAAATTTTGTACCATAAAATTTGTCATTTTAGTCTAGTTAGGGCAGTCTTAATGCATAGTTTCATCATTTCTTAAAATGTCACATCAGTTTTACAGGCTTTAATTAATGAATGAAACAAATGTTTGATATAGCCCCATTTTAGAGATAACACCTATAAATAAATATCAAAGCTAGCGTGTAGCGTGCAGTGACACTGTAGTGTGCAAAGTGAGGCTGGGGGTGAACGACCATAGTATATAATAATAATAATAGACTTAATAGTAACAACTATGGATTAATCCAGTTACTTTGGAGAAAAGAAATGCTAAGCCGGCCGGGCACTTTCTGTAAAGCTTCCTTTCCTAAAGCAAGCTATAGCAGCACACTGACACACTATATGCGGATGCATGCATAGACGCAAAATGAGCTTGTGCATACTACTATATGCTATATTTATATGTTCCATGATTGACCTGATCATGTGATGTGATATTTGCCAACTGACTTGACACGATCTCTAAACCTCACATTTTGTTTTTAGTTTCTCATAGTATACTATAAGTTCGTATATCTCTACACCGTACCAAAAATTTTGATGAGATGCATGCATGAATGATAAGCATGAGATTGAAATAACAAAAAGGGGCATGGTTTAACGGAAATTAGTTGTTTGGTCTCTCATATGATGTTTAGTAATATCATGAAAATGTTAATTTGGGTTCAATAATTGTAAAAAATAGCAAGCATGTGTGTTGAATAAAAGATGAGACATAAGTAATTGCATATGGAATGGCCTCGCTCATGAACTTGCTTGATCAAATCAAGAAGTTGAAGATGGTCCTCATGCTCATTGGTTGATATTGAATCTTGGCTGATTGCAAGATGGTTATTGTAGAAGATATTCAAGCAAGAGTGATATTATTGATGAAATGATTGGTAATGGATGCTTAAATTTGATTCAAGACACGTGTGACTTGAGGATATGGTTTGATAGAGTGAAGATAACAAGGAAAGAGAGCGTCGAGGCATGAAACAAAGAGTATGGTTTCATATAGTGAAGATATATAGCAAGAAAAAAGCTTCAAGGCATGAAGCAAAGGCAAAGGGAAAGTTATGGATTGGGCATTGAGGTACCATGGCTAAGGTGAAGAAGTGAGTATTTGCTTTTGGTTGAGGCATGAATCGAGTTACTTTTGTGGAGGATCAAACCAGTCCCGAATCCGCCTATAAAAAAGTGACTTATGGATGAAAGGTGAGTTTTGCCCATACGGGCCTTGTTTAGTTCCGAAAACTGAAAAGTTTTCGGAACTGTAGCACTTTCGTTTTTATTTGACAAACATTATCCAATCATAGAGTAACTAGGCTTAAAAGATTCATCTTATGATTTATATGTAAACTGTGCAATTAGTTTTTATTTTCGTCTATATTTAATACTCCATGCATGTGGCGTAAGATTCGATGTGACAGGAAATCTTGAAAAGATTTTAGTTTTTGGGGTGTACTAAACAAGGCCACGATCTGAAAAATCCTAAGTTGGTGGGCATGCTCGCTCTGAATGGTGAAAATCCAAGTGACGACAATATAATATTTGAAGAATGACAGGTTCAAGTGGGATTTAATTGCATATCTTTAAATCTTGAATAAATGTAGATATACTATTAAGAGGGATGTAACACTAAGTGGTAGGTGTCATTTGAGGCCTAGAAATGCTCAAAAGAACCCAAGCGAGAAATCCAAGTGCTGAAGATAGAAATGAGATTTAAGTGGTCGAAGACCGGGAAAATCGACTAGCCAGTTTTGCCTGTGAGTTCAAATCCTTTCCTAACGGCTATTTTTGCAACAAAAAAAAAACTAAGTGAGGGAGGGAGAAAGATGAACACGAAGGTGACGGAGCATAGAGACAATAGAGAGGAAAGGGATTTGAGAGAATAAAATAGTCTTCTCTAGCTCCATTAACAGATGCTTCACGGTATATTATATTGATGGAAGTGGCAAACGCGAGGGTCAAAAACATTGAAGTAATGGGTACGTACGTTAAGAGGGACACTGCCACACGTTCGGGCATTAGCACCGGTCGGGAAGGGCCTGTTGTCCCGGTTCCCGAGCCGGTGCTGCCCTTCCGGGACTAAAGGCCCACCCTTTAGTCCCGGTTCAGACAACCGGGGCTAAAGGCCCCCCTTTAACACCGGTTGGTAATACCAACCGGTGTTAAAGGGTCCTGCCAGAGTTGCCACGTTGCAGGACCCTTTTACCAACCGGTGTTAAAGGGTTTTCTTTTTCTTTTTTTTTGGTTCACTTCTTCGGTTCTGTTTATTGTTTATATATAATATATAATAATAGGTTTTTCAATACATGTTTTTCTGATACAATAATATATTTATATTAAGCATATTAAGCATATATAAATGAAAATTATAGGCTTAGCTTAATAATTAAGCTTTGCCTATAATAAAATGAATAGACCACATCAAAAATTAAATAGATATGTAAAAAGCTTTATATATATATATAGTTTTATATGTACAAAATTCGTAACACATATATACATAGAGTTTTTTCTCCTAATGTCTACAAACGATACAAATGATCATCGTTGTTTGGAATAAGAGTTTCGTTGCCGTTGAAGTGAAACTCGCCGTTTGGATTGATCACTTGTTCGCGGAGAAATCCTGCTATCGTCTCTTGGATAGCTTTGATTCGGTCTTGTTGTAGGACCTTTTTCCTCAGCCATTCCGTCTTTAATTTGAAATAAATAAAAAAGGTATTA
The DNA here is from genome assembly GCF_000003195.3 of Sorghum bicolor. Classification (NCBI taxonomy): domain Eukaryota; kingdom Viridiplantae; phylum Streptophyta; class Magnoliopsida; order Poales; family Poaceae; genus Sorghum; species Sorghum bicolor. The sequence goes on from NC_012872.2 coordinate 71,406,808, forward strand.
GTTATCTAAGTTATTCAATATAATTCAGGAGATAATAAAAAGAGACATGTAACATACTCTGAGCGTCTCTATGTGTGTTTGATTGACTTGTGCCATCATGAATTTGCACACGTAATATGCACATAGATTGTTCCCCCCTTCTTGTCTTAAACACCACTGTACGATATATATATAAAAATATTCACGACCACGACAATAAGAAGGCTAAAAGTTAGCGAAAGTTTGTTAGCTAGTAGAACTTACTTGTGGATGTATTATGTTAAGCGGCGCTTTACATCCACTGAGATGTTCACGGTCAATGAATCTTTCCATTGTGGATCGTGAACTAATAATTACAGAGTCATATTATGATATTTTTATAGCTGAGATCGACAGGGTGTCTCAGCATATTGTCTATCTTACGGTCTTCTTTATGCCACCGCAACAACTTTGCATTGTCCTTATTTCTGAACAGACGTTTTAATCGTGGTATTATAGGAGCATACCACATAACCTTGGCTGGAATTTTCTTCCTATGACGTTCTTCACCCTCAACATCGCCAGGATCATCTCGTCTAATCTTATACCGTGATGCCTTACATACTGGACATGCATCCAAATTCTCGTATTCCTCCCCACGGTAGAGGATGCAGTCATTAGGACATGCGTGTATCTTCTGGATTTCTAATCCCAAAGGGCAGACAACCTGTTTTGCTTCATACGTAGTGGTGGGCAATTCGTTGCCTTTCGAAAGCATCTTTTTTATGATCTTCAATAACTGCCCAAATGCCTTGTCAGATGTACCATTCTTTGCCTTCCATTGCAGCAATTCTAGTGTGGTACCCAGCTTTTTTTGCCCCTCTTCAGCGGTGGGATATAGCGATTTCCTGTGGTCCTCTAGCATGCGCTCGAACTTGGCTTTCTCTTTATCACTTTCACATTCTCTTTGTGCATCACGGATGGCATCACCAAAAGCATCATCGCCCCGATCATCTTCTGCCGCCACCTCTTCTTCATTATCTCCCCCCATTGCAACATCATTGAAGCCACCGTACTGAGCAATAATATTGACATGGTCCAATTCTTCTTCTTCTTCTTCTTCACCTTCATCCATTATAATCCCGCTTTCTCCATGTTTGGTCCAACAAATATAGTTTGGTACGAATCCTGACTTTAATAAGTGTGAATGAAGAGTTCTTGAGTTAGAATATTCCGTCAAATTCTTGCACACGGCACATGGACAGCACATGAAACCGTCCCTCTTATTTGACTCAGCCACACTTAAGAAATAGTGCACACCATTAATGAACTCTTCGGAGCGCCGATCGGCATTATACATCCAATTACGTGTTACCATCTGCATTAAATATAACATATATATTATGAAAACCATGCACACATATAGTTTCTCATTTTATTGCACAACATGTCTAAGATACATAGTTGATTAATTTAGGAAAGCTTGGCTACAACAAATACAATCGCAACTAGCACTAAAAAAACCAAAACTAAAATGCACTTAAGCAACATAATTAGTTCGCGTCCGATCCCAACTATAATAGATAGATCATTCGCTTGATCAACATCATTGAACTCCTTTCGTCGGCTCACTGCCTCACCACCTTCATCCTCAACCACCTGTGCAAAAGATTTCTTAATGTGTTCAATGTATTCTTCCTCCCAGTACCAACCTGTACATCCGCCGGTACCATCCCACTGAAATTAAAAGAGAGAATCAAAAGTTTAATTAATATCATTTAAAAAAATATGCACATATATAAGCAAATGTCTGTAAATAACTCACATTACGATCTGGACACTTGTAGAATATACGACCCTTGTTTACTCCCTCTTTCGACACTTTGTACTCCATCAAAATCTTCTGCCCACACTTGCCACAAGTAATGAGAGGGAGTTCCGGACGGTATCGCTTTTGAACCCGTTGAGAGACCGAAGACCCGGTCACGGTTGCCATCTACTATCCATACTCAATTTTTAAACAATTATAAATTCCACATTTAAACATGTATGATAAAATGGACATTATATGTAGTAATAAAAATAAATCAAGTGATATTAACAAACCAATTAATTTGAACTATCCTACTTTCTAATATCATAAAAATATACTATAATTCATTCTTGCAAACTACATTAATACTAGGTCAACCATGAAATATGATATATATATATGGATACTAATTCATGTGAAATGATTCTAAATAACAACGTGAATTTGAGCTAAAAATAATGGGAACATCACAAGCCAAAAACAACATGAAAAAGACAAGAAAGACAAAAGTTAGTCACCTCTAAACACGAAGAAACGATGACGGAGTCGAAGAAGATCAACAATGGGCGTCGGAGACGAAGAACAAATGAGGAAGAAGAAGCTCCAAGAACAACAATGGTGAATGGTGCTCTCGGTTTCAAATGGACAGAGAGGAGAAGTGATCCGGCCTATAAACCGGACCCTTAGAACCGGTTCACAAACAAAACCGGTGCTAAAGGGTAACACTTTAGCACCGGTTTGTAACACAAACCGGTGCTAAAGGCTTTGCCTCGGCCCGTGGCGCTGGCCGGTGCTAAAGGGGACCCTTTAGCACCGGTTGGTAATACGAACCGGTGCTAAAGGGTCCCCGCCCCGACAGCACCTGCCAGTAACCGTTGGGCAGGACCCTTTAGCACCGGTTCGTGTTACGAACCGGTGTTAAAGGGGTCATTAACCCCGGGGCGCAAAAAGGCCGAGGTTTTTGGCCATTTTGGGCATCGACCAATGCCTCATTCTGTAGTAGTGGGATCACAACTTTTATAGTGGTGGATCCGGGATTTACAACTTCTTTAGCTTAAGAGGGAGTATATGCTATCAGCAGTAGTGGTGTACTTTCCTTGCACTTAGTATATATGATTAAATCTGTGTGGCGCAATTGGGGCCGATCAAGTGACTTTGTGTGCAATAATTATGCTGGAGGGGATGATTATGACGAGCATATGCATTGAAATAAGGGCTAGCGCGCAATCTATTCGCTATTGTCGAACTGGAAGTGGGTACTTTGAGTTCACGTTCCATTTATATCTCCATATTTTATTGTTAGTTGCATTGTTTGACGTTGTTTGTCTAGTCTAGTTAGAGCACGCTAACGGGCACTGATATAATATTTATATATTATATATGTGTATGGTGTTTACATAGGTTGGTGTGATATATATATATATATTTACATCCATTCCAAGGTATCATTTCTAATACATCTGTTGGGCAAGCTCGTACACATTGAGTGCATCCTATACATGTATCATAAATTTTTACAGAATGTGACATTGGATCTCTAAATTTGCCTTTTCAACATAAAAATTTTCGATCTGGTAAAAATGAAATTAGTACTATATAAATTAGATGTATTGTAGACACCAGACGAAGCAATGGTTTATCCAAACTTTAACAAATAATGCAATATATTTCGTAATCTGTTTGTGAGAAAGCGTGAAAAGAGCCAAGAGACTTGAATTTAAGGCTTCAACAGTCATAATTATACGAATTCTACATACTAATTCGAATTAGCCAATAAATTGGCTATCATCTTTTCAATATAAATTATTGCTATATTCAAATTGCAATATCAATGAATTGCAAAAATGCAATATTCAATAAGTAAAAAACAACACTCTGAAATAACCTACTCAAAAAATAGATAGGTTGGTGTGATATATATATATATATATATATATATATATATATATATATATATATATATATATGTGATGCAACAGCATGCTATACTCGTATGTACGTACTTGAGCTTCTACCAGAGCACGCGTGCTGAGAGTACAGGCAGACGCAGTGGCTACTGCTAGAAATTCTAAGGCATTTTCAGAAACGGATATCTCAAACATGTTGGCCTGCTAGAAATTCTGAAGACAGGGCTAGCCCGCTGTCTCCGAAGAATGGTTCATTTCTAGAGACGATTTCACATATATATTGACAGTTGGATAGATCTAAAACTACAGCCTAAAAATCCATTTTATTTTGCGTTCTGCTGATCGAGTCGGTCGGTCGCTGGTGCGTAGGCTTGGCAAGTCGTGGTCGTCTCGTAGTCGTCGTCCCTGCTCTCCCCTGCACTCTGCACATGACGTTGTTATCAGTTGGAGTCGTCGTGTGTGCGTGCATGATATGATGCATGGTACTCGTGCAATCGATTGATCGGTTCACATTAGGTCCTGGTCTTGATCATGATGATCAGTCAGTACTCATCATCTAGATATGCATGGGCAGACATTGGGCAGGCAGGCAGGCATTTCATGGTCCAGACGTGTGGTGTGGAAGTGGACTTTGAATCGCTTCAAGTCGTTGTAGTACGTGCAGGGAACGAAGAACATACCGGCCAACTTCTTCTTTACACGCACGCACTGCACGCGCGCGGCATGCAGCAATGCACGTGCAGCAGGTGCGTGCACTGCGTGAGCCTGCGTGTACGTTGTCCCCGCCGGATCCAGATATATTTCATATTTGCATGGCATTGACAAGAGTAGCTGCCACTGTCAACAATGTAAGCAGCAATCATAGACGCAGATATTGACGTATAATCTCTCTCTCTCTCTCTCTCTCTCTCTCTCTCTTCCAAAGTAGTTGTCATTTCGCTTCAACTTTAACTATATATATATATTAAATTGATATTTATAATATTAAATTGATATCAATAGATAAATTGTTGAATTTATTTTTCTACTAATTGACAAATATTACATATATTTTCTATAAATTCAGCCACTTATTTACAAAAGGAGGGAGTATGACTTACTAAAAAATTATTTTATTATTAAGTGGTTGACTGGAACTACGTACGCTACGTTGTCGTCACACTATTTTGTGACTGGGAACCTGGGATAGTGGCTGCTTTTGGCCGTACCCTAGCAAGCTGGAGAGGAGCACACCGATCGACCCATCGTCGTCATGATCATGTACGCACGCAGTACCTTCACTTGAGTAATTTTTTTCTTAAGTTTAGTTTGGACTTTTATGTGCGGTTAAATAACTACGAGGAAAGGACGCAATGAAAAATGGAGTCCCAATAAGTACGTACATGCCTGCGTTTATATGCTTGATTGTCATGATTAAACGAGCTTGAAAATCATACTCTACTGTATAGCAACAAGTACTAGCTAGCTAGGGCCATCCTAGGTACGTACCAGGCCTGGTACGTTGCGTTGCGTCGCAGAATTTGTGCTTTTGTTGCCTGCCTTCGCCGCCGGCCAGCGGCCACATCATGCTAGCTAGCTGCTTCCTCGCTGCCTAACCATGCAGTCCTTACTCGATCTCCGTACTGCTAGCATGCTTGCTATAGTAGGGTTCAACTTCAACACACGACCAAGCAGCTGTAAATGTCGTGTGCCCGGCCTGCTTTGCAACACAAATACATCGCATCGATCGTACCAAATCGGGCAAGCACGAGACTGCCACACGTTCGGCCGGCGGCAGCACAATTACACGTAGCAGTAACTGTGGATTAGTACGACCATGAAAACGTACGTGTGGATGCATGGAGATCAAATGAAGAGTGTGTATGATGGGTGCACTACTACAGTGACCATCTTAGGAGACAAATAGATCCTTTTATTATCAATAATAAAGGCAACCAAAAGGTGTTAGTGCATCTTAAAATAGCAAATGGATTTTAGAGACGACTTGTCGTCCATTAAAAAAACAGCCTAAAAATCACTATCTTCATAAATTGATTTCCAGATATTGATGCTCTTTATTTATAAAAAAAAAGCTCACCAAAGACAGACTAAAAAATGAACGCTCCACTCTCTTCTTACTCACATGTGGTCGTTCTACTGTGTGAGTTGCCACCCAAGTCCCAAAGCTCCACGCCTTGGCCTCTCTCACTCCACCTCCACGCCTTCCTATCCCGTGAACCACCGCCTATCGCCTCACTTCGCCACCCTAGTTTTCCTTTCCCCTAAATCACTTGTCCCCAACCTAGCTTGGAGCTAGTGCCTAGAAGCCGCCACCTCACTGGAGCAGATTTGGACGGCGACAATGCTAGCCTAAACAACCATAGGTTGTTCAAAGAGTGGACGTAATAATTCTTGCCCTCTTTCTTCTCTTGTCACTATTGCAATTCGAACTTCATAGACAAAGAGTTCGGTATATACTATGATCCTTGCTTCCTCTCATGTATTAAAAACATAGCATAACCATTGTCTTTACTTCCTTCAAAGCAGCATCATTAAATTATACTACAAGAGTACATCATAGGCTAAAAAATAAAGCATAACCTATGGTGATAAATGTTTAACAAGACACCTTCAAAAAATGATGAGAGACATTAGTATTTACTAGCCATAGTTAATGCATTACTAAACATGTTATTGTAATTTTCTAAGTTCTACCAACAATTTTAAATATATTTTAAGTTGGCTCTTGATTTATAGCTTTGCGTAAAAAAGTGTTTGAGATAAATATACTCTTCGTTCCACGTTTCATAGATTTATATATATATATCTAGAGACATATAATATCCAAATATATAGTAAAAACTATACGAGTCTAGCAATAAACAATGAAAGGAATAATATATTTTATGTCTTTTTTGAGAAAATTTTATATATTAGTTTTTTCTAGTGTTTTTTAGTTTTGTTTCCGGGCCAAACGATCTCTGGCAGTGCCGGCCCTAAGGGTGGGCAGGAGGTGCGACGACCAAGGGCTCAAGTTGGATGGGGGCCCAAGCCCAAGTATATACGATCTTATATCCTTTAGCAATAGTTCATTAGAATTTAGGATTAATGAGAAGGTGTGCGGCTCATCACCAAAAGGAGTTTTTGGCCACTTTCTTTCTAGGAGGCGAGGAGCCGAGCCGCCAATATCCGCAGCCCCGCACACGACACATAGCGATCGTGACTTCTCCTTTTCGCACTTCGGCACTTGGTGAGACGGTGAGACATAACCATAGAGTACCGATCAGATCACCACACGATCAACATCAGCAGCGTCGATCACCAACATTTCGACGCCCGAGTTTCAAAATCCAGACAACGATATTCTAGACTATAGGTCGACAACAGCGACTAGGCATCTAACTAGCTGAGGCAAATCCTTTTGTCTTTATGCCCTTTTCTGATTTGTGAATCAATTTATGTCTGAATTGTATATGTTCTAGATTTTTTTTCCAATTTTTATCTAGTACTTTATATTTATAAAGTTATATTTTTTTCTTATAATTTATAGGGGCTATTATGATAAATTCGATTGAGGACCGTCAAAATCGTAGGACCGGCACCAATCTCCAGACCGTGCCGACGCCGCAAATTAACAGAGAGAAAGAGACATGGTGTAACAGAGAGAGAGAGAGAGAGAGACATGGTGCGTCCGTCGTTCCGATCGCATAGCCTCGTGTGTGTTGTCGTTGGCTATGCGTACGTTACGTATACGCCAAGAGTTCATGCATGCCGCGTGAGATCCGCCGTGGCATGTCTGCATGCATGCATGGCGGCCCGGTCGGCCGGGCCGGCACAGGCGCGCTTACGGACGGACGGAACCGACACCTCCGGCAGGCCGGCAGCTAGCTACCTCGCCGCGCAACAACCGCAAGAGCCGCCGGATGGACCACGCTGATGGTGATGGGCCGGGGGGGGCTACCTCCACCACGCACGTAGCCTGCTGCTGGTTGGACACTGTCGATCGCAGCGTGCGCGCGGCCAGATGAGGACGGACAGAGGAGTGTGAATAGTAAACCTTAGCTTACTCTTGTTCGTTTGAGGGCATTTAAAAGTATTTTTCTCTCATAAAAAATCAGCAAACAATATATACTTTTAGTCATGGTTTATCAGCCAAACGAACATGTACACACGTGTGCGTGCATTCATGATTCATGTGTTGCCTTGCCAATGCATTTACATCATCAAACTTGTCATTCTTTTTGGGACAGAGGAAGTATGCATTTACCTAGGACATCATTCTTTTAGGACGGAGGGAAGTATGCATTTACCTCATCAAACCTGTCATTAAGCTCTTGAAGTTGTCTATCAATAACACTTAAGAATATTTATGATTTTCACATAGAACCTCGTGCATCTCCCAACATGCCTATAGAGATTATCCGTATCAACAACTTCGACCTTATGCTTGGTATGAAAAGGAATGAACATCTTTAGGAAAATCATCTTGTCCATTTGTTGCAACTGAATATTTGTCGAATAAATAAGTTGCATTGCATTAACATTAACAATATCTCGATCCCTCTTTTGCAAAGCATGGTTTAATTCAAATGTGTACCCAAGCATAGTTTTCACCAACTGTGCCATGGAAAACAAACTCAAATGAATCAAAGAGTGCCAACATTGTCTGTCCTTGTTAACACTTCATATATACCTTGAGAGGTACCTTTGCCCACCCTTATGATAGCTTTCCGGATTGAAGGATACAAAGAAAGGACATGCATAACAGTTTTGTAGTGAGATCTTGGCCTACTTAAACCCATATCTTGATTCTGACCCTTTCTAGACTCACTAACACCCAACTTTAATTAGTTCTTCCACAATTCTTTGTGCCTTTTCCACTCATAGCATTTTTGTCTTCTTACAAGAATTACCAATAGGAGTCAACAAGAATCTAGTCTGATAAAAAAACAAGAACAGAATGGATTAGCCACTATAGTTAACTGAAGTTCACATGTAAAACAATACACATAATAAAGAGGAACACTCGTCGATAATTAGTTTCTTTAGACTATTAGGCCAGTCTCAATGCATGTTTAATGAGAGTGTCATGCACATTAAATAGGGTGCCACATAAGCAAAATTGCTGACTTGGCAGAGTCATTAAATTAAGGAGTTTCATCAGATGAGAGAGGAGTCTCATCTCTATGAAACTCATCTGGCTCGGTTACCTAGTTTGCAGTCTTGGTCTTGGTAACTGTGTCATGAAACTATGCATTGAGACTGACCTTAGCATGACTCTTCATGCTGCTAGCTTAATCATATAGCCTTGCGCCCTTGCCCTCATCAAAGGCAAACTATCTTAAATTCAGCTAAACAAATAATAAATAAATCGTATGGCCCCAAAACATATTTCACGGCGAATTTGATAACATCCATTTAGTACGGTAAATATCAAGTGTTTTCAAATATGTATTTGGATAAATTTTAGATCGTCTAGAATTGCGTTGACGGAGCGAGTATCTCTTGGTTTTTGGTCCGACCACGACCGGCCAAACGAGCATAATGGCGGGCGATGCAGACGAATAAAGATGGGAGTTGCTGACTTGACGAATCCAGTCAGCTGGCCGCCGGTGACAGATCGATCACCATCAGGCATCACAAATTACAGATGCAGACTGCGACGCCGCAGCGATCCATCCTGCGTGGCCTGCGTGCCACTGCCACCGCTGCCAAACTCCTCAGGCGGCCAGCGTCTTTTGGCAGTTTGGCTCTTTGCAACACACAATGCATGCAGTGGAAAAATGCAGGAAGACGGTGGGTGGTGGCCTGGCCTCCGCTGGCCATTCCATTCGGTTTCAATTTCCTGCAGCAACATTTCCTTCGCTGTTACTCACTCCATTCCAAATTACAAGTCAGGCCTTGTTTATTAGTTCACCCGAAAAACTCAAAACTCTTCAAGATTCTCTGTTACATCGAATTTTACGGCACATGCATGGAACATTAAATATAGATGAAAACAAAAACTAATTGTACAGTTTGCCTGTAAGCCCAATTACTCTATTATTGGACAATTTTTTATTAAATAAAAACGAAAGTGCTATAGTGTCAAAATCTAAAAAATTTTCACATCTAAACAAGGCCTCGTTCTAAGAATATTGAAAAGTCAACAAATCTTAAGTTTAAATAAAATTATATAATAAAATAATAATATTTATGATATCAACTAAATATCATTAAATTCTTCATCAATTATATTTTCATAATATATCTATTTGATTTCATTATTTTCTTTATAATTTTAATCAAACTTAAGATATTTTCACTCTTTAAGATTTTTAGAATAACTTATAATTTCGGATTGAGGAAGTGCTACTGTATAACGGTCAAAGGGAAGACACGCCATGTTGGCAAATTGTTGGCTGCCGGCCTACTACTCCCACCAGATTCATTTTACACACTTCTTGTACAGTACAGTAGCATCTTTCTATACTTGTACAAGTAAAATATACGGCTTCATGCTACCCCAGCTGAGCTGTGCAGTTTACTCGTAGTAAGTTCACTGTACATTGCTGTGCGTACAGTACTCCGTAATTCGCTATAGCCAGACAGTTCAGAACCACATGTGCATCCTCATCTCTGACATGTCTCTTGCTGCCCTGCCCGGAGCACCGGATGCAGCGCTACGCTAGCTACTGTATCTCACTGAAGTGCCTGTGGTAAAGTCACTGTATCCCAAAGCCAGCCAGCCTCACAGCTCAGATCCTATTTTTTGATTCTTTTCTTCTCACGAGGCTGCGCATATATCCCTAATAATAATACTAAAAGAATTTTTCTGACAGTCATATTTTCTCGAATAGCTGACCATTATATTTGCTAGTGATATCAGAAAAAAAATCTCCTATACCTCATATTTTATTTCCTACAATAACTTTTGTACATCGTTGATCAGGATCCTTTGGGTGCCGAGTTTGATCCTAATACGAATTGAAATGCATGATGATGCAACCATTGGATAGATCTCCATGCCTTCTTTGCTCATATGCGTTCTAGTAGAGCCGGCCCAGGCATGGTTAAAAAAAAACAATTTCAAGACGAATGGAACATATGATACCCTCTTGAATAAATCTTCGAATTGTACATGATATGATTATATCAAATAAATCTCCACACCTTTTGTGCTCATACGAATTATAGCAACGCTCTTCCCGTTTAAGCATGGAACACATGGGCCATAGTTGAATGTATCTGCGATGTCTAGATAATCATGTAACAAGTTATACATCGTGTTTTAACATAAGAACAAATGTTTGGTAGTATTATTTCTTAGAAAAGAAGATAAACAAGCCCCCAAATTTGCCTCATAATATCTCTTTCAACCAAAACATTGAGACTTTGACCCAGGGCCTTCTCCCGGCCTTTCCTTTATTCTATTTACCGTCGTACCCTCGCCAACAGGGTGGTACAAAACCTAGGTGTTGGTAGGGGCAAAAGATAAACACGTTCTGTGTCCCTGACCCTGCCTCTCACAATAGTACTGTACGTTACTGCAGCAAAGAAGATACGACTCTTGACCATTGGTCAACGTGTGAAAACTAGGAACGAAACAGCACAGCATTAGCTAATCAAGACTTGGGAACTTGGACCTCACATAGCTCATTGTAGGTGCATCGGAAGCGGAGATAAATAATCTTGATTAGGGGGAATAAAACTATGCTCCTACTACATGCAAAAGAAGGCGCAAATACCTTCGCTTTGCTAGAGGGACCACATCGTGAACACAAGGTGGAAGTAGGGCACAGCACATTCTTCATAAGCCATGGACATGGAACTTCAGCCATGGTGCTTTAAGAATATGTTTACTTTTCAAACGAGGTTTTAAACAAAGCCGTATGATGCTCACAACTAGGAATAAGATAACAGTTTGTTTTAGTTCCATGAAAGCCAATTCGTCAGTTCCACGTATTCTAAGTGTTGAAGTTGTACTTTTATCGTTAAAAAGCTAAAAAAAAATATGTGCAGTACATGCCGAGGCGAATCTCAGAAAATGCTATCATATTTGCAAGGCGTGGTACCATTGTTTTCCATATCTTGCCACTGTTCCCGACACTTCCTTTATATATACTGCGCATCAAACTCTGTGAGACCATGACTAAAGAAAAAACCACATGTTTAAACCTCAAAAATCAAACCATTGTGCAACAAAGAAGGAGGGCTAGAACTAGAAAAGAAGCCGGCATATAGTAGGGCCATGCATTTCAGGATGTGCACTTTTGGGAGTGCAGGGAGCAATATTGGGTGTCATGATGGTGCTCTGGTTGTGATTTGTGAACATGACCATGTCAGCTGGGATGAGGCAGCATAGCATAGCACTAGTCACAGCTGCAACACAGCACAAAACACAAACAGGGGGAAAAGGAAGAAGGCAGCAGGAAAGGCTGCCCCGGCGGCCCCTGCGCCTGCCTAACCTCCTCCCTCTTCCCCCCTTTTCCCTTGCTGCATCCATCTCTTTCCCAACTTTTGTATTGTACTTTTTCCCTGCCCTCCACCCGCCTACAAAAGGTGGAGGGAGGAGGAGCCTCTGCACTTAAGTTAGTCCTTCTCATCATCTCCTCTCCGGGTCTCTGTTAACGAGTATTTTATTTTATTTTATTTTTAAGAGGAGTGGTGCCTGGTGGTAGTAGCTCTCCTCATCTTTGCCCATTTGCTGGTGCACAACTAATCTGCAGTGACTGAGCTTCCTTGCTTGCTTGCAATTGAAACCCAGCCCTGGAAGAAACCAATCCTCAACCTCAAGGAGGCAACAGGGGGCAAAGGCTACTCCTAATAATCCTATAGGCTGCTGAGCTGAGGAAGCAAAGCAAAGGAAAAGGCAGTAGCTAGCAGCTAGCAGCAACCACCAAAGATGGGGGAAGGGGAATCCTTCCTGCCCTCTTGATGGATTGATGATGTTCTTTGCTGCATTGGTTTCAGGCTCTCTCTCTCTCTCTCCGTCCGTCCTCCGCTTGCTTCTTGTTCGAGAGTGGTAGCTGCTTCTTCTCCTTCCCTTTTTTATCTGTCTCTCTGAATCTTTTGCTTGCTGTCTGATTCCTTCTCCTTCCCACCTACCCTCCCTCCCCAACCACACATCACACACGCACACACACACACACACAGTGTATTGTTACTGCCATTGGTAAATATAAAAGGAGGGAGCAGTGGAGGTGGAGGTGGAGGTGGAGGTGAGGTGCCCCCAGCTCGCCTCTCGGCAATTATTGCCACCTTTGGAGTTTGGAGTCCTCCAATAGGAGTCTCCTCCCTCCGTCGTCCTCTTCCTGTGCTGTCTGCAACCACTGCCCTCCTCTTCCTTCCCTTCACCCCTCGCCTTTTCTTGGACCGGGGTTGGTGCTTGCTTCCATCCATCCGTGTCCTCCGCTCGCTTTAAAGCTTAAGCCACCGCTCGCTGCAGCTGCCCCCGGCCGCCTGGCCTAGCAGCAGCTCACTGTGCTGTACTGCTGTGAGAGAGCACCCACGACGCACGACCACGAGCACGAGCCCAGCCCTCGCCTCGTCCCCTTCCTTTGTTCTTGGATTCTTAATTGCATGCTGTTGCTGCTGTGATCTCCGTCCCGTCCTCCAAAGCTTTTGCTTGCTTGCAATCAACTTTGCTTTTGGGGTCTCTCTCTGTCTACTCTCCCCGGCCTCTTTCCGTCCTAGCGAGCAGTTGTCTGTCTCCGACGACCTGCTTCTGCGCAGGCAGCAGCAGAGCAGAAAGGCCCCCTCCCAAAATCCACCATTTGGAGCAGCCAGCCGCCGCCAGCGACGACGGTGCCTTCCTGGTCGAGTTGAGTCCCAAGGAGAGAGCTGCTACTACGTGCTACTCCCAGGCAGCAAGGATCCCGAGAACAAGCAATAACGTACACGCTCGTTGGGACAAGCCTGTCGCCATGGACTGGGACGCCAAGATGCTTCCTGCCTGGGACCTCGGCACGGTGGTCGGGCCCAGCAGCAGCGGAGGCGTAGGCGTAGGCGGTGGCGGCGCGCTGGACCTGAAGCTGGGCGCGCCGACGAGCTCGAGGGTGGTGGCCACGGCCGCCGCGGCCGTCGGTGCCGCGCCCACGCTGCCGTCAGCGAACCATCCGCCTCCGCCGGCACCGGCACCGGCACCGGCGCCGTCGTCGTCCGCGCCGGCGAAGCGGCCGCGGCCGGGGCACGCGCAGCAGGCGGTGCCGGCGTGCTCCGTGCAGGGCTGCGACGCCGACCTGTCCCGCTGCCGCGACTACCACCGCCGCCACAAGGTCTGCGAGGCGCACTCCAAGACGCCCGTCGTCACCGTCGCCGGCCAGCAGCAGCGCTTCTGCCAGCAGTGCAGCAGGTACGCATGTCTGCCCTCGTCCCCTCCTGTCGTGTCGTGCCGTGCCGCGTACGGACGGACGCCTCTCCGTCCGCCCGCCCATGCATCTTGTTCTTTCGACTTTGGATTCCATTCCCTTCCTCCCGTTGTCCCCCCGACCCCGAGCTCATGATTCTCTTTTGGTTCTTTCCGCTTCAATAATTTAACCACTGCTACGACGAGCTCTGCTCTAGATACAACTACAACAACAACAGCTCGTCTCGTCGGCCATGGATGCATGTTTTCTTCTTGGAAGCATTCGTTTCGTTCTCGTCCGCGTGGGGGTGAATTTCATCGAGAATTACCGCCACGTCCAACAGTACTAACCAACATTAGAGACTAGGCCCTGCTTGCTTAGGCGACCAAGAACTCGCTGTCAGCTGCTGCAGCTCCTCCTGTCGCTTTAACTAATTTAGACGTCCTGATTAACCTTTGGCGCTTGCAACTGACGAACGTGCGGTGCGCCGGCAGCTAAGACTTCGTGCATCCATCTGTTTGTTCGGTCAAACGTACAAAGGAATCTGCTTTGCTATAAACACTGCAAGTCGCCGACCAAAGATCCAATTTTTATGCAAAAGTTGGAACGGAACTCTTGCAGGAACTGGGATTTGGACGGCCAAACTTACGGTGGTAGCAGTAGATATATACTCGATAGAAACGTGCGATTAACCTAGTCTGGGCACTCGCCATCTGGTCCTGAATTTGTCAAGGACTGAACTGAACATCTTGTGAGCTGTGTGTGACACCAGCGAAGCCGGCTGCTAGCAGCGGCTGCATGCGCACCCGTGCTTTCAGGGCGTGTCCCTACAATACAACAAGGCAGGTGCAATGGAACTGGACTTTCATTCAGGACTTGTTTAGTTCGCAAAAATTTTCAAGATTTCCTGTCACATCGAATCTTTGGTCGCAAGCATGAAGCATTAAATATAAACGAAAATAAAAACTAACTGCACAGTTTACCTGAGATGAATCTTTTGAGCCTAGTTACTCCGTGATTGAATAATGTTTGTCAAATAAAAACAAAATGCTACAGTAGCCAAAAAACAAAAATTTTTGCGAACTAAACAAGCCTCAGTTCAGGTCCAGCCTGCCTCCCGTCCTTGTCACTGGCAGCAGGCTCACTCCACTCATCACTCACCCGGGTCCTTCTCCAGCTCTGTTCTCCGATGTGTGTGCGTGCATGTCTGTGTGTGTGCGCGTCCCTGTCGTCGACTCGTCGTTGTGCTGCGTGGCTTGCCCATGCCTTCCATATTCCATATGTTTTTTCCAACTCAGAGGCCTCAATCAAATGCATCTCGTGTTCTAGAAGACGAGGATCTGATGAGTTCCCAGGTAGGAGTAGCTGCCTTTCCTTGTCTTTTTTGTCCTCACTCATGTTCCAGATTCACCAGTCAGGTTTCAAAATATCCGAGACACAGAGAGCGTGCCGTGAAGGTTGCGTGGTTTAATTTAGTTTCAGAAGGGAAAAAAAGTCTTCTTGAGGTCAACAGGGGTGTGTTCCAAGTGTTTGCTTGAATTAGAGTGGCTGATGCCATGAGGTTGACCAGACTGGCATGCAACAGCGTTTTCTTTAGGAATCTACTTGTTGTTTTAGAAACTCTGAAATTCTGAATGGAACCAAGCATGGCGGCTACCGCATTGTGCTCGTGCAAAGTCCTTACAGACCGCTGGTGGAATTGCTTCTTCCTGCAGGTTTCATCTGCTCGGGGAGTTCGATGAGGTGAAGAGGAGCTGCAGGAAGCGCCTTGATGGGCACAACCGCCGCCGCCGGAAGCCACAGCCGGACCCTCTCAACCCTGCCGGCTTGTTTGGCAATCACCATGGTAAATTCACTTCTCCTTTGTTGTTAGGGAGAACGCATGTCATACCAAATACTCCTAGATATGAACATACATGCATGAGAACTTAGAGATGACAACACTTGTAGAGCGATGGAAGGAAAGCAGAGGTTTTTTTTTATAACAGTTCTATGTTTATTTTAGTTACGTGTGTTTAGATTTGGATCATTATCTGGCACAACTGGGAGCACAAACTTATAACTAATATTGTTTTCTGAACTGAAGCTCAGCTTATCAGACCTACGGAATCAGTATCTTGCATCTGATTGATCATGTGCTGATCTGAGTCCTCACCTGTCAGTCGACTGGCAGCATTGTCTGCAATGCAACCAAACATTTCACACGTTGCAGGTGCTGCCATCCAATGTGTAGTTTTTCTTTCCAGAAAGGAGGCCAAAAGGAACTTGTCTACCATCAGTCCTGCACTATCATGATGAATGTAACCGTAGTTCAGTCAGCCCTGGATCTGGATGGTCGCTTCCATGAAATCATAGTCATAATTGATCAGGAAAATTTCTCTGAAGCTGCTTGCTTGTGTAGTTTGAACTGCTGTGGGCCTATTAGGTATCTGAAACCAGCTAATGGCGTCATAAAGCAGGCTGATTGCATTTCTGCACACACGAATTCCTCGGAACCTTCATACTTTGTCAAAGTCATAATGCGAAATGAACTGATAATATCACTAAGAAATGACATTTGAAATTGCCCCATCAACTAACCTGTACTTTGTCCGTGCAGTTTTGATGCATTGCCTCATTGTTGATGTGGCCAAACATCTGACTTGTGTTTATTTTCCCATGTTGTCCAGGAGTGACAAGGTTCACATCGTACCCGCAGCTCTTCACCACATCCATGGCAGAGCCCAAATGGTCGGTGGTTAAGACGGAGACCGACGTGTTCCAAGACCAGTACTACCCGGCCGTCCACCTCGATGGTGCCGGCGCCGGTTCCCTCTTCCACGGCAAGGACCGGAAGCACTTCCCGTTCCTGACCAACCACAACAATGGCGGCGGTGACGTGGCCGCCGCGGCCCTGGGCTGCCAACCCTTCACCATCACCACGACGGCTTCCTCAGAGAGCAGCAGCAAGCAGAGCAACGGCAACTGTGCTCTCTCTCTTCTGTCAGACAACCCGACACCAGCACAGACGGCCATGATCCCAACCGCGCAGCCCCTCGGCCCGGCGATGCAGTACGGCAGGCTCCCTGGCAGCGGCGGCGGCAGCGGCGACGTCTCCCTCACCGGGATGTCGTACATGAGGGTGGCAGACAGCAGGCAGGCATCCATGCTGACAACTTCGTCACCCAGTCACACTGCAGTTGCTTCCCCTGGTCCGGCTACTGCAGCTGCAACACAGCACCAGCTGCAGTACCACCATGGCTACTACCATGTGAGCGGTGGCGAGCAGGGCAACAACCCAGATGGTGCTGCCATTCAGGCCCTTCCCTTCTCATCGTGGTAGACGAGTTCTGATGAATCATGTGCTAGGCAGGCAGTCGCTCTTGTTCACCAAACATATTGGTTGTAATAGTAGGCTCGATCATACTGAAATCCATGACAAGTTGTCCATTTCAACTTATCCTGATAGGTCTAATTTATGGAAATTCTTCCCTAAGTTATTATGATTCAGAATCGTGTAAAAATTCCACTTTCAATAGCCCACAAGGTTGAACTTGTGCATGATTTTGGATGCAATTCTGTTTGTTTCGGTTGGAGTCTATCGGTTGGCCATCCGCTTGCTCATTAGGTACTCTTAATGGTGTCTATAACATCCACCATCAGCCAGCTATAAGCCAACCATGTCAGATCTTGTGCTACAGTGGAAGGGAGAAGAGGTAAAGAGAGACAAAAGGTGTCGAAAGCATTTTCAATATAAGTGCATGTCTCGTATATTAAGAAGTTAGAAGTCAATCAATTCAAGTTTAATTAAATATATAAAAATAATTCAAATTTAATCAAATATATAAAAAATTTACTCGCACGGGTTGGAACTTCTCCGTTTTCTGAAAAACACTAGTACTCACAACACCAAATAAGCATCATTAGATAATCTCACTATATATATTCATATTAAACCTATTTAAATGTACAAAAGTTTATATTTTCTACATCTAGTCAAACTTAAGATTATTGACTTCTCAATATGCACCTATTTTGGAATGGGTGGGGGGTGAGGATGTGTAGGTAGTAGCTAATTCCAAGGTATCTCCAAGTTATCCCGCGTCTGGGTTTTTTCCCATCTATTCTAACAGGAGCTTTGAAATCATAACCTTTAAATCCAAGTCCATTTGGTTAGAGAGCCTCAGCGACACTCCACAAGTCCTGGCTTCGACTCCTCGAGCGAATTTCAGGTTGTGGTTAAAAAAACCCCTCGCCTATCCCATGGCTAAAGCACATGTCAAAAAGGCCCAGCTTGCAGCTTGGTTCTCGTCCTGGGTCATCGTGGGGCAGGAGTTCAGGGATTTTCTCAACCTGTAAGAAGGTCTTCTTCTATTTTTTTTCTCGATCAAGCATATATAGGCCCATGTTAGAAGGTCTTCTTCTATCACAGTAATGCCTGGGAGATGGATCTGTTGTCTTACCCCTTATAGCTCAAGTTTTTTTTATAACCTCAAATCTATTTTAGTAGACACTAGTGTACGATACTCACTACTTATTCGGCTATATCTACTATCGTCCTAATCAACTTAGCTATGGGTGCACGAGAGGAGGGGAGGAGGACAAGGAGCATCAGATAGAGCAAGGGAAGGAAGTTGTAGCAAGGCCAATGCCTCACTAAATAACAGGCCTTGCTGAGGGAGAGGACGGGACAGGCATCGGGAGGGAACAGTGTCAGGACGAGGGGCTTCGTCGGGGATTAGCGTGGAGACGCGGAAGAGTTAGGATGAAAAAAAATGTACAGAATGAGTTCTTGTGGCCGTACGTCTGAAAAGAAATAGGGAGGTTCCTACACACCCCTAAAAGATGGGGCTGAAAGAAAAGATTTGAGAGTCTCCATAAAGTAGAAACTCGAGTTGAGACTCTATTGGATTAATTTTTTTTCTCTAGTACCAAAAAGTAGAGCATGGATCATGTTTTAGGTCCTTGTTAGAGATTCTGTAGCACCTCTATTATATGTAGGATCAATAGTTTTGAAGATCTTGTTACTTATTATGCAATCCCTTGGTGACATAGACAACCTTACAACTATCAAACAAACTCTACTGTTAGAGACGCTTTAGCTTGCTGAGCGCAAAGTCCGCTGAAACATTAACTGTACTAGTCAAGAACTGGCCCGAAACTGGAGGTCCCTGATTATTGTAATCACATGGACCTGCTTGTTTTTCGCATGCTGCACATGCAGAGATCAAGCTGAAAATAGTGATTATATTAAGTGTTCTGGACCACTTCTGTAGCCGGAGTTATGGGGGACAAGCAAGTTCAACATTCGGACAGGTATGACACTCAGTGCATATTTAAAATCTCTTCCCTGCTTCTGTCCAAAATCTTGGACTGCTGAAGATTTTCTACTGCAAAAAGACAAGTTGAAACAAAGGTCGGCACAAGCGACAGATCAATTCCACATGTGCTAGCAAACCACCCTAAATTTTGGGTTCAGGTCTCAAGAAGGTACCCATATGGCCATACGCCAAAAAAGCAGTGCACAAATTATAAACATAAAACTCTTTATATTCACTTCTTCCATTCTTCAGGTACAACCATAGGTCCAAAAGAAAAAAAGAGGAGACATGAAAAGTGCATAGCAAGAGCTACTGCCCTACTTTTTACCTACATCCATGGCAACCCAGAAGACATTGTTGTAAATATTAACCTCTTCTGGAGATTCTACTCTCGTCTGATCATCATGCTATTTGTTCTCCTTGTTGAAGCGCTTCCGGACTGCCAATATGAAAGCCAAGGCTCTCTTGTCGATGTCGTCGTCGCCTCCTACAGGTGTAGACGTGAGCTCCTGGTAAGGCTGTGTTATACTCACAGCAGGGTTGTTCTGGGTTTTGACGTACTTGGAGTACACCATGGCCACCTTCCCCTTGGCACCTCTAGCACTTGCCTTGGCCTTTGGCTCCATCTATTGGCTGGCTTTGCTGGCTTGGTTGTGGACCTTGTGGTTGCTTGCCAATGCTGGAGGAACCTATATATAGAGACAGATTGGTGTGTGCATGAGCCATTTCGTAGAGGTCACATCTCTGCTTTCAGATGCCAGTGGATAGCATACATGGCAGCAAAGCATCAATGGATGGATCATCATCCATATGCTTTCCAAGAACACGCGGGATATGTGCGCATCTTTTTGTCATCCAAGTATTTGGGTTTCGCACACGTTCACTGACAAGTGAGACCATGATCAGAAGGGGCCAGTGAAGACAGACAGAAAGTCTCCCCGATGTTTTCTGACTGAAGGTGTCCACCATGACCGAGTGTGGTTGTTCTGTGTGCTGATAAGATCCAGGTGTGCATAAGACCTCAAAGTCAAGGTTCTCTGTCCCTTTTTCCAGATCAGAAAATATCACTTTAGGAATGGATATACTTTTCGACATTATGTTGCAACAGGCTATTTCGGAGATCTATCGTATCCTCATTCCTCAATCAAAAGATTCCTCTCTACCCTTTGTGAAATATCCAAGGTCCATCACTTGATCACAAGCTTCCATTCTGTGTATCTATTCGGAAAAGTAGCGAGCAAGTGACTGTTGCCGGGTAGCCATGCATGGACTGGCCTCCAGCCTCCGGAGTCTACTGTCTGGATAAAAATATTTTTTAAGAAAATGCCTCCAAATATACATGTTTGGGAAACAGGAACTGCGATTGCATATGTACATGATAATTTATGCACGAAACCCAATAATATATAACCATAGATAATTATAGGTGCCATACTGACTTCCTGTTAAGATGACAAAGGTAAGTTCAATCTAAGGTGCTTAGACAAAGATGCTTAAGGGGAGATAATAGTGTCATAATCACTAAGGTCCTATTGGATCCTATAGTCTAAAGTTTAACCATTAAACTTTAACTCTTGCAGCTTCAATTCGGTGGCCTAAAAGTAAAAGTGATGTCTAAAGATTAGTCAACGTCACAGAAAGTTATTAGACCACACAAATGTGTTAAAACGGTCTAAAGTTTAGTAACCAACTAAACTTTAGAACATGAGATGCAGACAGGACATAAGTATTGGTACAGAATTTCCTACAATGCAAATAGAAATAGGTGTTTAGAGCATCTATAACAGATTAACTATCCTCCATCTTC
Organism: Sorghum bicolor; assembly: GCF_000003195.3. NCBI lineage: Eukaryota > Viridiplantae > Streptophyta > Magnoliopsida > Poales > Poaceae > Sorghum > Sorghum bicolor. Next base: position 71,427,900 of record NC_012872.2, read on the forward strand.
TAAAAGTCAATATAAGTGATCTTCTATTATTTGTAGTGTAACTTTTTCTTCTCCTCCTTCAACGGGTTACCAACACCTTTAAAGTGGGTGGGGAAGAGGGGGTTGATCTCCTACATTTTAGGGACAAATGGGTGGGTTTTGAGTAGTTACTTAAAAAATTTTAGATGTGGAAGATAGGATAAGTAATCTCTGCTGGAGCAACCTCAGTCCCTTCCATATATGCTGACTTTTTAGTATTATATTAGGAATGAGATAAAGTAATTTGTTGGAGATGGTTTGAAGATGCTCTTAGATAGACTCAACCACCTCGTCAGCAACATTAAGCATCGGTGCTAACTTAAGCATCTTATCCACTTTTCAAGCATCAGGTGCTAATGGTCTGTGAAGAAAAACCGGGTTTATCGCTAAGCTCCTGCTCTAAGCACCTCCACTGTTGTCAAGTGAGTTGATTCAGCAACTGGACCAGCCTCGAACTGCATTCAGGTATGGAGATTCGAGGCCTATGGAGTACTATGGTTGTCAAGTACGGAGTAACTTGCTTCATCAGGACAAGAAAAAATCTCAAATATCTGAAGATCTTCTCTGAAGAACATCAATCCGAAGTATCCAAATTATTTATCTTTCTTGAAGGCGAGAGTGAGAGAGACGTCCACTAAGCTAGTCGAGCAAGCAGGCAGGCATTATTGGGTTCTAGATTACCGGCCGGCGGGTTGAAATCTGAAGCTTTTTGGGGGGCGGCAAAAGACGACGGGGGCGCTTTACAGCGTGGTCATGCAACGTCGACTCCCGTCCCGGTGCGCTCGCTCAAAGCGTGTTGTTGCTGCGGTCCGGCAGCAGCGCCAGCAGCAGCGGGCGGAGGCGGCGGCGGTTGATCCTCATACGCATCTCTCTCTCTGCTGCGAATCGCGACGACTTGACCAAGCAGTAGCAGGAGTCCACGGGAAAGGGTGCGCCAGAAGAATCCATGGATGACGGGGAAGATAAAAAAAGCGTCGCCGACGGAGGCAGCGGAGTTATCCGCACCGCCGCACCGGCCGTACGTACCGCGTGTATGGCATTGGCATCTGCCCGATTACACCTACTAGAATCCGCGGCCGTGACGGCGGACGCGACCGCCATGCGCTCCAATTTTTTTGGGGAAACTTGCTCGGCCAGCTACCGGATGACATGACCTTGACCTACCACTACCAGCGCCCAGCGGAGAGCAGCCTCATCTGATCTAACCTGATGAGCCTTATCCCCGGAAGGACGGAACCAAAGCTAAGATTCCAGATTCGTACGCGCTGCCTAGTCACAAGCAAGCTCCAGTTCATTCGTATCGAAACCAACGGAGGAAAGGACGAAGCGACGGACCTTTCGGTTGCTCGGGCGGCGGTCCGCCGAGAAACTTCGCGGCGGCGCCGCCGCCGCGATCACGCTCTTCCGGGCGTCCGGCAGGGCGAAGGATTCGGCTCTGGGCCGGACGCCATGTGCTTTCCGCACAACCGGCGCTGGCTCTCCTGCGCCGTTGGAGCGAACCTTGGCCCACCAGGCCTCAGCCCCGCGAGGATAGGGGGGTTCCGTTTACGTGGTGGGCTGCGACCGTGATACAACAGGGATGTGCGCGCCATGCAAAAAAGGAAGCCCTCTGGGCTTTTAGATTTCATCAGCCCCAGTTGCCGTCCTCTATATATTAGTAAAACAACCTCTCATGAAAAATAGCACAGAAAGAGAGGCATAGCTAGGCGAAATTAGAGCAAGTATTATAGTATACTGTAAGTCGGCTAAATGCTAAGAGGAAATAAGGAAGGAGAGAGAGGAGAAGCAGGATGTAAGCTTACAGCCAGCTTAGACACATGAACCAAAAAACTTTCTGAGAGAGATAAGTGTGTCATGTATTAATAGTGAATAGCTAACTATTATATGAGTGGGCTAAGAGAAGACAGCAAGAAACCTTACAGCCAGCAAGTGGGTTGTATTATTAAACTTGCTCTTAGTATTTTCAGTTTCACCTAGGTTATTTGAATATTTGTACCCAATAAAATGGCTTAGAGGGAAACGCAAATCACCCTCTGAGCCATTTTATTGGATATAAATATTCAAATAACATAAAATCTCTAGTATTCTCTCTGTTCCTTATCATTTGTTTCATCATCCTATCGTGATCTAATATTCTATTAGCATTTGTTCTATTAGCTTACCGATTTTTACCACAACCATGCAACAAAATAATATTATGCAAACCGAACTTATGTACTACTATATCAGTGTCGATTTTCTATCATCGGTTATATCTAGCTATCCATTCTACTGATATGTGTCGCATGGAGCAAACCACGATGTAAAATCTTCAGAAATAGTAGCACTTAGAGCAAGTATTATGATGGGCTGTAAGCTGGCTAAATGCTGAGATGGAGGAGAGAAGGGAGGAGAGAGAGGAGAAGCAGGTTGTAAGCTTACAGCCAGCTTAAGCACAGGAACCAAGAAACCTTGTGACAGAGATAAGTGGGGTCATGTATTAATAGTGAATAGCTAACTATTGTATGAGTGGGCTGCAAAAAGGCTGCAAGAAACCTTACAGCCAACAAGTAAGTTGTATTATTAAACTTGCTCTTAGCAATTGTGACACAGTGTGAACAGTTTGTTCTGTGGTCCACCGCAATGGGAGCTGTGTAGCTCTGAAACAAAGGTGCAGCCATTGCCTCCCATCTCACATTTCTCTCACCTTCTTCCTCTCTTCTCAGCACTCAACGGAGTACAACATGCATGAAAATTATGAAAAAAATTTGAAAGAAACTTTGTTTTCTTATAATATTTCTCCACGATAATCTTTGATTAGAAAATGGTTTTTAGCTTTAGACTACTTATATTTGTCTACAACCTAATACCAATTTTATCAAGAATATTGTTTATACTTTTAAACCTTATTTAAAGATGTTTGTGCATGCATAGATTATTACTACTAGTAGCTTTTAATTTTAATCTAAAACTCGTGAAGGAAGCTTTAATTTTATAAAAGTATAATAGAAGGAAAGTACATGAAAATAGGGAACCTTGTACGCATGGAATACACTTGCTGCATACGTGTAAATGGAAATAAAACCATTTGCTAATCAAAGATTAATGTTCAAGAAATATCATGTGAAAACTAAAAAGCTGCTAGTTTGCATGCATTGAGTCATTTGTTGAGTGTTAAAACTCAAAGTTGCAGAGTGGAAAGGTGAGAAATATAAGGCTTTGTTTAGTTCACTCTAAAAACCAAAAACTTTTCAAAATTTTCTGTCACATCGAAACTTGCGGCATATGCATGAAGCATTAAATATAGTCGAAAACGAAAACAAAAGCAAAAACAAATTACACAGTTTTCCTTAAAATCATAAAATAAATCTTTTGAGACTAGTTAGTTTATGATTAGACAACAATTATCAAATAAAAATGAAAGTGCTACAATACTAAAAACTAAAAAAATTTGAAACTAAACAAGAGGCAAGGACAAATGTAGCTATTTAGCAGGAGGGGGGCTCAAGCCCCTACCATCTGGATGGCATAGTTCTTTGCCAATTCTGTTACATCAGTATATACCACCCTAGGCTGGGGGAGGTACCTACCACCCTAGTGTGGTGGGCTATACCACATGATAGCTAGATATTTCTAAATGCTTTATATATAACAAATCATATACTTTTATAAAGCTAAATCTCGCTAGATGAATTCTCTCTTCATGTATGGTGTCTGCATCATTCTCTACTAAGTGACCCACTAAATGTTCTATCTCTTCATACAACGTGTCCACGTCATTCCCCACTAAGTCAATGTCATTCCATATTTATTACAAAAAAAATGACCATGTCATCTATATCATGTGAAATACTTTAAATCTTTAATCTATTAACATACAAGTCACGTACATACATTATTTGTTTCATCACTATTCTTCTCTATGCAAAAGCTACACTTTGTCTAAAAATCACGTATCTACAAAAGATTTGTGCAAATTAAACTAGCTTCACTTTGATTAAAATTTTAGTAAACATTATTAACATCTATATCTTAGCTAGAGGGATATTTTATAACGAATTAATGGTACTTTTATATTGTAAATGTTAGTACTTTATATATAATTTGGTCAAACTTTGAATCATTTCACTCTTCAAAAAGTGAGAATTATATTTTTTTTTTCTCTTTTTACGTAGGAAGTGCATGCTGTGTGGTAGTGGTTGTGCCTAGTGCATGTTTTCATTGACCAAGGGAGTAATGATGTATACATACTCCCTCTATTTCTTGATCAACTCGGTTCTTTGGAGTTGCTCTGGGTCACAAAAAAATTCATATATTTGTAATATATATTTATACCTTTAATTAGATTTTTAAATTTGAGGAGATTTGACCGAAGAGAACTTTTAAAAGCTGATATATTTCGAGGCCAAGAAAAATACTACCTCCATTTTCATTTACTTGTCACAAAACTTTTACTGTAGCAATTTGACCATATGTTTTTTTTTGCAAAATATTTTTAGATACATCAAGTTTTTACATATATGATTCTTTATTGAATATACTTTATTAGTGTTATATACATTGAAATATCTAGGATTTTTTAAAAGAAAAAATAAATGCCAAATTTGCTACAGTAAAAGATCGGAGTAAACACAAACGCAAGGAGGAAGTAACAGAGTTGTCCAACGTATGGTGCGATCGAACTCTGAACCGCCTTGGGCGTGATGGAAACCACCCGCGCCGCAGATTTCCGATGCGGCGCTGCTCGCTGCGTTTGTTGATAGGCTCGAGGCACAGCCGCATGCGCTGCACCCGCCCGGCGCGGCGCGGCGGCGGATGAAACCGTCCATCACCTGCCGTGCTTCAACCCATCCTACCTACAGTTACAGTAGAGTGCAGCCGCGCAGCAGCAGTTTCAAAAAAGAAAAAAAAAAGAGTGCAGCAGCAGCAGCAGCATGCATATGCATGCACTGCTAGAATCCTTATCCTGTGACATGCAGCCCCTTCCTTTTTTTTTCTTTTCTTTATTTACCACAAGTGGTTCTGGTAGACTACCAGTGTGCATGTGCTGCTACAGGAGTCCATTGATACACATCGTATACATTTGCCGGCGGCGCAGCATCCGGCCGAGCTGGTCGTGGTCGATCGGTTCGGCCTCCTGCCCTACCTCCTCGGTCGGGCTGGCTACGCGCCGGCCATGCCATCGCGTCCTGGGCCCTGCAGCGCATGCACCGTGCACACCTCGCATGGCCGCCGTGTGCAGCTGTTGTCGTGTTGCGGTGTAATTACAGGCACAGGAGAGGAGGAGGCCAGGCAAGGGGCTTGTGGTTGTGGTTTCGTGCGCTCGTGGCCCGGGAAGGAAGGGATAGGTGGCGGAGCGGCGACCCACGCGTCCCTTGTGCTGTTCTGTCCACGTCGCCAGTCGCGACCGCCCCATCGCCCTGCTGCTGCTTTCCCAATATGGCAATTTTACTACGTTTACCGCCGGCTCGTCTTCTTTCCAGGATAAAAGTGGCAACCCGAGCCTGACACGTCAGGTTACGAAATAGTACACGCACACCGGAAGTCCGTGGATTACTGGACAGCATTAGCGGTCAGAGTCGAGAGCTCAAGTAAGGCCTTGATTAGTTCGCATAAGATTTTTTTTATATCACATCAGATATATTGAAACGATATTGAAAAAGGTTTTTGAATACTAATAAAGGCCTTGTTTACTTCCAAATTTTTTTTGCAAAATATGAATAGTAGCACTTTCGTTTGTATTTGGTAAATATTGTCCAATTATGGACTAACTAGGCTCAAAAGATTCGTCTCGTCAATTCCGACCAAACTGTGCAATTAGTTTTTATTTTCATCTATATTTAATACTCCATGCATACGTCTAAAGATTCGATGTGATGGGGAATCTGAAAAATTTTACAAAATTTTTAGGGAACTAAACAAGGCCAAAAAATAAATTACATAGCTCGTCTAGAAACTATGAGATGAATTTACTAAGACTCTGTTTGATTTCCCTTGCTAAATTTTAGCTAGCTAAACTTTAGTTACTTTAGTAGCTAAAGTTCCAAGTTTAGTTCCATTAGTCACTCAAGAGTAGCTAAAATAATTTTAGCTAACTAAATTTTAGCAAAGGGAACCAAACAGAGTCTTAGTAGATACCTAAGTCTAAATAACAATTATAATTAATCATAAACTAATTAAGCTTAGAAGATTCGTCTCATAATTTATAACTAAACTGTGCAATTATTTTTTTTTTCTTGTACACTTAATGCTCTATGCGTGTGTTTAAGATTCGATGAGATAGATGAAAAGTTTTTGCATAGAGAACTAAACTACGCCTAACACGAAAAGCTATAAAAAGTGTGAGAGGCCATTTCAAATTGGTAGCAAACTAAACTAGGTCCTGTGTGGATGGTAGCATTAATAAATTGTAGTACTCCCTCAAATCTCACTGACTCATCTTATCTTTTTCAAAGAGTTAAAGCATCTTAAGTTTATTTAAATTTATATAATAGAGTAATAATATTTATGATACAAAATAAGTATTGTTAGATCGATTCTTTATTAATTATATATTTTCAAAGTCAAGATGCTTTCCAAAAAAGTTAGAATCCTTTATAATTTGAAACGGGGGTGTTAAGGAAAAACTACAATTTTAGAACCCATAAGTGCACAAAACTATAGTTTGGAAAAACTCAACAATTTTAGCGACATTATGGTTTTCAAAACCATAAAAGTTCGTAGCGTCCAAAATTTTGGCACTTTGAAACCATGTTTTCTATATTTAAGTTGAACACCCTCCATGTTTTACCTAGCTTCACGTTCATTAGAGTTATTATTATTTCGATATTCTTCACATGTTTGTTGTGCTCGGTTTTCTATATAACAAAATAGGCATATCTAACGAGTTTCATCACTACTTAATATAATTAAATACTACCATTTCAAATGTTCAAACTCAACATTAAAAATAAATTAATAAAATATAAACCATAGTAATTTAATTACAGAATGTACTAGTACAAAGTTCAGCGCAGATGGGAATTATTTGATGATACGACAAGAACAGCACTAAAATAAAGCGACGAAATCAGCACAGTGACCAGCCTGTGGTCATGGAGTTCCTCGAGTACCTGTAGCGAAAACATTTCAGCTCAAAACCGACCTACTCCCGGGATCCAGACCCAGAGGCTTTTGCAGGTCCTGAGGAACCGACCACAGCTGCTTGGGAAATCCAATATATATATTTGAATTTTTAAATAAAGGAAAAATATATTTGTTGATTTGAAAAGCTTACAAAAATAGGTGACGTCACCATCCATACTCGGTGGTTTTGTTCACATATGATGACACTTCGTCTATATAGTATAGTTTTTAAAATTGTAATCTCGTGATGCAAAATTATGCTAATCGATTCCAAATTATAAGTCATTATAACAATCTTAGATAGTCTGATCAAATATATATAATAACATAATGACATTTATGATGTCAGTTAAGTATTATTAAATTCTTTGTTAATTATATTTTTTTAGTATATCTATTTGATTTCTCTCTATAAATTTGGCCAAACTTGACTCTCTAAGATTTTTGAAATGCTTTATAATTTGGAATGGAGGGAGTATAAGATGATAATGGGCTTGTTCGCTTTAATCTAAAGTCGATCGCAGTGGCTATGTGTTCTATAATGTTTACTTTTTATTTGAAAATATTTGGATTCAAAATAATTGGTACCAAGTATAAAATGAATGGCTACCTCATATGGCGGAGGAGAAACAAAAGTCATGACTCGAGATAGTAATAGGTCACCACTCACCACCAACATCTGACTTGCCTTCTTTCTATTCTATTTACTAGCAAATGTGCTGATGCATTATAATTTGTAACTTGTTATGTGTCTATTTGAGGTATTGTATTTAAAGATTTATTCAACAATCGTCATATGCTCCAATACGTATTGCTCTAACTCATTTAGGCTTGTTCGTTTATTGTGTATTGGTTGCCTAGAACTATTTCAATTGGAATGATAAGCTTATTTGTATTAACATGTATCAGCTTGAATAGTTCCACCCTTAAAAATTAGGCCAAACGAACGAGGCCTTAATCATTATGAAAAATAAATATAGCTCACTTGTTAGAGTTGGTAAAAAAGTTTGCTTTTTATTTTTTCTATAAAACCGCTAGTACAAATTTTTGATATATTCAAAGGATTTTAAAAAAATGAAAGATCAAAACCGACTTACGGCAGCTGCCTGGGAGCCCAAGATAAAAGAAATGTTTCGAACCGACTTATAAAGTTCAAAGAAACCGACTGAGCCACTGCTTGGGAGCCCAAGATAAGTACACACAGGAGGGCTGCTTCTGAGGTGTACCGGCGCCTCGCCTGGAGGCGGGCCCACCCCCTCTCCCCAGTCCCCACACACCCCTCGCCCGCCCTCGTTCCCCTCCTCGCCAGTCGCCTCCACTCCCATCACCGACGACGTGTCGAGGCGAGAGCAGAGGGCGAGTCCAAAGTCTAGGGTTCCCGCCGCATCGGCACGGGCATCGCACCGCACCCCGAGGGCGCGGGCACGGAGGAAGATGGCGCGGCGCGGGCGCGTGGAGCTGCGGCGGATCGAGGACAAGGCGAGCCGACAGGTGCGCTTCTCCAAGCGCCGCGCGGGGCTGTTCAAGAAGGCCTTCGAGCTGGCCCTGCTCTGCGACGCCGAGGTCGCGCTCCTCGTCTTCTCCCCCGGCGGCAAGCTCTACGAGTACTCCTCCACCAGGTTCAGCAGCACCCCCGCCCCTCTCTCCCTCCTCAATCGCTTGCCTGTCGATCGAAGTGAGACTGAAGCAGGGGAATAGCCCCCGCCCAACAATTTAGCGGTGGAGCAGGGGCGATCTTCGATTCGCTCCGGCCCCATTTTGGAATCCCGCAGTTGCTCCACGGCTTCTCGCACGCGCAGCGGTCCACCAGCCGCTTTGCTCGTGCACGCCATGTGCTCGAGATAATCCCCGATACCTGGAAGGCTTCGCCTGTGCCACCTTGCATGAACATGACCCTGCTTCGTTTGGGATCTCTATCCGGTCCGGCCTGCCGCTGCCGCTAGCGGCGCAACCTGCTCCTTGAGCTTGCTCTGGAGCTTGGCTGCTCTGGGGCGTACTCTTCAGCTCTCTGCTCTTCTCGCCGTACTGTTCGCAACCTACTCCTTGACCTTGCTCTGGACCTTGGGTGCTGTGGGGCGTACTGCTCAGCTCGCTGCTCTTCATGCCGTACTGTTCGCTCTGCTCCTAGGCCTTGTTTATTTCCTAAAACTGAAAAGTTTTCGAAACTGTAACACTTTCGTTTTTATTTGACAAACATTATCTAATTATGGAGTAACTAGGCTTAAAAAATTCATCTCGTGATTTACAGGTAAACTGTGCAATTAGTTTTTATTTTCGTCTATATTTAATACTCCATGCATGTGGCGTAAAATTAGATGTGATGGGGAATCTTGAATTGATTTTTAGAGTGAACTAAACAAGACCGACTCTGCAATGCGCGGAGATGGAGTGTGGGTGTGGCTGTTTCTTCTCTCCTTTTCACACGTGGTTCACAGGCAGGAGGAACTCGGAACTCTCATGACTCGGGAGCCTGCTTCAATGCCACTGTGGTCAACTCTCTAGCGCGGGCATTGACAAATAGGGCGCACGCCCTCCCATTTGCACCCGGTTCCGTTGATTCTTCTGCGCCCTTGTCGTCGTAATCTGGTTCTCGTCCTTACATCAGCTCCAACCATTGACTTTTAAGCTAGTTATAAACATTCCTCTTATATTTTTAATAGAAGAGAGTGAAAAGTTAGCTCTTGATCAAGAACTAAACTCTTGCATATATTTCAAGGTTATGTGAAAATATCGTGTGGGGCTATGCATGTTAAAAGTCATGTGCTAAAAGTTAGCACTATTGGAGAAGTTGTCTTAGAGTTAGTAACTAGCTCTAATCATTGTGGGTGCCCTTATATGGTGTTGAGAGAAAGTCCGCGCTAGAGATTTTGATAAAAAATACCCTCCAACAAACTCTTCAATTGGTCATCTAAATTTAGCCATTTTTACTTCAGATTCTTTGCTAGCCAAAGATAGAAAATGAGAACGAATCTCTAGAGTATAACAAGAAATAGAAAAACTGTGAAGTGTAGAAAGATATAGAAAATGATTTTTATGTAAATGACTCTCTAAATGATGATTCTAAGAGAGTTTTAAAAAGAATATTGAAGATGCTCTAAGGGATTTTATCTATTCGATGGCAATTTAACCTGTGGATATAGGTACTATGGGTACAATACTCAAGGGTGGAGGTGTATAGATACAAAATTTTACTCACTAGATAATCTATCATAGGCAAGTAATTATTTCACCTGCACTTTGCGATGTGTTGTCATCCCTACTCATAACAAGTTAGGGCTTCAACAGGGAGCTTCGAGTTATGGTGGTTTCGGACATAGGCAATTAGGCACGGGTGTCGGGTGGTGAAGCAATGTGGATGAATTTGCAGTGAGTGGTGAAGCGATGTGGATGAATTGGTCAAGGATAGCATCCTAATAAGAGCAATAAAGGCTTTCAATAAAAAAAGGTACTTATATTTACTATGCATAATAAGTACCATTAGATTAATCTTGAAATATATTTTTGTAATAAACCTGTAAACATGGTCAAACTAAGAATTGTTTCACTCTTCGGAAGTATATTTTCATTCTTTTGGGACAAAGGGAGTAAATAACAAATGCCCACTACCTATACCCATGCCACCTCTGGTATTAGATTCCCCTATACTCATATGGTAAGATATGTCCAATAAGTCACCCATAGCCACCTACATATACAAGATTAGAGCGAAATAGCATTGTTAAAAAACTCGACCAGGGGGAAAGACGTCCCCCTGATTTTCGTCTTAAGTAGATGGTGCCGTGACTCAACCCGGGCTGGCTCAGCCAACCGCTTCTATGGCGAGTTGTGCTGACCAGTTACACCGTGAGAGTGTTGGCGCGAAATAGTATTGTTAGCAACAACTTAATTACATTGACATGATTAACCTAATATGAACTAGTTCTATAAAATCGACATTGGACAAAATGAACTAAACATATCATATAGTTTCTCCTAGCACAAAGAGATACTAGTTTTTATCATCACTATGTCAACACATGTAATGTTTCATGAATCCTTATGACAACATGGGTATAGGGTACACGAGGAATGCATCCAACCCACTGTACATCGTTAATGGGTACAATATGCGTCGAGAATAATGAGTCCTTATGACAACATGCGTCGAGAATAATGTGTGATGGATGAAGAAAATGACATGTAGCTACTCCTAAGGTAATTACCCATTGTACATCATTAATGGGTGCCTATTGCCAACCCAAGGTATGGTAAGTGCATACCCTTTGACCTAATTGTGTTTGTTAACACCATAGTCAATGAAATAATATATATTTTTTCTATTGTTATATGAAGAAATTTAACCGTAGATGACAATTCATGACATAGACACATGACACGTTTGGCTAAGTACAACAACACTATAGTATTAGACAAAAAGAAGTAAAATTAAGACTTCCAAATTTAATTAGATCACATAAACTTTGCAGTAATTATGGTAAAAAGAAGTAAATGCGAGCACCTGTTATTAGAACTTCCACATTTTTTATTAAAAAGTAAAAAGAAGTAAATTCTAGAAAATTGTGATCACTTGTGTTATGTCTATTACTAATACATACAAGCTTTCACATATTAGAGGTCATTGCTAATGCGACATGTGTCGGTTTTCTTTAGTAATTGTGGTAGTTTGAAAAGTTTATGTGATTTTAACTAAATGAAATAAAATGATACTTAACATATATTTTTATCTTTCACGACCAAATCTTAAGCTCTCATAATACTTGTGAAAGAATTGCTATGCTATCCCTTATGCCCTGTTGCTAGCCCTAGCTATCATTCATCATTGTCGCACTAGAATTATCACTAGCATACAAGGATGGCAATGGGTGTAAACCCATTAGGTTTCATCCATCTATACACACACTCGATGGGATATATTGTACCCATGAAAAACCCACATTTGATTGTGGGTACAAAATCTCATCCACATTCATGTCGATATGGGTAAGGGGTACCCATAGGTCATTCAATACCATTACCATTGCCAACACAAGCAAACATATGTTAAGCATATGCAATTATGACCATATAAGCTAACAAGCATATAGATAGTCAAAGAGTTAGTATATGGCAAAACACAACTCAAATAGGCAATATATAGTTCATTAGCTCATAATAAAAACTCCAATATTATTTCAAGTTTTCAACTAAAAGTCCAGTGAGCACATAAAGTTAAACTCATCTTGACACCAAATAATTAGATCAAGATCACCTCATCACATTTAGCACAGACACTAGCAAGTACACAAATAATAGGGTAGAAGATCAATTTTTACATATTAAACCGGGTAGAAAACACCATAGGTTTGTGGGTTTAGGTACAATAAGACTATACTATACCTACATACTTGATGGGTACAATATTTTTTTCACTTAAAAACTCATGGGTTTATGCATTATTCAATACCCATGCTCATAGGGTAAAAAACAATTAGGTTTCAGATTATTCCTTTGGTAACTGTGGAACAATATTATTTTTGTGATTTTCAATAAATGAAATAATTTTGATACTTGAACATGTTTGTTTCATCCTAGCACCTCTAAAAAACCCCCAATGAAAGGAACGTTTATCGCTCATGGTTATTTCTCACAAAATTGAGACATCGTGCCTTGTTGCTAAACTCTTTGATCATTGTTAACTTGAAATGGTCATCGCTCATGGTTATTTCTCACAAAATTGAGACATCGTGCCTTGTTGCTAAACTCTTTGATCATTGTTAACTTGAAATGGTCACTTCGCCTCTCATTTTTTTTCTTTTATATTGGTACACTTAGCTTATTTTATAACTTGTGGTGTTTTGGATAATATTTTGATTTATTTTTAAGATTTTTTTTGTTAGTGTTGTGGGAAAAGAATGAGTGATCTTTATATCCATTTTATATACATCTAGGTAATATAGCTCAATGTTAATCGTAACTTTCATTCATTGTGATCGATTGTCACTGACCACTTAATATTTAATTATAAGTGGACTAGACCTAGATTATATACGTAGTTAATAATTATTGACTTTAATGGTATCTTTAATTCATTGCTATTGGTTACTAGTTTCTTATGTGATAACTTAGACTACTTAATTGTATAATTTTGAATTTGTTAAAATACACTTCTCTTTTTAAATAAGATAAATTTAATTTGCTAATTAAACAAGTTTGGAGAATAAAAGAAATTGATAGCTCACTATAGAATAATCTTATATTAGGTTACTATTATTGTGTCTATAAGTATTTGAGTTTGACTATATTTTGACTCATGGTAATTTTTTGCACCCACATTTTTTGTAGGAAGATCATGCTTATCTACTATCTTGTTTTAATTTGTTTAGTTTTTTATATGTTTTTAATCACAATCTATTAGTAGCTATCTATAGTATTGGTGTATCGATATTTTTAAGAATTTGATGGTCACTGATATGCACTTTGATTTGAAAGGATAGACCTCACCTAGTAGATTATACCCGCATAGACATGAAGTTACTGATTTATCTAGTTTTTTGGAGCAACAAGAATATGATGCAACGACAGGGTTTACAAGGAAAATGCACCATGGAGGATGGTGCCATGATGATGTAGAAACTCAACTTTTAATTTGTGATGAGCATATGGATTGTATATTTGATAGTACTTCTGTAAACTATACAATGGAAATAGTTTCCTCATGTTTGAGTATTCACTATTTTTTTAATATCCATACATAATTGTAATGTGAACAAATGTAATATAAATAACTGAAAATTATCCTCACAGTAAAGAGGACTCAAGTATGATATACGTTGTTCTTACACTTTTTATGATTAACTATTTTTATGGTAAAAGAAATCATCTATAACATACTTGAATTTTGCTAAACAAGCCATCGATGCTTGCCTACTATTTGTAAAAAATAATAATGTTTAATTAGGAAAATATCCTTTATACTTGATACCTTAAGTACTACTTATATCTAGAATGTTCTTAACACCAAACAATTGTCGATACCCACTTAGGGTTCTAATAATATTTAATTAATATCCTTTATACTTGATACCTATAGTACTACTGTATTTACAATGTTCTTAACACTAAATTATTGTTGGTACTCACTTACGTTTCTATGTGTAGTTGTACCCTTTTGTCTTACAGTTATAAATAGTGTTTTTACTAGCTCTAACAAAACTAAGAAAAAGACATATTGGTCCTAAGTGAAATAAAAAGGAAAAAACAAGATGTAGTTGGTATCTATGGCCATGGCAAAATGAATTTTTCATACTTTTATAGATTGTGCTAATCATGATAACTTGGGGAGTCTAGAAAATATATGTTAACTTGAAAACATGTATTACTTGACAAGCAAGTGTAGTCGTGTAGATAAGAGTTTTGTTGACGTCCATGTCAAGTTGGGTGCATAAAAATAATGTTCTACACACACCACATATGCTCTATTTTAACTTCTCTTATTTTGAAACTATTATATATAGTGATTATAGTAATTGGAAAACATAAACTTACTAAATATCTACATACTTGTAAAATTCTACATGCTAAAAATGAAATTCTACGTACTTGCACATTACACAACACATACATAAGCCTATCATTGTATCTTAGTTTGAGGTAACTAGGTTAAAACACCAATCAATATTTTTTTTCTCCTTCTGCCTTTTGCGCTTGCTAACAAATATCATTGTTTGTTTCTCATTTATTTCTTCATTATTTCTTTGGTGCTCCTATGATAATCAACAAAAGTACTTTAAAGGTGGATAACTTGTAACATTTGAAAGAGAACCTAAAGTTGGATATTTGAATACTAGACAAGTTTATAAATATTGGAAGAGAACAAAATTGATACTTAAATACTAGACACATGTAAAATTTAGAGTTGTACTCTTTACATATATAATTACTTATTCATCTATGATTTTTTTATTTGAAAGCGTCAAGAATGAACTTTTCTAAATTATGCATGAGGTGTTCGTATAATTAGGAATCCTACACTTTGCTATTTTTTACATTTTCCTATTTACTTCTTTGTCGTTGTTGTGATTGTTGTTCATATAAGTTAGGGGTTCATGTTGAGTTTCAACTCTAGCCTACCCCAACTTGCTTGTTGTTGTTCGTTCAAGAGTGTTTTCTTTGTCTCATCTCTTTAGTGGCAATACTAGGGTCACCACTAAACCATTCAATGTTCATATTTTCAAGAACCTTCCTAACTTGTTGATAAAGCATTCCTTGATCTTCCAAGTACTTGAAATACAAACTTTCTCTTCTAAGAGTTCTTTCTAGAAATTTTTCATGAAGTCTTTGCTCATAATTTAATTGAGTTCTCGTTGAAACCTATATAAACTTTCTTTCTTAGGGTTTTCTCTAAAGAAATCTCATGAGTCTTTGCTCATACTTTAATTCGATTCTCTTTGAAACCTCTCAATGCCTTAGATAGAGCAAGCTTATCATCATTCGAGGTTGTCTTAATATCTTCGCCACAAAGCTTTCATGATCATTGTCGCTAGATGAATGCTCTTATTGTTTTTGTTTAAGTTGTTTGTAAGGCAAACTTATGAGTCAAGTTCTTACCATTTTCATTTCAAAATTTTGTGAACTCTTGTTTGTATTCTCTTTGAAACCTATAAAAACCTTCTTTTCTTAGAGTTTTCTTTGAAGAAATTTCACATATTTTATTTGATTCTCTTTGAAACTGCTCGGTGCCTTTAGAGCAAGCTTATCATCATTTGAGGTTGTCTTAATATCTTCGCCGCCAAAGCTTTGATGGCCATTGCCACTAGAAGAATGCTCTTATTGTTTCTGTTTCTAAGTTGTTTGTAAGGCAAACTCATGGGTCAAGTTCTTACTATTTTCATTTCAAAACTTTGTGAGCTCTTGTTTTTAAGGCTAACTCTTACGCCATGTCTTTGATCGTCTAAAGTAAAGTATATGGCATTCTTTGCCCGTTTGCCAAAATTTGCATCTTAAATCTATCAATGCATAACTTTTTGTCTTTATATAACTCTATTATGGACTCTTGATATAGATGATTGATTGAACTCCAACATTTTATCACCAACCTTATGTGGTTTCTTTGTAACTGCATCTCATCCAACATGGTAACACCTCATTTGGCATCTACCCATAGGAAGGTAGGTCTAGTTGGATAGATTTATCAATGGCATACCTAGATTCAAACCATTGGCACCGAGTTTGTGGCCACATGCTAGAAGGCTCTATGGTATGGAAGCCTACGGGCTCAAATGTAAGTGTTCGAAGATTGTCAAGATCTTTATGAGTTCTCAAATAGAAACTACTTTTGTAAGACTTCTATTACAAACCATAGTAGTATTTTTCAAAACCACGTGGCTTTAGATCTCCACTTGAGTTTTCCCGGTAGAAACTTCTCCAACTCGAAAAGTTTTCTAAGATTTCTATTACCAAAACATCGATACCATAGTTCGTAGCTATATACTATAAGGCTCTCCTAAGTATGAGAATGGATTCAGACATGGGAGTTCTAGAATCCTCGAGGCCCAACTTTATGCTTTTTAGTAAAGCTCTGCCCTTTGTCCTTCGACTCTAGTACCTTGCTAAGACTCATATTACTCATTGTTGCTCGACTCCAGACTTCAAAATTCAATATGATGTTACTTCACTTCAGGATTTTGTTTGTTTGTTAGGGACCAAGTTTTTTCAAGAAACTACTCTACTAAATGTCAAGATCTCATATAAGCATTGTTCTTTTCTTCAAAGAAAGATCTAAGGAAAATTCAAATTTAGGTGCAAATGCAGGTTTTATTCTAAAAAATTGAATTTTTTGCACTTACTGCTTTCATATAATTACCCTTAGACATAAACTAACTTGTACGTTGTAAGCTTGTCAACATAGAACTAAGCATGTAAATTGTGTCCAGTGATTTCTCTATCGTACATCAAACTAAATCCAAGGTATGTTGTGACAAGCTAAACCCAAGGTTTGTTAGCTTAGGATCTAATCCCACCTCTCGTTACCAAAAGGTGGATGCAAATAGTGCTGATGTCCTGCTACCATGTTTTCCATTTTCAGCATAGAAGATACATATGACCGCTATCAGCAATTTGCGGGAGCAGGAAGAAATGTGAATGGAGATAACAACGATGTAAAGATCTCAATAAGGCTAAAGCTGCATAACTTACAGTCCAGTTTTAGACTGGGATGGAAACCATGATCATATTGTGGAACCCATCAATCTATGTTACTACACTTGCCATCAGTATGCTCAGTATTCTGTTTGCACGGCGTGTTTTTCTTTGTAGTACAAGTACCAAAACGGAAATATCCCAGTGGACAGTTCATCTACACAGAAAAGAGATATCATGTGATTTTTCTGATAAATATAGCTGACTAAATATTTTGCCCCAGAACCCAGACGTAGCTGCTTCAGATTTACAGTCGAGACTTAAGGAGATCGCAACATGGTAAATCCAAGTTTTCACTATTTTCTCCCAACTATGTATGTTCAGTGGTGGAAAAAAATGTAACAAACTTGCAGGTCTGAACAACACAATGCTGAGGAGTCAGATGCCAATGAACTCGAGAAACTAGAGAAACTCCTGGCAAATGCTTTGAGGAACACGAAAACCAAAAGGGTACAGTAGATTGACTTTCTTTTAGTATGCCATCATTGCAGCTGATTTAGATAGAGAATACTCGAAAAACTGTTTGCGTACATTTTGTTTTTCAATCCTGAGGACCAAATATCGCTACAATCCCGTGGTGCATGGTTTGCTGATGTTTCCACCTTCACAATTTTCAAGTAGACAAGAGAATACTCATCTGACAAAGTAGAAATATTGCACCTCCAGACACTGTGTTGGCCAACATTGGGCAACAATATGCTGTGAAGTGTCAACCAGAGAGTGCATGGAGTCATATTTTGGAGGACTCCTTAATTATCATCTGTTTTTTTAGATGTGGACTAAGCAGCAGCATCTTGTATGTGCACAAGCTTTCTTAAAAAATGTAAGAGAACAAAAGTGGCATTCTAGTACTGCTCTAGTATTCTGTAAGAATCTAACATCAATGCAGAAATGGTCAGTCAGCATTCATGGAAAACCCCTCAGATAGCTCAACTCTTTAGATATGTAGGAGCCGTCCTGTGAGAACAAGATAACAAATGCCAAAAAATCTTCTAGCTATGTTCTAATTGAGCTTCTTTTTTGTATGATTGCTGACGGCAACTGGATTGTCCTGCCTTACTATTCCAGAGTCCAGAGTATTGGTAAGCTGGACACAGTAGACGTGCATAAGAGCCATCATTCACAAAATGTTGTGTTTCTATTAGCCCAAAGCTTGAAAGGAACGTTCATCACAATCAAGCTTGTCAGCCATCTCAGAAAAAAAAAAACAAGATATTACCGCTCACTTTGAATCATTTTTACGTAATTGGGAAGTGCAATTATGTAGTCCTCGCATGTTAGTCTGAACTTTTCTTTTCTGATGAAATGCAGATGTTGGCAAAACAAAACAATGGTGGTGCCGGTACAAGTACAGGCAACCAGAACAGCAACGGACCTAGTAGTCACGAGTAAGGAGTGGCTTTGCTCAGCACAGAGTGTGCAACTGACAAATGAAATGGGGCGTGCATCTGTTGCTGACAGTGCCGCGTAGTATTGTTAGGCAGCTAAGGTTTGTCAAGGTTAGCTGAGGAAGGGAAGTTCAATAACAGGATGCAGAAATGGTGTCGTCCTTGCCGAACCAGACCCTGTTATGTTGTCGCACCTTGTTTCTTTTCCTAGCATTGTGCCTGCTGCTTGATGTTTGTACGGGTTGTGAGTCTGTGAGATGCTTCATGTTTGTTTGGATGTGTCAACCTGCTGTGACCCTCGTGGAGCCTGGGTCTCACGCTACTTTTACCAGGTGTGGTATGCAGAAGAAGTGACGCTGTATAATTATGCAAGTTTCTGGCAGATTTCAAATTTTCAATCCAGTAGTTACTCCTTCTAATGGTACAGGTTGGCATGATTTCATCTGCAAAAAAGAGTGTGGCTTGTGTGTTAATTGCAGCCAAATGTTTTTGCAGGTTTGTGATAAAAATGTTGGTCACTTGTGTTTATACTGTCCTAGGTCTCAGCGGTCTGAAAGGTAATATATGTGCCATGTGTAGCCTTGCACCATGCTGGAGTTCGTGCGTGTGAATGTTTTGTGGGTTGGCAGCAGGTCTGGATGTTGGGCTGGGCTACTTTCAAACTCGCGTTACATCCAGAACCGATAGCAGGTTGTTTGTTTTCTCGTAATATTTAGTCCAGTCAAAGTTGTTTTTTATCTTTTCTTGTCAAAAGTTTTCTCGTACTAATATTTAGTCCAGTCAAAGTTGTTTTTAGTCCAGAACCTACAGCAGGTTGTTTGTTTTCTGGGCCACATTAGACGTGGTGCGTGAACGTATTTGTGCTTTTGATTGTGCACGGTGATGCCTGGAGAACGAAGAATGTTCTGGACACGAGCCTTGCGCTAGCACGACGCTATTATTTGTGAGCCGTGCCAGAGACCAGGGCCGGTCTTAGCATTTCATGGGCCTTAGGCAAGATAGATAAAAGCGGGCTTTAGACTGTCTCCAACAAACACAAAACTCATTCCTTCATTTGAGTCACGTATAGGAAAGAGTCGGTCATCCAAAACCTTCCATCTCCAACAGCCAACGCAAAAAGAGCCGGCTCCTTCATCTTCCCCACGTCCGGCCCCTTCGTCCGCCACCTCGCAAGAGCTGGCAAATGAGAGCTCCCCGCCGCAGGCCTGTCTAGCCGCGCCGGTGGCTCCCCGGTCCCCGTGTGCGGGCCTGCCTACCCATGCCGGCGGCTCCCCGCCATGGCCGCGCGGGCCTGCCCGTGCCGGCGGTTCCCTGCCGTGGTCTTGCCTGGTCGCATCCACTGCCGAGAGGGAGGACGTGGAAGCCACCACGCACCGTCATTGGGAGCGAGGACGGCGACGCCCACAATGCCGAAGATTTGGGTCGTGCGTCGGGAGGACGCATATTTGTCTTCCCTCTCTCCTCCTACCTAAAATGGGTACTCTGATTGCCTACTCTGTTGGAGGAGTTTTTTTCACTGTATGTTATGCATTTATGTTATGCATTTTAGGTTTGGGTGGCCTTTTGTATCTGCTGTTGGAGACAGCCTTAATTTAGAGTCTTTTTGGCTGGTTGCTCTTGGCTCATAGCTTCATGCTAGAGTAGCTAGATGAGCCAAAAATATTAGCTTCCCTCTACCCCCAGTTCATTTACCCGTGTATCCCAACTATTTTCTGCAGCAAATTTAATGTAAGAGCATCTCCAAAGGCTCATTACAGTTACTTAGTAAAAGTAGTAATTATTAATAATACCAAGCGTGCCATAATATAAATAGAGAGCTCTACTCTTGCCTTTCACCGATGGTTTTCAATAGTTAATTTCTTAAAACTTGAAAACACGACAATAGTTAATACTCCCTCCGTCCATAAAATATTGCAATCGTAGGACCAAAAGGAGGTAACAAGGACCATGTCAAATGACCAAAATGCCCCTATAATTGATTTGACATTACACTGCACCAAAGTTCACGTTCACAATTATTTGGCACTAAAAATTTGCAGCTAGAGTACACGTGTCCATATATAGGCTCAAGTTCTGGCTAGAAGCCTCTAGAAACAGTTGAGAAACAACCAAAGCTTCCCTGCGCCTAATACAGAATTTAAACCGAACCATGCCCAAGTCTTGTGCGTGAGCTGGCAGCGGTCTGGGTGGTGCTGTGGATGTGGGTCCCCCACCCTAGGTCCTAGTAGGCTACTTTAGCGTTTTTTTTTTTAGAAAAATTTGAACTGTTGAATTGCAATATTTTGTGGACGGAGGGAGTAGAGAGCTCTACTCTCGCCTTTCACCAATGGAATTTTACAGGTCACCAGTATTTTTCTACAGGTGGTCGGACACAGATTCGTGTTGCTATCAGGGCCTTGTTTACTTTCAAATTTTTTTGCAAAATATAAATAGTAGCACTTTCGTTTGTATTTGACAAATATTGTCTAATTATAGACTAACTAGGCTCAAAAGATTTGTCTCGTCAATTCCGACCAAACTGTATAATTAGTTTTTATTTTCAGTTATATTTAATACTACATGTATATGTCTAAAGATTTGATGTGACGGGAAATCTGAAAAATTTTGCAAAATTTTTAGTAACTAAGGCCTTGTGATGTTTCTGTCCCGGCTTCCACAGCCAGGCAGAGGCAGCCAGGCCGCCCCCCCGGCCAGCGCGCGCGGCGCTGAACCCGGGCCGCGGCAATCGGCATATACTATATACTACTAGCGCCCACCCGGCGCCTCAGTTGATAGCTTTGGCCCGTGTCCCGCCCCGCAGGCGACACATCACCACCGCCATCAGTCGGCACGGTAAAGAAAGGGCGGTCGCCCCCGCGCTCTCTGGCGCAGGCACAAGCACAAGTGCGCGCGCGCGCCCGACGGGTGGCCTGCGACGATCGACACGTTGGATTTGGGATCGGACCTGCTCGCATGCTCTACTAGTGCTCTCTGCTCATTCGCCATATGCGGAGGTGCTTCAACCGTTCCGCGCCCGCCACCGCCGCCGCCAGAGATGCGGCAAGGGCAAGCAAAATGCGGGAGGAGGCCGTGACCCTTGGAAGAGAATACGAGTACTCGGAGGCCTCTTTGCTTGCGTTGCCAGCTATTCCTTCCTTCCACCAACGATGAGGGGAACCAGGCCACAGACTGGCCCGAGATCCAATCCACATTATTCGAGGTAATAACTAACTTTAAATTCTATGATAGAGTCCTCATCGTAAGTACTCTAGAGTGTAGTAGAGGTGCGTATGCTTAACAGCCTGAGCAAGCCGCAGTAGTGTGTTACTGTTGGTTGAAACGGAATATGATAACTTCCATGGCTCAGGCAATCGAACTCAGGCTCAACTCAGGTGTCTGAACTCCATCTTCCCCCAACTCCCAATTCCTAGCGAAAAACTATCAAAATTCGAGACACAAAACTATATGGCCTTGTTTAGTTCCCACCAAAATCCAAAAAGTTTTGAATATTCCCCATCACATCGAATCTTGCGGCACATGCATGAAACACTAAATATAGACGAAAACAAAAACTAATTACACAGTTTGCCTATAAATCGCGAGATGAATGTTTTGACCCTAGTTAGTTTATGATTGGACAATATTTACCACAAACAAACGAAAATGCTACAGTAGTGAAATCCAAAAAAATTTCACATCTAAACAAGGCCATAATCAGGCGAAAATTGATTGCACCACCCTGTTTCTACAACATTTTGATGGCCGCTGTTTCCCTTGCTACATCAAGGAAAAAAAATACTTGGATGGCTGGATAATTTATACACAACTAGTATAGTGCCCGTGCTAACGCTACGGATCCATTCTAAGGATGTACTTGAAAACCTTTCAATGAAACAATGATAATATTTTCATAGTGTTTGGTCTCACACAATTGCATATGATCATTCATATAATATAACCTAGAATACACTCATGAATAAGAAGGAATAATAAATTCATGTCTCATATCTCTACTATAATTAAAATCTTCTCTAGGCAAATTCCACCTACAAGATCAACGACTCACAGCATGGACGCATGGCAACCACTATCGATTTTCCCGTGAAGCCCAAATCCGACAACGAGGAACAAACAAAGGGGCTAAACTGCAATAAACACGTCCCCCCTCGGATTCCCCCTCCCACCACCACACCACACCACCCGGCTCCCCCCGGCTGCAGAGCAGAGTCGACTTCATCCAAGCTCAGCTGTAACATCCCAGATTTTTACGAAAAACCAAAAATATGAGCTTTTTAAAATTCTAACCCGCTAACAAATTGTATAGTTTCTAGGTGAAACTCGATCCTAACCCGCTAACAAATCGTTGCATCCATATAGAATTGCTTGTAGGCAAGTGCTTTGTTCGTGAGTCGGTTTAGTGTTTAGTCCTATTTAGGGTTTTGAGTTTCTTTTGGAGTGCACAAACCCATAGCAAAGTCTTCCCAAATCTTCGTTGAGCCTATCTCAAAGGCTAGCGAATCCCTTCTCAACCTTTTCGTTGGAGTACGTCTCAAAACTCCATTGGATTTTATCCGATCTCTTTTCGAATCTTTCTCCAAACTCCTTTTGCTTTCTCCTTTCTTGGGCCAATTCTTACCCTTTTCCGTGACCTCCTTGCGCCACTCTCTCAACCGTGCGGCCCACCACCCTTCCCACTCCGCGAAGCCCACCCTGTGTGGCCCAGCACCCCCCCCTGGCCCAACTTCCCTCTCCCTCCTCGTGGCCCGGCAACTGAGCCAGGCCCGAGTCGCCCCGCCAGCCCAGCTGGGCAAGCAACCGGCCGGCGCCCTCCCCTTCCCTCCAGCCCACGCGCGCGCCAAGGCCCAGCTGGCCTCCTCGCCATCCCACACAGACCCGTGCCCAGCGCCTAACCCTAAGCCGCGCGCCCCAGCCCCTGGAGGACAGCCGCCGCCGCCTAGAGCGCGCACCGCGCTCAGCGAACCTTCCCTTTCCCCGGGCGCAGATCCGGCTCTCCGCCGCCGCCATGGCCGCCCGCCGCCTCCTCCTGCTCCTCGCCGTTGTCGCCGCGTCCCTCCTCGCCGCCGACGCGCGGCCGTGCCACACCTTCCTCGTCGCCTTCCCCGCCGATCCCAACCCCAACCCCAGCAGAGGCGACGGCGCCGTCCACCACCACCTCGGCATCCCCCACGTCGCCACGGTCATCACCGTCTTCCACGTCCGCCGCCTCGGTCCGCAAGTCCCCCACGGCCACCGCAACCACCACCACCTCCACTCCATCCCCGCCAACGTCCAGATCCACCGCCCTGATCTCCCGCACCCCGCCGCGGGCGCGGCCGCGGCCGCCGGGCCCCAGGAGCGAGCCAGGGGCATCCTCGTGGTCGTCGTCGGGCTCCTCTTCGGCATCGCCTGCGGCGCGCTCTCCATAGCACGACATGCACGAGAAGTTGGAGGATAGAGATCGACGGGAAGAGAAGAGAGCGGAGGTAGCCGATGCTTGGAGCCGCTGTGCGTTTCGCCTAAACCGCGTAGGTGCTATGGAGCCGCAGGCACGGTCTTCTGATCTCGCCCGGCTCCTGTATCCCTTCTCTCGTCTCGGTAGGGGAAAAAAAGGGGGCTCCAGTGCAGCGGCCCTGGGAATCGAACCTTGGTCACAACATTGTTTGCGGTCGCGTGTGAGTAGGTGCAGGTGTGTAAGGTCGTGATCATACTTCTAATCTAGACCGTTAAATCTGTAAGACATGTGTTGTGAGTCGTTGATCTTGCAGGTGGAATTTGCCTAGAGAAGATTTCAATTATAGTAGAGATAGAAACTACGATGTTTTGCATTATGTGCCCCTCACAAGCGCCCAGAACTGCATGTCTATTGCGCTTCGTGTTCCCTATCATTACAACACATTTTTAATTTTATTCTATGTAAAAACCGTCGACATACTTCATCGGAACAAAAGAGGATGAATATTTTACGAGCATATTTTATTATTCAAATAAACAAATTCTATATGTACATTGAGATCTTTTTTTGAAAAAAAATCCTTTTCCTTTTATTCCATCCATCACCTGGGGCTGCTTACCACTGCCCTGTTATGCCATGAGAGACGAAGGAAAACTTGACGAAAGGTCTATTTGGTTTCTCTTGCTAAATTTTAGCCAGATAAAATTATTTTAGCTATTTTTATATAACTAGTGGAACTAAACTAGTTTAGCTTCTTTTTAGTCAGTTTGTTTGAAAGTTTAACTACTAAAATTTAGCTAATTTAAATTTAACAAGGGGAATCAAACAGACTCTAATATTAAACTTTTTGCCCAATAAGAAGCCGCTAACATGGCCCAACTACTACTGCCTACGGTTAGGCTTTGTTTAGTTAGGCCCTGTTTAGTTTCCCATCTAAAATTTTTTCGTCCATCCCATCGAATCTTTGGACACATGTATGGAACATTAAATGTATATAAAAAAATAAACTAATTACACAGTTTGATTGAAAAACGTGAGACGAATCTTTTAAGCCTAGTTACTCCATGATTAGCCTTAAGTGTTACAGTAACTCACATGTGCTAATGATAGATTACTTATGCTTAATAGATTTGTCTTGTAGTTTCCTGATGAGCTATGTAATTTGTTTTTTTATTAGTTTCTAAAAACCCCTCCCGACATCCCTCCGACGCATCTGATGTGACACCCAAAAAAATTATCTACAATCTAAACAGAGCCTTAGTGAAATTTTAGCTTTAGATATTCGTATGTATTTAATAATTATTATTTATATAGATTAATTAGGTTTAAAAAATTTATTTTACAAGTTATAGATAAATTATGTAATTAATTATTTTATTTATCTATATTTAATATTTTATGTATATATTGTAAGATTTGATATGACAAAAAAATTTTAAAAAAATTAGCAATAGCAGGCCACGGGGAGAAGCAACGGAAAGAGAAGGCAACAGCAAAAAGCGCGAAAGGCTATCCGAGCCGTTCCCTTTTATCTTCCACGTCAGCTCGCGCTTGCGTGGCTATAACGCCTCGCATCGCCCAATCACACGACGCGAAATAGAGCACATGCAGCGGCTGCCACAGAACCTCCCTGCCGCGCGGACCCCACCCTGTCAGCAAAGCGATAACCCCCAATCACACGACGCGGCCATGACTCGGCGCCGCAGATAGGGATGGGGCGCCCCGCGAAATAAGGCTAGTGTCAATGTGAGTTTTATGTTTCATTTGCATTAAATAGGTTGTAACATGAGCTGTTTTAATGACATGACAGTGTATTTAAGAAAAGAGAGAAGAAATAGGTTTCATCTAGATGAAACTCTCTTGGCACGATTATCAAGTCTCTATGAGTCTTGGAATTAAATGCTTATGAAACTATAAGATGAAACTCTCCATTAAGAGTGGGTGTTTCATTCAAATTTTATTTTATTTTATATAACATGACAGTCTTAAAAACAACGCCATGAAACTCTCTACTGGAAAATCCACTGGGGGGCTACGACGGCCCTAGCGCCGGTGACCACGACCAGACCACCGTCCCAACGGCCAGCGCCCACCCACTCGGACCCCACATCCACCACTGGCATGTGGGCTCGCTCACGTACTGCACCTTATTTTTCCTTCCCTTCCGTGGACCCGGGAGCAGTAGGAGGGCCCCACATTGGACACTGGGCCAACCGCGGTGTATAAAGGCCTGTCCCACGCGCCAATCAATCCTGTTCTCTGTTCTCTCTTCTCCGTCTCGCGCTGCGCCTCGCGTCCTGTCCTGTTCCCGTCCGCCACGTCTCTCCTCTCATCCTCTCATCCGCTCTCCTCGCCTGCGCGCTGATCCTCATCCATCGACCGCGACTCAAAGGGCGACGACGAGCGCAAGCACAGCATGACGGGTACCGGCGACAGCGGCGGCGAGCACTACTCGCACTACTCGCGGCAGGTCCGCGAGCTCTGCGCTTTGCTGCTCACCATCGTCTACCCCACGGCACCGGGGCGGGGGGCGTCGTCGGTGTCGATGTCGATGTCGCCGGCCGCGGCGGCGTCCATGCTCCTGGGCGCGTCGGTGGCGCTCATGCTCTGCGGCTCCGTCACCTTCGCCATCGGCTTCTTCCTCATGCCATGGGTCGCCGGCCTCGCGCTCCTCTTCGGCTTCGCCGGCGCCGTCAACACCCTCTCCTCGGGGCTCTTCCTCTGCACCAACACCAAGCAGCCCCCGGCCGCTGCCGCCGCCGCGGTCCCTTGCAAGCACCCGCGGGGACGGATCATCGGGCCCCCGACCACAACCCCAGTGATGCGCTCCGACGCGCTCGTCGCCTAGCTTCCTTTCCTCCGGGCCGGCGTCCCTAGATTTTTTGCTTTGATTTCTCTTCGTGGATCGCTACTAGGATTCCCTGTAAAAAACGCACCCTTTTTCTGTACTACGCTGAGCAGTATGATCCAGAGGAGGCGTTGTTGCTTGGCTGGTTAATGGGAGGAACCGAACCTCGAAAGAAATTAATTAAGTGATTGTTTAGCCTCATGTTGGCAATTTCGTTCTGATTCGCCTAAATAATTGTTTTAAAATTCCCCCCCTTGTTCATGTTCTTGTTTTGATGATGACAAGTCTACTACTAGCCTACTAGGTGACACGTATTTCTTTTTGATAACTACTGCTTTGTTGGTCAGCATGATCACGAAACTTTGGTAACGTGTTGGCTACGGAGAACAGTGCAAGTTCGCTACCTGTGGAACGCGGTGGCAGTCCACCCGCGTGTGTGGTGAGATAGACGTCGAGCGGCCTGTTGTACTGTGGGGACACACGGGGCATATTCCGTACACGTAACGGACAGTGATGTGAGTGTTTTGATTGAGCGTGCTCGTCAGCTGTGAGAGAGAAGTAATCAAACATGTGGCCCACGAGGCGTAAAAGTGCAGGCTCGTCACAGTCAGGTCTCCTTTAGTTTGAAATTTTTTTTGGTTTGGGGGTAATACACCTAGGGATGAAAACGGATCAGATACGAAAAAATATCAATGATACCATATTTATTTTTATATTTTGGTCGAATTCAGATTTGAATACGGATAAGATATGATTAGATGTCGACATCATAAATATACGATTTAAGTATTCGGATACGGATACAGTATCGGATGTTGAATATTCAGACTCAGATACGGACAGATCTAAAACCCTTTAAACGAATTCGATCTCGAATACGGTCAGAAAATATTCGTACCATTTTCATCTCTAATTGTAGCATTTTTGTTTGTTCGTGGCAAATATTGTCCAATTATAGACTAACTAAGCTCAAAAGATTCATCTCGCGATTTACATACAAACTGTGTAATTAATTTTTGATTATATTTAATGTTTCATGTATGTGCCGCAAGATTCAATGTGACAGCTAAAATTTTTTTTGGTTTTTTGGGTGAAATAAGACTTGGTTTAGTTCCCTAAATTTTTCAAGATTCTCCGTCATATCGAATTTTGTGGCACATGCATGAAGTATTAAATATAGATAAAAAAGATAGCTAATTGTACAGTTTACCTGTAATTTGCAAGACGAACCTTTTGAGTCTAGTTAGTCTATAATTAAATAATAATTACCAAATAAAGCCGAAAGTAGTAGCGAAACCTAAAAATTTTCGCGAACTAAACCAGGCCTAAACCCTCATATGAGAGATTGGATGATCATTCGTGCGTCTTTGTCCGAGCTGCTCCATTCGGGTTCGAGTGATTCAGGATGAATGAATGAATCTGAGCGGTTTTCAACTTCTCGTGATTGATTCAAGTTTTGTAAGACCTACTTTTTAGAATGCAGAATTTTATTTCTGTTTTCTATATTTCCAGTAAAATTGATCTGGGGGAGAATCCTAATGCTACCACCTGTCGGAGCCGACAATCCGTTGCTGTAGCAGCCTAGCAGACGCAAGAAGCGGTGTTTGATTTGGGAAGCGCGTCCCCGTCCCCGGGACTGCAATCTAATATGGATTGTTTTTCACATGCTTCCATTGACTAGTGTAGTATAGGTGTGATTGGTTGCTCCTTGGTCTGCCATCCCGGATGGATGGCCTATGCAGCTCAAACCATTCCAGATGAGACCATGCACCTTTGCATGTTTGGTTGCAAATGAGTGTAGCATACTGGATTATAGGAATCATGTTTGGTTGCTTGTCTGGACAGTTTTGTGGTTTGACTTGGTGTGACGAGCTGTGTTTGGTTTGGTGCATGACATAAGATGTGAGCACACATGTATGATTTTGGTGAGGTTACCACTATAGTCACCAGCGAAAACAAAGACTGAACCATAGCAATAAATAATGTAGTATTGAACAAATTGGCCTCAGATATAAAATGCTCCTTGGTTGACCTTGATCTTGGAGCATAAGAAACAAAGTTTCAGTACCTCAACACAAGCTCATGGTCATCAATTTTTGGTAACACAGTTGATATGCAAATAAGATATCATCATTGGCAATTCGATAGCACCAAAGTTCAATTAACCGCACAAAAGTGTAAGAGAAGAAACAACACATCATTGCAAAGTGCCATAGGTCTCAGTGCTTATTACGGGGGTGATTGGTTGCCCCAGAAATTCACCAATGCTACTTATCAGTACATATTAGAGGATGCAAGCAAAAGTTCAGGCATCACAAGATAAACAAGGCGCGGCTGCCACACTCAAAGGTGCTCCTCCAGCGCCTAAAGTTACATTCACATGATCAACCATAGGCACTTTGCTCAATTTGTAATAAATCAAAGCATCATCATGTGCAAGTGCAAGAGCAGACCACCACATGTTGACTGAATGTAAAACATATGAAATCACAAGTTGACTGGTAGATCTACACAAGCACCGCACAGATCTGAATGTAAAACATGTGAAATCACAAGTTGACTGGTAGATCTACACAAGCACCGCACAGATCTAAACGGGTAACATCAAGAACCCTTGCTCCAAACCGCAAACAAAATCACCGCACACATCAAAGCTCATATACGGGGAGAGGGGAGGGGGAGGAGGGGGAGGGAGAGGTGACTTGTATACTGACGCGATCTAGGGAGGACCGCCAACGGTCCGCCGGAGATCGACGACGATGATGGCGGAGGGAGGCCGAGAAGGAGGAAGAAGATTCACCGCACCGGAAGAGGAGAGGAAGGAGAGGCGCCAAATGAGGGAGGTAACCCTAGCGCCCACCCCGCGCGCGCGCTGGAACGCTCCAATCTCCCGTGCTCGCACCTCCCCTTCCCGCCAAGGAGCGCACCGTCCAGGATGGCGAGGGAAGCTCGACTCGAGAAGACGGCCTCAGCCGGGACAGAGGGGGAAAAGAGAATGAGAAGATACACCAAAACGATACAAGTTGAGGAACCAAACACGGGCTAGGTACACAGAGTCATACCGGATGGGCACTAGTATGCCACCATCGGGGCAACCAATCACCCACTATTTTTCTACATTATCCATTTCTTGTTGCCGGGCCATACCATTTGTATGCAGTCAGAAGATTCGGCTTCGGAAGCAGCAGGTCATTGCTCCAACCTGCAGCGTCCTCTGTTTCTGTCTTTGTGAACAAGCATTACTCGTACCATTTCTCTGGCTTCTCCGGTATCGATCGATTGGGCGTCCAGTACCTGATGCAAACATAACAAGCAAGGTGATCCTTGTGGTTACGTGTTATTGTCTGATTCTCTCGGATCTACAAATAGCTTGCATCTGCACGATTGCATTGCGTTCCTCAGACTGAAGGAGACTACTGTCTCAAGTCAGCCGGGCAGCATCTCATTCTCATCTCATCTGTTAAAGCAGTAGTAAATCGCAAGCAAGCAAAACAGGGGAAAAGGCCAGCTAAAACGCGTTGCCTTTGAGGCTTTAACCCTTTGTTTTTCTTGCTAACCTTGCTGGCCATTGCTGCTTTTAAATTTGGCCGGAACCCTCGTCGCAAAGGAGAACACCTCACCAATCTGGAGTGCTCTTTAATCAGAGCTTCAGACTGTAAAGCAAAAGCCCCCTATATGCTGCCTGCAGCCTTCCTTTGCACACGCAGGGCGTCGATCGCAAAGGAGAACCTCTTGCTTGCTTCGTGCACACGCAGGGCATGCATTCCTTCCTTCCTTACCTAGCCATTTCCCTACCTTGTACATAACACTACATACAATGCTAAGCAACCTCACTACATATTGATGCCCTTGTACATCGATCGTTCTAGCTAACTTGGTGCAGCTGCAGCTGCGTCCGTCATGAACTACGCGGGCATGAACTACGCCTACGCGGACAGAGGAGGCATGAACGCCGCGGGCAGAAGCAGCATGTCGTCGCCACGGCCGGGCACGGACTGGGGCCCCATCATCGTGGCGGTGATCCTCTTCGT
Source organism: Sorghum bicolor (assembly GCF_000003195.3). Classification (NCBI taxonomy): domain Eukaryota; kingdom Viridiplantae; phylum Streptophyta; class Magnoliopsida; order Poales; family Poaceae; genus Sorghum; species Sorghum bicolor. Next base: position 71,458,896 of record NC_012872.2, read on the forward strand.
GGTGCTCTCGCCGGGCCTGCTGTTCCAGCTCCCCTCGCGGACGCGGGTCGTCGAGTTCGGCAACATGGCCACCAGCGCCATCGCCATCCTCGTCCACGCCGTCATCTTCTTCTGCCTCCTCACCATCTTCGTCGTCGCCATCGGCATCCACGTCTACGCCGCCTAGCTAGAGCCCTGCTAGCAGCCTCCAAACATTATGGTGGTGTGCGCTTCTCGTACGTGCAGCCTCTTCTTGCTGGTCTTTTCAGTATATGTAGACTAGAGATGGAGCAAGATTTAGCTGCTCGATCTCATCTCCTATGTTTGTGTATTATTGCCCGGCTGTTGGACAGAGCGTTGGCTTGGCAATCCGGTGTTAGTGAAATTTCGCTTACTTTCCGTGGAAATTGAAAGAGTGTTTCTCAGGTGTTGCGCGCGTGCATGGTAGCTATTACTGTCACTGAATCCATGTGTTTCCAGCAGTTAACATCAATATAACCCACGAGCTGTCTAGTTATTTCAGAGCAGAGTAGGATTTTCCTAAATGCCAGGTCATATATATTGATTGATTGAACCAGCATATAGGTTTGTTCGCTTAAGTTTATCGGTCGAATCTACCAGCCATTCAACAGTATTTTTTTCTCACAACAAATTAGCCAACAGTACTTTCTATCATGGCTTTGTTCTGGACCTGTTTCAGTTTGCATCAGTTTTCACGTGTCCCTTTTTTTCAGTTGCAAATTGACAAGCAGGTTGCAACCAGGTCAAGGCTAATACCGTAAACATATACTTGAGCTTCAATTTGTTGGTAGCGATATGCTGAAAAAAATTGTAATCCCTCCATCCTAATAAATTACAAGTTATTCTATTTTTCTTGAAGAATCAAAACATCACAAGTTTAGCGAAATTTATATAACAAAATAATAACATCTGTGATGCCAAATAATTATTGTTAGATTCTTCATTTATTATATTTTTATAATATATTTATAATTCTCTAATAATTTGGTTATACTCGAGACACTTTGACTAAAAAGCAAATAGAATGACTAAAAATTCAGAACAGATGGGCCTAACCAGCTCGTGTAAGAGCTGGTCATCGACTCATCAACAGCAAGTATTCATATCTTCCTTAGTAGAGCCATACACGTGTGATAAAAAAAATGGACCTATGCTTTTCTCTCCCTTTCAACACTCGGTCACATAAGGGCTGCCGGCTGCGTGTCAACAGCAAGTGTTATTCCTATCTTCCTTGTAGAGGAATACACGTGTGTTTTTTTATATAAAGAAAAAAAAACTGAGCCTTTCTCTCCCTTTCAACACCCGTTTCTTGTTTTTTTGCCGTCAATCCATGTGCGAGACACGGTGGCATCGTTTCCGGTAAGGTTGAGAGGATTTCTTTGGGAAGGCTCGAGCAAAGTAAGGTTATACTCTCTCTATATAGGATTTAGATGTTGTTTAGAACAGCGACACGGTCTCCAAAATATAACTTTAACCTTTTATTTTTTATAAAAATATTTTAAAAAATAATATATATATATATATATATATATATATATATATATTTATGAAAGCATTTTTCAAGACAAATCAATTCATATAATTTTCACATTTGCAAACTTAACAATTTAAAAGTTATTGACGATTTATATTTCAATGTTTGACTCAAATCTTGTCTAAAACGACATCTAAATTCTATAGGGAGGGGGTAGTTTGTAGATTGAGGGCTAATGATCAACTAGGGTCTTGTTTAGTTCACGAAAAGAAAAATTTTTAGGTGTCACATCGGATATGTCGGCACACATTTAAAGTATTAAATGTAGATTAATCAAAAAATAAATTACATAGTTTGTTTGAAAACTGTGAGATGAATTTATTAAGTCTAATTAATCTATCATTGACACATATTGGTACTATAACAATTATGGCTAATCATTGAATAATTAGACTTAAAAGATTCGTCTCATGATTTACAACCAAATTGTGAAATTAGTTTTTTCTCGTCTACATTTAATGCTTCATGTATGTGTCGAAAGATTTGATGGGATATGAGTGAAAAGTTTTTGGATGGGGAACTAAGCAAGGCCTAAAGGTAAAGTAAATTTGAACAAGAATGTTATCTGGATCATTGATTCAACTAAGAATATCAAATTTACACCACCAAGATACGGAGTAGTAGTGTCCTTAAATCTACCATTAAATATGATTTTTATGTGTTTATTAATTGGTAATGTATTCCCTTGATACTTTAGAACAATGACATGGTCTCCAAAGCCTAACTTTGACTTCTTATTTTTATTAAAATATTTATCAAAAAGTGATATATGTATATTTTTATGAAAGTATTTTTTTTAGAAAAATCTATTCATATGGTTTCTATATTTTCAAACTCAATAATTTAAAAGTTATTCATGATTCATATTCCTAATATTTGACCCAAACCTTGTCCAAAACGAAGAGAGTATTACCTTTTTTTTCTTTTATTTGACACTGGTGATTTGAAACATAAGCCAATCAGCAAAAAAATAGAAGCCTAAAACATTAATTAAACGATAAAAAGTGAAGGTAGTTGATCTCAATGTATTAAAGTCGATTGATGTAAAAAGGGGATGTTTGAGAGGGATTTTTTGATGAACCAGAGCCGTTTTAGAGAAGCTGCAACTGCTCCAGGTCCTTTATTTTTCACTGATAAACAACTTCTAGAAAACGTTTGATAGAGCTCATCTGGAAGAACTAGAGCGGAACCGGGGAGAAGTCCTACCAATTAGGCCCAAAGTTTGACTTACAACAACACTAAAATAATATGTATTTCAAAATGGAGGTGGAAATTGTTAAGCATGAAGAGAGATGTAATACAATGCAAGTGTTGTATGTGTGTGTGGGAGGGACATTAAGCATGAACTTGGTCGTAGGCTGGCCATGGTTGCGAGGAGTGGGGAACGACAATATCTGGGGCTGCGAGGTGTAGAACGGGATGCCCCTTGCCATGGCCCATGCGCCGCGGCCGAGGAGACGGTCACGGAGGGGCTGGCGATGCGATAGGCGGAGGCTGTTGGGCGCCGGCTTGCAAGGTGGAGCGTGGTAGGATCAGGACCTCGACCCGGGTTCGCGATGAGTGAGTGGCTAGGTTTGTGGGTTGATGAGTGGCAGGCCCAATAGAAATCGCATCAGACGGTCAGTATTGTACAAGGGGAAGATCCAGGTTAGCGGGTGACGTGGCTCGATCCACCGCCCGTCTTTTAGTTCAGTAATTGTTTATAGAGATGAAGTATTGATCATAAATGAGGATAGTGACATTGACATTGTATATTAATTAAAGTGTTCAATTGCTAAGGATCTTAACATTAGTTTATTGTGTATTGTCTCCATCTTCATTGAGCCGAAACTAGTGTGTGGTGCTTACCATGCTCATATGAGGAATTATTCGTGATCAAATAGCAGTGGCTGTCCGAGGAAGAGTCATGTGTAAGCACTAGGATTAGTACACCTACGACTGCCATGTCTCTGTTGTGAGACTTTTTGACCGGATGCTAACCAGCATAAGGCGAATCCTAGGTACTAGACCATCCTGATAATTGTATCTTTTGTTGTACCTTTATATAATACATGTCTGTGTCGATCTTTGTATCAGTATGTTTTCCTTCATACACTATGTTCATGTACTAGTTTAGACCTATGTGTTTTCGTCGATGTTGTGAATGAAAAGACCTACATAGTGTATCTGTAGGATGTTGAACCGTTGCTTTCGACGCCAGAGGTAAAAGAGTAATTTTGTGTACAATTTAGCACCATTAGCCCATCAAAATAATGGAAAGGCCAAGAAATAAAAGAAATTCCATTTTAGGGTCAAATAACCAAGTTTGAGAACAAATGACCAAGAAATTATGAGGGCCAAGTAAATAATTTTCTTTGTAATTAAGGGAAGGCTCAAAGTCATGTTACGGTTTGTATATCAAGGGCTAATGGCCAATAAAGGATAGAAACGACCATGTGTAATTGGGGTCACTGTTGGCAACTCCATTACACGACGAAGATTCCCCTAAGCTCTAATATGTTGGGTTGAGTGTAAATACTACCCGAACAAATTCTTGATGTAGCTTATCGCGGTTGCGACTATGGTTGCAACTCCCTTACTAGCCTGTCCTTTAGCATTTAAGGGATTGTTTGGTACCTTCGCTCAATATTGTGTAGCCTTGCCTAGATAAAGATTTTGAGCAGTTAGCTTGTTTTGTTGGCGGGCAAGCACATCTTGATTTTGTGCCATCAAGAGTTAGATCTCCTAGATGAGTAAGACGTGCTTGGTTTCTTTACCAACATTTCCCTAGGCTCGCTCACCTTATACTCAACCTTTGTGAGTACCAAGCCAGGCGAGTTGTTTTAGCTCTCTTGTGCTAGCAAGAAAACCCTTACCCACATGTGTTTCGAGGGACTCAAATCCTTACTCGACAAAGCTACAGTATAAAAATGAATGATCCAAATATATCCTAAGTTTATTTATTGTCTGTGCCAGCTAAGCAAGTACAGGTACTTAAGAAACCAAATATTCTTTAATTCTTACACTAGGCCCTCTTGAGAAAATAGAGTAGGCTAACACGAGTTTAAACTAATTTTAGACCGAAACAAACGAATAGTTAGGCTCGACCAAAATCCAAAACGACCATAAATTTTGTCTTTTTATTATTAGAGAAGAAGAACAAGAAGAAAGAACTACAAACTAGGACTTTGATTTTTTCTTTTTGCCTCCGATTCACATCTATAACTAAATAAAGAAAGCAAAGCAAAGTAAAGAACATAATTCTTATACTTTTCTATTTGACTATTATAAGTTCTATTCTACTTAGAAAGTGAGGAATCTATTTATATTAGGACTCCTACTCCATATTAGTTAAGACGCAAGTTATTTCAATTCGTAGGCAAATAGAGTAGAGAACGATGGATAGTTTCTTTTATCTATAGTTTTATATATAACTCGTGCGTTGGATTCGTTGCTCATACGAGTTGGAGTGTGGGTGAATGAGATTCCGGCACAAGCAACGAATCAACAACGAACGAAACGGGTACCCTCCCGCATCCGCATCGCACACCGCCCGGCGTTCCCAGGCCTCACGGCATTATCCGGACCCACCCGTCAGCTGCCCACTCATCCACACGGACCAATAGCACACGCAACGCGCCGTGTGCGCGCAGCAAGCAAAGCAAGGGTGCGCACGGGCGTCCGACCCTTTTTGTTGTGCGCATCAACACGGGACAGGAACCCGAACCCCAAATTGATCTGATCCAGCTTTCTATTCCACCCGCACCAGCAGCATCTCGGGGAAAAAAGAGGAAAATTTTGGAGAAAATTCCCATTGGCCCAGAATACTCAGGCGCACGCCGCGACCTTCGCTCCCGTCTCCGGTCTCCGCCTGCTCCCCGTTCCCCCAACTATCGGGAGCGCTCCCGATTTGCGGGAGCCACAGAGGGAGAGAGGGCCCCTCCGCTAGCCGCCGCCGCGGATCAGCGCCGTCGCCGATCGGAGGCCCTCGCTTCCCCCGGCGGGCGGCGCGAGCCGGGAGATGGACGGCGGCGCGGGCGCGGGCCGGAGGAGCGTCTCCTCGTCCTCCGGATCCAGGAGGAGGCTCCCGCCCGCCGAGAACGGGCACGGCCATGACGCCCCGCCGCCCTCCAGGCGCGCCTCCGTCTCCCTCTCCCGCGGCCCCTCCACGTACGTGATCCGCCGCATCCGCCTTGCTCATTTTTGTGCTGCTGCTCTGCTCTGCTCTTGTTATGCGTAGACCGTGCTCCGTACCTAGCGCCTCTCTGCTGTGGTGTCCTCGATCGGTTCAGGACTTCAAGCGAGCGTCGCGTAGCGTGACTACCTGGAGTAGCTCCCGTGCCTCGCTCCGTTTTCAGCTAGGAGCTTCCTTTAGCCTAGATTTGAACCTGATTTGGGGAATCCGAGGATGTTGTTACGCACAAAGTACGATTCCTTTTTCAGTTACAACAGAAAGTGCTGAATCCCATTCAGCTATTACAACATGTTGTACTACATACGCATACGCATGACACTGGATGTGGAATTTTGTGTGTAAACGTAAACCACACACGTTTCACTGACACAAGCAAACTTGGCTACAACACGACATTGATTGCTGTCAAACCGTGATTGGTCAACCATGCCTGCTCTCCAAAATGGACAATACCAAAATCCACTCCGTGCATTGCAGACATCACAGCTGAAAAGCGCTACCTCGTTGGATTCATTTCAGGACACTGACCAGCGAGAGGACCGTGAAAAGGCTGAGGCTGTCCAAGGCGCTGACGATACCGGATCACACGACCGTGCACGAGGCTTGTCGGAGGATGGCATCACGCAGGGTCGACGCCGTGTTGCTGACCGACTCCAATGCTTTGCTCTGTGGGATCCTTACCGACAAGGTGCGGAGATGTTGTCCTTCGCTTTTTTTTTTTTCTATCTCTGCTGCCTTAGACGTTCCCGATTTCTCAATGCACGCTGTATTTTGGCAATGCTGGTCAGGACATAACCACAAGGGTGATTGCCCGTGAGATGAAGATGGAAGAGACACCGGTCTCTAAGGTTATGACAAGAAACCCTGTATTTGTTCACGCGGACACGCTTGCAGTCGAGGCGTTGCAAAAGATGGTGCAAGGTCTGTGAATTCTTTGACGATTTCTGCGTGCCTTGCCTATACTCGTCTTCTAATGTTGCCTGATGAAAGGTATCCTTTGGTTCCAGGTAAGTTTAGACATCTGCCTGTTGTGGAGCATGGTGAAGTCATTGCAATTCTGGACATAGCCAAGTGCCTATATGATGCTATTGCACGGATGGAAAGGGCCGCGGAGAAAGGAAAAGCAATTGCTGCTGCTGCTGAGGGCGTTGAAAAGCATTGGGGAGCAGCAGTATCTGGTGTGTACTTGAGACATTCCCTACCCCTTCTCTACCCTTCATCTTCATTCTACTTTTGAAAATGAAATTATGCATTCAACTTCACTCTATGTCTCTACCCTTCGTCTTTATGTTTCAAATGTATTATAAACTTTATGTATGAAAAGTTTGCCTTCATGGCTTTTCTAGTGTGCCCCCTTTAATCGTTTCTCCTCCTATTTTGCAGGTCCTAACAATTTTATTGAGACTCTTCGAGAACGGATGTTTAAGCCATCACTGTCTACCATTATCTCTGAGAATCCAAAGTAGGTAATATCCTTTCTTTTTCAAATTAAGTGCCTTCTTGAGTATTCACATAGTAAGTGCCAGTTCAGAAAAACTTACGCACTGACTTAATTCTTTAGAGTGGTCACTGTTGCACCATCAGACACAGTTTTGACAGCATCAAAGAAGATGCTGGAATTAAAAGTGAGTTCAGCAGTTGTAGCAATTGAAAACAAACCTGGGGGAATTCTAACGTGAGTACATTTTTTTCTAATCACATTAACGGCTATTTCTAAGCCTTTAACTGAAAACCTGCTTTGATTTCTACGACAGATCTAGAGATATATTGATGCGTGTTATCGCCCAAAATCTTCCTCCTGAGTCCACTACAGTCGAAAAGGCAAGTCACATTATAATTATCTTTGTATCATTATGCAGTCACATGTCATTATTCTCTACCTTCTCAGCAACGAACTGCCATCATGTTTGAAACTCCTTTCAACAGGTCATGACTCAGAGTCCTGAATGTGCCACAGTGGACATGCCAATCCTTGATGCTCTTCACACAATGCATGATGGAAAATTTTTACATTTGCCTGTTCTGGACAGGGGTATGTCTATGAACCATGATCTAACTTTATTCAGGCGATGTCTTTTGTAAGACTGTTAAAACGGGTATGACATCTTTTATTTATCCAGATGGAAATGTTGTGACTGTTGTTGATGTTCTTCACATCACTCATGCTGCAATTGCTACGGTGAGTGCCAACTTCCTTCTACTTGAATCTAATGCAGATATTTGTGCTTCCATCTTACTGCTTACCCCTATCCACATAATTTTGGGGTCTGAGGTTAGAAACCATTTTTGGCTAGATGTTAGTGCCCACAATACTCAGTTTTTCAGTGTGCAAAATAAAGTTTTTTGAACTCAGTTGTCATTTGTATTGTAATTGGCTGTAACTGGCATTCGTACTGCAATTTGTGCTATAATAACTTCATTATGTTAGTGTACTTGTTTTCTCAACTGAGCATGCCTAACTGGCTGATTACCTTTTTGTGTTTAGGTTGGAAACAGCGGGGCAGCTGGATCCGAGGCAACATCTGCCATGATGCAGAGGTTCTGGGATTCAGCAATGTCCATTGGACCTCTTGATGATGATGATGACTCGAGAAGGTTAGTTTGCTCTTGCATCCTACTCCCTCGATGCCAAATTATAGTTCGCTTTGGTTTTGTCCTAATTCAAACTTCCTCAACTTTGACCAAGTTTGTTGAAAAATGTACCAACATATATAACATCAAATTAATTTCATTAAGTTCTCCATTAAATGTGTTTTGATAGAGCATCTATTTGAATTCGTAGATGTTAATATATATTTTTTTTCAACAATCTTGGTCAAGTTAGAGAAATTTATTTCGGACAAAGCCAAAGTGGTTTATAATTTGGAACAGAGGGAGTATCATTCTGATGGCATCTTGTGTCTTTTGTGTGACTGGTCTACCTGGCATTTTCCCAGTGAAGGATCGACAAAAGTTGCATCTGAGGCAACAGATATAGGAAGATCAGCTTTCTTTCCAGCTTCTGGTTTATCAAACACTTTTGGGTTCAAGATTCAGGACAAGCAAGGGAGGATGCACAGATTTAACTGTGGTATGCATCCTCATCTCAATCCATGGGGCTGGAGTTGTTTCATCATTTTTTTGCCCCAGTGATTAAAATTGCTCTCTGAACTTTATGTGTTCCCAATGTCAGAAACGAGCAGCTTGACAGACCTGATAACTAGCATTCTTCAGAGGGTCGGTGATGACATTGACAGAAAACACCTGCCACAAATTTTGGTACTGGCTGAACCTAATGCCTTTTTCAATATATGCAACAAATTCCTAAGTTTGTTATTTGTTCTTTCCTGGTGCCACTTTACAGTATGAAGATGAGGACCATGATAAGGTCATCCTTTCGTCGGACAGTGACCTTATAGCTGCTGTAGACCATGCAAGACAGATTGGTTGGAAGGTAATGTCGTTTCCCAAGCAAAGGTGCACCTTTGATTCCTGCCAAAGATGCTCATCGACGCTTCTCTTTGCAGAGCTTAAGGTTGCACTTGGATTATGCCGGTGTTGGCCGCCGAAAGAGAGGGGGTGGTTCTTCAGACTTCGAGTACGCTGGCAAGGACGCATGGGCTTCTGCTTACAGTGCAGTCGCAGCAGGGGCGGCTCTGGTTGCTGGGCTTGGTGTGATGGCCTACTTGAAACGGTCAGGGTAAGCTGGGAGGCAAGCACGGCATGGAAGTGGAACACGCTTTTGATCGTCTTTGTGATACAAATGCTACTCCACCGGAATGAGCAGAATGGCTGTGTAAGTAATTCTTGTGAGAAACAGAGAGAAGAGGAAGATTTTAATAATACTGTCAAGGCAGTGGATGGCCGCCTGCAAACATGTACACGGAATTGGTCGAGTTTTTTTTGGTGGGTTCAGAGTCAACGTCGTCACGATGTATTTGTATCATAAATCACATGATCATTATACAAGAGTCCTGATGAACCTTCCTCAGGCATCGTCTCCTTGTGCAAATTCTCAGTGTTTGTTGAGCCTCACTCTGTCTCCTAGAGCCTGATAGATTAGGCCTTATTTTTGAGCCTTGTTTGTTTTAGCTTCCGACTGTGTTACGTAGGGGAAGCTGAAACAAACAGCTAACAATGATGGTGATTTCTAAAAGCCAGAAGCTATGTTTTCGTATTAAAAGCCAAAAGCTGGTTAGGCGTTATGCCTGCTATACGTTTGTACATTTCATTAATAATAATAATTTATAATGCAGGAGTTTATCCAAGGCGATTCTTCTCCAACAAACAAACAGGCCGGACGTTAAGTACTACTACGGTTACTACCTAGACCGGGCCTCTTGCTGCATGTTACCTTGCGTCTTGTTCCAGCAGACTCCTGATGGTTGGTTTTGGTTTTGCCATATGGCCCAATACAGGACGCCAATGCTCAGTGAAAGAAAACGATCACCGCACAAGGCACCATGACCGCCTACAGACGTCGAATGGCACCGATTCCCAATTCTCCTAATAGCATATGTTTAGTGGGATTTGGTGATCAAATGACAAAATAACTTGAAGAAGTAACGAGTTTGATGAACTTTTGCTGATGTGATGTGGTAGCATATTTATTAAAGAAAGAGGTAGAAAAAAAATAAAACTCCAAGTTTTATTTAGACTCTAAGTCCACATTGTTCGAGGTAATAAATAACTTTAGACTCTATGATAGAGTGTGTATTGGAAGTGCTCTCAAGGGAATCGCCATTCATGCCTATTTATTTATTGGACCCAGAAGACTAAAACGATCCAAGCCCAGACTTTCAAAAGGGCTTAAACCATTGAAAGCCTTCTTTTTTTTTTTTGTATACCAACGTGGACGGGCTAGGAGCCATTCCCAACCAAACTAGCCTCGCGCCTTGCCCTATAGACATGGACAACAAGACGAGCCATTTTGGCTCTCTCCCATGAGCAAGAAAAATCTTGTCTATACAGATTCAAAACACGTTTAGCAGAGGAACCAACCGTGAGACTTTGGCTGACAAGCCAGATCACTGATTTGTTGTTGTGAGAGAAAAACACTGATTCAGCGGATAAGCTCAAATGAACATAGTGATTAATCTTTGCTGAGCTTAGATACATGGGCATGGCCCTGGTGCCTGCTGCTCCTGTCCAAAGCGCGCGGTAGCTAGGGACGGCGTCACGGCCCCACGCAGGCATCCACAGTCACACTCGAAAATTGTGATATGCCACGACGCGCTGCAGCCAGGCCAGCAGCCCTAGTGCTCCACTAGCTGGATCAGAATGGGGGGCATTTGATGCCGATGCGGCGCGTGTTCTGCAGAGAGGCATGCATGCGCCGGACTGGCTGGCTTGTTCCGGTGCACCTTGCTCCATGCACGGACCACCATCATCCTGTCTGCCGATCGATCGATCGATCCAGCAGCCAGCAAAACGGCAGGAGGCGGACCACGCGAACCCAAGAGTGCAGTCGTCACTGCACATGTGCCAGCCGCCAGGGCACCAGCTAGCTAGTGATCATAGACCTGCGTGCTCGGTGGTCAGTGGTCACGTACGCGTCGTAGTACCAGCTTTCCGACGCCGGGAACGACAAGGCTGAGCTGGCGAAGGGGAGCCGCTGTGCGCGCACATGTACAGGCCCTCGATCGTTAGCTGCTGTTGCTGGATGCCTGCATATCGCTGGCGCCGATCCAACTTGCATTGGTCCATCGCACTCACATACGGCCTCGCTGGGTGTCGGCGTACGGTCGGCCGGAGGCGTCTGGCGCTGGCCGACACCAGGCCTAGCCTCCTTGAATGCGGCCGGGTGGTCACCAATCCGTGCTTGCGTTTCAGTAACTGTTATGTGAGCCGTGCGTTGCGCCCACCGGCCGGCCGGCCTGCGCTCACTAGCTATAGCTTGTCGCCGCCGATCGACCGGCCGGCCGCCCGCGCCCAGCCCGATCGGTGTCGTCGTACCTCGTACGTGCATGCACATACGCTTATTAATTGTGGACTTGTGTGTGGTGCTCGATCTGTTGTCATGCATGCACCTCGCACTGATGTCATCGCCGCATATGCGCATGGCGTATCCCTCTCTCTCCTCTTCCGCCTCGATCCGTACCATCACACGCCGGCAAGCTTCTTGGCGCGAGGCACCTATTGCCATAGGAATTGAATTTGGTTCCAGGCAATTCAGTGGCATTCAATGCTCGTCACTCGTCGATTGATCAGAGAGCTCGGATTAAACGGGTCGCGACGACGTTGTCAGGATGATTAGGGCGCAAGACTCTGTCATAAAGTCCAATGCACTTAATTACATATTATTTATGGTATTTTGCTGATGTGGCAGCATATTTATTGAAGAAAGAGATAAAAAAATAAGACTCCAAGTCGTATTTTGACTCTAAGTCCACATTGTTCGAGGTAATAAATAAATTTAGACTCTATAAATAAGATTTGGAGTCTTATTTTTTCTACCTCTTTCTTCAATAAATATGCTGTCACATCAGCAAAATACCATAAATAGTATGTAATTAATTGTCTTGGACTCTGTGATAGAGTGTTGCATTGTGAGTGTCTCATTGCAATGTTGCGTGCGTGCATGCACCGACAAGAATACCAACTCGAGTTCAACACTGAGCAGCTCGGGGGTAGTTACTATGAACAGATCCGATCTACACGACCAAAATGCAAATGCAGTGCTCCTAGTGGACGACCGTCAACGACGCAACGACGACGATATGCATGCACGCACAGCATGGTCCCTACCTAATGTTTCCCTAGTTCTCTTCCTGCATGTAGACTTGTGCTTGGAATTCGCCATCGCATGCGCAGGCGCTTACGTCCTTGGATACTTGGATTCACAGCTACTCCCTCTGTCCCTAACGGGTGTTTGGGACCGCTCCGCTCCAGTTTTTTCAGCTCCGCTTTAACTCTGCGTTGCTAAACACGTCTAGCTTTACGAACTCCGCTCTACAAAAAAGGTAGAGCTAAAGGCCAGCTCCATGTTTTTTCTAGAGTACCTCAAGGGGTACTCCGGTTTTTAGAGTGTGGTACTCCCACATAAAGTTATGAGGTAATTACCCGCCTTGTCACTCATTAATCACGAATTAATTCTTGTAAATGCTTCCCCTTCCAACGTTGCGACCTCATTTCTTCCTGTACACCCCTCGTCTCTTCACCTGTGCGCCACCTCTGTTAATTATTTATATTTTAATTATAACTTTTGTTAATGCTTTATCATTTGATTTCTATTTTGGTCAGAAAATATCAAAAGCAATTTTGATCAGGGGCATAATGGAATATTTGCATGGAAACAACCCATTCCTAGAGCTGGAGCAGAGCTACGTGCCAAACAGTACCTCCTGCTCCACAAACTCCACGGTAGAGCTGCTCCATGGTGGAGTTCGTGGAGCAGAGCTGCAAAAACTAGTGAAGCAGTCTCAAACACCCTCTAAATACTGCTATTTCTAGGAGAAAATTTTGTCCACAAATACTGCTATTTCTACTAGCATACTCAGTCCACCAGCATAATTAATTTCTCCTCGGAACTTCCGTAGTCCATCAGCTCATTTAATTTTTTCTAGGGAGTAGTACTTTGGCGCATGGTAATTGTTTGAGCCTGTTTAGTTGGCATTAAATGCAGCTCGTTGGAACTAGAGAACCATGACTTAACGCGCATGATTAAATGGTGGAACCAAAATTAATTAATGGTAGAATGGTCTTTTGTTTGCCACACTAATCTGTCTGAAATCTGCTAGAAATAGCAGTATTTGTGGACGGAGGGAGTACGTACCCTAGCTCGCTTCAGCGTATAAATAATCAAGTTTCAAACGTGTTGTGTCATTCCAGTTTTTTTACTCAGGCCTTGTCTACATCACCTCAAAAACCAAAAAACTATTAAGATTCTCCGTCACATCAAATCTTGTGACACATGCATGAAACACTAATATGGACGAAAACAAAAACTAATCACACAGTTTGTCTGTAATTTATGATACGAATCTTTTAAGCCCACTTAGTCTATAGTTGGATAATAATTATCAAATAAAGTGTTAATGTATCAAAATTTAAAAACTTTTCGAAATTAAACAAGACCTCATATAAATTACATTATTTGGGTCCTTATAATTATTGAAGGTCGTGTTTGGATCTAGATTTTAGAAAACTGTCAGTGAAGATTGATTTTTACAGGTGGTTTCCTATCAAAGCCGCTTGTACAAATTATGTATTTCTATAGATGGTTTTCCTAAAGAACTGCCACTAAAAATCATATTTTTATAGGCGGTTTATTAAGAAAACCGCAGGTAGAAATAATTTGAAATTGAATTTTTTGAGCTTTTCAAATGATCTCGTTTGGAAAACTGCTAAAATAGAAGTTGTAGATCTCAAAAAAGTTGTGAAACTTTGTAATTCATAATTTTTTTCATTTGAAATCATCTTGTCATCGAAAACTACGTTTGAATTTCTTAAATTTGAAATTCAAATTTTGTAAATAATCTCGGATGGAGAAACTACCAATATAAAAGTTGTAGATCTTGAAAAGTTATGAAACTTTGTAGTTGACAACTTTTCCATTTGAATCCGTTTAGGGTCTCAAACAATCAATATATACTCTGTTTAGGATAATATGTGGGGAACTAAACTCTAAACCCAACTGAGTGGTGAGTGGAGTGGTGGAGGAGGCTACGCACGAGGGCGAGGTCTCGTGTTTGAATCCCACCGGTCGCGAAGCGCGCGATTTTATGCGAAAAGATACAACTGGCGGTTGGCTAAGAGAACCGCCTGTAGAAATCTATTTTTTATTGGCGGTTAACTGAGAACCGCCTGTGAAAATCTATTTTTTTTCACAGACTGTTTGCTCAAATTTATTTCTACTGGCCCCTAGTGCCGGCTGTTACGAAAAACTTCTGTAGAAATGTGTTTACAACAACCACTATTGAGCTTTTTTCTTCTAGTGTTTATCTGTTAGAGAGGAGAAGCAACTACTACCATCAAACGGATCCAAATGAAGTTTTTTTTTTCAAATTATTGAAAGTTGAGAAACAAATTAAGGTCTGCTATATGCATAGTAGATGTACTCTCTCCATCCCCAAATGCTGCTATTTCTAGCAGATTTCAGACAGATTAGTGTGACAAACAAAAGACCATTCTACCCTCAATTAATTTTGGTTCTACTCCCTCCGTCCCTGAAAGAATAGATTTCTAGTAAGTTTCAGACAGATTAGCATAGCTGCCAAATGACCAGGTTACCCTTAATTAATATGAGTTTCACCATTAAGATGCACAGGAATCACTGCTTTGGGCTACGAGCTGTTCACGCCATTTACTCATCCAGCCAACTGTCCACCACTAAATGAAGGAGAGAGAGAGACGAGGCGTGTGCGTCTTGGATGCCACGATGAATACGAGGCGAGCAGTGGGGACCATATATCCTAGAAATTGATTTATTTGGGGACAAATTTTTAGGCCAGAAATCTATTCTTTCAGGGACGGAGGGAGTACCATTTAATCATACACGTTAAGCCATGGTTCTCTGGTTCTAAGGAGCTGCATTTAATGTCAACTGAATAGATTCAAACAATTATCATGCGCCAAAGTACTACTCTCTAGAAGAAATTAAATGAGTTGGTGGACCACGCAAGTTCTGAGGAGAATTAAATGGGCTGGTGGATTGAGTATGTTAGTAGAAATAGCAGTATTTGTGGACAAAATTTTCTCCTAAAAATAGCAGTATTTAAGGACGGAGGGAGTAGCGTTTTAACCTAGAGCAATAAGCAATTATTTGGGTGTTACCTAATAGCTCGACTAATAACTCCAAACGAACTATTTAGCTAATGGAAATTTATTAACCGGGTCTAGCTAAAGTGATGGTTGGACCATATATTATTTGGGTGTTGTTTTGGACCCACTAACGTGCTAAAAGGTGGATGTATTGGTGGTTTTGTCGTAGGGCACATGGATAAAGGTAGATGAGAGAGTAAACATGTCTTTTTGCAATCTATAAGTTGCCATGAGCTGAGCTGTGATAGCTAGTGAAATAATTGTTATATGGGTCTACTTAGATCCACCTTAGGTAATTTTAGCAACTAATAACTATTGACCGGATGGATTCAGACAGAGCCTAACTATTAGCTATTGGATCCAAACATGACTCGGTTAATAGGTTAGCTGCTAGCCCCGCTAGTAAAAATTTATTTGTTGGCTTTCTTAAGCTAGCAACTAACAATCAGCTTCCTAAGAATATTTTTTTGCCACTGAAAGTTAGAGTAGTGTCTTACTTGCCACTAGAAAAGTTTGTGTTCTTAATTTGCCATTGAATTTTTTCTTCTCAATTTTCTAACTAAAAACATTTTATTTCCTTATTAGCTATGCTTGTCCATACCTTCATAGCCTAGTCAAATGTAACTTTTCAGAATACCCATATTTATGTTATGTATCCTTATCCCTATATCTGATTGACGTGTTGTCTCCTCGATCTCTCACACCTCCCTCACACGCTTCTTCCTTGTTTCCCTAAACCTTGTCCTTCTTCAAATCCTAGATCACAAGTTCCAGAACCACTAGCGCCAGAAATGGTTAGGACTTGAGAAAAATGGAGAGTTCAAGGGCTGAAGAGTTTAGGTGATGCAAAACTTGCACAGGTAGCGTATGGTGGTGCGGCCTAAGTTAGGAGATGTGGTGACATAACTCGGGTGGTGCAGCCCAACTTTGGCACCCTGTAGTGTCGACAACCTCTGTCTCTCTCAGTCTCTCTCTCTCTCTCTCTCTCTCTCTCTCTCTCTCTCTCTCTCTCTCTCTCTCCATCTCTTTACCCTGCAATTCTCTATCTAAATCGTGCTTAGTCCACCTCTCTCACATGGAGATCCCAATGCATGACCATCCCTGCTCATCTAGTGGCATGTGTGCTCCATGCATGCCTAGAAGAAGTTGTCCTTAGCCAATGATGGCCAAGGACCGACTATGCTAGGTAGTTAAATTCAAGTTAAAATGATTCAAATTGCCTGTGATTTCTACTATAACAACCTAAGTTTGCAAAGGCATGTACTCTATTTCACTGAGTTTCAGTGTCATGGATGAGTGAGTGGTGCATCCTGTTGCAAACATGGCCATTCCTTATGAGGGGATTAATTTCATAGCGTTGTTTTGGGAAATACTACCAATCAAAGAAGTGAGTGATGGATAAAATGACTTCCCTCACGTAGTTCTATTTTGTTGTTTCGTAGTCTCTGTATGACATTTAATTTTATGAGTCATCTTGAATTAGAAAATCATCCATGGGTATTGCATCAAGACGGAACTTCTCTCTCTCCCTTTCTTTTTTTTTAAAAAAAAATGCAACAATATCGTCACATCCAGTGGGACGTTCATAGCATTGTTTGGGTTGGATATATTGGGTGTGAATAAAATGACAATAATACCATGGTTAATTGAATAATGGAACTATTCAAATCCCCTTGCATCACTTAGTTCAGAAACTTGGGTTTTCATTTGATTTTTGAAAAGTGAATATAGCTTTGTTCCTCAAATGATTCTCTCGAATCGCTTATTTTTGTGTTTGGTTTCTTACCAAGGCATATCATGATTTTGCCTTCTTTCTTCCTACCTCTAAAAAGCTTATGTGAAGCTTAGGTAGGGGAAGGTACGAGAGCATAATGGCTTATCTTTGTAAGCGAGAGCTAGGTATATTTCAATTGGATGAGACTTCTCTCTTCTTAAAATTAAAGTTATTAGAGATGTCTACTCTTTCATTTTAAAAAGTACAATTATAGGTTTAGAGCAAGGCCTTGTTTAGATGCGAAAAGATTTTGGATTTCGCTACTGTAGCACTTTCGTTTGTTTGTGGCAAATATTGTCCAATCATGGACTAACTAGAACTGTGCAATTAGTTTTTATTTTCGTCTATATTTAATATTTCATGTATGCACCGAAAGATTCAATGTGACAGGAAATCTTGAAAATTTTTTGGTTTTTGGGGTGAACTAAACAAGGCCCAAGTCAATTTTTTTAAGCTTCACCGGTTTTTGTAGAGAATAACATCACCAAATAGATTTACTATAAAAATATAAAAAGTTTAATTATACTTATTTAGTCTCATTAATGTTAGCAATCTTTTATTAATATTTGGTTAGTGGTGAAGCCATTTTAATTTTGATCAGATTTAAAAAAAACACATATATAAATGTCGTCATTGGATTCGCCATGAAATATATTTCGTGGTTTATTTGGAGTCATGAATGTTAATAATTACTTACTCCGTATAAGTTTAGTCACACAAATAATTTGGCCCGGCGGTAGTATTAAAGTAGTTTAACTAGAACTATATTAAAATTATAATTTTGGGGATGCAGGTACGTAAAGTTGCAGAGTGCTACTCTCTATTCCAAAAAAAAGAATAGCGTTATGGGATGTGTGTTGGTCAAACTTTCTAATTTAAAATAGGTTTGTAGAAAATACGTGCAATATTTATATCTTCAAATAAATTTATTATAAAAGTATATTCAACGATCTATCTAATGAAACTAACTATATATTATAAATATTAATATTCTTTAATACATATGGTCAAAATTAAAAAGATTGACTCCTTGGAAAGTAAGGCTTTGTTTATTTTTTTATTTTTTTTTTTGCAAAATAAGAATAATAGCACTGTCGTTTGTATTTGATAAATATTATCCAATTGTGGACTAACTAGGCTAAAAAAATTCATCTCTCAAAATACAAGTAAATTGTGTAATTAGTTATTTATTTTATCTATATTTAGTATTACAACGCAAAGTTTGATATGATGGAGAATCTAAAAAATTTTGTAAAATAATTTGGGAACTAAACAAGGCCTAAAATGACATCTATTTTGGAACCTAGGAAGCATGTCATTCAAACTTCAAAGATAGGCAACCTCACCTAGCGTAGCCTTAGGCCCTCTTTAGTTACTCAAACAAAAAATTTTCATTCATCCTATCGAATCTTTGGACACATGCATAGAACATTAAATATAGATAAAAAATAAACTAATTACACAGTTTGGTTGAAAATCGCGAGACGAATTTTTTAAGCCTAGTTACTCTATGATTAGCCTTAAGTGCTACAATAACCCACATGTGCTAATGATAGATTAATTATACTTAATAGATTTGTCTTACAGTTTTCTGACGAACTATGTAATTTGTTTTTTTATTAGTTTCTAAAAATCCTTCTCAACATCTTTCCGATATATCCAATGTGACACCTAAAAAATTTTCATCCTCGATCTAAACATAGCCTTAATCACTCCTTTGGATGTTTGCCTTGTTTAGTTCCGAAAATTTTTGGAAAATTGACACTGTAGCATTTTCGTTTGTATTTGACAAATATTGTCCAATTATAGACTAACTAGGTTCAAAAGATTCGTCTCATCAATTTCGATCAAACTGTGCAATTAGTTTTATTTTCGTCTATATTTAATACTTCATGCATGCGTCTAAAGATTCGATGTGACGGGGAATGTGAAACATTTTGCAAAATTTTTTGAGAACTAAACAAAGCCATGATGATGACAATAATTTTCTTCTCTTTACTGGTCGGTACGTTGGTAGACATTTGCTCGGTCATGCGGCATCCATTAACTTTGCTGTCCTTAGTTTCTCAGAAAACCCTTGTCTGTGCTGAGAGATGGACCACCCGGTGGCCCTCATCCAGCTCTCCGTATGTACGGTTGCAGTGGCGAGTTGGCAACGGAAATGTCGGAGTAGATAGAGCATTGACCGATTGACTAGGTGGACCCTTTCTACAGCACAGCAGTGCAGGGGTACCAGCATAATTAATATGGGTGTAAATACAGCGTCCTCCGTTGCAAGAAGGGTACAGATGTTGTTTTATGATAAATTAATTAATTTTAAGTTTAAATAGATTTGCAAAAAAGTATTAATATTTTTATTTTTTTAAATAGGATTAAAATAAAGATACATTGCTTGATTAATCTAATGATATTTTATTAAAATTGTAAATATTAATATATTTTTATATATTTAGTTAAATTTGATATTAGGAGACTTACTCACAAAGGGAGACATGAACTTTTTTTAAGATGAAGGGGGTATAGTATTGTATTACTGTGAACTCAGCCTAGCTCAGTTGGCTAGGTTTCATGTGATAGAACCTGTTCATTCGGGTTCAAGTCCTTGGCTTGGCATGGATGTTCGTATTTTCCTAAATTTATTCCAATCTCGAGATGTGTCGTCATTCGGAGGTGCTCATAGAGGTAGGGTTTGCGTACGCGTGTTCATATTGGTGAATGTATATGCTTGTTGAGTGTCTACAAACCCTACCACTATTTTGGTGAATGTATATGCTTATATATCTAGTTGCATAACAAAATTTGTGTCTTAAAGAGTTAGAATAACTTACAATTTAGAACTGAGGGAGTATTTGATATTAACAAATATTAATACTTTTTCATATAAAATACGGTCAAACTTAAAGCGATTTCACTAAATACAATACTAAAATTGTCTTATTTTAGGACTCAACACAAAATTCGAGAGTGTCTCAATCTGAATATCTCTCTTAGATTTTGTAGAGTCCTCGTCCCAAACACCCTTGGGCCATATCCGCCGGTAGCCCTAGCCCACCCCAATCCATATGTGGGATTGGGATGGAATGTGGATGATTTCCACACTAAACCACCGAACCAGACCATAACATGGTTTAGAGGGCACTCACGTATTGGTTCTAGCATCCTAATCAATGAAGGAGGGGGAGAGTGGTTGATCTCCCTCGTCCACTACGAGAGAGGACGATATTGTACATGGAGAAGAGCAAGGTGCAAAAGAGCGAACCAACGGTGGCCAATTGGAGCCACACGTTAACCCTAGGGGTGAGTTAGGGAGAGGTCATTAGGCACATTCAACCTGCAACATGGTGTGGACCATGGCTAGCTCCATAGGGGTGACAATTTTGGACACACCTCGTGGAGTCAGGTTTTAGTAGCACAATGGTGTTACCAAGGACAAGCTAACAGCCGCTAGCCGGACATCTAAACATCAAGAGGGCAGCCCCATGGGGATTGGCTAGGAGGTTAGTAGGGCGACCATTCAATGTCCTAGCAAGGATAGATCTAGCATCGGTCTGCTGACGACTCATGCCCTTCTACCACCGTCGTAAGTATGAAGCATTTTCCAAGCCTTCACTATAAGTTTGTACCCATTGAAATTTAGAATGAAGGACTAAATATAGAAAAAAGAAGGAGGCTCTCCTAACATATATTTATCGATCCGTTACTTCATCCTAGTGACGTGTAGACGACAATACAAATTTGCAAGGGCAATCTAGCAAAGTAAATGGTTACATAGCATTGGCACACACACACACACATCATCATGAAACCGTCTTGAGAGGGAAAAAACTGGGACTTGGGGCGCTTAGTTGCCGGTGAGGGCTCCTTTGGAATGCAGGATTAGAGAAATGCGGGAATAGGAGAAACGTAGGGATATGATAGGATTGCAGGTGGAAAACAGAGGATACGAATAGGAATGATTGTTTGGAACACAAAAAAGGAAGAACACGTGCTTGTAACAGTAATCCAATTTCTTAGAGCAATTCCAACAACTTGGCTATTCTTGCTGTCGAGGCTATTTTAGAATTTACATAGCAAAACGTAGGCTCCAATAGTCGTGCTACCTGATTTTGTAAAATAGAAAGTTGACTATTTCTTGATTTTAGTTGGTTATATATAGCCAACCATTGACGCTAGTTATCTGATTTTGTAAAATAACAAGGCTGTTATGGACCTCTTTTTTTAAGAAGTTTTCTACTTTACAAAATAGATAAACAATAAAATTTGGCTATTAATTTTAATCAAACTTTTGGAGTTACTCTTAGTCATCTAGTTCAATCGTCTTTAACCAAACTCTTGGAGTTACTAGTCCTCTGTTTTCATTGGGTTGGCACAATATTTCTATAAATTTTATCTGCTTCATTTCTGTGAACCAAAGGCATCAACCGTGGCCATTCCAAATCAAAGCATCGACGACCAGATGGATCATATCTAGCCATGTCAACTCAGTAGCGGTCAAGGCACGACAAGCTAGGCAGAGTAGGAAGTGTGAACATATGGAAACAGCCAGTTTTACTTCAAAAATTTTATTTATTTATAAATACTCCGTGAATGCAGCATGGAAAAAAAAAGAAAAAAGAATGCCGTCCCATCAAACCGTTGGCTGCGACAGTACAGTTCCGTTGCTGGATCTCTGCCCGTACGGGTACGGTTCAAACCAACATCCGTGTCCACACGTGCGTTCAGACTGCAGCATGGAGTAATGTGGAACTTTTTTTGTTGACAAGACACTGTGCCTTCAGCAAGTGAATCGTGAGATCAGCAGGCCGTGTTTGCTGGGTAAAATAATTTCACGACAATCTAGTATTTTTGTTTGTTTGTGATAATTATTATCGGACTAATTAGGCTTAAATTATTCGTCTCATAAATTTTGACCAAACTGTGTAATTAGTTTTTATTTTTATATTGTTTGTAAATCACAAAAATTTTCGTTTGTTTGTAAATTTTTCGGAACTACTTTGACGTATCAATGTATCATAGATTGATACATCAAAGTACGTCAAAGTATGAACACGACCCTGGCCCCCATACGTCAAATTATGAACACGACCCTGGCCCCCCAAGTAGGAGTACTCCTACTCCAGTAGTAATTGCCCTGCCGCTGCAGGTTTTCGTTTCAAGATTCCCATAATGCTGTTCTGTTCTGGATGCTCCGGTACAGCCAAGATAAGCCCTAGGGCTTGGGCCTTGTTTAGTTCCCTAAAAATTTTACAAAATTTTTCAGATTCCCCGTCACATCGAATCTTTAGACATATGCATGAAGTATTAAATATACATAAAAATAAAAACTAATTGCACATTTTGTTCGGAATTGACGAGACGAATCTTTTGAGCCTAGTTAGTCCATTATTGGATAATATTTGTCAAATACAAACGAAAGTGCTACTATTCCTATTTTGCAAAAAAATTTGGAAGTAAACAAGGCCTTGTTTAGTTCCGAAAAGTGAAAAGTTTTCGGTACCGTAGCACTTTCGTTTGTTTGTGACAAATATTATCTAATAATGGACTAACTAGAATCAAAAGATTCATCTCGTGATTTACAGCTAAACTGTGTAATTAGTTTTTGTTTTCGTCTATATTTAATGTTTCATGCACGTGCCACAAATTCGATGTGATGGGAAATCTTGAAAATTTTTTGGTTTTCGTGTGAAGTAAACAAGGTGCTGGTTTTATTTAGTTTTGTTTAATTAATAAAGGAAAGCATGTCCTTTCCTGCCTGTGGTTCACAAGCGAACGTGTGTGTGCTTGCGAGTTGTGACACTGACACCGAGGCCGCTCCGCCTTGTTCGTTGGCTCATAAACCGTGACAGAAGTACTAAGTACGTCGATTTGTTATAAGAGAAAAACACTTTTGAATAACTAATAGATTTGACTGATAAACTCAAGCGAGCAAAACGCGTGGTCCAGCCTCGAGCGGTAGATTGCAGATCGTGGCGGTTGTTAATCCGCCTCCTTAATTTCATTTGTATTTGAGAATTATTATTCAACTATAAACTAGTTAAACTAAAAATATTTGTCTCATAAATTATAGACAAATTATATAATTAGTTTTTATTTTAACTATATTTAATGGTCTATGTATATATCGTAAAATTTGATGTTGTAGAAAATCTTAAAAACATTTTGAATTACGCGAGTAACAATCCTGAATGAAGAGAGAGAGAGAAAACTCAGCAACCGCCGCGTTGCGCTCGCGCAGGGGAATCTGTCGCCGTGTCGCACGCTTTCCCCTTTTCCTCCTCCGCCTGCTCTCACGTGTTCATCGTTTCTTCTCGCCCCATTCCATCCATCGTTCCACTCCCATCCCTCTCCCCAGGCCATCACTCAGCGCGTTGCTGTCGCCTGGGAACAATAGAGTTTGCGAGGAGAGGGGACCAATCCACAGGGTTTAAATCGGCCTCGGCCCCGCCTCGAGTTCTTGCTGGATTCGCTCGGAGCGGGGGCGCGGGCTTGTCGGCACAGCGCGATGCAGCAGCAGCCGCAGCAGCAAGGTGTGTCCTCACGACGTCTCGCTTCAAAGTTGCAATTTTTCGATGCTTTTGAGCGTTCTCCGAATGCGATTTTGGGCAAAAGAACCTATGAGGGGGGTCGAGGAAGAAGGGGGATTGCGGGCTTGCGGCAGGCTGCCTGGAAGTGCCTCCTTTGATCGACAAATGCAACTGGCTAACCATTGATTTTGTTTGTCTGTTATATTACCACTAGTATATGAAAAGCTACTGCTCCCTCGCTATATATGCCTTTTAATAATGAGCTTTGTTACCGTGCTTGGGAGGAACCACTGGTTCTTTCGTTAAAAATTATTTACAGCAACTATTAATTAAGAAAATTAATTAATTATGTTTAAGAGCAGTTTAGTACTTTTCCTCTCCTGAACACAGTCTCCACCTCCCTAATCCAATTCTACAAACGGGACTCGCTGCTGCCTGTGTCGCGCGATCGCCGTGCCGAACGGGACTCGCCACTACGAGCGACACAGGCAAGAACAGAGTGCTTCGTGGAGTTCTTTGTCTCCATCGCACCGCTCTGCGCCGTGGAGAAGAAGAGGACTGCCCCCATTGAAGGGGAGGACCAGGCCGGGCTACCGCGCCGGAGGAAGGGCTGTCGCCGGGACGATGTCGATCTGCGGAGCTCCCACATATCCATTGTGTCATTCGTCTGTGCAACTCCTTGCATAGAACACCTACATTGCTACATTGCAAGGGCAGGGTCGCAGGATTTGGACGCAGGAGCTGCGGCTACACGTAGGAGACAGGGACAGATAAGGACGCGTACCGGAACAGGGGAGATTTTTTTTTTGACCGAACGGAACATGGAAGATAAGGGCAGAAAGTACTATTGTACCCTTTAATTTATTTTGAAAATAATTCATAATCTAGTTCCGGACCCACGTATTTAAGGTTCCGACCCACAGCTTAAGTTCCTCTATATTGGTTCTTCTTAATTTACAACCATCAGATCTATCCAAATGGACGGTTCTAATTTTTTCCAAGCATCGTAAAATTTCACTTTAATAACAAGTTTATAAATACTTCTTGATTGAAGAACGAAGTTAGCAAGCGTCGTTGCTGCGAAAACATTAAAAAGAATATATTATTTTCGTCTCTGTCTTCTTTATTTCTATTTGAGCGAGACCACCCGCCGCCCGGGGTGATTTTGGAATCGACTTCTAATGCTCACTTCAGTGGCCTGAGATTTCCGGCGCCTCTCTTGTCAATTGTTCATTATAGAATAGCGTAGGAAAGAGTACTGCCCTACACTATACACAACCATTTGAGTGCAACCTGCATATAACTTACGATCCAACGTTTAAAATTACTTAGATGGAAACATCATAAATGCATAGGATGGTTACAATTACGGTTGTACTACTTGAGTTGTATGCCAAATGGTTGTACCAGAAGCATTTTACTTTATAGATTTGGAGGTTGATTGGCGTCCCAAATTTTATTGTTGTTAACCATCCACTGAACGTTTCTATTTAATTGTGATCTTTTGAGTTGCTATGTGTTCGCTGTGCCGTAGTTTCATATAATCATATCTCTTGTTAACCAGTGTTGTTGCCTATGGTTTTACTGTTCAGGCTTGGACATAGACAAGCTACAACAGGTTGTGAAGACCCGCTGGCTAAAGCCTCAAGAAGTTCTGAAGATACTGCAGAATCATGAGTTGTTCACGATCTCACATAAGACCCCTCAGAAGCCACAGAGTAATAAATGCATCCTTGATTGTGGACTGTAAATATATGACCAAGGCTTGCGCTTGGTTGCTTTAGCCCTGAGTGTGATTAAATGAGCCAATTCGAAACCTGCAGGTGGTTCTTGGTTTCTTTTCAATCGTAGAGTACTCCGGTACTTCCGAAGTGATGGATTTGAATGGCAAAAGAAGAAGAATGGGAAGACCATTAATGAAGCTCATGAGCGCCTTAAGGTCTGTTCATTTACCCTTTTGGTGAACTGCTGTGATGTGTCCATGCCTAGGTGAAAGATCTCTCCAAAAGTTAATAGATATGAATGTTGCTCAGAATATGCTTGGGAGCAGTCACCTTGATAAGCCAATAAGCTATTGAGTTGAGAGATTTTTGGTTTGTAGTCAAACTGAATCGGATGGATTGTATAAGAAATAGACAATTGCATAATGAGATGTGTACCTAATGCCCCTCCATAATGATACAAATTTCCTCCCCTTCAGTTCTGATGCTGGAAATTTCAGGTCGATAATGTGGATGCACTGAATTGCTACTATGCTCGTGGAGACAAAAATCCTACATTTCAGAGGCGGATATATTGGATGCTGGATCCGTAAGAACTATCTACTCTCAACTCTCATTCTTTTGGTACATCAGGCGACGCATTTCCTTAACGCACTGATGGTATTGTACTACCAGTCATAATGGCCTGCTGGAATGATGATATTATACCTGCCATTGTTTTGTTTTAATTGAATCTCATTGCTCAGTATGTAAATCAATTTGCATCTTGATAAAAGCTATCCATCTTTGCAGGGCTTATGAACACATTGTCCTTGTCCACTATAGGGATGTTCTAGAGGTTTGTCTCCTTTTCTCTTTCTTATGTCAATGAAAATGTGCAAATTTGATGCTTAATAATTTAGGGGGGGGGATCCTTTTTTGCTCTATTTGCCGGACATTATTCTACTTTGACAGTCTATGATCTTAGAGATCAAGACTGGCATTGGATCGTTGGATTTCATCTTTGAACTTATTGGATTAAATGATTGATTAATCCACTCGTGTCTGGGTGTGGCCGTGTGGGTGTTAAATGATTGATTAATCCACTTGTGTCTGGGTGTGGGTGGGTATGTTGTTTGGGCTCTTACCCTTTTTATTCTTAATATAATGATTGATTAATCCTGTGTGTTTGAGAAAACAAATGATTAATCCTTGTCACTAAGCACCACTTTTTCAACAGTTAAGTCACCTTTTTAAGCTAACTAACGCACTTAATACTAGAGTGGTTGAATCCACGACACTAAATTTAGTATTTCATGTCTCACCTTTATTTATTGATTGCTTACCAGGGCAGCATTTCAGTGTCTGCACGAAATGATTCTTCAACATCGAATCAGAATGGCAGTGCTAGCAGAGCTGAAGTACATAGTTCACCTGGTTGGACAAGTGAGTTAATTGTACAATGTCCCAATTCGTGCAGTCCGGGATCTGCGGAAGAAGTTAGTTCCCGTACTAGTGCAAGTGAATCTGATTGGATTCAACATAAGGCAGCCTTGCGGAAGCTTAAAATGCAGCTGAGTCTGGAAGACAAAGAAGATTGTGATGTTAATGCCGAGGAAGTTCCAGCAAATAATGCGCCTATTATTTTGCCTGGGATTCAGAATGAGGAGCTAGACACTTCTAGGAATCATGATGATATCTTTGATGTGCTGGACTTTAATGAAGATCGTATCAACGGAACTGGAACCCACTCATGTCCCAGTGCTATTGATGTGCTAAAAAATTCAGGTGCGGTAACACATGTATTCCAATTATTTCATTGCTAGGAACTGGCTGTCTGGCTGAGACATAGTGGAAATCTTTCTAAGGATTTATTGCATGTATGTTTTAATATTCAGACACATGGTTAGAGGAGGATCAGCTTGAGGCAATTCTGCATCCAGCATGTATGACATTGACTGAAAATCAATGGTTCAAGATTCATGAGATTTCTCCAGAATCAGCGTTTTCTTCTGAAAGTACAAAGGTATCATGTGTTACTAGTCTTGATTAAATTACTGCAACATGCATCCATCTTTCTTCTTTTCTATTCGCATGATATTGAACAACACGTCCATATCCTCATGTGGTACTTACATGCTCTGATTGCAAATATAAGTTGTTTTAGTAGGAATTAATAAAATGTTGAAATGAATCAAATGACCTTATTACCTGCGAATAGTGGATTAGTTAGAAAGGCATAAAAACTAAAAATGGGGACAGGTTCCTAGAATCCTAAAATGACTTGTGAGTGGCAATGTCTAAAAACGAGTTACTTTTGGAATTGAGGGAGTAATAATATATAAAGCATTTTGATCTGATAGCCTGAAGCCTGAGTCCATCTCTGGACACAATGAAACGAAAAAGAACCTATCAGTTGGGACACACCTGTGTCGAGAACTACAATGGTTGTGGACTTATGAAAATGTAATGCAGGTTATCATTGTAGGAGACTTCCTTTGCAATCCCCCTCACAGTTCATGGGAACTGCTGTTTGGTGATGTTAAGGTACCTGTGGAAATTATCCAGCAAGGTGTCATCCGATGCCATACTCCATGCCTTAATGCTGGAAAAGTGAGAATGTGCTTGGTCGATGGGAATGGGAAGTCCTGTAGTGAAGCACGAGAATTTGAATTCCTTGAAAAGCCTACCAAAGGCATGATTGATGGAAACAGGAACCCCTGCAATGAAGCACGAGATTCCAAAATCCATCAGATACCTACGAAAAGTAGTGATGAGCTGTCGCTGTTACTACATTATGTTCAGATGCTTTTTGATGGTCATGCTTGTGGGCTATTTTCAAATTTTAGCTTGCCACTCCCAAATCTCGGCTGTGAATTCCAAATCAACCAAATGGATATCATAAAGAAGACATATGAGCAGCTGGACCCTGAGAATACAGTAAATAGTGTCATGGAAGCATTGCTTAATGACAAGTTTAAGCAATGGCTGTCATCTAAATGTGAACAGAATATTGACGGAGATCATTTTCTTCCTAAGCAATACCACAGTATTATACATATGATTGCAGCCTTGGGATATGTCTTGGCTTTGAAGCCACTGCTTAGTTCTGGAGTGCCTATAAACTACCGTGATGCAAATGGATGGACTGCTCTACATTGGGCTGCAAGGTTTGGCAGGTATACAAAAATGTTTACATCATATGCAGCGTAATGCTATTTTTTCATGTTCAAGTTTCAAGTGGATCTTGTTGGTTATATTTCTCCTATTTACCATTCCGTCGTATTCATTGCCAGGAACCTTCTTATTTTTGGACCTAGACACAAAATTTTGCCTGCACGTTAGGCAGTTGATCTCTTATGTAATGGTTTTCTCTAAGCTGTTTTTACTGACTTCATCATAGTTTTTTATTAAAAAAACAGAGAAGATATGGTCGTGGCTCTTCTTGCTGCTGGTGCTGCAGCTGGTGCACTTTCACATCCGACATCAGAGGATCCTGCTGCCAAAACACCTGCTTCAATAGCTTTGGCATATGGTTTCAAGGGCCTATCCGCATTCCTTTCAGAAGCACAATTAACAACTCATCTTGATTCTATTGAATCAAAAGAAAATGGAAAACCTGATTCTAGGGAAGGGGGGATATGTCGTGCTGTGGACAGAATATCAGACAAAAGCAGCCACGTGCATGGTGGAACTGATGATCAGCTTGCACTTAAGGATTCCCTAGGAGCTGTCCGGAATGCAGTTCAGGCTGCAGGACGCATACAAGCTGCATTCCGAATTTTTTCCTTTAAGAAAAAGAAAGAGATGGCTCTTCAGAACAGAAATAGCTGCTTCTTGTCCATTAGTGAGACAGAAGCAGTTTCACTTTCACATGGTATGCTGGAGAAAGCTGCATTATCTATCCAGAAGAATTTCAGGTGCTGGAAAAAACGTAAAGAATTCCTGAGGATACGTAATAATGTTGTCAGGATACAGGTAAGTGTTTTGCAATGTTGTGCTTATAGTGATCAGATATCTCAAATGTATGTAACACGTGCAGAGTAATCACAATATGTATTAAAACCTCAAGTGGGTAATTCTTATTATCATCCTGATAGGCCCGAGTGAGAGCTCATCAAGAAAGAAAGAAGTACAAGGAATTACTTTCAAGTGTTGGAGTCCTTGAGAAGGTGATGATACGGTGGTACCGTAAAGGTGTTGGTTTGCGTGGATTCAATTCTGAGGCGATGCCTATTGATGAAGTGGACGAAGATGTTGCCAAGGTTTTCCGGAAGCTCAGAGTGGAAACAGCCATTGATGAAGCTGTTTCAAGGGTATCATGTATCCTTGGTAGCCCTAAAGCAATGCAGCAGTACCGTAGGATGCTCAAGAGGTACCAACAAGCAAAGGTGAATATCTTTCTCCAGAAACTTGTAGTACCGCAGCTACCATGATCGTAGTTGTGATCCATTAAAGACTTGCATGAAAAATTTATAAAATGATTCCTGAAAAGGAGAAGGTAGCTTTTATTGTTCGCTTGGGACTAACTAAAAAGGGTTCCCCCTCATTGCAGGATGATCATGAAAAGTAATGCATGTGTTAAGCCAACAGTGATGGACAGTGAATCCCGAGAAAACTGAAAAATTCTTGGGTGATCTAGTACCAGCTCCAATTCATGCTGGACG
This sequence comes from Sorghum bicolor, assembly GCF_000003195.3. NCBI lineage: Eukaryota > Viridiplantae > Streptophyta > Magnoliopsida > Poales > Poaceae > Sorghum > Sorghum bicolor. The sequence continues at coordinate 71,489,010 of NC_012872.2, forward strand.
CTGTTTGAGTGTACATAGCAACGTCATGTGCAATAGCTGACTTTTGGCTGAAAGTTGATAAAGATGATGACTTAGTACATGCAGAAGCTTCCAAGATCCCGAGCAAGGTAGATGAGGTCTGAGCAACACTGTATCCGATATATATGCCTTATGCACTGCCTTCAGTCAGTAGGTTTGTAGTAAATTTGTACTATATGGTAGTAAATAGGGGCAAACTATTGTAATTTGTAGCACGGTGAATGTTGTAAGGAATCTCTCAGTTGCCATTTTTGGCCTTGTTTAGTTCCAAAATTTTTTGCAAAACATGTACTGTAGCACTTTCGTTTGCATTTGACAAATATTATCCGATCATGCACTAACTAGGCTCAAAATATTTGTCTCGTCAATTTCGACCAAACTGTGCAAATAGTTTTTATTTTCGTCTATATTTAATATTCCATACATGCGTCTAAAGATTCGATGTGACGGAGAATGTGAAAAATTTTGCAAAAATTTCTGGAAAGTAAACAAGGCAAGGGTGATGATGACTGATGATCAATTTTGCCAGTTAATATGTTAGATCCACTCGTCCATTTGTTCTTCAAGACAGTGACATTCCAACGGTTCAACAGTTTAACGCCAGTTGTCTCATGCCTTTGGCATCAGCTTTCAAATGGAGCAGCGATCAAAGAAGCCTCGTAGCATTAAACTTCTCCCGTAGTCTCGTGATCAGAATTCAGATGGTTGAAGCAACTGCCAACAGAATAAACAATCAGGCAAGGGTGCGAGCCACTGGTGTAAAGCACTGAACCGGACAAACACAAAGCGACTGGCAGGCTCCATTCAGCAAAGAACCAGAGGATTAGGCGTTTGTAACCACTGGCATTAGTTTAAACAGCAGCAATCAAGTGCATCACTTTGGACCTTTTGGGGCGATTAACATATTGCGGCAGTTAGGTACCATCGCAATATGCTCCAGACCACACATTAAACAAGCTCCGTGACATCAGGCAAAAGCTATTTCATCAGATAAAGCCACACCAACAGGCAGTTTTCAGTGTAATAATTGGCTGGTTGAGAGAACCAGTAGCAGGAGAGAAACTCAGGACGACAAGCTGATGGCAGCTGATGTTTTGTCAAACAAAACTTCCATCTTTGAATGTGTCATTTACAATTTACAGCTTCGACCCATACAGACCGAAGATGATGCATACAAAAATGCCTGCACAAACAACCAATACCTAATATGTACAGCCGTACCTTCCGGGGGAAGGAAAACTTCTCTCCCTACTCTATATTATAGTGGCAGAGGACATCTGCTGTTAGTGAATGCAGCTGAAGTTTTTCACACGCCTTGACCTCAGCAAATTGTCGAGTAAATTGCTGCACATGCATCTTTATTTCAAGACACTGCCCATTTAGTTTTGCAGCTTGATCAGGTGTACCAAGGAACCGAACATGGGTGGTTCCATCTCCAGCCTAAAGTGTTTCCACCTGAAAGAATGAGAAGAATCATGACATTAGACCTGAAGGATTCCATGCACTTAAAATAATGATTGATGAGCTCTAAAATATTGACATCAGAGCTTGCTTTAAGAACCCCTACCAACAACTAAAACAAAAAAGGTGGTGCCAAGATAATAGTAAGCTTTTTAGATCTTGATAGTTGTCAAGCTGCACATTTTGATTCTTAAATCGATTAATGTATTGTTTTTGCTTAATATAAGCCTTGACATGTCTATTAAACAGTGATATTCAGAATAAGTTTACCTAACTGGAGGCCACATCCCAGCATTTCTAGTGTTTTAATAGGGCCCCTAACTCTGCGAATTGATGCCCACCTGTAGCAATGTGAAGCAATGGTGATGTAAAACTTAAATGATATTGACCATTTGAAAGATTTGACCCACAATCGTTGCTACTCATTTATATTTTAGTTCACTTTCCATGATGACTCTGTGTATAACAACAGCCAGACATGTTACGGCAGGAAAAAGAAAGAAGAAACTAGGGGAAAATGAACTCCCAAGAAACTAGAAAAGTCAAGAACTTACTCTCAAGAACTAAGATCTCTGACAAAATTCTTTCAGCCTCGACAGGTGAACCGTTGCCGATATCCTCCACTATTTTACACTCCATATAAGCCTACCTACTGAACTTGGTCTTGATTTAGGAAAAAGCGAGCTACTTCTCTGTACAATTGCTCGCCCTCGAATGGCTTGGAAACATAACCGTCCATTTCAGATTTTAAGCATTGTTCATGTGTCGCCTGAATAACATCTGCTGTCATGGCTAATATTGGAGTTCGCCACTGCCGGACCCCTGCGCACTCCAGTGGGGCTTCTCCACGTTCTATTTGCTCATTTAGATCTCTTTCCATCACTCTAATCCTTCTCGTGGCTTCAAATCTGCAAAGGTACCAAATGCATGACACAAGAGAACAAGAAAATGTAAATCTATGACAAGAGCAAGTATTGTGTATCAACTGAATATAGGTACAGATAGTGTCTAAAGTATGGTGAGATGATGAGTATACAAAGATAAAACTCACCCATCCATTTCGGGCATCTGTATGTCCATGAAACAAGCATCAAATCTGTGAGGAGGTTTCAGCAGTGTGATTGCTTTCTTCCCACTATCAGCACAAGTTACTTCTGCGCCATATTTCTTCAGAGCGCCTGCAGCAACCTTGAGATTTACAATGTTGTCATCAACCACTATGATTCGTTTCTTGTGAAGAAGGCTGCCAAGTGTTGAATTGCCAACTACCCCATTCCTGCAATGCAGTTTATCTATCCCACCCAATGCTCTTTGTAGGGAAACCTGAAGCATGCTTGCACGAAGTGGCTTCATAATTACATTCAAGTTATATTCCCTGAATATATGCAAACTGCTTTTGACAGAACTTTTAGGGTTCTCCAAAAGAAATAACTTTGTAGAGTCTGGCTGATCTTTGTTCCTCAATTTAGTAACCAAATGAGGCATAGAGTGGGATTCCTCCAGCCAGGTTTCTTTGTCAATGAGCACAAGCTTTGCAATCTGTGATCCACAATTAATTTTAGAAATATACTGATCTAGGTCAGTTGTCAATTCGGTGTGAACCCCCAGTCTCTGCAAATGGTACTTAGTAACCTTGGCACGGACCGGTCTATGATCTACCACCAATGCATTGATCTCTTTAAACTCTGATGATTTATTCTCATTTCCACTGGAGTGGGCCCTCGTAAGCACTGCAGTGAAGGTGAAAGTAGAACCGACTTGGGGTTTACTTGCAAATCCAATCTCTCCCTTCATGAGGCCGACCAAGCATTTGCTGATGCTTAATCCAATACCAGTGCCCCCATGGATGCGAGCAATGGATGGACCTACTTGCATGAAAGGGGTGAAGACACGGGACTGAGCATCGGGCGGGATTCCAACACCCGTATCTTCAACTGATATTATCAAGCTTATTGAGTCTGATGCACCGGGTGCAAAAGGCATCTCGGAGGAGTTCAGTTCCCTACTAAAAAGTTGAAAGTTTTCCCAACTGCGCTTCCTGTTTGCCACTGGGTACCTACTTAAGGTATTTGTGGTCTCAACCTCCAAACAATGCATAATCTCCTCAACGACATGAACAGTCAAGTAGATATGACCCTTCTCTGTGAACTGTGGAAAATATAGAACTCTTTAGCCAATAGAGAACAAATGCATATAAATATACAAGGGATATCCTATTTCCATTTGCTATCGATATACAGTGATTATCTTACTTTTATAGAGTTTCCAACAAGATTTGTAATGATTTGCCTTATTCTGCCTGGATCGCCAATTAGTGTTTGTGGAACTTGGTCAGAAACAAACACTGCCAACTGCTCCCGTTGTGCGTCATAGTAAGGAATAACCAAAATAAAGTCAGTGCATTTATGTAATAAAATATAGTAAAACTGCAGTGCGTGATAGCATGGCTGTAGTCTTTGATTACCTCCAGTCCTTTCTCCTGAGCTTTCCCACAGAAGAGAGACAAAATGTCATCACAAACTGTTCTAAGATCGAATGGTACCGCCTCAAGCTCAAGTTTACCAGACTCGATCTTTGCCTGATCAAGAACCTCATTGATGAGAGATACCAAAGCTTTGCCACTGGCTTGTGCGGTTCTAACATAGTCTTGTTGTGTTGTGTCCAAATCAGTATCCATGAGCATTTGGAGCATCCCTACAAAATCGGAAACATCATATCTCCTTTCACTCTAATTAACAATGAAGAATATTGTACAATTTAGATGGACTAGAACCTCACCTAGAACACCATTCATTGGAGTTCTGATCTCATGAGAAACGGTAGCCAAGAACTGCATACGAAAACGGCATTGAATTAATAAGGTACCATTTTTTGGTCCCTATCGCAGAGAGAGAGAGAGAGAGAGAGAGAGAGAGAGAAGAACAAGCCTTTGGCCTCCAAGAGAAACAGCAACACAAAACATGCATAGCTATTATTAGTAGCGAAGCTAATCACCTGTGACTTGGCAATATCTGCATCCTCTGCGCGCTTCTTGAGCAAACTCATCTCCTGAAAGTCATCTTCAACTCTGGCAATCCGTTTTGCAGTAGCATAAACTATGTATCCAACCAGTAAACCAATCACAAAAATTCCAATTGATGTCGTTATTGCCAGCCAAGGCCAAGGTGGGCTCTGAATGAACCTATTAAAGAGAAACAGATGAGACACAGAGCCTTACAAAGAATAGACTACTGGGGTAACACATTTTAAGAAGGAATAAATCACCTGCAGTGCATCTCATGCTTCCTCGTCGGATCACCAAAGTTCAGTGTGCTGACCTGGCACATGCCACTTCCTGTATCATTTGAACCATACATACTGATCGGTTTCTCATTAGTAGTATCATACACGTTCACCATGATGGATTGCTTGCCCGCGAGCTGGTGAAGCGACTTATCAACAAGCGCTTCAATGTCAAATATGCCACCTAAATAGCTGTTTGCACACACAAACACACAAAAGGCCGGCGGTAATTCAGTTGCATGATTCCTGACTGGAAATAGGAGGGCCGGACTCATGAAAAGCTTACCCTATAGCAGCCTGAATGCGATCCTGTGGCGTGGCATTTGGGGGAAGCTCATACTTGTACACAGCGTAGGTGGAGATCACTCCGAGGCGATTATTGAGCAACTTGAAAGGAGCAGTAAGAACACCCTTCCCAGATTCTCTAGCTCGGAGCACGTTGTCGCGGTCATCCTGTAATAAGAGCAAAAGGAGGAATAGAGATTAGTGGATGGATAGCCCCTGTTGCTCGTGGCATTTTTTTATTTTTTTTAATATGAGTAATTGAGCCCCGGATTAAAACAAAGGCAAAAAAAAAATCCGAGGTGAAAAAGGGGGTAGCAACAGATGAGCACATGGTGAACACCAAAGATTGCAGCTTTTTTTTACGGCCGTGGGCCTGGCTCTGTGAAAAAAGATGAAATCTTGCGAGGGGAGGTGAGGAGAGGGGAGAGCGAATGCTCACGGCGCCGGATAGCAAGTCGAAGGAGATGACGTGCTTGTAGGCGTCCTGCGCGAAGATTACGGGAGCATACTCCTCCGCCGGCTCCCGCACCTCGGCGTCCTCGCCGTTCCCTTGTCCCTGCGACTGCTTCTTGGTTTTGGAGGAGTACATCTTCTTGATGCTCCATCCCTGCTGGCGCTCGAACTGCTCCCGCTCGGCGTGCGTGACCTTGACCCCATACGCGACCCCGCTCGTGAGCGGCCGCTCGAACGCCGTCCTCTCCGCGTACCACGCGAACGTTTTCTGCAGCAACGACAGGCAAAGGTTGATTTCGCCACGGCCGATGACGGAGAAATCTTGCTTGGATTCGGATTGAGGTGGAGGAACTACGATAGCATAGCAGTCGTAGCAGCAGCAGCAACAGAGTACCTGGTCGATGGCGGAGGGTGTCTTGGAGTGGTGGAAGGTGGAGACGAGGATGGCGAGCGCCTGGAGGTGGTTCATGCTGACGTTCAACTGGTCCTGGAGCATGCGCGCGCGGTCGTCGCACATGATGGCGAGCGACTCCCGGCGCTTGTCGACGGCCTGGTAGCTCATCCGGAGGTAGAGGAGGGAGGCGATGAAGACCCAGATGGTGACCCAGAGCGGGATGAGCCACCTGGAGCTGTCCCGCACCTTGCGCATCCGGTAGTTGGTGAAGAGGTGCGTCCGCAGCGTCCTGCTGGCCGACAGCTTCTCCGGCAGGCGGAGCGGCGGCAGGAGGACGCGCATCCGGTCGAGGCCCAGGAAGCCGAACCCGGGCGCGTCGCACTTCTCCTCCATCCCGACCCCGCCGCCGCTCCTCCCGCGTGCCGTAACGGTCATTCCCCGTTCCTTTTCCTCGCGGGCCGCGGAGCTAGAGCTACATCTCCTCCCGGGCGCTGGCGCTGCGGCTGATGATGATGATGGTTCTTCTCCGGCGGACGAGGCCCGCGAGGCGCATGCTCCGGCGGGCGTCCGCGTGATCGACGACGGGCCGATCGGTGGCGACACGGGGCGAGACGACAGGGGGACGGAAGGGGCCGACGCGGGGGGAGCTAATTTATGGAGGCCGCCGTGCTGTAGCAGCCGCCCACCCGCCCACTGTTGGCGCCAATTGAATGCCCCGAGGGAGCAGGCACGGCACGGCCGCAAGGGCTTGGCTTCCTTTCCTCTTGCTTCCCTCACTCCCTCCCTCCTCCTTGATTTCTCGCCGCTCAGGCTTGATTTTCCTCCAGGAAGGGAAGCAGCGGCAAATCTTGGGAGCCGCTGGCTTTGACCAGAGGACGACGGGAGGGGGAAGCGGGCAGGGCGGCGGCTGCGGCAGGTGGGAGAGAGAGAGAGGAGAGGACGAGGACGAGGATACGAGACGACTAGTGAGGGGAAGCACAAGCACGGGGGGAGACGGGAACAGCAACAGCAACAGCGAGCAAGTGAACAGGAAGCTAAAGAGCTAGTGGTGGGTGGGAGAGCCGGAACACCGGAGCAGAGGGATGGTATTGGTGCTGGGGGAGACGAGACGAACAGATTGGTCTGATTGGAAGGAGGAGTAGGAGGAGGAGGGGGAAAGGGGAGAAAAGCGGCCAAGCAGGTGTGAGGTGAGACGAGACGAGAGGGTGGAAAAGGGACGAGAGCAGAACACAGCAGAGCAGCACTGCTGCAGCTGTGGTAGGCTCGGGCGCTCTCTCGGCTGGTACCTCCTCCCTGGTAGGCTGCTGAGGGATTGGGGCAGGGCACGGCACGGCACGGCACGGAGGAAGAAGGGAAAGGAGGTGGCACCAGTCACAACAGTGGGAGAGGCCAGCACGCAAGTGGCTCTTGCTCCTTCCCGACCCCCACTCCTCCGTGGGGCCTCCCCTCCCCTCCCTTCTCAGGCTTTACGAGCCTACTATCCTCTCCTTAGAGCACTCCGAATGCATACCTATTAAATTTTTTATAGACACTATATATATATAGAAACTATAGTAACAATGCATAATTTCTATAGAATATTTTTATATTCAATCACATTCATTCTCTCTCTATTCTTAGCCAATCGTATCACTTTATGTCTTGGATTTTGTGTAGACATTAGACCTAGTTTCTATGATTTGTAGTCTCTCTCTTTAATAACTATATTGCCACATCAGCAAAATGTTTAGGTGGCACTGCAATTAATGTTTATAGAAACCATGATAGTTTCTGCATTGGGAGTGCCGTTACATTACACTCACTCATAGTACTAATCACCTTCATCACTCCAACGGACCTCAGAGCAAATGAAAGAGGAAAAAAAACACCTCATTCATTACATACGGGGTGCTTTGGTTGGTTTTGTTTAGGGATAATCTACAGTGTCCCATTGAATGGCACTTCCCTTGAATCCAGGAGGGTATGATCTAGTCTAGTCAACAAAAAGAAATCATGAGGGGTACTATGTGCCACTATATATGTACTGTATGGAAGGAGGTGTTATACGAGAGGTCTGGCCCTACATGTCAACCTCACAGCAAGTGAAGTGTTTAATCTCTTCATTCATGTCGCCCTCTTCACACAGTTCTCCACCCTGTTAGGCTATGGCCTTGTTTAGTTCCTGAACTATTTTGCAAAATTGCAAATTCTCAAAGAGAATGTTCAGCACACCAAAAATCTGACAACAACTATTTTGCTTTTGCTGTTTACTTACCAAAATATTTTGCAAAACTGCAAGTCATGCAGCTGCATTAAATGGTTGCCATGCAACTCCATGCACATGCAGGTTGACATTGATGCTGCTGTTCCACTGCTTGGGCACCATGCAGAACATGCATACATTGAATTATACACAAAATCACGGGCACTGTTCATGCACACTTTATTACAACAAAACTGTAATCATCCTATTACAAGATTTATTTCCTATTACAACCACATAATGGGCTCAACAATGTTACAATAAACATCACAGCTCATATATGTCCTCAAACATTCACAGATACTCGCATGAATTCAAAACTGTCGTAAAAAAAATACTCAGAAACCTCTGCAATCAAATAAACAAACCTGTGAAGAATAACTACACTTTTACGAACCAGTTGCCATAGCATAAGCAAGCGAGTCACGGAATGCAGCCATCGGATTTGGACCATCTTCCACAACCTCAGGAGGTGGCTGATTCTCATACGCTTGTCGCGGCACATAGTTCTCATTATTGTCACACCTATTGAAGTGCTTATCTGGTATGCCACTGCTTCTCATAAAATTATGCAGGGCCATACATGCAACAATGATTTTGGATTGCTTGTGAGGTGCGTATGGAGGGATCTTTTGCAACATGCGCCACTTCATTTTCAAAACTCCAAATGCCCGCTCAATAACATTTCTAAGGCTAGAGTGCGCATAATTGAAGATTTCCTCTTTACCTTGTGGCTCCGGCCCGTCACGGAACTCCTGCAGATGGTACTTGTTGCCTTTGTAAGGAGCTAGGTACCCCTGCTTGTTTGCATAGCCCGAGTCCACGAGATAGTATTTCCCTGCATGAACAAACAAGCAGTCAGCCACACTGTCATCAAGTATTACAATCGGTCATGTGTATCAAATAGTCAGTACCTTGAGGTGGATGTGGGAACACAGCGCTATATGTTGTTGTCGAGTCATTGAACACTCTCATGTCATGAACAGATCCAGGCCAACCAGCATTGACAAAGGTGAACCTCATGTCGAAGTCACAACAAGCCATGACATTTTGTGTAGTGATTCCCTTGCGGCACAAGTGCTGAACAAACATGTCATTTGGCACTACACATTGGACATGAGTACCATCTATAGCCCCTATGCAGTCCTTGAAGTGGGGATAAAACCTAGGATTTGTTAGCCTTGGATGCAATGTTCTAAACTCTGGGTCAACTGGCTTAATGATGTCTGCTGCTAGCTGCACAAGGCTATTCAAGACTCTGTTGAACATTTTTGAGACAGTCCCCAAGGACCTCTCAAACCTGTCCTCAGCTTGCCTAACAGACTGTGGTGCCCCAACCATCCATAAGAACATCCCTAGAGCCTCAAAAGAAGTCGACTTGGTAGTCGATTTCAAACCGTACTTATCACATAAAAGGTCATGCAAGGTAAAGAACATTGTAGGGGTCATTCTAAACATGTTGTAACATGACTTGTCACTGGCCGTTTTAGCATGAACCCATTCAATGCCACTCATTTTAGGAACTCTATACTCAGCTCTAGACAGGTACTTGTCACAATGCATTGCATATTGGTACATACCAAAGATGAACTCATCCTCCTCAGCATCTTCCATCATCTGGTCCAGCAACTCATCTTCTTCCTTCTCCAACTGCTGCAGCAACTCCTCCCTTCGTGCATCATACCAAGAACTCTTAGCCTGCCACATTTACAGCACAGAGTTGTCAGCATTTGGTTCAACACATTCAAGGTTACCAGAATGCCCCAAAGGTAGCATAGTAGCACATACAAATTCATAATGCAACAAAGATTGGTGATCAAACAAATTAGTACATTCAAAGGTCTTTCCAAACAAATGACAACATAGAGTTCAGAGTTCTTGAAAAGAAAGAAATAAAACCACACACACGTACGCACTACAACATACAACGATAAACCAAAAGCATCGGCCCTCATCTCCAGCAAAAGGTTCTACACTGTCAGTGCAACTACTGTCAGTGGAACTACGGCGCCATTGCTACATGCATTAGATGGAAGGTGTTCTAGGGGTCCACCGGCGGAGGGTTGCTGGCGAGCTTCTGGATGATTCGTATCCTCACTGTCTCACTTGACGAAAGGAACAAATCCATCTGCGCTTCATTCTCTGCCAGAGCAAGGAGTCCGTCCAACAGGGCTGGCGTGTCTCGAGAAATGCCAAGCTCATGCTCAGCAATCCTAGAGCACTCAGCTATTTTCCAGTTCACAGCTGTCCTTGCGGCGTCCTTGTCCTGTGCTTTTTTCTGAAGGGCATTCTTGTGAACCTCCAGCCTCTCTCTAGCAAGCTCCAAATGCGAGTTCATGTGCTGGTTCATGACCCTCGCGTATGTGTTCTTGGTCTTCTTGTTGGGGCTCGTAGCAGTTGTGCTAGTGCTTCCTGTCCTTTTGGTCCCAAGGCTCATAGGGGTACGGGTGTCCTCGTCATCTGGCCCTTCGTCATCAGATGTAACTTCATGCACTTGAGTTGTTGGACCAGCAGCTGGAACGTACGATGAGGAGCCATCAACTGTGTTGCTGGCAAACATCTCGTCGAGCTGATCTAAGTAAGGAGGCAGTCCATTTGACCTAATCTTCATCAACTCGGTTTCCTGCAGGCAGTCAAACAGTTAGATATTGTTGGAGATGTAGAAGTGAAATGCAATGTATATTTCATGAGACACATACCGTAGCGTTGTCGTTCCACCACTTGTCTGTAGCTTGGATGAACCCCTCGGCATCTATATTAACTCCAGTGTGCGTACGTGCAAGGTTACAGAACCTCCACAGCTTCTTAAGGGTCCTCTGTTTGCCCTGCAATTGTTCCCTATCGTGCAGCAAACCTGTTGCAGCATAGTACCTACTGCTCAACCCCTTCCAGCCATATTTGTTCATTTGGCCTCCAGGGCAATTGCCGTATTGCATCTCTAAAAGGTAGGACTCGCAGTACTTCATTAGATTTTCTGTGGTCCAATTAGCTTTGCTCTTGTGCACCTAAACCGTGATAGTATGAACAGATGATGAAAACAGAAAGCATAATGTATCCTTGTTTACACATCAATCCGTAAACAGAAAGCACAAAGTATAGTAATTGCTAAGTATGAAATCTTCATTGGAACCCCTAAACAGAAACATACAACGCAATCCTAATCACATTGATGAAAACAGAAAGCATAATGTATCCTTGTTTACACATCAATCCGTAAACAGAAAGCACAAAGTATAGTAATTCCTAAGTATGAAATCTTCATTGGAACCCCTAAACAGAAACATACAACGAAAACCTAATCGCATTGATGAAAACAGAAAGCACAATGTATAGTAATTCCTATGTATGATATCGTATAGTACAAACATGCAGTTACAAACATATGTATAGTACAAACATAAACAAAAATATTTAAAGTAAGCTACTTGACATGCAGTTACCAGGTACGCAGGGTGTTGTTTAGAGCAGTAAGTAGTTCACATGTATAAAACAGAAGTAAACTACTTGACATGTTGTAAGCAGGTAGGCAGGGTCTTGTTTACCTTTCCGACAGAACCTTGTGAGCGGTGACCGCGTCCTCGGCCGCGAGATGACGTGCGTGCAGATCGAGGGTTGGTGCCCCTGCCAGGCGACAACGGGTCGCCGAAACCTTCCTCTCCTGACCCCACAGGGTCACCAGCTTGCCGAGGCGGCCGGAACAAGGGACGCCGAGATGCCCCCACCGTCGGAGGGCGAACGGGAGGCGGCATAAGATCTCTGCTTCCGCGGAGATGGTCGGCGTAGGGGTCCACGTCCTCGGCCGCCCATTGGTCCGCAGCGTTGATGTGGAGGCCGTCGAACCCTAGGTGCGGGTTCGGGTACGAGCTTGACCCAGCACCGGAGCCGAAGCCGCTTGGTCTAGAGCTTGCCCAGAAATCGCGCGTGACACCGCCGGCCGCAGATCCGCTGTTGAAGGCAGCCTCGTCTCCGTCGAAGCCGCCGCAGCCATGGCCAGCCATGCTTTGCAAGATAAACGCGAGGATGGATCTAGAGGGGGGACCTAAGCTCTGTGGAGCAGGGACGGGAGGGAGGAGAGCACGGCGGTGGCGGAGGGAAGGAACGGGAGAGAGGAGAGCGTCGCGGCGGCGGAGGGAAGGAACGGGAGAGAGGACAGCGTCGCGGCGGCCGGTGTGCGCTGCGGGTAGGCGAATGCGGATAGGGTTAGGGTTACGGTTCGACGCCGCGGCCGGGTATAAATACGACGGCGCCGTGGAATTTTGGGCTGCCAGAGCCACGTTTCGGCCTGCGAAATTGGCCCAAAAAATTTCGGGCCCGTTTACTTCCAAAAGGCCAAATTGCAAATTTTTTTGCATTTCGGCCCAAAATTTCGGAAAGTAAACAAGGCCTATGTAAAAGCGGTTTATGCTGATACTTTTGAAAGAAAAATACTACCAGTTGGCTGTAAAATTCGGGCCAATAAGTTTAAAAGGAATAAATATTGTACCACCGAATTAGTATCCCAAATATTTTTCACTTTTATTTGTTACTAGTTGTAAAAATGATGCAGTACTACATGGTAGTGGATTACAAGCATAACATTTCAACTTTTTAAACATGTACTCCCTCTATTTTAAAAAAATGTCACATAGGGTCCAGGTCAGGTTTCTTAAGTTTCACTACATAAAAAAAAATTCCTAACAAGTTTAACATACTTTAGTATGACAAAGAAAAACAACAATTGTACCCCTTCAATTAACTAGAGGAGTTGCACATTGATAGATGATTGTTTTAATAGCACACTAGTTATAGCATTTTCTACACATATACAAGTGCAGAAACTCGACACTGGATCCAAAGATTGGGAGGGGGTGCAGTAAAAATGCGAGAAGACTTCAACAAAAAAAGGTTGGTGAACCTCCAACCTCTTATAGATTGATTTATTTGTAGACAAATTCTTGAGCTAAGAATCTATTTATTCAGAGACTGAAGGAGTTGGTTTATAGAAAATATTAACAACATTTGTATCTCAAGAAATCTTGTTATGAAAATATATTCAAAGATTACTATAACGATACTTTTTATGCACCATAAATATTAATAATATTTTGTATATATCTGGTCAAAGTTGAAACTATTTTTTGTACACTATGAATATTTATAATATTTTGTATATATTTGGTGAATTTAAAAATATCCAACTTCTTTTTTTTAATTTAAAATATCAAACTCATTGAAAAGTGGGAATGACACTTTTTATGGGACCGAAGGAGTAGCATATAAATCAATACGTGGCAAAACAACAATAAGTGGCGAAACAGTAATAAGTAAACGTACCAGGAAATAAACAAAAGCAACAAATCATATCTATTGAGAATGAGACACACACACATATATATATTATACAAATGTTCTTGTTGATACGGCACATGTGTCAAATATATGTCTCCTTTTATTGTGCCAATATATCTCAATAAACAATAGCTCTCGTGTTGTAATTTATGCCTTCGCTTGACCATTACTTACGTGGTGAAACAGGAATAAGCTACTGTACCATACCAGGAAATGAGCAAAAGCAACAAAATCATATATATTTTTTGAGACGCACGCGCATATTAATTCTCAAAAGAAAAAGAGAGAGACGGACGTATATTACAGAAATGTTCTTTTTTTTTATATACAGCACATGTCAAATATATGTCTCCTTTTTTTTATTGCGACAATATCTCAATAAACAATAGCTCTCGTGTCGTAATTTATGCCCTCCGCTTGATCCTTACAGCATTAATTAGTGTTGTGCTAGAGAGAGAGTGGTGATAAACAAAGCTAAAGTATGATTCCGTGGCGTCCGACACTTATTACAGCTCATGATTATATTCTTATTTTATTTGTCACGGTTGTATATTTTCTTGTCGTTTTATGAATTGATAGTCGTACTTGATGAAGGAAGAAGAGGAGAGATGACAGATATTATCTGTGTACTATACTCGTCCAAGGAAAGAATATAATTATGGGATCACTAAGGTTTATTGAATTTATAATAAATAATATTAGTATTTATTATATCTCTAAGCAACATTTATTATAAAAATATATATTTTATAAATAATCTAATAGAACTTATTTTATATCATGAATGATCGTAGGTTTCTATATACGTATAAATTTAATTAAAGTTTAAACTGTTGTTTGACTCTTAGAAAAATGAGAATTGCTTCTTCTTCTTCTTCTTTTTTTGCGGATGGAGTATTAGCAGAAGGTGGTAGAGGACGAAGCAGGAAACCTCCGCAGATGGTAAATCCAATGGCGGCATGTTGGTTGGTGCTACGGTAGAGTACGTACGTGGGGTGTGGGAGGGAGAGCGAGGGGAGCACGGCGACACGGTAGCAGCAGGAGCCAAGGAATGGTGGTGGACCATGGATAGATAAGCATCATCGAGGTCACTCGAGGGACAAGTTGTTGTCTTGTTTCTCCCGGTGTCCGGTGGGGAGTTGCCCGGCCGGTTGGCACTGGTTGCGGGGAGGACCGGAGTCCCCGGGCGGAGCCGATAATCAGCTGCCGGCCGGCCTCTGTTGTAGACACCGAGCGAGGTCGTGAGGAGGAGGCGGCGGCGGCGAAGGAGAAGACGGCCAGGCCAGCCCATTCGATCGTCGCCATTAATTGCATCTACGTTTGATCGAGTAAGATTTATCTGCATCTATAGTATATGTCCTCCAATTATATGAGTGTGAGTGAAAGGGATGGAAGGAAAGGTAGTTGGCGGTGGTGCCGTGGTGGATCACTCGCTCCGTCCGAGTCGTCTGAGCTCGACCAGAGCCCCGCCTCTCTTGGCTCTAGCATGCTTCGTTCTCTGCGCAGCGCATGCAGTGCAGTGCAGTGCAGTGAGTGACTCGGCGCGCCGTGACATGTGCCGACAAACCTAGCTGTCCGGCGGCCGGCGGTCCCTCACCGCCCCGGCCTCCATCAGGCACGCAGACGCAGGGGAGGAGGAAACCTAAACTACTTTCCACTTATATATATATATATTATATTACTATACTAGCGCGCCTAGCGCAGCTTGCACCACTGCTGTGTGCTTGTTTAATCTCGTGCACGTACCGCCGCACACCAGCAGCAGTACGTGCCATCGTATCATATCGACCACGACGACGCTACGTACGTACTGTACAGCGTTGATCACGATGCAGCGTACGTGCATGCATGCACGAGTCCGGCCATCCGCCGATGACGACCCTCCATCTCGTCTCGATCCCTAGCACGCACGCACACGTACCATTATGCATATGCATGCGCGCCGCCGCCGACCGGGCAGCTGGGGTGGGTGCGACGGCCGACGGTACGGTCAAGAAAGGGCCGAACTCTCCGAAAGGGGCCGGCCGGGGTCGGCGGTCCTCCGACTCCGTCCGCCGGTGCCGCCTGCACTGCCGCCGACCGGCAACGCAAGGGGATGGTGATCGAGAGCATGGGCAGGGCACGTCGTCAAATCCGTAACCGCCGCGCCGTAACAGGGTAAGGTAACAGCACTTTACTAGACTAGACTACTTCATCGATCACCCCGTCCCGCCCTGGCCGTGTATTCTCCCCTCCCGCGCGCGCTTCTTCATGAATGCCGAGAGAGAGACCGCTTGCTCTCGACCGCTCCTCCGTCTTCCTCCCCCGGCCCACCCTCGGTCGTCCGGTCATCGATCCAGCATGCACGGACGCGACCAGAGCCGGCCGGCACCGGCAGCCTCATCCTCTGCTCCTGCTTCCTGCGCACAGCCATGGCATGCCCAACCGTACGTACCGTAACAGCGCATCTGGATTTCGGCCACGTGAGAAATACTATATAAGACGCTCGATCATGCACTGTCATTTTCGCCGAGATTACGTTAATGCTACGACGACAGATCAGATGAGTACTACAGAGTACTCCGTAGAGAGTACTCCTGCGTGGACACCAGGCAGTGGGTGGTTTTGTGCAGGACTCATGAAACACACCACCCGGCCTAAAGCTGGGGCGGGGCGGGGCAGTGCTCTGTTGCTCTGCCTCAGTGCGTCTGCGTCTGCGTCTGCGAACGAAAGATCCATTTGGATTTCACCTCCATCAATGCCCGTAATTTTCTCCATGATGCGCGCGTCCAACCAACGGCAAAGGTTTAACCGCACCGTGACAAACGCATCATCAGCGCGCGCGCGCCACACATTCATTCATTACTAACCCTGTTCTAGCTAGCCACTGTGGTTGCGTTGCGCGGTTGCTGTGTCTGTGGATTATGATGCAATTTAAAGGAGGCTGCCTCATGCATGCCTTTTGTCACTATACTATGTATGTATGTATGTGGGCCCTCGGTTAACTCCGGGCCTAGCAGCTGTGGAAAAATGCACAGTGGGCACTGGACACTAGTCCACGTACGTCGTCGTTTCGATACAGGCCTTGTTTAGTTCCCAAAAATTTTGGCAAATAGACACCGTAGCATTTTCGTTTGCATTTGACAAATATTGTCCAATTATAGACTAACTAGGCTCAAAAGATTCGTCTCGTCAATTTCGACCAAACTGTACAATTAGTTTTTATTTTCGTCTATATTTAATATTTCATGCATGCGTCTAAAGATTCGATGTGACGGGAAATGTGAAAAATTTTACAAAATTTTTCGGGAAGTAAACAAGGCCACAATTGATTGATTCCCCCCCCCCCCCCCCACCTTCATTCAGGGGCTCGTTTAATTTGTTCTCTTATTTAATTTGTTTCCATTTGAATTTGGCCTTTCGCTTTGTCCGTACTTGGGGTGATTATTTCCATTTTTTTGTATGTATTATTATTGTTATTAGCAATCATCGTCAGGTGACAGGTGCCTAACTCAGACTCTCGGACGGTGCATATATGCCATCCTCTCACGCGGCCATGCATGTCCATGCATGTGTGTGGAATCTGGGAGTAGTATTCTACTACTACTAGTGAGATTAACCTGACTGAGAGTACCATGCATGAATGTTGGAGTACAGAGCATTGTTGTTATTCATTCATTCCAATCTCTGTCGGTAATCACTCTATAATAGTAATATCCTAGTGCATTTGGAAGGGTTTCTGGTCGACGACCCGATCCGCGTCGTTGATTTGCGATCACACGCGGCCGTGGCGCACACTGGTCGGGCTCGGGCTCGGCAGCCGATCCGATCCGAGGGTGTAATTGGATCATCGCGGCATGCATGCAGTTCAAACAAGCGGCGTGTACTACGTGCATGTGTACTGCTGCATTAACACCCCCCACCCTCGCACACAAGTACGTACTATTATTGGCGCTCAGCTCACCACCTTTTCCTTCATTTGACGCACACACAACATAGATAGATAGATAAACAATTATAAGTACTACTGCCACTGTTACTGCCCTGTAACCAGGATCAACATACGGTCAGACTCCCGCCTGCAGCTTAAGATCCGGTAGAAAAAAGGCTACTAGTCCTAAAAGTAACTGCAGCTGCAACAGTTCCTCCTCCTACCTCTACTCTCTCTGTACGGTAATTAACGCGGGAGTTTTATTTTACCATTAAATACTGTACCCCCGGCCCGGCCCGGCCCAGTGGTCATATGGTCATTCCACCACACCACCCGGATGGATCGTCGGCAGTGAAAAAAGGTGCTGAAAAGGCAGCACATGTGCAACTGGAAGCATGCTGCTGTGGATGAAGGAGAGGACTAGGAAAGGCTGCGTGTGCATGAGCATGGCATCCCGAATTTTATGTGAGATGGTAGTACGTACGTGTACATGCAAATTGATTGGCTCGATCATCAGGGGTTTTAAATCTTTGGTGGTAGAAGTAGAGTAGGAGGAGGAGGATTAGTTTTGCAGCATTTCGAATATATATTTGGCTCAGTTGATTAGAAATCTCAATTCCAAAAGAGAGGGTGATGAATTGATAGTAAGAGAGAGACAGTTCCTTTTTAGTTAGGAACTGATTTGTGAAGCTTTAGCCAGCTCCAGCTCTTCCAGACACAGAAAAAGTTGTTTTTATCTTCTTTCTTCTTTTTTACTTAAAATGAAACAGGAACTAATTTATAAAGTATATAGTGCACCTGGCAAAATAAATTCAAAGGCAGTGTACATGCATGTTCCCTTGAACAAGACCTAAGATCCACGACAAGTCCAACACAAGAGGTAGAGAGAAAGTAATGTGAGTGGAATAATCATGGATGCCTTTTTGTGGAGGCTGTGGTGGCTTTGCCCTTGCCCTTGCCCTGCTGCTCCAACTAGATTTAGATGCATCCCCGGCCTGCCTCGCATTATCCCGTTGCTGCTGTTGGCATTCCCCTTTTGCCCGGACCAAGTGGCACTAGCGCCCGCCGCTGCATAATTTGCACACTCAGCTTCAGCTCAGCCTGCTGACAGCTCTGTCTGATGATACCAGCAGTGAGTGCTCTTTTCTATAAGCCTATCTCTTCGTCACTTGTGGCAACCCAGGATAGATTAGATGTATGGATAGATACCCCGCCAGAGAGCCCCTTTTTCTTCTCTTTTTCTTTTGAGAAGGAATCACTTGTTCAGGGGAATACTTGTCTTTATTTGCTACCAGTAATCTCACTGTCTTTTCCCTGTATTGTAAATAAAACAGAGGAACATGTGGAAATAGTTTTGATTGATGTCGTATTCACTACGGGCGGGACACCACCTTGATACCTACAACCAAAAGTTTGCATTTTTACACGGTTGTGACTGACGGCTTTCTGATGGATCAACCCTGGTACAATGTGACACCACCAAAAAAAAAAGATGCAGTTGACCAAATTTTCATGGGTAAAGTATATTTCTTAACCTTTAACCTTGTACATCAATACAATTTTTGACTTAAAACTATGAAACCAGGAAAGGGACACCCTCCAATTATCAAAACCAGACAAATTTGGTCCCCTGACATTCATGGATATTTTTTCTATAATCTAAATTAATGAAATCCAGGTTTGTTGATCTCAAAAAGTATATAATTAATCTATTTTAAATAAGAAAAAAAATGATGCTAGTTTGATTTCAGAGTTATTTTGATCTTATTTTGTTTTTTATTTTATAATGAAGATATATACTATATCGTTTCAATATAAATATAAATAAAATTCTGCATTTATTTATTTATTTATTGCCGAACGTGCGTATGGTGTGCGGTGTGCACGGCTCTAGTTCACACCAACGTAAGCCAGAGAAATAAGGACAGGCATGATGCAGTATGGTGGTGTGAGATGTGCACGGCTCTAGTATATCCGTAAGAGTAGTTTGGCATTGTTTAGTTCTAAAAAATTCTGCAAAATAAATACCGTAGCATTTTCGTTTGTATTTGATAAAAATATCTAATTATGGACTAACTAGGCTCAAAAGATTTGTCACGCAAATTATATATAAATTGTGTAATTAGTTATTAATTATTTATATTTAATATTCTATGCATGTGCCGCAAGATTCGATGTGACGAGAAATCTAAAAGATTTTACAAAATTTTTTAGAAACTAAATAAGACCTATATATATTTCCACCAACACATGGCAAAATAATAATTGTAATAAAACGATGGAGCAGAATTACATGGCAGAATAATAAATCGCGGAACATTCAAGGATGGGCAAACCTAACAATGGGAACAAATTAAAGAAGCAACCATTAAAGACGGCCGGCCAGTTCCGTGCCGATTTTAAATTCGAGGGGATAGATGGTTTGCTCGAGCGCGTCAAATAAAATTCTCTCCGGCCGTGCCAACAGTGAGCATAATTTATGGCACGCATGGACAATTGGACACGAATACGAGTCTCGCTTTATTTCTTGTTTTATTGGCTCTTCTGGGGCGCTTGTTTATTACTAGTATAAATGATGCTGTAACTCCGATCGAAACCCCCTTTGATTTGAGCTCAAGTCGTTGTCACTTGCGGACCAAAGTCCAGTTCGTTAGGTGTTTCTTTTTTATGGTGGGATCCACACTTATCTTGGCTCAATACTCAAACCCCGTTAACTATTCTTTCAACTGTAAACGACGGTACTAATAATCTAACGAGCGGTTGATGATGATTTCATCGATCACGTATAGAATTTGCTTGTCCAACTTAGCTTCCAGAGATACTCGTTATAACTATTCTTTCAACTGTAATACTAATAATTAATACTAATAATTTGACGGGCCGATAAGACACTCATTTTAACTATTTTTTCAGTTATATATGACAACACTAGTAATTTTGTCAATGGCAAAATTTACCGTCTTATTCGTTTGAGCTTATCAGCCGAATCTGTCAGTCATTCAACAGTGTTTTTTCACAATAAATTAGCCAACAGTATTTTCTGCCATGACTTATCAGTTATGTCTAGTATTCCGAAGTTCCGAGGGGGCAGAACGTGCACAAACGTGTTAGAGGGATGAGTTTGCGTACATATTTGCATGTGTTTGAAGAAAACAAAAGTCGTTGTCACATTATCTTGTTTTTGTCATGTTAAGCTCTGAACTCATTAGTTCCCGGTACAAGTCAGCCGAGCGTTTTCGTCTACCGTAACAAAGCGAACCTGGTGGTTTGATTTAATGTGTTGAAGCACAAAAGTCAAAGGCGGTTGCACGTCACGAATGCCCCTAATTTCAGCAATTAGCTGCAGCCCGTGCCGGTTAGGCACACGTAAATAATGTCGTGGAAGAAGTGGCCCGTAATCATCCATGTCACTTATTTTCAATGCAATGAACATGATACAAATAAAAAAAAAATTAAAGGTAGTGTCTGGAAATGGAATTGGAATAGGAATTGGAAGGAAGAAAGAAACATGCATATATCTTGTTGGGATCACGTGATTCCTCACTCACGTCACGGGCTACAAGAAGAGGGGTGAGACGACTTTGGTTTGTCCTTGAGAAGGCGACGAGTTGCAAAAGGAGGTCTCCTTTAGTTCAGAAAAGTAAAGCTTTTTTTGGTTAATATAACACATTTGTAACTATAGTAATTAATATCAAATCATAAATTAATTAGACTCAAAATATTTATGTTGCAAAATACATGTAAACTATATAATTATTAGTTATTTTTATCCATATTTAATGCTCTATGTATATGTTTAAATATTCTATGGGATGGAGTGAAAAAAATTTAGATGAAAACTAAACAAGACCGGAGGGAGAATCCCGAGGAGACCATAGTGCTCTGTCTGCTCTTGTCAATTTTGACAACGTAGGCCGATGGAGGGCAGAACGGTAAATGTAACGCAGGGGGCAGGACGGTAATTTGGCGAAAAACGACGATGGGTGGGGCCCCGCGGGGCATGGCACGGCACGGCCGCAAGTGTGATGTGTACTCCACGTCGGCCTCCGTCCGGGTCCCGCTCCGGACGACCAGACCAGGGAGGGATGCTGCCGGTGCCGGCGGGCCGCGTGGAGCGGAGCGATCGATCGTTTTCTCTTTTCTTTCAGCCCGCTGCAGCAGCTGCTTTTCCCGGCCTGAAAATGTGCGTGCGTGCGTTGCTTGCTGCCGTGCCCGACGATGGCCGGCCGGCCGGCCGGCGAAAAGTCCTCTCCTTCCTCTCGGCCTGCGGCGGCGCACGGCCGTCGTCGTTCCGTGCTGCCGTGACGTGATGCGTCATGCATGCACAGGCACAGCACGGCGGTGTGTCGCCCGCCGGCCGGCAGCAGCGCCAGATGATGATGCATGGCGGCGGCAGCGGCGGCGCCGTCGATCGGAGGGAAACGGGACCTGTAGGCTTACGCCGGCCGTGGAGCTGCTGTTAGGTCGGCCGGCCCGGCGACACCGACAGGTGCATGATGTGGATGGATGCAGCTCTGGATTCCGGCTTTTTGGTGGATAAGGTTGCCGGCCGGCCCCGGCCCCGGCCCCGGGGGAAGTACGGAGAGCTGGAGGAGGATGCAAAGCAAAGCCGCGACACACCTAGTACGTCGGTTGCACACGTAGTATGTTCCAGTACCATGCACACATAAAAAAAAGGCTGCTCCAAGTTGAATACCACTCACATCCACCATCCTAAAAAGTTGTTCATCTCGTGTAAGATTCATCGGTGGACTTCAAGGCCGTGTTTAGTTCACCCAAAAACCAAAATCTTTTCAAGATTTCTCGTCACATCGAATCTTATGCCATATGTATGGAGTATTAAATATAGACGAAAATAAAAACTAATTGCACAGTTTATCTGTAAATCATGAGATGAATCTTTTAAGCCTAGTTACTCTACGATTGGATAATGTTTGTCAAATAAAAACGAAAGTGCTACAGTTCCGAAAACTTTTCAGTTTTCGAAACTAAACAAGGCCCAAGTTGGATCAAAAATCAAATCTACAAAATCAAAAGTACCAATATTTATATTTATAGTACCAAACAATTATCATGCTTACATAACAATCTTGCAAAATATTCTCTTAGGAAATCTATTTAGAGACATAATACTATTACCATTTTTCATTGATACAGAAAAACAATCCCAACCATAATTACGCATTGCATAAAAGGCCAGTGGAAAAAAAATAAATAGTTTAGTTAGATGTTTCATCTTAAATATGTCGTTGACGTATTGCGACCAATAGTTGGAGTTGTTAATTTTCACGAGTAGTAAAGTCCATGAAACCCACCCCAAAAACAAATGCATGTAATAAATAATTAACATTAGCATATAATTTTCTTATGGACTGCTAATATCCATCCCCATAGAAAAAACTTATAACATCATGTTAAACTTGCATTTAAATAACCCATGTCTGTAATTACTAAAAAAACTATGTTAAACTTGCATTTAAATAACCCATGTCTGTAATTACTAAAAAAACTAAATAACTTCACCATGTAACTACATTTAAATAACTCTATCTTTTGTGATAGACTGGCAATCCAAGTATTTATTTTTTTCACAAACTTGTACAAAATGTTACAACTCTTGAAATTACTAGTCGTGCGAACACAAATTTTACTATGGACTAGTAATTGTAAATTGCAACTCCCTAAGTCCTTTAATAATATAATAGTTTCAAGTGATTTTCAGGGGGTCCAACAAAAGACGGTCTTGCCCCTCACTAATTAGGACGAAGGGAGTTGGCTAGTTATTTCTTTTTCTAGTTAGCAGATATAAAGTGAGTAGTTTTTAAGGAAAGGATATGTCGATACCAAAAATAGAGGGGAGAGAGAGAGACAGACAAAGGGGTTGGGTAACTCAGATATAATTTTTCAAATCTTATAGATCACTTACATGTAGGGAGTACTACTGATTTAGTTTGACGCATCTAGAATGACATGCTTTTATTAGATGGAAAGGTGGGCATGCAGTTCTTCACCCAGTACACATCCAAAACCACGTGCTCTTTATTTTCCCCTGAATAGACACGGAGCCTTAATCAAAGTCTCCGGAAACACACACACACTCGGAATAGTACTAGCAAACCTAATTTTTGGACCACTAGAAACGATCACGTGGTTTCTTACACGGTGAAGCCTCGGATGCATAGATGGATGGTGGATAAGATGACCCCCTGTCAACTCCTGCTCACGGCATGCATAATTCTGACCTTTCCAGAAATCCTCTCTTTTTTATGTTCCATAAATACATATATACAGTATGTCAATCAATAAATAAAAATAAATAGGGAGCTGATGGTCCTGCTGCTTCATGATTAGCTCATCACATCACCAACCCACCCGTTTCTCTCTTGCTTGGGTCCGAAATTTTTTGAGAAATCGACACTGTAGCACTTTCGTTTGTATTTGACAAATATTGTCTAATCATGAACTAACTAGACTTAAAAGATTCGTCTCGTCAATTCCGACTAAACTGTACAATTAGTTTTTATTTTCGTCTATATTTAATACTTCATGCATACGTCTAAAGATTCGATGTGACAGAGAATGTGAAAAATTTTGCAAAATTTTCTGGCAAGTAAACAAGGCCCTGCTCTCACGCCTCAGCGCTGAGGTCGTCGCAAACGATCCAGGACAGCGACTCCCCGGATGCGGGGTCCCCGCACCAGCACGCCATCCACTCCCCTCGCGACGCGTGGCGCGCCACCGCACCGGCACGGCACGGTCGGATCCACCCATCCCGCTGCGCCGCCACGCCCTGTGCCCCCTCCCCGGCCCCGCCGTGTGGGCTGGTTCGTTCGTTATCCTCCCAACCAACCCAAGTGACCGGCCGCCCTCTCCCGCGTCGCGTCCCTGTCGATCCCTCCTCCAGCTCCAATGGCGGAGGCCAAGGAAGAAGATCGAACAACACTAGCTAGTGCGGCCGGCCGCCATGGTTGCTCGCATTGCATTGGTCAGTTGCTGGGTCGGAGTAGTACGTAGCTTGCTTTCTTTAATTTAATTTCTTTCGCGCCAATCGGGTGGGTGGTGTGAGCGCGTGATGATTGAGTCCATTCCAAGGAATTTAGACCTGGTTTAGTTTCGAAAACCTTTTGTTTTGGGCCTTGTTTAGTTTGTAAAAATTTTTGTTTTTGGCTACTGTAGCATTTCGTTTTTATTTGACAAACATTATCTAACCACGGAGTAACTAGGCTCAAAAGATTCATCTCACAAATTATAAGTAAACTGTGCAGTTAGTTTTTATTTTCGTCTACATTTAATACTCCATGCATGCGACCAAAGATTCGATGTGACGGAGAATCTTGAAATTTTTTGCGAACTAAACAAGGTCTTGGTATTATAGTGTTTTTGTTTTTACTTGATAATTATTTTCCAACCATGGATTAATTAGACTTAAAAGATTAATCTCGCGATTTACAGATAAATTTTGCAATTAGTTTTGTTTTTATTTATATTTAGTGCTTTATGTATGTGCCGTAAAATTTGATATGACGAAAAATCTTAAAAAGTTTTTTTAGTTTTCGAGTGAACTAAACAAGGCCTAATATCACGAGAGGGATCGAGCTAGGGCAGTGACATGTACACAGTATATATGATAGAGAGATATAGTAAGATGTTAATTGTTTCCACATGGCACACAAGAATATAACCTGTCCACCATGCAAATTGCATGCATGCATGGCATCCTTCTCTATCTATTAGTAATATCTACACCTGTGTCTGTGTGTGCTTGTGAAAGGAGGAATTCCATATCAGTTTATTCCCTTTTATTCCCAAACACGCACAAGCCTTTACCACCGATGCCGACAGGCTGATGATGTCCGCTGCTAGCTAGTTATTACTTCTACTACGCGCATTAGCACAACCTTTGTTTATAGCAGATATATATACTGTTGTAATTGAAAAGATGTCCAGGCACAAGGATTCTCTCTTTTTTTAAAACCAAAGCATGTTATTTATCATATATACGCTTCTTTCCTCCATCATCACTCCTAAGTAGTAATAAATTGAAGTGTTGTTTTGCTAATATATAAAAATAAGTTCCTGGTTTGTTTATCTTACTTTCCCTGCTGATAATAAGAAATATACTCCCTTTGTTCGGAAAAGAAAGCTAGCAATTCTAGCATAGTACGTATATACCAGGTTTATATATAAAGAGAGGTAGTATCAATATTTATGATACAAACCTTAAATCTATTTTAATAATACTTACCTATTTATTTAGTGTCATTTTCAGTCAAAAATTCATTTAGTGTCATGAATATTGATAATTTTTTTTTATAAATTCATACAAACTTTAGGTAGCTTAACTAAATACAAAAGTAGACTTGCATTCTTATTTCCAGACAGAGAGGTAGCACTAGATAACGATAGTGCGTCACTGTTTGTTTGTTCCGAGAAAGATACCGTGTAGTTATCATGTATTTCTTTGTTGGCCATGACCACGTTTTTTTATCTTAAAAATTGCACTCTTATTTGCAGTGGTGCGTGCATGCACCTTATATATTGCGAGCGCTCAGTGAAACTTTATTCCTCATGTACTTTGAGCATTGATTAATCGTATTATTGGGCTAGCTACACCATTTATTTATTCCCTCTTCTCTGCTCTTTTTCCTCCATCCAAGCAGAGCAGTGGGTGTTTGAGGGCTTTTGTTCCTGTAGGGCCAAGCGCGGTTTGGTGTGTGTTGGAACCAAATTTGAAATTTCTCAGGGAAGCAACAGCAAAGCACGGAATGAAAATTTCTTTAGCTTGGAAAAACATGGGCCAGTCATGATGCTTACTTGCTGATTAGTCCTAGCTAGCTAGCTAATATACACGCAGATGGGTCTTTGTTGTCCGTCTCCTCGATAGATCAACTTGTTTATTTATTGGTCCGGCCCCTTTGTCTTTTTAAGATGTTGATGCTAAAGCTACTATAGGGACCTCACTTCCAAGAAAGTCCCTAGATATTAATCAGTGCTAATCATGCTGTTAATTCATTCCTAAATTAAAGCCCCCATACTTGTTGTTGCTTTCACAAGCATCCATGAGGATACAAGCAAGGCTACTTTGATCCGGCCACTACAATCAAGACACATCTATCTGGTGTAGTGGATCCAAGGCCATCTGTCGTGCGTCGTCTTTACATAAACAAAACGAGCCAAGTAGTACTTGCTACAGATGTTTTCTCAAACCTAAGTACCTAACCTTGGCTTCCAATGGAGATCTACACACATAGGAGTATACAACATCTATCACCTCCTATAGCAGAGTCCTAAACATTATTGTACGTAGTACTACTACCAATTAAAATACAATATAATAACCACTCTCAAGAGAATTGTTCAAGATCTATATATATATAGGTACTTGTATATGATGTAATATATAGCTTCTAGTTGCATTTTGTGTTTGTCTTGATGATGTTTGGATTTTAAGAAAAAAAATAAATAAAGTGCAAGCGCATGCTGCGCACTAAAACTGGGGCGGGGCTAATGGAATCCATTCGACAGCAAGCAGCACATTTGAGCAGACGTCATGCATGAGAGCGGCGGTTGGATTAAGCTAGCGTACGTACGTGTCTTAATGCCCAAGGACCAAGGTGATGATAGAGATGTAAAGCTAGCTTTACTTTAAAGCAGGCACTCTAGTCGAATTATGACACGTGGTTATGCCTGGAGATTACTTGCATTGCTCGGCCACTACAATAGAATTAATAAGAATGTTCCTTCCATTACCTAACGTGCCATATATAAAGTAGCTATAGCTAGCTACTACTATGGTCTACACAAAGCATTAGCATGCATGTTTTTTCTTCTTTGTTCCCCACAGCAAGTTTATTATAGGCATACTTTCATGGCATGATGTGATGTCCAAAAGATTAACAGTAGTGTGAAAGTAACAGGAGATGGCATCAATTTATGGGGATCCGGAGAGAGTACTAATAATTCTGGCCTTAGCTTGTGTACGTCCATTGTGATGAGTAGTGGCCCGCCAAAGGAAGAAGCACATCATTTCTTGACCTGATATTTTGGAGGTTCATTTCTTATTATATCTATTGCACAGTGGCTATATTGTCAAAAGTCACATAGGCTGGATCGAAAATAAACAATATATATATGCAGCCGGATAAGGATTAGATAGCTCCACACAACTCGATCTCAGTCAGATGCATGATGGATGAGAAAGATTATTTCAGCATAGAGTTACAGCAGTATTATTAGGTATACATACGGCGCCGAAAAGGAGACCATATAGCGCGAAGCACAAGTCCTACTGCTACAAGCTACAAGCATGAATGTTAGTCTTGCATAGGCTAGCTGAACACAGACACTGATGATCTGAATTTTCATGGGCAGCAACAGGATCATGCATGCATTGAAATGGATCGATCGATTTCGGCGGAGGTAATGTAATAATGCGGAGAAGGAAAGTGATTGATGCAGATGGCGAAAAGGGGCGGATCGGAGGAGGGTTTATAGGTCGGGAGGTGGAGAGGGTCCCTCCACTCGCCTCTCTCTCTCATTGTATTGTCCCTTTTAATCATGTGCGGTGAACACAACAGAGACAAGCCACCTAAAGATGGGGGGACTTGGACTTGGATTATTATTGGATACATGTGCATGCATATGGACCATTTATATTTATACATATTTATATATTTATTTAGGTCAGCAAAGGCTGGTCGGCTGAATTGTGTTTCTGCATTTCGTTCGTTCTCTGCATGCATGCAGAGATCCACACAGCTAGCCATCCCTCCTTCCGGCCCCCTAGGTAGCGCTCCTGCCTGTCTATAGGTATCAGTCTCACTGCATCGATTGATCACAGCTGAAAAGGATGCAGCAGGCAGATGATAAACTAGGGCTCCATCTCGACGAATTTTGGATTTGGATCCAATGCAATGATGGCAAGGACCAAGCTAATAAGCTTATTCGCCTACTCTGCATCTCGATCATCTGTGTCTTCCGTTTGCTGGCCCTTCCTGCGATCCAGCAATACTAGTGTTCAGTGTTATTTGAGCGATCCAGCAGTAGCTCGTGGTGTCGGCGGAGTGAGTACGTACAACTCTGTGTGTCCAATAACATAATGCAGCAGCCTGCATAAACAATCCAGCATGCAGTAGCTGATGGCACGGCCGCATCTTTGCTGGTGCATGCCTTTGTGCGGATGATTGGATGAGGTTGAGCAGCAGCAGCAGCCAGCATCCACAGCATGCGACTCCCCTGTCTTGTGCATAAACAAAACGACTCGACAGAGCAGGTTTTGGTTGCTCGAGAGATCCTAAGATCCAGCAGTATAGTACAATACAGTAATCCGGTCAACTGCCTCTCCCACAAATTCAGGCGGGCCTGGACCTGCCGAAGAATTAATCCTCATATAGTATCATCTCATCTTGGATCACATGTATATGTGTGTGTGCGCGTCCCTGTCAGTTTCGTAGCAACCAAACGACAGACCATCCAAACCGCGAGCATTAAGGAAACATGCATGCATGCGGCGGATAAACTAAAAACTAAAGCAGCACATAGTACTGTCTTGTTCTTGTTGATAAGCTTTGACCAATAATGTGCCGGCAGCTAGCTGGCGATTGCTGCTCGCGCGCGGCCATATTTAGTATTTGCCCGTTGTCTCAGGAACGGGAGCACACATGATTGGCTTAATCAGCCTGGCGTGGTACTAGTACCATATACAGATCCAATATTAGAGAGAAGACTGGACAGTGCGTGTAGATCATCGATGGTTAGCTCAAAATTGGATCTTTTGCTTTCCATGCATATGGCCATTCAGGTTCAGAATTGCTGTGCTGTGTGAGAATTTAACGCAGCTCCGCTGCGACTGAGAGCTGGTAGCTGAGCCACGACTAACGCAAGTACCTGACCGGCAGATCATCGAGACAGGCAGGCCGGCACGGCCGGAGACAAGGGCTGTGACACAGGGTACTCACCCGATGCATGCATGTGCTAGTAGAAGTATGAGTAGTACTCCATAGCAAAGTAGCTCAAATGCAGTTAAACTGATCCAGAGGACGAGACGGACGATCTGCCAAATAACTGTAAGCTACACACAGCGCGTAAGTACGGCGCAGGAGATTTTGATTGGATCTTAATAGTACTAGCTAGCTTGCAGAGAGTGAGAGCTCTGAAAAAGGTATGGTTCAACTCAGAGCTAGCAGAAGTAATCAATCGGCCACTGTCCACCTTAATTTCGTTGGCCAGTCCGGGATTACTACTGGATGATGCATCACGAATTCATTCATTGCAACCACCGATCGAGTGATCGATCGATCGAGAGTACACTGCTGCTGCTGCTGCTGCGGCTACCACTTGTCTCGCTCGCTTTCCCTCCGCCCTGACTGGATCAGTGAGCAGTGGGCACTCCCTCCCTGCCTGCTCTGTGCGTGCCGTTGCCCCCGACTTTACAGTAGACACAGGCGGGTAGCTTAGCGTGCATCAGTGGGCACTGACTACCGGTACCATCCTGCGCAGCTGCATATGCGTTCCATACACTGAGTGCTTGCGTGCTCCGATCGAGATAGTATAGTCGAACACAAATGACAATGCATGTATGATTGTTCACTGCCTTGTTTATTTAGCTAAGTCATTACAGAAAGTACTGTTGGTTAATTTATTATAAAATAAAAATATTATTAAATGACTAACAGATTCGACTGATGCATACTTCCATCCCAGATAGCATGTGCAGATGCAGCTAGTAGAATAAACCACCGAGTAAAAGTAACCCCTGTTGCTCGCTCGAGCTCCGCTCCAGCTGCATCTGCAAGTGCAGTTGACACTGCGCCAACACACCTGCTGGTGAACGGTGATGGCGCATGCATGCAGCAGCACGCAGGCGTATCAACAGGGGGCCAGCTAGCAGGCATGCATGTGTTGTGCATGCGCGCGTATATATATATATATATATATATATATATATATATATATATATATATATATATATAGTACGTCGTCGTAACGACGTAAACGTACGGCACGTCGGCGCTACACTAGCCATGCATGGCCGTCATTGCTGGCTGGGCGCGGAGACCAAGCCATGCATGACCGTGCGCTATCGTGTGTGTGATGCATGTGTGGTTACGTACGTGTTTCAATTTACCGGGGCGCGCCGCGCCGCAGTTCATGCAATGGATGATCGAGATGCTAATTAATTAACATGAAGTGTACGTCGTCGTCCCGTGCGCCCTTATTCGCCGCATACATTGCCGTACACTACACGTAGATACGATCGCGCGCGCGTTGCCGGGGCACGTACGTGTACGTGTATGCACAGTGACACGGCTACACGTATGACGCCCCTGCCCGTGCCCCCAGCTGCCTGCCATGCGACGTACCTAGCGGAGCGGCCGGCCGGCAGCCCAGAACGGACACAAGACCCATCGCCATGTGTCGTCGATCTTATATACTATACATGTATGACATGACGGATGTATAGATCTGGCAATATGAGTGGTACGGACTTGTTTGGTACAGCTCAACTTCACTAGTAAAACTGTTTTTTTAGAAAATAGCTTAATGAGTGACTTTCTAGATGAAGCTAAGTTGTTTTGAAAAAAGTGTTTGGCAAAATAGCTTCACCAACTAATTCATGCATAGTTGAGAGAGAGAAATGAGAGAGAAGCTACAATAAGCTACTTTTTTTCAGCTTCATCCAACTTATGTTTTTGTGAGAGGAGGGGAAAAACAGCTTCACCCATGAAGCTGTTTTGGAAATAAGTGTTTGGCAAAAAAAACAGCTCACAACAGCTCATGAAGCTGTACCAAACAGACCCTACATGTCCACGTATTTTCAGTAATGGTATATAACACCC
Source organism: Sorghum bicolor (assembly GCF_000003195.3). Taxonomy (NCBI): domain Eukaryota; kingdom Viridiplantae; phylum Streptophyta; class Magnoliopsida; order Poales; family Poaceae; genus Sorghum; species Sorghum bicolor. The sequence continues at coordinate 71,520,221 of NC_012872.2, forward strand.
ATATTTTTAGCAATAGTTTTTTTTTTTTGTGTCTATGACGTTATAGGGTCTACACCCAATGTGCTTCCCGGCACGGCGAGCCCCACTCGCACCACTGCGACGATGGCGACACACCTCTCCACGACAGCGGCGGCGATCGAGGGCGTGCCTCCCCACGCCCGCATCGGCCATGGTAGCAGTGGCGGCGGGTTTCCATTATATTACCAATGGTGTCGAATCTGGCTCCAGTAGGCCTCTCCTCCGGTCCTCCTCCGTCCTCTGTGATCTGTATTTGTCCATCCGTAGAAAAAAAACAATATTATTTATAATCTATGATATGTGATCTGTAGTTTGTGATTGAAGAAGGCTAGAGGTTGGAGGTAGAAGAAGGATGGAGGCTGTTAGATCTCCATCCTATGGCAAAAAAAAAAAAGAAAAAAGAAATCCATGTGTTGGAACTCCATGCATGGTTGCTAGATAGACGCGTCGGCGCGGCCGTACAAGTTTTGGTCCTTGTGTGGCTGCATGCATATCTACGTACGTACATTCATTCACGTACGGACGTACCATTGCTGTATGCATGCATGCCGTCCGATCCTCTTCGTCGACTCGTTGTAACATGCAGGATTTAGCGATCGCGAGAGAGAATGAGCGATCGACGAGAGGCCACAGTAGCTAGTACGTACGTACGTGCCAATAATGCAAGTCGATCACGGTCAATCGGGTACGTACGTATACGATCCATGCTCGTCGCCGCGTGAACCGTGAAGTGTCGTCGGTTGACGTACATATATATATATATATATATATATATATATATATATATATATGCATCAATGCATGCATATGCATATGGCCGCGGCAACGGCGTTACACCTTTCTGGCCGCAACTGAGATGCATGGTCACACCCCCGTGTCGGCGTACAATGTCCCCCCGTCGACTTGGCATTCCATCCGCGCGCGTCCCTCTACTCCGTCCGTCCGTCCGATCCGTCCATCGCGCGTTGAGTTGTCATCGTCATACCGGCAGGAGCGAGAGGATAGCACGCAGGCACACGTACGTACGTAACACGGTAACAGGACCCGTCTATATATGGGGCATATAGCTAGCTAGGCTTCATTTCATTCCTCACACAGTACGTGGAATGAGATTCCTTTAACCAGCTGTGCTCCCCCCCTCCCTTTTAAATTGTACTCCCTCCATCCACTTCAATTATAAGACATTTTAGAATTTTCTAGATACATAGCTATTTGTCTTAATAACTTGAAGTTCTCTAACTTTCACCATATTTTTAAACAAATGTATTGATATCTACACTAGTCTTTTATCATCATATTTGTCTTAATAACTTTTTCACCATATTTTGTCTTCTACATTTTTTAAACTCTTTTGATGGAATGAGCACCTATAAGCTATTTGTTGGTTTCTATTTTATGTTTTGAACTCTCAAAATGAAGCTATACGAGTCTTTTGAAGTGACTTTGAAACTTCTGAATTTATATGCAATAAAGATAGTTGGCTTCATTTTCTTTAATAATGGCATTGGTAGATAATAGAGAGATGATATAAGCGTGGTTTTAATATACTATTATGTAATGGCAATGGTGGATAATTCTTTAATAGTAATGACATGTATGTAATAATAGACAAATAAGAGTATTTTTGGATTTATTGTTTATGTAATTCCAATGTCGAAAATTCCTTTAATAGTGGCATGCCTAAGCAGTAGATAACACATGTACAACATATATGTTGTTTTTGATCAAGTATTTTATTTTTCTCTATTTAGCGTGAAATTTCTTGACCTTGAGAATTAATATGGAGACTTATTTTTTTGGCCAAATACTCTGATAAAAAAGATGACCAAGGTTTTCCCCTCAAACACGAGTCGCATGTAGCACAACTCAGCTTCACCATTTAGAACAGCTTCACAAGCAGTTTTCTTGGTGAAGTTGAGTTAAATATACTGGTGAAAATTACAATTCTAACTAAAAAAACTGTATAGGCTGGCACGAGGCAGCCACACATGGTTTTGAGTGTTTTCTTTCATTTTCGTGAGAAATCCATGCATATTGATAACTAGAGAAATCAAACTTATAATTAGCACACCTCAAGCCTCACGGATGATACCCCCTATAACTGCACCTCAAAGTCACTTATGACTTAAGAGCAAAAATATTCTATTAGTATTCACTCTAGCAGATTTCGAAATGGAGATTTAAAGCCTTAACCGGATTCAAATGAAAAAAATTTCAACTACAAAGTTTTAGATCTCGTTGAGATCTACAACTTTTTTTTATCATTTTCCCATCTAAGTTCATTTGGGAAAATAAAAAAATATTAAATTTCCCTTGATCTAGCTTAAAACATAATTTTTGCGCCCGGAATAATTTTAAATGAAAAATTATCAGCTACAGAGAGCTATAGATCTTTTTTTTAGTACGACAACTTTTGTTCAGACAACTTCTCCATCCGGTATCGTTTGAAAAAACACAAAAAATTAAGTTATTTGTAGTGGCTACTTTTACATAAGAACAATGTACGTATACAAAATACATAAAATGAGCATGCCACAATTATAATATAAATAATAGTTTGATAAATTGTAAATGATCGAAAATTTTACAAAGGCCATGGGTAAGCACAACGATAGCAATGAACACAAGCAAATCAATACCTCGTCCTTCTTCTTTACTGGTGTTGCACGCTTCCTTTCGGTGCTCACCGTGGCGCTTGACCGGCTCGCAGGAACGCCCTGGCCTCCATTACCTTGCCTTGACCGCATGGTGGTGATTAATCGGTGGCAATGTGGGTAATTATCTGATAACTCCACGTGGAAGTACTAAACTCCAAAAACTGGAGTACCCTCAAGGGTACTCCAGGAAAATCGTGGAGTTGGCCTCTAGCTCCACCTTTTTTTTGAGAGCGGAGTTTTAGGAGCTGAATATGTTTGGCACTGCGGAGCTAGAAAAATGGGAGCAGAGCAGTCTCCAACACCTCTAAAACAAGTTAGATATATATATAGTATTATCTAAAAATATGCATTGTAAAAGTTTGAGAACATCAATGATATTCTCGGAATTCAAAGACTAGTAGACCACGCATAGTAGAACACGTTTTTTTTTCTTTTAAGGTCATAGGCTCTTACTCTCCTCTCCATCAAATTAGTATTAAAAAGTGTGAAAATTCATAATGCCAGGCAGAAAGAGGATACGGGCGACAGCAAGCAGCGTCGCGTCGGCGTCGACTAGTGGCGATCCCCAGCTACCGTGCTTCCGGCAGTGAGATCGATCGCTCCCCCAGTTTTGGCGACGTCTCCAAGCACAAGCTAGCAGTGCATCAATGGAGCCCTAGGTAATTAATAATGTGCCGCGCGTACGCTGCAAGATAATTAATAATGCCTACATCAAATTTCCCTTGGATGCCAAGTGTCTAAGCATGCATGCATGCATGCATAGATATATGCAGATGCAGTGCAGCACAGCCATGCGTTTTATTTGCATTAAATAGGTTGCCACATAGATTTTCTCTGATGACATAGCAGTGTATTTAAGAAGAGAGAGAAGAAATGAGTTTCATCTAGATGAAACTCTCTTAGGGCAGTCCCAATGGCATATTTACGATGGTTTCTATGTCTATTAATTGACCTGACAGCTCAGTTTTTAGCTGATGTGGCATAGGAATTAATGAAGAAAGAGATTACAAAAGGGAGAAACGATTTCTTCAGGAGGAAACGAAGTCGACGCTAGCACCGATGCACCAAGAAACCACGCAAACGGAGACTCAAGTAGTTTCGATCCGATCCAGTGCGCCGCCGTCGCTCGACGCCTACTTCGCAAGCCGCCGCTCGACACCTGCTCGTGAATCACGGCCGCTCGACAACTGCGCCGCGGATGATGGCGACTCGACGCCTATATCGTAGATGTCGTCTCCCCCGCTGCTGGATGCTCGTGTCGTAGATGTCGGGCGCTCGATGCCCGCATCACAGATGCTACCTCCCCGCGCGGCTAGATGCTCGCGAGGCAGATGGCGGCCTGCCGGCTGCTCGATGCTAGCCCCTACCTTCGTCTTTCCCATGGTTGGCTACTAGGTGTGCGTGCTTGTCTTTGTCTAACTTCGTCATGGCCACCGGCCACCGAGCGAGCGCGGGGGTAGAGCCCTTCATCGTGGCCGCTGAGTACACGCGCGTGGAGCCCTTCGTCGTGGTAACCGAGTGGACGCAGGAGTCCTCTTCTGCTCGAGGACGGGGATGTGTCGTGTGTGAGAAGTCCTGCTGGCGGACAATACAGGTAACCAGCCAAGCTTCTTCTAGATCGGTGGCGAGGATGTAAGCATGTTCACTGCATATTGATTTAATCCAAAGCGGCACAGGCTCATCCACAGACCACAAAGGATCCAGATACGGGTCCGGTGAATCATTGGTCAGATTGGTATTTGCACTCTAAACGGAAAAGCTACGTTGGAAGAACTAGTTTCTTGGTACAGAGTCCTAGACTATGGAAGGGTTTTATCTCCCAGTTTCCAAGACGTGACACAAAGAATGAAACTGAATGAAATAGAGTGTCTCAATGTACAATTTCATGTCACGGTTTCATAGGCTATCTTTAGCATTTAATTTGTATAATGTACTGTGATCAAACGTGGTTTGTGAACTATGTAGCCTTTTGTGCTTGCAAGAAAAAACTATGCAGACTTTTGCAACGTATTACAGAAAAAAGGATCTGCCTCACAGAAATCGTTGCCTACAGCTCGTTGATAATTTCAGATTCGAATCAAAGAAGAAGCAGGTGTCCTAGGCATCCAAATCATTACAGAGATATATCAAAATCACAGTCGAGGAAGCAGGAACCAAACCACTAGAACTAAGATAGTAAACTAAGATCGATAAAAGAAAAGTTCAGATAGCCTTCAGTACTTCAGATAGCCTTCAGTAGTGCAGATACTAAACTAAGATAGATAACAAAAGTTCACATAGCCTTCAGTAGTTCAGGTCACTGGAACACATTCGTTTCACATCGTTCTTTTTATCCTGTACAAACAAAAAATAGTTTCTATCAATGGTGATTACCAAAGCATGAATAAGAAGTTTTAGCATTTTTTTTATGGCTCAGTTTGTAACAGCAAGGTACATGCATATTGGTTACTTTGGGACAAGACCCCAAGTTCAGGTTCAAGCTCATTCATATGATCATATACACACACAATGCTATGTGGCTCAAAACAAAAGATAAATATAGTGATCAGATAGGTTTGCATCAGGATCAGTCATCAGATGTTTGCATCAAATTGCTAAAAAAACATCATATTACATTGGCAGGTTTGCCTCAGGATCAATCATCAGAACTATCCAAAGATCTGGTGAAAATGAGTTTTCATACACAAATATTATTGCAGCTACCTACACTAGTACACACATATCAGGTACCTGTATTCACAGTCGATAGAAATAAGCTACCTACACTAGCAGATCGAAAACCACTACTATCAGCTCCATGTTGGAGTACATTAAAATTCAGAGATGCTACAAATCACTATCAGATCGAAGAAAAAGTTACTAGCAAAGATTGAAATGGACACATACCAAAAATTTGGGGCATGCTGGTTTCCTTGTTCGGATGAAAAATTTGGGGGCAGGGCACCCAACCGTACTTCTTGCGGTGGCATAGGCGGCAATCCAACTCCTTGCGGTGGGGATGAAGCTTGGCCAGTTGGGGATGAAGCCGGCACGACGGGGGCCGGCGCAGGGGAAGATGTTGGTGCAGCCGGAGAGGGGGAAGAAGATGGACGGGCCGGCGGCGCAGATTGGAAAGCCGACGGAGGGGCTGGAGGGGCCGGCGGTGAAGGAGAGAGCGCCGTCTTCATTCCCAGGCGACTGCGTCCGCGCCCTTTCTCTCCTTTGCCTCGCCGCCCCAAGCTAGCGCCGGAATCCATGGCGCTGGATCTAGAAGCCGCTGGCGGGGAAGATGAAGGCGGCGCGCATGATTGGGAACGCGAAGAAGGCGCGCATGGGAAGGAGATGAAGCCGCGGGCAGGGCGGGGAAAGCAGAAATCGCGCGCATGGCGGGAGGAATCGCGCGCGCGCGGCAGTGGGAAGGATTGGATCTTCGCGCGTGGAGCACGGGATCGGTGATGAAACTCTCCTCCCCTCAATGCGGGTGTCGTACAGTTACCGAGAGGTTGGAAACAGAGCTTGCGAGTGTCGTGGCCATGAAACGAATTTGTTCTCTCTCCTCACCATTTCATGCAAAAACTCTGATGTGTCACCCTAATTAATGTGCATGACACTCCCATGACACTCCCATTGAGACTGGCCTTAGCACGATTACCAACTCTCTATGAGTCTTGGAATTAAACGTCTATAAAACTATGAAATGAAACTCTTCATTGAGAGTGGATGTTTCATCCAAGTTTCATTTCATTTCACGTGACATTAGAAACAACGGCATAAAACAACTACCCTTACTAAACGTCGCTGTCTCCAGCTAGGCTAGCAATTGCAAGCCGATTCTGGACACGAGTGTTATGTTAGCTCATAAAGCTCCATGAATTAAAACCGTTCGCAGTTCCACGGTGAAAATGCAATTCGCGTAAGAACTATGATTGTTTGTTGATTTATTGTGAGTTGTTGAAGATTTGACAAATAATCTCAAGCTAATAAGCTAGCATAGCCTATGCATTCTTCCTGTTATTCTCTCTCTTCATGAGAAAAAGTCTGCATTTCGAATTTTCGATTGATTCATCGTGCCACACTCCATCGAACCTTTTGACAGTCGGATCCCCAAAAAGCTACTCCAAGCTGTATATCCATAATTAGGTCGACAGAAACGGGGGACCAAACACATAATTATCATTGTAGAAGAGGCAAGTGGAAACAACTAAAACGTGGTCTTTTGAACAAGTACCTTCTTTAATGAATTTATTTATTGATTGATTGATGAGAGGCAGGGGAGAAATTGATTTGACTCGGGCCCGCCACTTGAGTGAATGAATGATGGGCTGGGCTTTCTGGTAGGCAGCCAGCCTACTGTACTCTACTTTGTTGGGCTGCATGCGCCCCCGGCCCACGTATCCTTTCATGGCTTCTTTTTTTCTCTCGCGCTCTCATCTCGGTTTCGGTTTCTTGTGTGGTTGTTTTTTTTTAAAAAAACAGATATTTATTGTGTGGTTGTTTGTGATGATAAATCTCATCTGACAAGTCGCTATGCCACACCATCCGGGATCATGATCACTGTACTACTGCAATGCATTGCTTCCCCTTTTTGTGTTAATTACATGGATAGCGATACCGCCATTTTGAGTCAGCTACGTACAAAACATGCATGTTCCTTAGCTCCCTCTTGCCTTGCCTCCAAGGTCACCCTAGCACTAAACTAGGTATGGCGTCTCAAATATGCATGGCATAGCAACTAGCAAACCAATCAAATTCAAAACCTCTCTTTAGTTTTAACAAACCAATCAAATTCAAAACCTCTTTAGTTTTAGCAAACCAATCAAATTTGGGTGTTTCAATTTCCCTTCTATTACTAGATTGAAAAAAAACATTAAGTTAGGACGTGCTTGGCTGTGGGCAAACTTATGATACAGATGGATTTTGAGGGGAGCATACATATGCTAGCTGAACAGACATGAGACATACACAGATAGATACACGAACGAATTGAACCTATATATACACTAGCTTTGATCTGATTTTTTATGGGCAAGGGCAATAAACAGGATCATGCACATGCATGCAAATGGCACGCAATGGATTTCGCCATTTCACAGGTAATTATGCGGGGACCGGGGGGATGATGCAGATGGAAAAAGGCGGATCGGAGTCGGAGCAGTGGCGGAGCTTCCCATTAGGCACACTGGGGCAGCTGCCCCACCTACTGTCAGTGTGGCTCCCTACTCCTAACTTCTCCTTTCCAATCTGCTGTGTGCAGCGCTGTTTCCTAACTCTGGCACAAGCACGAAGACTAAAAGGACGTGAAGTGAGGGCTACGAGCCTCCTACGCCCTCGGCCATGGCCCAAACCCAATAAATGGATAACTCCCAAGTGAAAGTCTCAACAGGTAATACCAACAGTATCAAAATGTATGAACGTCTATTTGAGCAAGAGCAACACACCAAAAAATGAATACTTGTGTTTTTTATATCCTGTTTTGTTCTTCATCTTGTGGAGAAATTCTTTCGGCTTGTGGAAATAAACCTCAATGCACAAAGTTACAGAAATGGATTGCAGGTGACCATTTATTAGGCACTTAAAATCTCATTTGTGTGACATCAATAAAAATATGACTACGATCACATGTGTCGGCGCCCCACCTAAAATTTTGTGTGAGCTCCGCCACTGAGTCGGAGGATGGTTTTGTAGGTCGGGATGTGGAGAGGAGAGGGTCCCTCGCCACACTCCACTCCACTCCACTCGCCTCGCCTCTCTCTGATTGCCCCTTCCCTTCCTTGTAATCATAAATTCATACATAATGTGCGGTACGATGAAGAACACAACGAACAGAGACTTCGGGGGGATCGATCGAGTTGGATACTTGGATGTGAATGCAAATCAACGCATGGACCATTCATTTAGGTCATACCAGGAAATTAAGGAAGCATTCGGTTTGCAATGCAAGCCGACCGCCTGGCTCAATTGCTGTATGTTTCTGCATTTCGTCCCTTCTCTGCATTGTTGTATGCATGCAATTCTTGCTCCTTCAGTAGCTAGACGACCAACCCCTACTCCTGTCTGTCTGTCTAGGTATCACTGCTTCATCAGTTCCACAACTGAAAAGCATGCAACAGGCAAATCATATGGGCTCCATGGATTGGATTTGGATCCTAGCTTGCAATGATGGCAGAGAAAGTTTTTTTAGCCTACTCCTCTAAATCTCGGTGCCTTCCATTTATTTGTTTGTGCTGCTGCCGCCTGCAGCCTGCATATGCTTTTTCAGTTTTTTTTTTGAAAGACCTTTTGGAGTTCATCGCCCTTGCTCAGCGGGCATGCATGGCGTTGCAATTGGACTTTTGTCTCCCTGTGACTCTGATGAGGCGTCGTCCTACGACTGAAACTTGAAACTCGTAGACTTGGGCAGTGGTACTGTGGCAGCATATATACTTATGTGCGTACCAGCAACCCCAAGCAAATGCATTGCCAGGCCGGCCGGCCACCACTGCACACACTGCCCTGTGCTGGCCCTGCAAGAAGTTGGAGTTGGAGCAAGCAATAGTGTGCTCTATAGTGTCGGAGCTAGCACACATCTGTGTGTCCAATAATGCAGCACCATATACAATTGCTATACTCATATAGTAGGAGTATATATAGGAGTATAGAAGAATACCCCATCGACATTATCACCCCAACCCCCAAACAAGAATATGTCGTCCACACAGACCACACTTACAAACTATATATACATATATGGATACTCTCCATTCCTAAATAATTATCATTGTTGATGTGTGTGTCGCATGTATGACTTAATTTATAGAAAATATGTGTAATATTTGTATCTCTAAATAAATTTATTAAAAGACTAGATTGAATTTTTTTTCCAACAATACTAATTGTGTAATATAAATATTAATATTTTTAAATATATATTTAATCAAAGCTATTTTTGAGAAGCACAAACAATAGATATTGGGACAGAGGAAGTATGCATGTATATATATATATATATATATATATATATATTAAACAGAGATTGTAACACATGTTGATAGCGATGAACCCGGGAGTTGCCACACCGTACCACACCAGCATGCGTACGGCCGCATGCATCTTTGCTGGTTGAGGTTGAGCAGCAGCAGCCAGCATACAACTCATGTCTCTTCACAAACAAATTAATTAAAACTACTCGACACGCATGCTTGGGTTCGGATTGGTTGCTCCAGATCCAATACAATACAAACAGCTGGTCAATTGCCTATCTCCCACAATTCAGGGGGTCGGCTAGCTAGGACTAGACCTGCCGGCCGGAGAGAATAATCCTCATATTATATCATATCATCAATTCATCATCATGGATCATGCCATGTGTGTGTGTTTTTGTATCCCTGTCAGTTTCGTAGCTACCAAACGACCGACCACTAGAGCAAGTATTATGGTGGGCTGTAAACTGGCTAAACGATGATGTGGAGGAGAGAATGAAGGAGAGAGAGGAGAAGCAGGCTGTAAGCTTACAGCCAGCTTAGACACAAAAACCAAGAAACTTTGTGAGAGAGATAAGTGGGCCATATATTAATAGTGAATAGCTAACTATTGTATGGGTAGGCTGCAAGAAGGCTGTAAGGAACCTTACAGCCAGCAAGTGAACTGTATTATTAAACTTGCTCTAACTAGGAAAGCATGCATGTGCGGATAAACTAAGCTAGTTAAGCACATGCACACTGTCTTGTTGATGCGCTTTGACCAATAATGTGCCGGCAGCTAGCTGGCGATTGTCTCGGGAACGGGAGCACACATGATTGGCTTAGCTTAGCTTTGGTAATACTCGTATATACAGCTTCCTTAAGTTCACCAGGAAATGAACAATGGCTTGGTAACTATCTACTCCGATCCGTAGTATCTACGGACTGTCGTTAGCTCAAAACTGAATCCTGTATAGCTTTCCATTCAGGTTCACAATTGCTGTGGGAATTTAAGGCCCTGTTTAGTTTCCCACCCAAAATTTTTTCATCCATCTCATCGAATCTTTGGACACATACATGAAACATTAAATGTAGATAAAAAATAAACTAATTACACAGTTTAGTTGAAAATAGCGAGACGAATCTTTTAAGCCTAGTTACTCCATAATTAGCCTTAAGTGCTACAGTAACCCACATGTGCTAATGATAGATTAATTATGCTTAATAGATCTGTCTTGCAGTTTCTTGACGAGCTATGTAATTTGTTTTTTTATTAGTTTCTAAAAATCCATCCCGACATCTTTCTGACACATCTGATATGACATCCAAAAAATTTTCATCTCTAATCTAAACAAGCCCTAAGGCGATTCAGGTCGAGCCAAGGGCGGTTCTAGAGTAGTAGCATGGGGGACAGCTGTCCCCCCAAATTTTTTTGAAAAACATTTAATATGTATACTCTTTAATAATATATACATGTATAATACATTGTTATACATAATTGCTAGTCTACTCAGCTTATATAACAACCTTAACACTCTATATTCACAACTATTTTATCACCGTTTAGTGATCTAATTATGTTATATTCATATCGATGAACTATATCGTTTTCGTTCGTATCCCCATGATTAAAATCCTAGATCCGCCACTCGGTTGAGCTGCTGGTAGATTGCCGCTGAGCTACGCGGTTCAGTACGTACCTGGTAGGTAGGCAGGCAGGCAGGCCGGAGACAAAGGCAAGCTACGCGGTTCAGGGCCTGTTTGGAACGGAGGAATCAAAAACAAAGGAATGGGAAAAAAATACAGGAATAGAATAGATGTGTAATGGTAAAATAGAGGAAAAGAAAACTGCAGGAAATGATAGATAGAGGTGTTTGGAACACAGGATTCGTAACACAAGAATCTTAAAATATATGTGATTATAAGTGTCATTATTAGTGCTAAACGATGGGGCCCAATAAAAAAATCCAGCCGCCTTCTCTCTCCTTTATATCCTTTCCTAGAAACAAGGCTCCGAGCGGATGCGACCAGGTGCTGAGGCAAAGGGACGGTGCAGCGGGGTGCTGGCGGCGCGGTGAAGCGTTCAAGCGCGAGCGGCGCAGGGCCTGGTGCAGCGAGGCCTAGAGCAGCATGAGCGAGCCAAACATCAGCGAGAACTGGAGTGGTGCAGCGGGGCGGCACCGCAGGCAAGCACTCCTCCACGCTCCACGCGAACGCGCGCTCTCTCTCTCTCTCTCTAGCGCGCGCGAGAGCGCCTCGGTCTTGCGCGAAAACTTTGGCCAAGAGTGGATGTTAAAATTCTTGTGTTTTGACGAGTGAAGGAAACCTTTCCAGAGGAATGGAAAGTTTCATTCCTTCGTTCCAAACGGTAGGTGACGTCAGCAAAATACAGGTTTGGCAATCCTTTAAAATTTCTGTAAAAATACTTCATTCCAAACAGGCCCTCAGTACCTGGTAGGTAGGTACCATGCTCACTACCCCATGCATGCATGCACCAGCTCGACCGATGGACCTATACTTTGACACACATTTGTACCTATAATTAGATAATGACATGGACATATATATCAAAAGCAGGTGAATTGTACCCAAAATCATTACTCGAATATAAGAATAAGCTCACCTTATAGTGAATGCTCATATCCGAAGGTATCATGTCCTCATCACTTGGAGAGCACAATAGGCAGTTAGTAGCATGGAATCTTAAGTTTTGTCAAACTTAAGATGCATTCAAAGTGTTTTGGTAACATAAATTTTGTCATTAGATGATATAAGCTTAAGATGATATCATTAGATTATTGAAAGACACAAATAGGTATAACTACATTTATGATATCAGTATACCTAATTGATATCATAATTTTGTATATTTTTTATAATTTTAATCAAACTTAAGATGCTTTGACTTAAAAAGTTAGAGTATCTTATAATTTGGAACCGCATTCGCTCTCTTCCTCGCTCCCCCGCTCGAGCTGAGAGACGAGATAGGCCGGTTTTTGTTTATTTACTACTGCTTTGTTGGTTCCCACGCACTGCCAACAACAGCCCAACACCCGGTGATGACGCAACACAAACACAACAGGGCCCGGTCGGAGTTCGAGGCAGGAAAACAAGGATGCAGATGCAGTACACGACAGTGATGTACGTAAATGCTATAGATCAGTGGGTATTTAACTTCCATTCGGCATATAAAAAAACTAGAACACATGGATCTAGAGAGAAAGAAGAGAGAGAGAGGTACAGACCATCGGAGGGTTTGGCGGTGGTGAAGGCCATGTCATCGGTGGCATGGGGTGTTGGTGAAGTTCGGTAGGCGGCGCTTCCCGTTGCTGGTGGTGCCTCGGTAGGGTTAGTTGGTGGGATGTGTGGTGTCGATCAACAGTGAATCTCTCGTGGCGTGTGCCTATAGCCCCCACTCTTACTTATGACACTATGCGACGAGATTTAGGTCTTGTTTAGTTCACTCTAAAATCCAAAAAAATTTCAAGATTTTTCGTCACATCGAATCTTGCGAATCTTGCGGCATATACATGAAATATTAAATATAGTCAAAAACAAAAACTAATTGCACAGTTTGTCTGTAAATCGCGAGACGAATCTTTTGATCCTAGTTAGTTTATGATTGGACAATATTTGTCAAATAAAAACGAAAGTGCTACAGTACACAGTTTGGCTGTAAATCGCGAGACGAATCTTTTGATCCTAGTTAGTTTATGATTGGACAATATTTGTCAAATAAAAACGAAAGTGCTGCATTAGCGAAATTCGAAATTTTTTCCAAACTAAACAAGGCCTTATCAACCTTGTTGGATTAGACGTCTCCTATCAAAGCACATATCAGGGACCGAGTCGACCGTTGGGCCTGACTCGGAGATCAACCCAACAATCTCTACACATCATACGTACGGACGTTTTATTGGGGTCCAGCAGCCAGCATGCATCAATGCCCATGCATGTACGTGTTCTGGTTCTGCTGCCCATGCATGTACAGCAACACCTGCTGCCTGTCCTAGGCTCGTGCGTTGCCGAGGCGCCACGTGAGGTACACATACTACAGTGGTGGCACGCATGAACAGGACGAGGTCACAACTATGTTTAGTTTAATTTTTTTTTACAAAATAGACACTATAACACTTTCGTTTATATTTGACAAATATTATCCAATCATAAACTAACTAGACTCAAAAGATTCGTCTCGCAAACGCAAATTACAGATAAACTGAGCATTTAATTATTTCTTTTATCTATATTTAATGCTTCATGTATGTGTTGTAAGATTCGATGTGACAGAGAATCTGAAAAATTTTGCAATTTTTTTTGAACTAAAGAAGGCCTATATGTACAAAATTTAACGGGTTAAAGTTTAGTCCCTGATCTAAAACTCTAAGTCTTCGTTGCCTCATTCACCATCAGCATTTCCGTTGTCATTTGATCCACGATCCATCCATTTCAGCCTGACTCATCGTCGGTATTTGACTCGGGCCCACTCGAGTGAGTGCATGATGGGCTGGGCTTTCTGATAGGCAAGTAAGCCTACTGTATTGGGCTGCATGCGGTAGCTAGCCCAGGCCCACCTATCCTTTCCCGCGCACACACGACCTGGGTTACATCATGTACGTCCATATCTCATCGGTCGGCTGGCATCAGCCCGCAGCACTCGCCAATGCGGTCACTGCAAGCCCACTCGCCGCCGCCCGCGCCGCAAAACCAGCCCCCCAAACCCTATACCCCGCCTCCTCTCCTCTCCTCCCCGATTGCCGGCTCAGCTTCCTCTTCCCTGTCGACGGCGAGGACTACCCTTCGCGCTCCCTCGCTCAGGCCTCGCTAGGCGATCACAGGCGGCAGGGAGACCCGCTCGCGCCGACGAGCCCAGCGGCGGCGCGGTAATTAAGCAGGAGAGGAACCGGCGGCCCGAGCGGCGGGGTCCAAAATGAGCGACGACGTGATATGGCACTGCATCCGCCACAACCACTGCAGCTTCATGGCCAAGTAAGTAGCCTTCTTTTTCTTCTCGGCTCTTGTCTCGATTTCGGTTTCTTGTGCGACTGTTTCCGATGATGAATCTCATCTGACGGCGGCCCCGTGGGTGGGTTGGGTTGTGCAGGATCACGACAGGGATATTCTGCCGCAACCCCTACAACGCGACGGGTATCTGCAACCGGAGCTCCTGTCCGCTTGCCAACAGTCGCTATGCTACTATCCGGGATCATGACGGTGATCACTGCAATGCGATGCTTCCCCTTTTTGTGTTAATTAATAATGATGTTGTCCATGGATAGCGATACCACCGTTTTCAATCAGCTGTCGAACATGTTATTTAGCTCCCTTTTGCCTCCAAGGTCACCCAAACACTCAACTCAGTATGCAATAACAGACATGGCATAGCAACTAGCAAACCAATCAAATTCAAAGCCTCTTTAGTTTTAGCAAACCAATCAAATTTGGATGCTGTACTTTTCCTTCTATTATTAGATTGAAAAAAAAACATTAAGTTAGCTTTGTAGCTGTTCTTTCTGGAGACGAGATGAATGATCTTTTTCATGGAATTCGTTAGTTGTGACTCTGGTTGTGATTAATCACAATTTAAGAAGACTGCTTTGATGGAGTTAAGAATACTAGAGTACTGCAAGTTTGCTTTTTCTTTCTGTGAGAACAAATTATGCTGGGATGTGGTGCTATTTGGATTCAATGACACACAAACTATGAGGAGTTGCAACATAATTTTTGTCCAAAATGGTGCAGATTTTGATCTTTTGGTTAACAAAACCTGCCAGTTCCCTATGCACCTTGTTTTTCATGCTGTGGACTATTAATTTTGAGGGCAGTATATGCTTATCGGTCACCAAAATATTTTTTTCTGATGCTGTCACGTTATTTTTCCTCCCCAAATGGTTATGCAGGTGTTTTCTATCTGTACATGAAAACTGCTGAAAGAGCTCATCTGCCAAACAAATTATGGGAGAGAGTCAAACTGCCAAAGAATTACGAGAAAGCAATGGATGTCATAAACAAGCATCTTGTATGCATCTCTAGCTAACGTATACTGTCACTCCATAAAATTTATAGTATTTGGTCTAATTTCTTGGCTTTTTTGTCATGAAGGAATTTTGGCCTAAGTTACTTGTGCACAAGATCAAACAACGGCTGACAAAAATGACTCAGTATCGTATAAGAATGAGGAAACTTCAACTGAAAGTGAGGTGGGAACTTCTATTTTCTATTTTAAAAACATTTTTCTATTTTAAGTACACAGTTATAGGACATAGTTTAAGGATAACATAATAATTAATTCATGTCTGATTCTGTTCAGTTGGTATCACCGTGTTCTTTATATTGATTACTAAAAAAATTATAGACAAGAAGATAGATCCATATGCACATTTTTAATCAATTTCTTTTAACTTTAGGAAAGCCTTTGAATTTCAGGATGGAAACAATATTCATTTAATACATTAAAAAAATATTCATTTAAGCATAGCAAAGAAAAATATTCCAATGTGGAAGTAGTTAATGTGTAGGTCACAAATTTACATTACAGATCATGAAGGAGAGGTCTATTGCATGAGAAATGCCTTGTGCATAGTTTGTACAGTTCTGTTGATTGTTGAAACAATAGCAATAACCTACAGTAGGATTTTGTGTTTGGTTTTCCAGGTTTTAGGTTTCTGTGATTGTTTGAATGTTAAAATCTCTATTCTGTTTTGGATTCGCATTCGTGTAGGGCTGTAGGCTGCATCAACCAAATTTTGTGTTACGGGCTTGTTTGGTTAAATGAAGATTAGACCAAATCCTTTATGATAGGCAGGGTGTTTAGTGTCCTTATCGGCCAAATGATTGAACCTAGTTCATGCCTACCAAAACTAACACTAAGTGTAATTATTGGAATTCTGAATTAAGATGAGTTTTATAATGCGAAATTCCAAATCTTTATCATGGCCAGTAATTTAGATTATTAAAGTGGCTGTCTTGAGGTGTATTCGGTTCTGATCCTTGCTCTGCTTTTAGATAGATTGCTCTTTGCTCTGATGTGCCATTTGTCTGTAGCTAATTTTCATCAGGAAATGAGTCATCTTGTGATGCATTTTTAACTTTGTTGTAACATGATGAGTTGTTTGACATATGCCTCCATTCTTTTAGGGAGAAGGTCATGACAATGCCCAGGAAACAAACACAGCGTGATCTCCGGAGATTAGACAAAGCTGAAAGGGCTGCTCAACTAGAAAAGGTTTTTTTCTTATGTACTTTCTCTTTTATCATTTTCTTTGTCCATTGTCACACAGTAACATATACTTGTTACCTTGCAGAATATTGAAAATGAATTGAAGGAACGCCTGACTAAAGGTGTTTATGGTGACATCTACAATTATCCCTTCAAAGCGTTTGATGTTGTTCTTGATATGGAAAAAGGTGAAGTGGCTCCTGAAGAAGAGGAGGAAGAAGTAAGCATTGTACTTGGTACCTGCAGGCACGGTTTATTTCTATGTTCTTTGTGTTCACCAGCTTTGACATGTGTTCACTTGATAAAACAGGAAGGCGAGATAGAATATGTCGAAGGTGATGATATGGAAGAGATGGATGATATGGAAGATATGGAAGACTTCGAAGGCCTCAGTGACGGTAAAGATGTTTTGCTGAAACCTTCCATGTCATGTCTTATGGACCTTGAATACTTCATTATAAACTGTCTTGGGCTCTTGGTCTGCTAGAATGTGCAAGGTGCAGCACTTGCATGTAAAGGATTATAGTGCTGGACTGTTACTGTAGTTTTCTTTTTTTTAAAAAAAGTGTAAATTGGTTGCAGGAGGCACAGATGAAGATGATGTTTTGGATGATCCAGTATCAAAGAAACCCAAGGGATCATCTTCTTCGAAGCAAAACGCCGGGAAAAGGTCTAGGAAGGTTATGACTGAGGTAAGTATTGCAAGATACCAATTTAATCAGTATTTTCTTAGTTTTTTTTTTATTCTCTTGCTTCTCTCATTCGTGTAGTTGCCCCGATAGTTACCTACTCTGCCCAAATGCCTATCAGGCCATCAGAAAATTCGATTGTTTACTTAGCAGTCTTTCACATATCTATGTTAGTAGTAAAATGAATTGCTTGTAGGATACTGCCCAATATTCTTGATTACAACACTGTTCAAAAATTCACGGATGGAATCATCTGTGATGAAATTTGTTGAAAGCAAGCTGTTGTTATTGAATTGCCTTTGTTTGAGGAACCAAGTCAATGTTGTCAAAGTTGGTTTGGATTAGCTGAGTTCTTGGTTATAAGGGGTTGTTTGGTTGGGTTTGTTAAAGTTTAATAGGTACTGTAGCATTTCCGTTTTATTTGGCAATTAATATCCAATCATGGACTAATTAGGCTCAAAAGATTCATCTCGCAAATTATTCTCTAACTGTGTTTTTAGTTTCGTAAATAGTCCATATTTAGTACTTCATGCATGTGTGCAAACATTCGATGTAATGGGCGGTAAACTTTATCGCACTAAACATTTGTTGTCCATCTGTGACAGGTGGAACAAGACGAAGAGATAAATACGAGGCAGAGGCGAAGGGCATGAATGTGAAATCTGCAAATGTAACTCCAGTTCTATGGTGTTAGATGCTGGTAGCCACTTTTGTTGTATGTTAGATCATTCTACTTGCCTTCATCATACTGTAACGTGGAGAATTCATCTGTGGTCCCTGTTGAGAAGTTGGCGAATAATTTGTCGTGGTTTACATCATTATACATTGCTATATGTTACGAGGAAAAAAACGGATTCTAGCTTAGTTGAGGATGTGGGAGACCATCTAGTTCCCGAGGCGAATTTAGGTATCTATTTTGTAACTCATTCATTGGTCAAGTTTTGTTTTTGTTATGCGGAAAACCAAAGTCCTGCGTTTACGAACACATTTACACATTGGTATCGAAGCAACCTGATGCAAAATATCTGAATTTTGTGACGTCTTTTGTATTCCCAAAGTTTGGAAGACTTGAAGATTTGGCTTATGCTAAGCTAACCGTTGTGACTGCGAGATATATATAGCAATATAAAAGCATTGCCATCGCAGGGAAAAAAGTTCTCCCGCGACTCCCGTGCATCATGCATCTAATAATATTCCTTCAAATAAAATCTCCAATTATATAAAAGAAGTCTAAATCTTAAAACTAGAATTACTGATAATATAATACCGCAGCAAATTGATGCCTAATGCCTTCGGCCCCACACTCTAATCAGAACAGAAAAACATAAACAAATCAAATCTGCATGCCAGTACTCTACTACTTTGTATGGTTAACACTTAGGGCCTGTTTGGCATGGCTCCAGAGCCGAACTCCACCCCAGAGTCAAGTGGAGCTAGCCAAACACCCCAACTCTAGAAAATGCTGGAGCAGCCCAACTCCATGGAGTTTTTGAGCTCTAGTACAAATTTTTGGAGTACCTCTTCTCCTACTCCGAAACCGACCAAAACAGACCAAGACGTGGAGTTGGGGTAAAATTACCCGCAATTGCCACTGGTTACACAAGTGAATCGTTATTTTTCTATTCTCCCTACCCCTTCCCCTTCCCCTTCACGCGAGCCGGTCGAGCAGCGCCGCCCCGATCTCTCCGCCTCTCTCCCCCGCCCCTCCCTCCGCCTATCTTCCTCACCCCCCATCCCCCACCGGTGGCCGGCGTCGGCACGCGGCCCGCCCGACGTCCTGTGCAAGCAGTGGCCTGAGCAGGCGTCGCGGTCGACCATGGCCTGCGGCCTACGCGGCGCCGGTAGGGGCGGGCGCGGCCTGCCCAGCTTGGGCGTGCGGCGGCGCGGCCTCGGCGTGGCTCGCGGCTAGGTGGTCGGCGCGGCCCCGACGGCACGCGGCCAGGCGGCCGGCACGGCTCCGGCGGCTCGTGTTGCGGTCAGCCATGGCCTGCGGCCTACGCGGCACCGGCAAGGGCGGGCGCGGCCTTCCCAGCACAACTCTGGAGCTCAGAGTACCATTCTAGCCAAACACCTCTAACAAACAGCTCCAACTCCACTTAGAGCCAGCTCTAGCTGGATTTCTGGAGTGGAGCTGCTCTATGTGGAGTTGGAGCCATGCCAAACAGGCCCTTAGTCCTTGCGATATATACTATGAATGGCTGTAATTTTGAGGGCCCATTGTTCGGTTGATCACCGGGCACATCCTCATCGACGGGCCCACAACTTATTCAAAAAAAAAGGCATGACCTTAAGTCACATAATGTTATATTGACGTATATTTTTATAGAAAAAAAAAAGCTATTGAGAGTTTTTGTTTTTTTTTGCGAGATTCAATCACATATGCAGACGCTCACAAACATGAACACACCCCTATGAACACACGTGTACACACCCCTACTCCTATGAGCACCTCCGAAGAACCGAGTTGAACCAGCAAGTTTTGAGATTGACGAAGTCACCACAGACGCCTCGCTGTCGATGGGCACGTCGCCTACCAATGAAAGCATAGTGTCATTAAATCTTGAAATAAATCCCAAGTCTCGAGATTGACGAAGTCACCACATGCACCTCGCTAATGTTGTTAAATCCTGAAATAAATCTCAAGTCTCGAGATTGACGAAGTCACCACAGGCACCTCGTTGTCGACGCGCACGTCGTCTATCACTGAAAGCATAGCGCCATTAAATCATCATGAAATAAATCCAGAAAAATATTAGCACTCGTCTCAAGTCGAGGATTTGAACCCAGATGGACAGATTCTACCACAAGAAACCCAATCATCTCATCTATGATTAGTTCGAGTTCTTGTTTGCAATACAGTTATTGATTCATTTTGAAATATTTTGAAACCTCCATTTTTGCACACTAGGTGGTTTTTGCTTTCCAAAATGGTTTTAGCCTACATAATGCCACGTCATACATCATATGTGACTACGTGATGTCACGCCGTAAGATGATACATCACAGCACTAAATAGTTTATAGAAAAAAATTCTTTCTTTATTTTCTTTAAATATATTCAATATTATTTTACAAAAAGATTCTAAAATTTGTCCGTACCAAAGTTATTAGGATTTTTTAAAAAAGGATTATTTTCTCTGTAAAGTAGTTTATTTGTTCTCTAAAATATTAACGTAGGCTAATTTACCATCCCTCTGCTATGCGGCTCCAAATAGGATGGACGATAAGGCCAGTCTCAATGGTCCGTTTCAATACACTGTTTCCAAAACAAATCTGGTGACAGAGCATCAATGAAACGAACAATGAAACAACCTCCACAATGCATGAGTTTCACCTTGATGTTTCCTAGGCTGGGCAAAGCATTTAATTACTGCAAAATGATTGGATCACATGCAAGATGGTGAAACGATTTAGTCCTCAGTGGGGATTTCATCCTGTTTCACCGCGTGAGAAACAACGCCAGCGGAGTTTCACCATGGTGAAACTACTTCCTTCTCTCTCCTCTTCGTTTCATGCAAAAAGTGCAGTTTTGCTGACATGGCGCTCTAATAAATGTGCATGACATCCTGGTGAAACCCTCACTGAGACTGGCCTAATAGCGTCACATAGGCTAAAACTTGTATTGAAACCACCCTCGGTGTAAAAATGAATATGATCCATGTTTGGTATTGAAATAATTGGAAATTTGTCACTGAAATTGTTGCCTCCTTGGTTATAATTGCCACGGTCTATGAATTGTGGGCTCGTTTGTGTTTGTGAATCGTGGGCCTCATGGCAAATTTTGGATAAATATAACACTCCCCAACGTAGCCCCTCCCTAGCTAGGCAAGATAGGCATTAACTTTGGATGTAAAACAGGAAAGTCGTGCAACCTCTAATTATGCTTCAAAAGAATGAGGCTAATATATGTAGCCTAGGGACATACAAGATTGTAACTGATTTGTAAAAAGAAAGAACCTTCTATATGTAGCATAGGGCCATAAGAGACCAGAAGTGATCCATCTCTCGATGCGTCGATAATGCTCCCCTCCCTCCAAGATGGCAAGACCCACAAGCTGTCCTCCATGTTCCTCATATTCTATAATTAAATGCTTTCTCTGCTTACATCACCTTGCTTCACCATCGTTCACTGCCTGTGGCAGTGGGTCATCGTGGCCCATGTCCACGCTAACTTTTCTATGCTAGGGCATCACTCTAGCGCTAACCACCAGTCCAAGGAGTTCCCGTTAAACCTAGAGAATAAATCAAACCCAATAGCACCTGACAACAACAACACAATAGGAGGGCCCACTAGTGGCAAAATAGGAGGAGTATATAAAAATTGCATATGCGACATATAACATATACACAAAAAGAACAAAGCAACGTACTTAGACCTAACCGACTTCAACACAATACATCAACTAGTGGTGAATTTATATATGGCAACTCATCTTCCTCGCTCTTTGTCTTCTTTCTCTTTCTCCTCTTTTTCATCATGTGTACTTTCTTGTTTCACTTGTTCATCCATCCCTAAATGTTACTTGTGAGGCTAGGGGTTAGGGGGCTTGAGCCCCATCCCATCGTTGGATTCACTCTGTCTTTCTTGCCTTGAAATTCTTAGACAACATAGTCAAGTGCCTTGTACATGGTGGTGGCCAACGCACTTATGTTGTACCCAACCCCAAGTTCCCAATGCAGCACCCTAAAAGCCCTAGTTTGAATTTAGATAATCGATGAAACCTAGGACTAACCTTTGATCTAAGTGTGTGAAATAGATAAGGTAGTCCAATCCAAGTGGTGAAGCTAGATGATGGTCCATGAAGGTAATGATGGACTTAGATGATCAAGTGCTCATCATTTTGAAGAGAAAGATAAAAATGGGCTCAAGGCAAAGGTATAACCAGGAGCCATTTTTGGTTTGCAATCAAGACACCATAGAGGGTGTGAGTGACTTAAGATAGATAGTTGTATTATAAAGAGGAGAATTATTTGGCTAAACGGTTATCGAGTGCCACTAGGTGATATGATTCTTGCATGCATTTATGAACCTAGTGTGCTAATTTTGACCATGTAAAATGCTTTGAAAAATGCTAACATACGTGCACACAAGTTATACACTTTGTGATTAGCAAGTTGGAAGCAAGGGTGAAGTGGTTGTGGACTTAGAAAAAGAAAAGGGAGGAGTTGCACGCTAACCGGATGCTGAGTAAGTCCTAACAAGATGCTGGCTCAGAGTCCGGTCATTTATTAGCATGTGGTGCTCTATGGTCGAGAGGGCCGAGGAGTTACCAGACGCTGGCCTAGGCCTACCTACGTGTCATGTCATACCTTTGGTGGAACAGACACAAGCAATAACACGTGACCAAATGCGTAGGAGTGCGTCAGGTTTGCGCTGACGTACGGTGATGTCAGCAGGGTTCTGCGTCAAGTCACCTATGACCAGACTAGATGCTCACTATAAATGGTTAGACGCCATGGTGGTCTGTGTTAGGTGCTTGGAGCAGCATGTCCGGTCGTCTGTTTGGCTTAAGCACTGACCATTAAAGTTGTTGAAGATTGAACTCTCGGGTTTCAAAGAGGGCCACATGGCGTTCATCATTTGACCAAAATTGGGTGACTGGATGGTGGGGCTACGTATGGTTGGTGCGTCCGGTCACGTCTACACAGTGCCAATGGCTCTTTGAGCTTGAGGGCTCTATAAGTAGAAAGGCACCAACTTAGGGCTCACTCTCTTGGCACTTTGATATCCATGTGAGCCTAAGCAAACATCTTTCACTCATCTTCATTATTGATTCATCATCATAACGAGATTGGGAGTGATTCTAAGTGCATTTGCTTGAGTGATTGCATCTAGTGACACTTGGAGATTATTGTGGCTATGGAGTTCTTGTTACTCTTGGTGGTTGCCACCACCTAGACGGCTTGGAGCAACATTAGAGGTCAGGTACGTGTTGGTGATTATTCGTGGGTGGCTCCGATGATCTTGTGAGGGTTTTGTGCCTTTCCCAGTGGAGTGCCAAAATGTAACTTTAGTGGATTGCTCGTGTCATTGTGTTATCTCACTTATAGGTAGGTTCTTATGGTGTCTAATTTTGTGGATGAGGTTTGTGTAATATCTCTTAGCCACCAAACCACCAAGTGTTGGTCAACACAATAGGGACTAGCGTGCCGACAAGCACGTGAATCTCAGGAGAAAAATCATGTGTCTCCTTTGTGATTGATTCATTAGATTTCTCCTGACGATTGGTATTCATCTCATTGTGACTAGTTTATTCCTCGACGCGGCGGTATAAAATCCACACTCCTCTCATCTATTTCCTGCAAACTAGTTGTAATAAGCTCTTTAGTGTAACTAGTTTTGGGAGCTGGCCTTACCTATGCTAGTTTAGTTTCCACCTAGTTGAGCTCTTTAGTGAAGTTAGTTGTGAGAGCTCTTAGTGACTTAGCCATTGTTTGTTATAAAGATCATAGAAACTAGAATTGTTGAAATAGGTGTCTTGCAACACTTGTTAGAGCTAGTGCAAAAAGCTTTATAGACAATTCATTGTCTAACAAGTTTGTCTAATATTTTGTAGATTTTAAATTAGGCTATTCATCTCCCTCTAGTCAATTAGGACCTTTCACACCCACCCTATGGTAACGCAAAGAGCAATGGTGGGTGCTAGGTGAAGGGGCAACTATGTGGGAGATACACTAATGAGAAGATGATAACTGACATGCCAAGGAGGTGAGAGTGACTGATTGACTTATTCATAATTACAAAAGCAATAAAAGATCATCAATGAGCCAATGTAAGAGCAAAATGGATGGTAGGATGATGTGAAACATCACTTGCAGCAATGAGGCCTTGAGGAACAAGTTGCCTCATTAAAGAGGCAAGGCTCTTATTACGCTCAAGCCACTCAACCAAGATCTTATTTATTATACCCCTCACACAACACTCTACTTAAGGTAACATAAGGAGGTAATGAGTATCGATATAACTCATACCCTTCCCTTGTAATGTATGGGCCTCAAAAGAAAATAAGCATTCACTTTTACCTCTCAAAGAAACCATTTTGAAGAAAAATATATTATATTCGTTATTTAAATCCATGCCTCCTAGATTTCATCCAAGTTAGTGCTATCAACTGTGTTTATCAGAATCTATCGTGTGATACCAACTACAAACAATAACAATATATGGAGAAGAGTGATTGCATTGCAAACATGGTTCTTGCAGTAGAGTTACACCTTGAGTGTATCAATCAAATGGCATCACTATAAAAAAATATAACTTGCCATCATAATAGAACCAATGCCATTTAGGGCAAAAACATTACCAAGTTCAATTGGTGTCTTTTGTATGGCATCCCCTACTGAAGGGTCGAGATGGCGGACTAGAGGGGGGTGAATAGTCCTTTCTAAAACTTATCGCGCCGGCTAACCGAAACAAATGCGGAATTAAAACTATCGGTCTAGCCAAGACTACACCCCTCTATCTAAGTTCTCTAGCACCTTGAAAAGATCCTAAACAAGCAAGCAAGGTGCTACCTTAGCAAGAGCTCACCTAATCAATTCTAGGAGCAAGGTCACACAAACCTATGCAACTAGTACTTTGCAAACCGGGGGAGCTCCTACACAAACTAGTGAGGCAAAGCGCACAAAGCCTAAGCTCACTAGCAAGCTCAATAACAAGGCAACTAATGCCAAATTAGAGAGCGCAACTTACTTAGCTACACAAACCAAGCAATGTGACTAACAAGGTTACACAAACCAAATTAGTCACACAAGGGGAACTACTTCTAGCTACACAAGCAAGAAGGTAACTAGAAAGCTACACAAGCTAACTAATTACAAGAGCAACTACACAAGCACAATTATATGAATGTAAGAACAAGCTTGTGTTAGGGACTTGCAAACCAACGGGAAGAACAAATGTTGACACGATGATTTTCTCCCGAGGTTCACTTGGTTGCCACCAAGCTACGTCCCCGTTGTGTCGACCAACACTTGGTGGTTCGGCGGCTAAGAGGTGTTACACGAACCTCGTCCCCACTAGGACACCGCAAGAACCTACCCACAAGTGAGGTAGCTCAATGACACGCACGATCCAATAGAGTTGCTCTTCGCAATCCCCGCGGGGTGAGCACCGTACCCCTCACAATCTCTTCTCCGGAGCACCGCACAATCTCCTTGCGTGCTTCGACGGAGTCACAAGCCACCAAGCCGTCTAGGATGTGGCAACCTCCAAGAGTAACAAGCACCACCGGCTTGCAACACGAACACCTAGTGCCACTCGATGCACTCTCTCAATGCAACGCACTAGAATCGCTCACTCACACAATCGGATGATCACTATCAAACATATGTGAGTTAGAGGCTTTACTAGCACTCCCCAAGCATGGACACTAAGTCCCAGGGGTGCTCAACCCCAGCCAAGGCCGACCACCACTTCTATTTATAGCCCCAAGGGCTAAACTAGCCGTTGCCCCTTCACTGGGCAAAACACGTGGGCACCGGACGCTCACAGGGAGCCACCGGACGCTCAACTCCTAGCGTCCGGTGCTCAGGCGTCGGCCACGTGTCACTAGCCGTTTGAAAACGACCGTTGCCGCCAACGGCTACCACGCGCTCGCGCGCCTGCACAGCACCACCGGACGCTCAACTAGTCCACACCGGACGGTCCGGTGCTCACCGGACTCGAGCGCAGAGAGGGTGTCAAACTCACGACCTCACCGGACGCTAGGCACCGGACGGTCCGGTGCTCACCGGACTCGTGCGCAGAGAGGGTTGCAAAACGTCTTCACACCGGACGCTGAGCACCGGACTCACTCCGGTGCGTCCGGTGCAAACCTGCGCCACAGACACCACACCGGACGCTCTGGACCAGCGTCCGGTGCTGCCAGCACCAGCGTCCGGTGAGTGTTTCTCAGCGAGAGGAACCCACACCCCTCTCAACCCTAGGAACTCCACCTCCTTTGTAAAGTGTGCCAACACCAACAAGTGTACACCACCATGTGCATGTGTGTTAGCATTTTCACAATCATTTTCCCAAAGGAGTTAGCCTCTCAAACTTGCCATGCCACTCGATCCTAACACGTATGCAAAGTTAGATCGCTCAAGTGGCACTAGATGACCGATATGCAAACAAGTTTGCCCCTCTTGATAGTACGGCCATCTATCCTAAATCCGGTCATAAACTTCTCTACACACCTATGACCGGTGAAATGGAAAAGCCCTAGGTTATACCTTTGCCTTGCGCTTTCCATTCCATCTCCTCCAATGTTGATGCAACACATGCACCAACCAATCACCAAATGATATGATCCACTTCATATCATCACGCGACCGTATTGGTTCATTGATCTTGACCTCACTTGCTCTTCACCGTTGCCTCGGTCCATCGGCGCCAAGTCTTGCTCAAGCTTCACCGTCACACGCGGTCCCTCGCTTCAAAGCCTCCGACTTGCCCTTCACTCTTGCAACCGGTCCATCGAGCCAAGCCTCATCTTGATCTTCTCCACCTTGGTCACATGACTCCATGTCATGTCTCATATGCAATGAGCTCCTCCATCATCACATCATCACCTGTGGACTAATCTCCTGTGTATCTCACATAAACACTATTAGTCCACCTAAGTTGTCACTCAATTACCAAAACCAAACAAGGACCTTTCACCTACCTCAATGAAAAAAATCTTGTGGTTAGCATGACGACAACATCTAAATTCCTAACAACATATGAATTCCTACTTTATGCTACTATAGTCATCCACGTCATCTCGACAAACAAGCCTTAGTTGTTTGCAAGACTATGACATCACACTATAAGATCAGGCTAGCCATGCATGATATCATTTTCACTCATACCATTGACCAAATTAAGGACAACATTGAGAAATTATCACTGTGTAATCTACAATAGGCGTCACATGGTTTATGAAGAGGACGTAATTGCAACGCAAGCACAAATTAGATTATTAGAGCACACCACTATCTATACTATCCAGAGATTGTCAACACCTACACTAGTGGTGACGCTCACAACAAATGTGATGCACACAAATGGGCGGCCACCACTAGTTACAACAAGCGCAAATACGTCGGGTGTACACCTACTTCATCGTATGAACCCTCACAATTCAATTGTATCGCAAAGCTTGGCATTAACTGATTAAACGAGATGGCACCACTAAAAATGACTAGTTATCTAAGGCGCATATTATGCTCTAGAAAAAATAACAGAACAAACATTTATACTAATAATGACAATATGAACAAATGTATTAACAAGCAAAAGTGTTACACAACATGATGCAATATGTTTGAGCCATACCATATATGACATGATATGATATTGTAATGGGAACATACATGATCCTACATTTATGATGTGGCCCATGAACATATGACGTGTCACTATAAAGCCTGTTCGCTTGAGGTTATCTGCCGAATCTATTAGCCATTTAACAATATTTTTTTCTCTCACAACAAATCACGAATAGTACATTTAGCCATGTTTTTTTCAGACAAATGATGATTGATTGCAGGTTGAATTTATGCAAGCTATCTCACCATTTGTACCAAGATTGCCACATACTTTCTCAAATGTTAGTGATATTAAACTCACTGACACAAACACACACACACACAAAGAAAATCATGTAAATTGGTTCATAAATCCATGTGTTGTGGCATAGTTACTATGAAGTGATTTTGAGTTAATACAATTTATGCAATAATGTGGCACACTATATCAAATTTTCAATGCTACATATGAGACACTAGGCAATACAAACTTTTTTGCATGACAAAGAGTCTAGATAACCAATTTTATTACTCAAAGATTGAAATGCACCGTCGGTCTTTAAACCTTTTATACATTCTCATATGGATTCATGAACTTCCAAAGTGATTGTCAAGATCATTTAACTTTTCAACATGAAATGTGTATGTGTAAAATAGATGAACTTGTGTTCTGTATATCCCGATAGAATAGGATTGCGGGTTGATTTTTAAAACTTAGAGGTTATTTATGCAAAACAACCGATGCCACGCGTCAACGCACCAAGCTTTCGCGATGTATATCTCGATAGAATAGGACTACAGGTTGATTTTTGAGATTTAAAGGTCATTTCTAAAAAAAGCCTATACCACGTGTCAACGTACCGAGCTTTCGCGCGCTGGCTTGAGCGTTTCGTGGTAAGTTTTAAGAAACTTGATTTATTTTTGAATTTTTAAATTGTAAGTCTATGATATCTTGGTCTCATGTTGTTGTCGAATTTTACAAGACCAAGGTTATATATATATATATATATAGT
Organism: Sorghum bicolor; assembly: GCF_000003195.3. Classification (NCBI taxonomy): domain Eukaryota; kingdom Viridiplantae; phylum Streptophyta; class Magnoliopsida; order Poales; family Poaceae; genus Sorghum; species Sorghum bicolor. The sequence continues at coordinate 71,549,005 of NC_012872.2, forward strand.
ATAGTAGTTATTGTCTTGTTTACGAGATATATATTTTGGTTTCGAAAGACTGGAAAGTGTTTTCTTTTAGTAAAAGGCTGGAAAGTGTTCAGGTGTAACCAACCCTATGGAAGATTGAAGTTTTTTTTCTAGAGTGGGAATTCGATCCGCCTGATATTTTTTTTCTCTAATTACTAAATCATGTTATAATTAATTAACTGTCTCTTTGTTGGTAAAACCTTTTTTTTCCCTAAGTATATTAGGCCATCCTCAATGGGAGTTTCATGACACAGTTTCCAACACATCAATATTTTGGAAACAGTGCATATGAGTTTCATGGGATGAAACTCTCTCTACTCCCATGAAACTCTTATCATCTCTCTCTTCATTAATATAGCGCCACATCAGCATATTTAATGTGCATGAAACTCTAATGAAACTCTATTGAGACTGGCCTTAGTACAGTTGGGAGGAGATCTCAGTTTTAGCCCACATTACCGTATCTTCCCACAACCCCCGTAATCGATCTCCTTCGACGCTCTCGCCCCGCGACGCGGGCCGCCACCGCCCTAGCGTGCTCCTCTCGGCTCGGACGATGAGGTCCTCCTCATCGCCGACGAGGTGAGCTGCACGCCTCCTCCCTCTTGCCTTCGGCGACTCCATGGTCGTTCATTGCCGCCGCCCTCGCCGTGACGTCCGCATTATCCACGAGCGCCGTCGCGCCGTCGCGCAGGCCGAGGACCTCCCCGTCGTCGGATGCTAGGAATCCTCCGCGCAGCCGATTCGGTTCCTCCCAGATTCGGTTCGTCGCAATCCAAACTGCTTTATCCAACTATTGTTTATGATTATGTTGTCTGTTTGGACATTGATCTTGTTTGCAAGTCCATTTTTCCCCCTTCTAATACAATAGATTACTGTTCTGTTCATTCTGTCGTGCATTCCAGGAATCGATTCTCTTCCTGCAAATCCTTATGGTATCCAAACATGAATACTACAGTTCTAATCCAATCGCTGCTGATTTTAATGGAAACATAATCTGTTTTTAATGGAAAGATGAATATCATATTCAGTGAGAAGTGTGAAAGCCTAGTTACATTCCTTAAATGTGGAGTTTTTTGTGAATATTGTATTCGACATTATTGAGTACTATTTATATGTATTGTTCTGAACATTTGATGAGTCCTCTTCCATTAAGTGCTTGAATGAAAATACAGTAGCTAAATCCAGCTCTGAATCCCCTTATTTCTTCATTTTGATCGAGACCTCAGTTCTGTCCATGCCATGTCAAAGTTTCAGAGTTATTTATATTCTTGTTTTATGATGAAACAAGACTCATAAAACTTACCTGCAGATATGGAGTGCAACAGAGATGACGCGGTGCGATCAAAGGATATTGCTGAAGCAAAGTTCATGGAGAATGATATTGCGGGTGCGAAAAAGTTTGCCGTCAAAGCAAAGGCACTTTTTGAGCCGCTTGAGGGCATTGATCAGATGATTGTAGCCTTAGATGTCCATGTAAGGGCACAGACAAAGATTGCAGGGGAGAATGATTGGTATGGGATCTTAGAAGTGCCACCAATGGCTGATGAGGAGGCAATCAAGAAGAAATACAAGAAGTTGGCCTTCCAAACTCATCCTGACAAGAATAGCTCTGTTTGTGCTAAAGCCGCATTTAACCTCATCTCAGATGCTTGGAATGTGTTGTCTGATACTGCCAAGAGGATGGTGCATGACCAAAAGAGGCGTATGCATGCCCTAGCAGTGCATCAGGATAACTTGAAAGCAACTGCCCGTAAGACTTCAAACTCCTCTATGTCAGGTGTGAATAGATTTTGCGACAGACAGAGAAAAGTGGCACCCCACCTCGCCCATGTAGCAACAGAAACATTCTGGACACTCTGCCCTTCATGTCTTATGAACTTTGAGTACTCCAGGGAATACCTCAAGCACATGCTGAAGTGTCAAAAATGTGATGAAGCGTTTGTTGCTATTGAAGTTCGACCACCACCTTCAAGCGTTCAGTTTTACCCTAGTGAGCTAATGCCTATGGCTCCTAATAATAACATTGGTGGCAGTACAGTTCCTGGCATGGCCAGACCAGGAGTACAGGCAGGAGTGTCACAGGGGAATCAGAATTGCGATCCAACAGTGCTCAAATCTGCAACATGTGCACAAAGTACTAGACATACAGTCCAACAAACATGTTGCAGTATTAGAAAAGAGGAGGCAGCTGGAGCAAGTATTCCCGCAAATGAAGAAGCACATTCCAGAGAAGTTCTGAAGCAAGCTGCAAGGAAACATGCACATGCAGTCTCTTCTGTCAGACGAGCAAATGCAGCAACAAGGGAGCATGAAGCTGCAAAGAGAAAACACGCCGTTGCTGGCAAACAAGGAATCTGGCAGTCGGCAACCTCCTTCCCTGATGGTGATGGATGCAAACCAGTTTGCCCAGCCAAAAGAAAGCCTCGCTCAACCTCTGAAACATCAGGTGCCAAGAAACGCAAAGTGTCTTCTGGTGATTTTAACACTGAATCTTCTAGTAATGCTGGAAGGACCAGCTTTAGCAGGGAGCTCATGAAGTTAGATGTCCGTAGCATCCTAATTGAAAAGGGGAAACTTCAAGCTCAGAAATTGCAGGAGCTCAGTAGCAAGAAAGCCAATGTGAAAAACAAAGAAAAGATGCAGAATAGTAAGAAAAGGAAAAGCAGTGCAAAAGGTGCATGCAACATAGAAAATGGCGTCAATAAAATCGAGACAAAACAAAGCAGCAGTTCAGTTGATCCAAAAAAAGATGTACTGGAGTTAGTTAGCAAAAGGGTTGATTCAAAAGAAAAGGAGAGGGAGAAGTGCAGTAAACAGGTTGGGTTAGAAGAAAAGCTGAAGTCATGGCAATGGAGGGTACCTGAAGTACGCATAGTATACACGAGGAGAAACCGCAAGCAACACAAGAAGGAACTAGGAGATGAAGTAACTGGTGCTAATCCGGCAACAGAGCACCATATGCCTGCCAAATATGGCTGTTTGAACCCAGAGCCGTCTCATCATGAAGGCTCTGACAAAATGCCTATCCCTGATGCAGATTTGTACAGTGTCCCTGATGCAGATTTCAACAGTTTCGGTGATCATTCTGAAAGTTCATTTCAAAATGATCAAGTATGGGCCATGTATGATGAAGAAGATGGTATGCCTCGCTACTATGCTTTGATCAGAAAAGTCATTTCCACCTGCCCATTTAAAGTCAGACTAGCCCACCTCAAAGCAAACGACTGCAGTGAATTCGGAGCCTCCAATTGGATCTCATATGGATACTCCAAGATCTGCGGTGAGTTCAAGGTTGATGTGTCGAGACATACTGACCAAGTGAATACCTTCTCACATAAGGTCAATTGTGACAAAGGTCCAGGAGGCATCATTAGAATTTTTCCTAAGAAAGGTGATATCTGGGCTCTGTACCAGAACTGGTCTCCTGACTGGGATCAATATACACCTGATGATATGATTTACAAGTATGAACTGGTTGAGGTTCTTGATAGCTACAACCCTGCCAAAGGCATTTCTGTGATGCCTATTGTGAAAGTTCCTGGGTTTGTGTCAGTGTTTAAGCCCCTCCACAACACAACGAAAAGCTGGAGGATACCAAGGGGAGAGATGATGCGGTTTTCACACCAAGTGCCATTCCATGTCCTCACTGGAGAAGAATCTCATAATGCTCCCAAGGGGTGCTACGAATTGGATCCAGGCTCAACTCCACAGGAGCTTCTTCATGTAGTTTCACCATCTGGCGATGCTAAATAAGTTTGCACTAGAAGCTGGAGCTTACTCTGTACTGTACTTAAGTTTTGTGTTTGAAACTTTTTAATCCTTTGACCTAGCAGCAGTTGGGGTAAACTGTTTCCTTTTGAACTGTAAATTATATACCTGATGTTGTGCTGATGTAGCAGCTTGCTATCAGGATTTTGCAGACTTAAATTGTCATGTACAATGTGCTCAGTTCTTGTTCTCGATGCTTGCATCGAGAGCTGTAGAAATCCGTGGCTATGCCTTCCCAACACAATTGCCCCTCTGTGTGATTTTTATTTCCACCATATACCTTTTTAACTGTTAATTATTCTGTTAGTATGCTTTTGCTTATTGATGCTTGTCAAAGTTGATTTGGCATTGTTTTTTTCTTCCTAGTACGCAATGCCTAACTATAGTTGATGTCGTGTTCGTTTTTCCAAATCTGCGATTCGGTATGGACAGCTCGAGTCAATTGCTTCAGGGACCGGGCAGGTTCTTGTCTTGGAAATTAGTACGGTGCATTGTTGGTGCTGTCCTGCAGGAGCTGAAATCATACAATTTTTTTTTACGCCGTTTGAGCTTATGGGTCAGCTTTGTACCTCTGAATCGGAATCTTATCTTATATACAGTAAGTATATCCCTGCATTTTGTTGCATCAACATTATAAATAGGATTTTTGTACATAAGAAACCTAAACTTTGACACGGGAGCTAGTATAGTTTTCAGAATGCCTGAAATTATACGAATTCACAGGAAACGGTTCAGGCCATATATTCATCTGATCATCAATGATACTTGAAATGACTAAAATATTAACGTGGGCCGATACGTATCTAGGATACGGCCCAGCCAGCCCAAGAAGCGGCAGCCGGAACGGCAGTAACCTGCCCACCCCGGTGCCCTAAAACCCCTCCCAGCCCCAGACCGCTTCGCGCCGCGCCGCCTCCCCACTCGCGCAACGCCGCCGAGCCGCAGGCGCAGCAGCGGCCAGCGCGAGGAGCGAGCGCACCCGCTTTCCGGCCGCCGGCGACGAGCCTACGCGCCGTGCTGCGTAGGACGCACGTGTCGCCTAAGGGAGGTGGTATTTGTTTTGAGCGGGGGACTCGTTCTGGGAGGAGATGTTGGTGCTCTTCGAGACCCCCGCGGGTTTCGCCCTATTCAAGGTGCTCGACGAGGGGAAGCTCGACAAGGTCGAGGTCAGTGACCGCCGCTGCGATTTCTGAGTCTGGTTTTGGTTTGGGTTTGTTAAATTTGGTCTGTTCCGTGCTTGTTTATTGAAGTATCAGTGCTATGTCTTTCTGTTTCTGTTTGCAGGATCTATGGAAGGAGTTCACGACGTCGGACTCAGCGAGAAAGGTTTGTGATTTCGGTGGAACACTGTCACGTTATGACTTGTGACGTTCTGCGTGTCTCTTTTTGAGCAGATGTTATCAATTTGACTCTTTTATTTCGGTGGAACACTGGATTTATCCGGTAGAATATTAACTTTACTTACCTTAGTGTGGCTTAACTGAATATGTTTCAGAATGCGTTTTTTGAAAGCTATTTCAGATATTTCACCTTTCAAGCCAAATGCCTAGAGATTTGTGCTGCTATTTCATGCTGACGCCAGTTGTATATGCAAATAATGGATGAAGGCATTTGGAAATCCCAAATCATGCATAGTGTGACCCCTAACAGACTTGCTGGTTTTGTTCAAAAAATGCAAAATATAGAAAAAAAATAAAAATAAAATAAAATAAAACTTGATGACTTGTTGTAGTTATGTTCTTTGCTTCTGCACCTTAGTTTTCTGTTCTAATACACTGAACTTTCATGTAGGTGGTTGAGCTGAAGGCTTTCAACAAGTTTGAGAACACATCTGACGCCCTATCTGCGGCAACCCTGATTATTGACAGCAAGCCTAGCAAGGGTCTGCGCAAGTTTTTGCAGAAACATTGTGAGGGTGAAACATTAGCTGTTGCCGATTCCAAGCTTGGAAATTCTATCAAAGAAAAGCTGGTCAGTAGTGTTTGTCAAGTTGTTACCTTTTGTAGAATGACGAGCCCTCCTTATAACATTTTTATTGCACTATTGCAGAAAATCGACTGCCTTCACAATAGTGCTGTGATGGAGCTGATGAGAGGGCTGAGAAATCAGCTCACTGAGCTTATAACTGGGTTGGGTGCACAAGACCTTGGTCCAATGAGCTTGGGATTGTCGCACAGCTTGTCAAGATATAAGCTCAAGTTCAGTCCCGAGAAGGTGAGTCTTATATCAGTGCTACTTGCCATCTTATTTGTCACGTTGCTAGACTCTGGTTCTGTCTTTTATTGTGTCAGCATTTGTGTTTGGCATGAATTATTTATCATTTTCCATATTGTACTCGTGCATATTTATTGTTTGATTGCCCTTTGCTGTTGTTATGTTATCTAACTTACCTTTGCAATTCTCATAATATGTAACATCTTGCAAGTTTTGATTTTTGAAGGTTCTTCTTGACCATTGTTATTAAAGATTCCATTTTGACCTGTTTATGTTATTTTGTACTGTTTCTGTTCCACAGGTTGATACAATGATTATTCAGGCCATTGGCTTATTGGATGATCTTGACAAGGAGCTTAACACTTATGCCATGAGAGTTCGTGAATGGTATGGTTGGCACTTTCCAGAGCTCACCAAAATAGTTACAGATAATATACAGTATGCTAAAGTTGTGAAGATGATGGGCGACAGAGCTAATGCAGTCAACCTTGACTTCTCTGAGGTAATTATTGACACCTAAATATGGTCTCCATGGTTATTAAGGAAACTGTTTAGTAAGAAGCTCTGTTGTTTTCAGATATTGTCAGATGAAGAGCTAGAAACACAGCTAAAGGAGGCTGCAGTAATATCCATGGGAACAGAAGTTAGTGACCTTGACTTGTTAAATATCAAAGAGCTATGTGATCAAGTGTTGGCCCTTTCTGAGTACAGAGCCCAGCTGTATGAGTATTTAAGAAGCAGGATGAACACTATCGCGCCAAATCTGACAGCACTGGTGGGTGAATTAGTTGGTGCTCGCCTTATTGCGCATGGTGGAAGTTTGCTAAACTTGGCCAAGCAACCTGGTAGCACAATTCAGATACTTGGTGCAGAGAAGGTATGTGTACTGCTTATGGATGGTTCTGGAACATTGTTTTAATTTCCAGCTCTCTTTTGTGTGTATCTGTCTATCTGAAGTTCTGAACCTTATGTGTATCAATGCTTAGTATGGCATACACAAACAGTATTTGCTTATGTTGTCTGCTAAAATCGTCTAACATCTTGCAAATCATGTGAATTTCTTGTCCGTGTCTTCTTTTTTTTAATTTTTTGTTCACTAATAATGTTGTAGAGATTTCAATTGATGGGCATGTGTTAACTTTATTTGCTTATGCTGTCTGCTAGAATTTGCTTTCTCCAGTAAGAAATAAAGATTGCCTGTTTCTCTACAGGCTTTATTCAGAGCTCTAAAGACGAAGCATTCTACACCTAAGTATGGGCTCATCTACCATGCATCCTTAATTGGTAAAGCTTCTCAAAAGCACAAGGGAAAAATCTCTCGTTCTCTTGCTGCAAAAACTGCTCTTGCTATCCGCTATGATGCCCTTGGTGATGGCGAGGACAACTCCATTGGCACTGAGAGTCGACTCAAGGTATATGAACTGTAGAAATAATTTGGCTTGTCATAACTTGTATGATATACCCAGCCTTCTGACATGTTACAATTGAACAGCTTGAGACACGGCTTCAAGTTCTTGAAGGTAGAGAACTTGGGAAATCTGCTGGTTCTACAAAAGGAAAGCCCAAGATAGAAGTGTATGAAAAGGACCGGAAAAAGGGTGCTGGGGCTTTAACGACTCCTGCTAAGGTAAGCTGTCTTATGACATCTTGCTCTCCAAGGGGAAAATTTTGAAAAGGCTTTTGGTATTGGCCAATATTTGAAGAAATATATAGTCCACAACCTTGTGCTGTTTTAGTATTGGATTGTTTTAACTAGTTACTATAAAAGGTCCCCCCATTCATTTTGCGAAAGTACCCTCAGGCAAACACTCCTATTGCAGTAGGTTTGTCTTTTATTTTGCTCTAAAAGTACTAAGGAGTTTTGACTTGATGCTTTGCTTTTGTTTTAGACATACAACCCTGCAGCTGATCTGGTGCTTGGACATTCTACCGAAGAAACGCCAAAGAAGTCAGAACTGGCTTCAAAGAAGAGGAAACATCATGAGGCTGAAACTGCACCATCAGCAGAGCCTGAAGAGGAGGCAATCCAGGAGGATGGTGACCAGGAGGGTCGGAAGAAGAAGAAGAAGAAGAACAAGGAAACCGAGGAGACTCCTGCTGTTGAAGCTGATGGTGAGAAGAAAAAGAAAAAGAAGTCCAAGGAGGACGGGGAGCCTGTGGCTGCCTTGGAAGGTGAGAAGAAGAAAAAGAAGAAGATATCTGATGCGGATGGTGAGAATGTTGCAATGCAAACTGAAGCGTCTGCTAAGAAAGATAAGAAGAAAAAGAAGAAAAGGCATGCTGATGATGAGTGAGGGCTGTCCGGAAAATGGTATCACAGGGTTAGAAACCATGTTGAGTTTAGTTTCCCTTTTTTTCGACCTGGGTTGTATTCAAGTACTTACACTTTCTGGATTGATGGATTTAAATTTTGCTGCTGCGATCTCATAAATAAATTATGATGATTGCTCATGGTAACTGTGCTGTTGGCGACCTGAACGTGTTGGTAGTATAATGCTATGGAGGCAACATGCAAATTCTCTATTGCCTGGCATCCCTCAGCCTCACGGCTCCTGCTACTTCATGACAGTAATTCGCCAGCATTCTTGTTATAGTTGATCTGGTCCTTCATCAGACGACCTTGTGTTCGTGAGACATCGCAACTTAGAGTAGAGTAGAGCTTGTGTAGTGTAGTACTAAAACCCAACAAAACAATTTAACCCCAAGGTTGTGTCGATTTGAAAGTCATGCGTTAGTGATGGAAACAGCAAGCGTGTTTGCCGATTTGTAGCAACAGCCTCACGACTTGAGGAGATATCTGATTTTCCGCTTGTAATTGTGTTCCAAGAATCTAAGATCCCTGATGATATCTGTTTTTCTGCGTGAAACAAAAGATCTGAACATTAGCCACTCCCATTTTTTTACATCGTTTGAGCAGCATATGTGTGAGCTTTTGTTTCTGAACTGGAATCGTATACGTTTTACGCTTTGTAGCGAGAGATTTCAGAACACAATAAGATACGAGGATCAAGATGCTCCTCCAAATATCCTTGCATCTACTGTATTGTACATAAGAAACCTAAACTTCTGACACGGGAGCTAGTGTAGAATGTAGATTTCAGAATGACTGGAATCTACGAAGTGTGCAGCAAACAATTCAGGCATCAAAACAACTTCAAGTAACACAGAAATAGTAAGCAGACTGAAACAGAAGTACGGATATTTTCATGGTAATAACAAGCACCACTCATCTCTATGCACCAGAATCAAAACATTAACATCCCGTTCTTTTTATTGTATAATAAACTCAGTTCTGGGCAGGTAACTGCAAGTTCAGAAAGATTACAAGCTTAAACGGGACACAGACAAAACATACCAAAACCAAGACCATACAGATACCTGGCGTTCCATTTTTGACTTCCATGAAACATATTCAGGTCGGCTTGCCCAATTGATGTAGCACTGACCCAAGTAGCAGCAGGTAATAGAAGGAAACAGTTTGATTGCTTCAGCGTGATACAAAACAAACCACAGTGATGCGGTTTTGCAGAACTTGTCACAACAACATAGAAATATCTAAAGATAATAGACCAATTATATGAAATGACTAAAATATTAGCATGCTCGGCCAAAGAAGGTACACTCCATGTCAGGCCAAGGCACAGGGGACCGGATCAAACGCTGTGCCACATGCTATCCATTGCTTTTTGCGGCTGCATGGTAGCATGCAATCAGGAACCTTCTGCCACTCCCTTTTGAAAAGGTTGTAAGTAACAAGGCGGTTCATACGCTTCGCCTTCAAGGAGAGCATGAGCAAACCACTGTTGCCCAGGCATGTCATCTTCATGTGCTTACCGTAGAACTCTAAGCACCAGATATTTGGCATTCTGTCCACCTCCTTCCAGAGGAGAGTCATCTTCTGCAACTCCCATATGCAGACGCAGGTCGCTGCATTTTTGCACAGCAGACCCACTAGCATAACCCTTCCCTGGAACTCGGCAAGTGTGTGGTCAGTCAGATGCAGTGGCAGTGGGATGGCAAATTGCCTCCAAATCCCGGTGCTTACATCATATGACAAAACACCATCTGGTTCTGCGCACATGAAGTATACCGTGCTGCCAACCGCCACAGGCTGTGACCTGAAATTTAGAGCAAGTGGAAGTTTGATGCCCGGAGGAAAAGATCCAGGGCAAGACCACATGTTCTTTGTAGAGTCATAGACTTCATAAGTCCCATCATTTCCTAACCACATTACTTTGTAGCCATCACTAGAACTTCTTCCGTTCAACACCATCCCTACAGCGACTCTTGACCATCCCTGAACTGATCTTGGTGGGATCTCCTTGAGTGATTGCATAAGAGGGTTGCAAATGTAGAAATTCCTGTGGCTCAGATCCAATAAACATACAAGACCACCCACGGATGCCACTGGAATAACTATCTTTGTAGGAGTGAGAGGAACGGATGGGTGGTGCCATTTCTTCAGCGAAGGATCATACATTGCAACATTGTTGTTTGCATTCTCATGGGTGATTGTATAGAACCATGGCAGTCCACGTGGAGCTTCAGAGTACTGATGAGAAAAACTGTCTGAGCCCAAAAGAGAAGACCACTTTCGGCAGACGGTGCGGAATCGAAAGATTGCAGCAACTGGAAGCCTTGCAATGACAGTTTCAAAAAGATCTTCGGGGAAATCTCTCCAGATCTCTTGTTGCATTACTTCAGTTTTGTTTGAGGGTGCCTTTTCACGGTTTCGATCTCTCCGCGGTCGTTTGCGAGGGGGAGATTGGTTAGTTTCCATGATCTTCAGTAATTCTGAGTTGTATCCAGGCCTTCCCCCACAATAATCATCCTTGATTGAACCATGTTCGAAGTCAAGTAAATACCACCTGTAAGATATTGATAAACCCAGTTAGTCCATCTTATATAAGGGAAAACTAGTCGAGAGAGGGTATGGATTTTTTACTGAAAAAGAAAAGGCATAATACAAACTATAAGGCCTTGTTCAGTTTGCAAAAAAATTTGGTTTTCGACACTGTAGCATTTTCGTTTTTATTTTATTTGACAAACATTGTCCAATCTTGGAGTAACTAGACTTAAAAGATTCGTCTCGCGATTTACAGATAAACTGTGCAATTAGTTTTTTTTATATATATATTTAATGCACCATGCATGTGACGCAAGATTTGATGTGACGGGGAATCTTGAAAATTTTTGGGAACTAAACAAGGCCTAACCCCCAGTTTAGCTGTTTACCATTCAAAGCATTTTTTGGACAAAAATGCATACAGAAGTATGAAAGCATCATGTAAACAATTTGACAGAATCACTTGGCTGAATGCAGCTACACAATTACGCTAAAAAATGAGTACTTTGAAACTGTTTTTTTTTCTGGCTTGTCCAATGGGAAATAAGAATTTATCAACTAGTTGGCTTTCTGTAATGCACAAGTATCAACCGTGTCATCTATTTTCCCATCAATATTGATCGATCCTCTCTGAAGCCTAGATATTACTAGCCAGCCAATCAGAAGTGCCCTGATCGACCAAGTGAACCATATCAATAACAATGTCAATCACATGTTTCTCAGCAGATTAGAGTTGGTATACAGAGGATAATCTATTATATTCTTGTGAAGGGAAACAGAAGCACAAATGACTGGATTCTATGTGAATGTGAGGTAAATTGAGGCTGAGAGGACATTCCTTATGGTCTGACAGGCAATGCAGTGTGGGCCTGTTTGGATTACATCCAGACAAGACGCGAGAAGCTTTCCCAGGCGTCCAAATGGGTTCGGATCATCCACTTGCCTGGTTGGGGACTTCAAGCAAACACACCCTCATGACCTAAGCAGGCATTGAACCAAAACCTGGAACTCCAAGGGAGCATGCGCTGCTTATTGCCAAAACTCGATTTACATGCTACAAGATGACACATAACTTTCCATAGAACCACCCCGGAAAAATTTTAGCAAAGAAAAGAACTGCAAGCACAACGCTTAGTGAAGCACGCATAAGAACAATAGCAGTGACATAAGTGCTAGAATTAGTCGCAGCCGCAGGAAGGGCATATTGCATATTAGAATGGCATCTCGTGTTTCCACCGCATGTCCAGCTAAGCCCCCGGAGCATGTTTACCAAGTCTGCCTCCATTAAAAACTAGTAAAGCACGTGAGTCGTGAGGTAAGTTGATTTCCTCGTTCCCCTTTGCTTTGGTCCCCTCGCCAACAAAGCTCCACGACGCGGCCCCAAAGTCAAACTGACCGGGATATGTTAAGATTATCATCGGCTGTCATGTAAGCTAAACTAACCTAGGGTGGAGGACTTTCCCGGGCTCAATTCCATGGGGCTGCGTAAATAATCTCGTCCTATGCATGGAGCAATGCCAAAAACCTGTGACCATGGCATGGGGCACATAAACCAGCAACAGCAAAGTCAGCAAAAATGTAAAAGTAAAGGGTGGGGGTCACGGGATTGTTCCATTTCTACGGCGCACGCCCTGGTCCTCCGTTCAACCCTGCCGCTACGGCCCAAATCTAGCGCGAAGTAGGGGGCGCACAGGTACCACCAATTCGCGGAGACAGGGATAGTGGATCGTGAACGGAAATCCTGTGTCGCGCAGAGAAGCATGCCGAAGATCTGCGCGAGCGACCTAATCTGCTTGGGTAGGTGAAACAAGCACGCGCGGCAGATGAATCAACCAACCGACAAACAAAAGTACAAAACAAACAAGCAGCTAGCGAGGCCAGCAAATTCGCGATGCGATTGTAAACCCCCCTCACCGCAGCGAGCAGATCCGCGCGAGGCGGGGGGCAGGGATGGCGGCGCGCACGAGAGCGCGAGGTGGGAGAGCGGAGTAAACAAACAAAGGGGGCGAGAGGAAGAGGAGGCTTTCGCTGGTTGGCCTTGCCTGGGGATGGGGTGGGCGTTGGCGCCGTAGAGGTCCCAGAGCTCCTGGACCTGGCCGACGAGCTGGCGCAGCGCGGCCACCTCCCCCATCGCCGGGCCGCCGGCGCCGCGAGCGCGCGCCGCCGCCGGCCTCCTCCTCGCAGCGCCCCTCTGTGTCTCTCTCTCTCTCTCTCTCTCTCTCCTCCTCTCCTCCTGCTGCTGTTCCGGGTCGGGTCGGGTCGGGGGTTCCCCTCGGCTCGGCTCGCGCCTCCTCCCTTTCCGCGCTCGGCTAAATGGACCCGAACGGCAGCGGAGCGGAGCGGAGCAGGTGACGGCGTGAGGGCGCCGCGTGCATCGCGCGTGCCGTGTGCGTGCGCTCCTTGGCTTCGCGCGCTCGCAGTCGCAGGCGTGTTGGTGCGGTTTGCTTTTGCTTGCTGGCTGGGGTTTATAGGTAGTGTCATCGGTTGGCGGTTGCTTGGTTGGGTGTGGTGCGGTTTAAGTAAGCATCAATGATGCCTCTTGTTTATGGCTTATGGAATGGGATTGGATTGGATTGGATTGTGTGGAGGGTCAGAGAGGAGTAGTGTTGGAAGAGATGTGCGTGGTTGAGTGTGTGTGTTGGCCATATAGGTTTATAATAATTATAGACAATGCCATTCTTTAGGGTGTTATGGTACCATGGTTTATATAGATAATAAAATACATATGGTTGATGATAGGTGTAGTGTGGCAATGTGTTACAAGATAGGATTAATATATTCTAGTGTCAAAACTCTCGAGGATTCAACATAGGTAGAGACATGCTATAACACAAAATCTGAGAACGATTAATACGATGTTTTCCTTTTCTATCAAAAATAGTATCATAAAAAGGTAACAACAGTTATGCCAAAACAGCCAGCCTCAGGTCAATCACTTGTAAAATGTTTTTTTTCTCCTCTTAAAACAATGATACGCTCTTGCATGTTTGAGGAAGAAAAATGTTATACCAAAACCTCAAAACAGTATAAAAAACACAATACTAATTGGTACGGAATCTTCTTGTTGCCCATCCAAGTATAACCAAAGGTATAGTGAAATAAAAACATATATAATATATTAGAGGGATATATTTTTTAAAAAAATAAATGCAAGAGCTCTGTCATTCAATTACGACGAATGAATTTATGTAGAAGAAAGTGAGACAAAGGAGATGCCCACGGAGCACTAGAGTAGCTAACCACCCCACACGACGCGATTGAGCACTAATACGACACACTACCATGGGTCATCGTTGTCGAGCATGAAAACAAAGCTACGCGCAGCTCCGACTTCTAGTGGCAGGCCACCCACAAGCAACTTACTAATGTGTCCAAAGCATGAGACCGCAACCAGCCATCGTTGCTAAGCTCAAACAAGAGTGGCTCTGACTTCTTGTCACGAACCCGCACCTTGCCCTCTTAGCGAATGCAGACCCTTCGTAGAGCCCTAGACAACGATGAAAAGGGGCCCGCCACATGTCAGCGTTGTCAAGCCATATCCCCCCGCTTCAACAACTTTGACTTCATGTTGCAAGAACCACCTCCACCGGGCGCCGAGAAGCGCAAACGGCGAATGAGACATCAAAGTAGCATTGATGGGGTCCAAATGCAACGCCTTCAGGGAGGGAGCAATGCCAACTGCGCCACTGTTGCACGTCCATAGTAGACCGGGTTTTCACCCTTGGATGACAATGCTAGATGGAAAGACACAACACCCCCAACAGGGAAAGCGGCGCCCACTGACGTCGTCGTCATCATCAAGCTTTCGTCCAAGGAACTCTCTAGCACGAACTTCGGGCCAAGAAGCTAGACCCCATACCCGCCAGCATGGCCCTCGCCATTGTCCATTAGAGGGATATAAAATTCAGGGTATGCATAGTTACTAACCAAGAAATGAAAAAAAATGTGCTTGCAAAAAGAGAAAAGAAAAGAAATGGTCAGATGACATGATTAAGAATGTTGATGCCCGGATGGACCGGTGGACAGCATTATGGAAGGTGGCAACCCGGGCGGCCCATGCCTGCCAAATCTTTGGTTGCGTAGCTTTAGGTGCTTTGGATCGACTGAGCTGATGAGCAGATTCGATCCCCGTGGCGATCGAATTGTCTCCATCCACCCGGATTCGTTGATCTTGAATTCTTGATAATCTGCCCGGCCGCGCCTAATCACCATCATGTATATTCAGGACCATCAGCGAATCAAATTGCATTGGATGCAATGATCGCGTAAAGCCAATGCAAGTAGTAGCTAGCGTCCCCGTTTCAAATCACAAATCGTTTCATCTTTGTCCTAAGTCAAATTTATCAGACTTTACTTTCGCCAAAAAAAAATAAAACAAAAAAATACAGTCATACAAAAACACGCACTTATTACTACACCAAAGACTTCGTCGATTGTTTTTTCACTTGCTAATGCTAATAATAAATAACTGCAGGCAGGAACGAGGAGCGATCGAGGTGGTTGATGATCAGTTTATTTGTAGCTGGCTTGCAAGTGAGCTTTCCATGATGAGGGAAAGCGATCGAGAGCGGCAGTCATCAGTCATCAGCCTGCCGTGGTTGGGGAAGGATCGGCCGGGTTTACTCATTATTCGCCATCATGGGCGGTTGGAATGGAAAGAACCCGCAGTGGTAACTTCCCTCTACCTCAAAGTAATCATCAACCCCCTCCTCCTTCGATCTGCCCATCCATTCATGCATGCATATACCATCCGTCACGCAACCACGATAAGTATGGCCTTGTTTAGTTTAGTTTTTTTTTTGCAAAATGAATATTGTAGTACTTTCGTTCGTATTTGATAAATATTATCCAAATATGGATTAACAAGGCTCAAAAGGCTCTTCTCGCAAATTACAACTAAACTATGTAATTAGTTATTATTTTTATTTATATGTATGCGCCGCAAGATTTGATTTAATGTGACAAGAAGAAATCTGAATTTCCTTGTAAATTTTTTTGGAAACTAAACAAGGTCTATGTATATATGCGACATGCACTAGTTTTTGCGTACGTACATACTCCTACGTAGCACAAACAAATATGCACCTGCAACAAACACTCCATACATGCACTCGATACATATAGTTGCGGCAGCTGTAGTGGTTTCCAAGATACACATATATACATGTCATTGTCATCATAATCTATATTGTTTTCTAATAAAAACATAATAATGACGCTCCCACGGATCTCGGCTCACTATCTACCACCGAACGGAAAATAGGAGTAACTAGCAAAAATGTGACGAGCAAGCGATATCCAAAATTTTCTAAATATTTCGACCCAATCCTGGCCTTTTAGGGATTGAAACAGTTGGAATGACAGGATCCTTATACACTGAAAACAGTGTTATAATCTATTTATGGTGGAATCTATGGAAAGAATAAAACTGAAGAACGTCTAAGAACAAGTCGCTGGACAGCAGGGGTGGATGTACGGCCCGTGCTGCCCGGGCTATTGCACTGGGCGAAGCTCAATAGCAGTGGAGAATTGTTTCATAAAAAACACATAAAAAGGCTATCAGACCCATCAGCCCATTAGTATCTGTTATTATTTAGCCTCCCTGTACTTTGTTTTTGGATCCGCCACTGCTGGGCAGCCTAGACAGGTGGCACAAAGAGGGTCAGTTTTTTTTTTTACCGCCACACAGCCGTAGCCGCAACCTAAAGACGAAGCTGCCGCGAACAGGGTCAGTTATTACTTATTAGCTCCAACCGGCCTATGATCTCTTTTTTAGAGTCCTCGACAGATTATTCGTGGAAATTAAAAGGCAGAATTTAGGACGAGGAGGCATCGATCGCAAAGCAAAAAGGGCGTGGTGGTTCCGCACGGTGGCCCTCACACGTGTGGAGGCCCGACGACGCGACGAGGACGGGGAGCGCACGAGCCATCAGCATCAGCTAGCTCTGTGACTGTGAGCTGCCTGCCTGACACTGAGCCTCAGTACGAGAGAGACCTTTAATTTCCTAGCTCGCTTTATTCTCTTCAAAAATTTCAATTCGACACTCACACGCCCCACCATGCATGGCGGTTGAATCATCAGGTAACATGATTTCTTCCTTTCCTTTCTTTCACCGTGCATGCATATGCATTGCCACCTAGCCAATTACTATTACTGCTACTAGTACTACTAATCAGTAATCACCCAAAGATTACTTTCCCCAAAGCCTTCTTCTTTTCGTTCCTCAATGCATGCCTTTTCATTTTCTTTTTTTTTTCTTTTCTTTCTCTCCATCTTTTTCTTTCTTTTTCTTTTTTCTTGCTCCGGTAGATAGATCTAACAGCTGAGGGGAGGTGGTAGCTTTGGATGGCAGGGATCATTGCATTGTTGAACGGTTAGCTCTTAGCTCTCACTCACTCTCATGGCCAGCTATCATTTTCTTTACCCACCTTTATTTCCTCTTCATTCAACAGTTGTTTCTTCCCTCCCCTTTTCTTTCCCCCTTTGATGATCTACCATGCATGCCGTCTCCAGCTCCTTGGATCATTGCATTCTTGAAGGGTTTGGCTTGGTCTCCCCGTGGTAATAATTAGCAATGATAATTATTCTCCTCACCCCTACTGCTTTTACTAAAGCACTTCTTTCACACAGGGCATAATAAGTCTTCATGACGCATTATTGCCATTGGAAAGACGGTTACTAAAGCCATAGGGATTATTTTTATCATGTTATGACCGGAGTTTTACTTCCTTCCTTGAAAAGAAGTTGGCTGGTACATTTTTTATCTCATGGCGTCTAACTTTTTTTATATATAATAGAGGGTTTTTGGTTTCATAAATCTTCTAGTGAATACGTATCAGATCATAATTATTATAAAGAGGTAGCACACACCTCCCGACAATGAAACACGTAGCTAAGACATAAAACTATGATATACAAAATAAAAACAACAATACGAAGGAAAGGAATAAATCAATATCTTCAAGTTGCGGCTTAAGTAATCCTCCTCTCATGGTTTTTGTTCCGTAATGCTGGCATAAGTCAAATAATCGAACATAGGGGAAGAGAAATAACTTCATCTACTGCTTGAAGCTCTTACCACGAAACTAAGAGCACTGGTCATTCGACTAGAAAACATAGATGTTTTGACCGCCAGCATACGAGATTAGCTTCCCAATGCAAATCCAAAATTGTTAGGATAAGCAGGGGAGTCTAAGGCTACCAAGCAACCTAACAGTGAAGGGGTGAGCATCGACATCGCATGGGTTGTTAGGAATGCCATTGGACATGATTGGTGGAGAACATCCAAATGTGAAGGGACGATGAAGAGTTAATTGACTATTTGGACTCAAGAAAGATGAAGAAAAATCTTTCCTTAGCCCTTTTAGATTCGAAGTTACCTACTTATATTAGCCTCAAATCCAACTTTCCTTCCTTATATGGCTCTTTGTCATATTTGTCCACTTATGGTTTTAGTGGGGGATGAAATGACAATTTTTACATTTGAGCGAAGTAGGCAAGTTTGCTTTTCATAATTTTCATCTTGAGGATCATTTAGACTATTTTCATATGGTTTCAAGTCACCGTAATTGTTTCAAGTCATCCAAGAACGCCACTGGCTATAGGTGACAAAAGATATCCAAATGGTAAACGAGTTATGGCAAAGGTAGTGGTGATATAGGTGAACATGGGAGTGGTCGACTAATAGGTGCAAGAAGGCAGGCAAAGGAGCAATGGTCGTTGGCATGTTATATAGGATAAAGAATTCATTTAGTATTTTGAGTCAAGAAAGAAGATAGTATTTTGAGTCAAGAAAGAAGAAAACACGGAGAGGTAGACGATGACCACGACATATCTGACTGTCTAATCGAACACTTCTAATTCGCAACTAAAATAAAATCTTTGAAATAAAAACATCCGTCTAGAGTATAGCAACTACCTCTTCCCCGCTCCCCTTTTCTTTACATTCACGTGTTTCACCAAACATATATCAAAGCCCTTCTACCATATGCATATGTAGTCTCCTCATTTATGTAGCTTCCTAACCGGCGGTGGGTTGAGACCGGCCAGAAAAAAGTTGGGTTGGGCGAAACCCAACCACGAAAACACAAGGCTAGTAGAGTCGTCGATCGTGTGGCAAATTAAAGCAAATAGCAATGCCCGCACGCAGCTGCGGCGGCGGTTGTTGCAACCCATTCTCCTTCTAGTTTGTAGGTAGCCGTGTGTGTATCGATCAGATATGATGAAGAATCATCATGATTGCCAATGCCCGAATGCCATGCCAACAAAAGCACTCCACTATATCCTCCGCTAGACACGCTAGTACTCTCCATAAACCCATCCAAGCCTAAAATAAATAAAGGGAGAAAAAAAACACATGGTGGAGCTGTGGTCTCGGTAGGTAATTTTGTCATATGGACACGGAACCGCACCGCATTTGGTGCACAGCTAGCGCCATCATCCTTTGGTGGTCATAGAGAATCGCTGCTGGAGTAGCGTTGAACCTGACTCTGGACAAAATCGGAGGCGTGATCCGGCCAATCCAACGAAGGCATGTAATACCCGCCGGATATGCACCATATATGAGTCTTAGAAGCCAAATCTTACATATAGCTACAAATAAGAGGTAATATCAAAAGACAATGCATAAATATATAATGTACTTAGTATAAAAGAGATAACCTTTGATAGCAAACAGCGGATAGACAACTCCAAACTCCGGGTATTAACTTCTCTCTCCAGGATCCAACTGACTGGTTGATCACAAGCCTAAAATCTCCTAAAGTTTGGGAGAAATAGCAAGAGTGAGTCCATGTCGAACTCAACAAGTATAGCATTGTATATATCCCACAATCTCATGATCAATGTGACATAAATAATGTAGAGTATTAAATAATAAATAATGAGCATATTTAACACACAGGAATCATCACCGTCGATGCAAGAATCCCCAAGGCCGCTCTTGACCGTGAGCACGGCTAGTATACCAGTTTTTAACACTCTGCAGAGGTTGTACATCTTTACCCATGAGTCATGATTTACCCTTTCGCCCGAGGTGATCAGCCTCTTAACCCACTACCAAGGAAGGTCGGCAGGGATCACTATGAAGCCTTTCAAAAGTTCGTCTAACATGTTAGGGTCACAAGGTTTCCTTTGCGCGCAGATATAGATACCCCTCTTCCAAATGGCACAATGACGCGCAGCCTATAGACATAAGGACATGGGCTCGCACTATACCCAAAACGGTTCAGCCCCTCCGCCGTTTCGGGTAACCTCTAACAAGCTAGAAAAGGTCTTCATACTGAGCTAAAGCCAGAGCCATTATAGCCCTCATGGTTGTATTGTTGTCCCGGTTATCACTTACAGATAAATCATCAAGTGGCTAAAAGTCATTTTTATCATTTATTACTTAACATTAATCTAGTCACAGGATCATGGCCACAGAAATAAAATCCAAATGCTATACTTGCCTTTTACACTCGATCAATTCTCACACCATCGGTTTTTGGTCATCATCTTCTGATCTTCAGCGTCCACAAACAGTTCTTGTCTATTCGTATCAAGCACCACACATAGGCAAACATACAAACAACAATTAGAACAACTAAGAATAATACACCATACAAGATAAAAGAGCGTACTAATAGATAGCTAATGCTAGAAGGTCACAAGAAACGCTCATAACGGAACTATCGTTATAAAGAAATGACTATCGAAGTTTTATATTTATATAAATGAAAAGAGATGATTACAAGCTTGATTTATTTTAGTTAAATAAAACCATGAGAAAGTTGTTAATTTATATTAGATAAAATCATATATTATTTTAAGTGCCGAGTTAAGCTAGCCATGTTTTATTTACAAACATGTCTCATATTATTTAAGTCGTTTAAACACTTATAATTTATTTATGAGATATAAATAAATATGAAATCAACTAATTGACCAATTTTATGTTTCGAGATAGATCTAAGTAGATCATTGTGGAAAGGACATTAATGTTGATATTAACCATATTATAGTTATTTTATGAAAGACCGATATATAAATCTTAACTTGTTCTTAATAAAAAAAACATCAGGGAAATATTAATCAAATTAATTACATGCTCATTTTTAACTAAATAAATTATAACTAAGAGACATTTAAGCTAATATTAATCATGTCAGCATTTATTTTGTTTACTATGATTGAAATTATAAACCTAAGTCGCTTTTAACTTAAAAGGACATTAACTAATCATTAATCAAGTTAACTATATTCATAAAACATGAATCTAATGCAACTAGACCACTCGAATCGGGCGTAAAGCGAATAAACGAACCAGCGGCGAAATTGTGAATACGGTCATCTTCTTTCTCCTTGCGTGGGTAACCTTGGCCATCAGGGAACAGGCACAGGCGCTCGTGCTTTGGAGAGCTGAGACATCAGGGAACAGGCAGCAGACGGCCATCTGACCAAGCCAGCAGCAGGACCAGGCAACCGCGCGGTGGCGCTCAAGCCGCGGCACGGGTCACAACGGCCTGTACGGACGGCGTTCAAGCTGCAGGCGTCGGCGGCTGCTCGGTAGGAGACAAGCAGGGGCTGGCTCCAGACTCGGTCTCGATTGCAGCGAGGAAACGAAGTAGCAGCGCTTGAAGGTAGGCATGCTGGATCGTCATCGGTGACTCTGAGTCGAAGGTGATCAGACTTGGAGGAAGATGACACAAATCTTTGGTGGCCAGGATGCAAGACGAGACGGCGGCGTGGATCAAAGACTTGATGACGGTGCCTTGGATGACGTGATTTACATATAATAAGGCTTGAGAGTTGAGACGACTTGAAAGAGGATTAGGGTTTATTATTTTCGGAATTAATGAATTTTAAGATTAAAATACTTCCAAAAAAGTCCAGAATTGATATTTAAGGCCTGAAAAAATACTTCGAAGGCTTCAAAAATTTGGAGAAAATTCTTAGAGATATTTTAGAATATGAGGAACCCAAATAAAGTTTTTAGAGCTCATGATAAGATTGTTTAGAGCATCTAAAAATTAGATAATGCTCACAGAAAAGTGAGAACAGATGCTGGAAAAATTCTCGAAAAGTTTGTAGAGATTGCTTGATGGACGAGGAACTAAAAGAAGTGCTTTGAGTGACAAAGAAAAGATTTTAGGAAGCTCCTAATAACAACTTGAGCTTAGAAACAAGGAATTTGGTTGTAGATAAAGATAAAGACGTACTGACCAAGGAAGATCGTTCTAGTAAACGCAATTTTAAAAACTTTGCTTAGTCTCAACTCACGAAGGAGCAACAAACAAACATCACATAAAACATATGTATCAGTATGTATGTATGTACAACAACGTTGCTAAACCCTAGGATGAATTTTAATTTAAGGAAAAGTTTCATTTTACTATATTTTCATGAGTATAGAAATACAAAATAAATTATTTTAGCTCTATTTTTAAAAAAGCAAAATTTAGGGTGTTACTAGGCAGGATCCTTTGCAACTGCAGCCAACTGCTGATACTGTTTCAGAATTCAGACGTCTAGCTCTCTAACTCCACGTGTGCGTGGTCAAAGCATGAATGTCTTTTTTCTTTTCTTTCTGGTGCACGTACAAGGGCGTCCCCAACAACAAGCTTTTGAATATAGATAGCAGGTATTATTATATTTTAACCCACCTGGATAAGGGAGAGAAGATAAAAAAAAAAAGAAACTCGTTAGCCATGGTAGCTACGCTGCTGGTTGCATCCGACATGGAAGGAAAAAAAACAGAAAAGAGAGGCCTCGCTAGCATCAAGTAAATCGCTGAGCAATTTCACGTTGTTTGAGAATAAGAGAGAGGAGCAGGTGGGGGCAAATAGGAGAGAGATTACAGATAAACTTCATTTTATCTCTCACTCATCCACATCAGCCGTCGTTGCTGGATTTTTATTGAAGACGCCCTTAAGCAATAGGCTCACACGTTCATCGAGAAACCAACTGTGTGTGACATGTACACTCCACTTTCATTGCCATAATGTCATGTGCATCCTCTTCTTTTCTCTCTTTCTTTAGGCCTTATTTAGTTCCTACAACAAATTTTTTTATGCACTGTAGCACTTTTGTTTTTATTTGCAAACATTATCTAATTATAGAGTAACTAGGCTTAAAAGATCTGTCTCGTGATTTACTGATAAATTATACAATTAGTTTTTGTTTTCATCTATATTCAATGCTTCATGCATGTGCCGCAAAATTCGATGTGATGGATAATCTTGAAAAGTTTTTGGTTTTTTGGGTGAACTAAACAAGGCCTTACTCACTTGTGATGACCGTCTTTGTCACTATGTCAGCTAGTGATTTTGTCGTACCACGGGAGACGTCCCAACACGTGATGTAGTTGAGCTAGGATCTCACGAGCTTAAAAAGAAAAGAAAACGAATCACATTTAATTACATTTATTCTAAACAGAAGTTGTATATGTTTTTTAAACATACCATGATCTAAACTTGAAACTTTAACTTAAGATAAAGTTAGAATAAAGTAAACTATATAATTTAGAACGGAGGTAGTATTTTTGTGTACAGAACCGAACGAGAAGACATGCATGTATTACACTATTATACTGGACGGTAACTGACGCACCATTGCCGACACACCAAACCTGGAGGCTATCAGACCTGAGTGGTTAAGATGGGAGAGCGGGAGGGGGAAAGGGATCACATTCACATCCACCATCATGCCCGGAGACTAATGTCGCTGTGAGACCAAATAAAGGCATCACAAATTCAAAACCTTAGCTTTTTTTACAGTCACGGCTTCGGTTTATCTGATTCCCCATCATTCTCGTCGAGACCCGGGCAGCAAGCATTCCCCCTTTTCCCTTCCACGTCCTTTGATTGCCTTTTCCAGTCTTGACAATCACTGTGTCCAAATTATTCACCGTGCAAGATCGATCACTACCTGTACTATCTTTTCTTTTCTTCATTTTCTTACCAACAGTTCTTTTTAACTCTTGTCTTGCTGAAGCTCAATTATATTTACAACCGCAGTCCGCAGGTAAATTAAAGTTTCTTACAAACAACAGTTAAAAAAAAGTGCTCCCTCAGCCTGCGGAAGAGTTATTTACCGAGAGTAGCGAGACGCGTCGGTGGCGAGACCGCGTGGCCCAGCAAGGACCTGAGGTCTGCCGGATTGTGTCGGTCGGGGTCAGGGTGTGGGTGTCGCCGGCGAATCGTCAGACGAGGCAATGATCGCCGGCGTCGCATCGCCCTCCCCCTCCGGTCAATGTCTCCCTCCCGTACGTGCTGATGGTGCATGCCGTGACTGAGCTGTGGGCGTGCGACCCACCGCCGGCAGCAGGCACCGCCGTCAACAACAGGCAGCGTCGGTCGGGTGTACCCGCAAAGCTGATACGACGGACGTCGACGGCCCGGCACGACCGCCGACGCAACAGGTGCGCGGACGCGATTGGCTGATTCGACTGACGGGACGCCGCCGGCGTGCTCCGCGAGAGATCTCGACGATGCCGATCACTGATGGCGCTGAAATTTTCCGGCTTCCTTCCTCGTTCAAAATATCCATAGGGAAATCAAACGATCGAGCACACGGCAGAGTACGTAAATTAAACAGCAGTGAGTGATCAGAGCGTCTGAATTTCTGAAAAAAACAAGATGTCATGAGATCAGATCGGAATGCCAGTGACTGCAAATCGATCGAGAAGCAAACAGTAGTAGGGGAAGAATTGAAGCCCCGGGCCGGGCAGCTGCACAGCAGGCAGGGGGGAAGATTAGTGGGTAGTGGTGGGGTCTCTGTTGTGTGGTTTGGGCCATGATTAACTTGGACCCCCCAAAATGCCGCGCTTTGGTCAAGGATCCCAATCATGCCGTGTGTCCATGCAAGGAATCGGTCCTGTTCTCCATCTCCAGCTTTGCCTTTGCCGGTCAAGCTCATCATCATGCTCTTCTATTGCCTACTGCTCTTTGCTCCTGCTCCCACGGTGTTTAGCCTGCCTGTCACTCTAGTAGCTACCTTCCCCGGCCATCATCTCCCACATGCCGACGCTGTGGCCCTTCAGCTCTGTCTGCCTCTCTGCAACTGCCAAGGGAGGAAGAAGACGATATACCTCACTGAATCCTTCCTGATACCACCACCACTTTTTTTTTTTTTTTTTTTGAATCTGATACCACCACCATTTTGCTGTGGTGCCTTGCCTTGCCTTGCCTAATAAAACTACAAGACTAGAAGGACCAAAATGGGCCAGAAGCAGCAGCATTTCCCTTCTTTCAATTCAGCCAGTAACTGCAAGCATCATAAGGCCCATCTGTGTGTAAGGCCCAAAATCTCATGGCCCATAAACATTTGGGCCAACCACGAGCCCACGCCTCCCGGTCCTCCCCTTCCACAGCTTCGTTATCACCTCGCTTCACCGCCTCATCTGCTCTCTTCCCCCTCCTTCCCAAACTGCCGTTGCCTCCCTCCAGGCTCCAGCTTCCTCCGCGCATGGCCTCCATGGCGTTCGCTCTGGCGGGGGCCTTCAAGGGCCTCTCCCTGGCGCCCACCACCACCTCCTTCCTGCGCGGCGACCGCGTCTCGCTCTCCGTCGGCGGCGGCAGCGGCGCCGTGGGCGTGTCGGTGCCGGCGCGGCGGCTCACCATCCAGATGGCGCACAAGAAGGGGGCCGGGAGCACCAAGAACGGACGAGACTCCAAGGGACAGCGCCTCGGGGTCAAGATATACGGCGACCAGGTCGCCAAGCCCGGGGCCATCATCATCCGGCAGCGCGGCACCAGGGTCCTGCCCTCTTCTCTTGCTCCCGTCGATTCCCTTCCCCGTTACTGCTTTGCTTCCTTTACTGTTTGGATTAGTAACACAACCTAGGCTCTTGTCTGCGTGGATACTGGATACTAACTTGTTGACTGGCTCTGCTGGGTGACATAGCTCATCTGACTAGCGTTTGATTGCTGATCAACTGCTGCTGCTGCAGGTTAAGATTATTAGATAGACTCTAAGGCTGTTCTTAAAAAAAGAAACTTGAATTAACCCTAACTTGTGCCTTCATAAGGATGACGGATTGAGAAATGTTAGAATCTTATGATGTACATAGAATGCTTGTCAGTGGGGCGTCACTTCACGCATTGGATGCTACCATTGTGCATTACTGCATTTCCCAACTCTAATCTAACACTCTGCAAATGAGGAAATATTGCAGTTTCTTGCATTTCTCAGATAACAGGACACAAATGTGTTCAACTGCGCTTCCCAGGTGTTTCAGAATTGCTAGCAATGTAACCTTCTAACCTCAATGCACTGTAGAGCCAACTGGTGATGAACTTACTCTGCACACTTGGTCAGACATAGTTGCTCAATACTACGCGTACTGTAAGATGGTCAAATGTGCGTGCCTTGCAAAAGAAAATTCATGAACTAACATAGCTAACATGTCTTATGTTTGGTAGGTCCATCTTTAAGAGCTTACTTACCGCCACGCCTCCAATATTCAACATATCTGTATATTATGGTTACTGTATGGTGTATACCATTGTGTCCTTTGCATAGAGTTCATTTTGGTCCACATTTCTGTTCCTTGCCGCTTTTATTTTTCTTAAATAGATCTTTTGGACATTTCAGGTCTATCCTGGAAATAACGTTGGAATGGGCAAGGATCATACACTCTTTTCTTTGATTGATGGACTAGTCAAGTTTGAGAAGTATGGTCCAGACAAGAAAAAGGTAGCTGTATCTTACTAGTTATTACTTACTGAAATCTGCTTTTACTTGCATCTGAATGAGATCTGGTGGCATACCAGATATATGCTCATCTGACTACCTTTCCTTTAATAGGTAAGTGTTTACCCATATGAGAAAGAGCCTGAAAACCCAAACAGTTACAGAGCAAGGAAGAGAGAGTACTTCCGCATGCGGCGTGAACGGAAGAAGGCAAGAGCGGAGGGAGCTACTGAGCCTCAATTGGTACTAGCTGCTGTTGACAAAAACTCTGAGGCCAGCGCCGACTGCTGATAAGTTTCCTGTGTAGTATTTCTCTTTTTCACAGCCCTTGTTACATATTTTTTCCCTGAATTGTAAGACACATGATCTATATAAGGTTATATTTACATGTTGTTTAGATATGTTCTACATCTTGTGCCCTTTGTGTGGTAGTTATGCTTTAGAGTCACAGTGGGGGTTATTCCAACTTCCTAGACCACAAACTCCACGTAATGGTGTGACCATGTGATGGATGTTTGTCAGAGCTGACCTGAATCTTGAAAATAGTGATACTAAGAGATAGCCTATGTTGCAATGCACCAAGTCATCAACTCATAAACAACATCATCATCGCTGGGAAAGGGGGGGGGGGGGGGGGCTATGTGGTTCAGATCTTATTAGGAGCAACCTTCTCCTTTGTGAAAATGTCCTTTTGAGATGGAGGCCAATAAAGTGGTTTAAGTTTAATTGTGGGGCACAGGCATGCAACCAAACTGTTCCGTTTCCTTTTTTATATTCCTTAAGGACATTGTTAACTGAATCTTCCTTAGTAGTGTTTATATTCCTTAGCTGCCCTGAATCTTGAAAATAGTGGTGCCTGATAGATCCCACCTGTTACAATGCATCAAGACAGCGACATATCGCTGGGGCATGATATGTGGTTCAGGTCTTACTAGAAGCAACTTTCTTCGCCAAAAATAAAAAACACTTTTGACATGGAGGGAGTGAAGGGGTTTAGGTTTAATTGCTACCAGACAATTTAATTTCCTGCTTTTATGTTTTATATTCCTTAGGGACCTAATCACCCACTAGTGTTCTTATAGCCAGTACATTTTTTTTGCAAATAAAAAAATATCACTACTACTTTCTCATATTTATTTTACCAAGAAACGATACTATTGATTTCTGATAACACTGCTCTAGAATAATATAAAAGTAGTAGCGAGTACCAATTCAGTTTGAACAAGGAGAACAATATCCTTAATTATTAGAGCTACAACAAAGTTTAGGCCTTTTCTTAAAGAACCTTGTAGATTAGGCATTGATCTCACATTCAGAAAAGAAATCCTAAAGGGCTATTTTTATAGTGTTTTGCTCCCCCTTTTTTTAAAAACTTTCTTGTGATTTCTGGTGGCTTGCTTTTGCTGAAGCAAAGCAAAGAGGGGCATGAGCCTCAGGTTGGGCTTTCTCCAATAAAATTGGCCTGCCAGAGGGTATTTAAGACCTTTTCCTGGTCCCTCAACTCTAGTGAAACAAGTCAAGAAACACAATACGAAGACATCCCGTGGTGCAGGAGCCGGTATCACTGGTCAGTGATGGCGCCAAATCAAGCATTATTGAAGGCACACCTTGTTTTTCCTCAAGCTTTGTACATGTGGAATCTTTTTCCCCGCTCTCTCTTTCAATGTTCCCAAAAGGCAGAATCTTTCTTTCGTGCATGTGGAATTGTTTGAAAAAGATCGAAACTGGCATCTCATCTCATACTACAATAAGTGGAAATTCATGTGTCATGGTTGTTTTTTGACATGGAGTATTTTCCATGCCTACAAAATTTATTTTCAGACTTTTGGTGTCTTGAAACATTTTAGGAATTCCTTCTCGAGGATTCACTCTCTTGTTTCTTTATACCAGCGATGTTGATGCTGCTTGCAGGATATAATATTGTTGCTCTCACCTTACTAACAAATGCATCTTCAAGAGGCAAGAGCTGAGACCATACATTTGCCCATTAATCTTATAAGAGACCAGTATCTGTAGCCTGTAGGTGATTAAGCATGTGCATAATGTTCTGTACCACAGTTTCACTTAGCACTTTGCGAGTTTGTGAGGAAACGGACATATACCTACAGATATGAAAAAAATAGCTATCATTTTTTTTTCGAATTCAGTCAAATGGTTTGGAGAAGATATGAATGGATGATGACATTATATTAGATGAATATGTCTGAATTTGAGTACTCGGATATGGATACTGAATCTCTGGATTCAGATATGTATGTTCCATCGGATATTGAAGCCCTTCCTTCGGTGCATCTCTTCCCTTCTCACATTTCCAGGAACCCATTGCTGTTTTCATGTGGATTTTGATTGCTGTAAGTCATAGCCATCAGGTACCTTCAGTTTAGTTTAACTAATGTTAACCCTGTTAGCTGGGTAGAATATTGCTAACGCGTTCTCAGAGAATAATATCTTCAAAAGGTACATAATTGACCGGGCATGCTTTGAGCTATTATTCTAACCTGTTTCCTGGCAAAACCATGTTCTCATGAAATGCAGCACTTGCTTGTGGTGTAAAAGTAAGTTCCTGACAATTGTCCTACTTTATTTGAGACCATCCAACCATTGTCCCAATCTATTTTTGATCGCGTGATTCTAAAACCAGATACGTATCTTTTATGATTCAAACTATCAATACTGGCCAAATTTGGTAACCTAATTGATTTTAAGACGGTTTATATTTTCTGAAAACAATAGGGACTAATTTTCTTTTATAAAAAAATCATAGAATTTTATATTTATTTCAATTTAAATAAATCAGAAAAAAATATGACCATTTGCCCAAAATCTGAAACCGTGCATGCTCCGTCTCTACGGCCCAAAAATCTACCATGCAGACTTTCGAAGCCGGCCTGAACGGGGACGAAGAGGCCCACCTAACGGAAGTTTTCCTCCCAAGAAGGCCCGTTGAGGCCTACTCAACGGCCCATCATTTCCGTGACAGGAACGGTGAGATCTCGGCCGTCCAAGCTAGGGCTCGCGGCGTGCCCCCGACCCCTATAAGCACCCAACCCTAGTCCAAAACCCCGCCTCCACTTCACACCCCTCCGCCTCAGCTCCTCGCGCCGCCGCCGCGTCTCCTCTTCTACAGGTAGACCTTTGCCCTTTGCTCGCCGGCTTCCTACCTCCGTTCCGTGCCGCCGGTCGATTGCTTGCTTGTCTGTTCCGGGTTCTTGGTCGACTGCTTAGCCATAGGCTGTGCGATGCGCGCGCGGATCTTGCCGGTGTCTTGATCGGTTGCCTAGCACTGAACGTAGGCTGTGGGATGCTGTCGATGCGTGCGTTGATGTCGCGGCTTGCTCCAGACTGTGCTGCTAACGAGGGCGGGAGCGTTGATTCTTGTTCCCGTGGTATTTGTTGTTCGTCTCTGCTGACTCCGTCGCTGTTGCGTTTTTTTATGTGCAGGTAAGAAGGAGAGGGAGAAGGCAAAATGGTGAAGCACAACAACGTCATCCCCAACGGGCACTTCAAGAAGCACTGGCAGAACTATGTCAAGACATGGTTCAACCAGCCCGCCCGCAAGCAGAGGCGCCGCATCGGTGAGCTCATCGCCCCCTCACCTCTTTCAGCCTACTTATAATATTTCGCGTGCTTCAATTTCAACTAGTGTTTGGCTAATAAACAGTTCGTCCTGCCATGTGCATTGCAATAGCTCATTGTTGTCGATAATGAACCTGTGCAAGGTTTAGTTTGACGTATTGGGTTGCTAAGTTAGTTTTAAGAGCATACTATACTGTTTGCTAGTCTTATTCACACAAGAAGGAATCCCTGATTGAATGTAATATAGTTTTTTCATTGGTCAAACTTTAACACCTGTTAGCTGTGCTGTTCCTTGTTCGTACCTTCCTCCTAGTAATGAGACCTGCACTAGCCAAAGTCTGGATGGCTCCCAAGCCACCCTAACTAAACAGACCCGTTATGTTAATGTTATGTTACTTGACTAGTCTTCTACTGATTGAATTTACTAGCACCAATCGAGATGACCATGAGATGCTAATAGGGTTTGTTCTGCATGTATCTGATTTGCATTGCATTGTATTCCCTTGCTATACAACTATTATGCTATTGATGAAGTAACCCAAAATAAAAGTTCCCTTGCTTTACTCAACAATTACACTCATTTACCAAAACAAATGTTCTTGATGCAGCTCGTCAAAAGAAGGCTGTGAAGATATTCCCACGCCCAACTGCTGGCCCTCTTCGCCCCATTGTTCAATGCCAGACTCTCAAGTACAACATGAAGTCAAGGGCCGGGAGAGGCTTTACCCTTGAGGAGCTGAAGGTGATGCATTGCTCTGTTATTGCCCTTCCATATCAGTTGCCCTTGAGCCATGTGGCTTTCTCAAATGCTGTAGTATGTTTGCATGATGGCACATCTTGATGTTTTTAATCAGTAGCTTGGAAATTTTTGTCTCATTGTAAGTCATAGTTGTATGGTGTTTAGATTTTGTTTCAGACATGGCATCAGGCTTTCATTTTTCCTTCTTGAATTACCTTCTGGTGAATCACTAAAAGTTATTATGTTGATTGCAGGCTGCGGGCATTCCAAAGAAGCTTGCTCCAACCATTGGCATTTCTGTGGATCACCGCCGCAAGAACAAATCCCTCGAGGGACTGCAGGCCAATGTCCAGAGGCTTAAGACATACAAGGCCAAGCTGGTTATCTTCCCAAGGCGTGCTCGCAAGGTCAAGGTATGGGCAGTGATCTTTTCCTTAACAAGGTACCTTTTGAAGGAATTGTCCTAGCTTCTTCAATCTCTAATGCCTTTCATCTACTTTCATCACAGGCTGGTGACTCTACTCCAGAGGAGCTTGCCACCGCAACCCAGGTCCAGGGTGACTACATGCCAATTACTCGTGGTGAGAAGCGCTCAGTTGAGGTTGTGAAGGTTACAGATGAGATGAAGGAGTTTGCAGCCTATGGCAAGCTCCGCCTTGAGCGGATGAACAAGAAACACCTCGGTGCCCGCCAGAAGAAGGCAGCTGAGGCGGAGAAGGAAGATAAGAAGTGAAGTGGCCGAACATAGTACCTGTTTTGTTCTATTCAGCCATTAGTGGATGCTACTACCATCAAGTGCTTGTTCTAAGTTTTTTTTGGGTACTGGAAATAGAGACCAGACAAACATTTTGGTGTCCTACTGTTTGATACCTTGTACTTGTTTGCGAACTCAGCTATCTAATGGGTTATTGAATTCTTGCCCGTTTGCATGGTTATGCCTTGCTTAATTTTTCATGAGATTGCTTGAAATTCATATAGGCACATAGCTGACCTCGGTGCCTATCTGAAATGTGACTTGTGCGGCCTCAGACCACCTTTTAAATCTGGCAACGGTTCCTCTACAGTTGGGTTACTGGCAGGTCTGCCACAAACAGCAGAGGGGGCCAACTGGAGTGGATCTTGTTTGGTTAATTAATTTAAGTTGTATTTATGTTATAATTTGTCATTTAAGGTCAAATGAAATCTACTTCTGTCGGAGTGTTGCTACATGGTTCATGGTTGATTATTACAGGATTTGGTGATGTACTGATCCCCGATGGCATGGCTTATGGATTAACAAAATAAATAGCAACTTCATTTTATCTTCCTCTTCAATAGTTTACTAGCTTCCTAGATGATTTTGCAGGGACTACATGGTTCCTATCAATTACATACGGAGTTCCTATGGGTTGGAAACTTGCGAGTTGGAGGGGAGATTTGCCAAGTCCTTATATTTTGGAGTAGATTTTTTTGGCGATAATTTTGAGTTTTACCAAATTGTTGAAAGGATATTTTCCCTTTTTACCAAAAAAAAATCCAAATAGGGAGTTCATTTGGGAAATTTCTGGAGTTGCTCTAGTGTGACCAATGTAAGTTTTGCTCCGGCATGCTGCAATGCTCATTATCTTCTTTTTTCGCAGACCATGACTCCATGAACCTTGAGAAATTCAGAGAACTAGTGCCTTGGTAGCATGTGGCAGCGGTCCGGTAGAGATGCAAAGCGGCTTGTCCGCGAACACGCAAATATTTTGCGTGTTCAGGGATAACTTGGCCTGCATCTGCATCCCTATAGCCAGTGGGCTGATGCCGTGTTGGAGCAACAGGCACACACCAAAGTGTAAATGAATGGGCAGTTATAGAATTTGTGTTTATGATTGTGAATGAATGGGCAGTTAGAAAATTTGTGTTTATGACGAAGAAAGGTGGACTAATAGAATCATCATCCATGCAGCAATGCTTATCACAAGTTATGCCTTTGCCTGCAGACTTCACAGTCCACACCTCATAATAGTAGTAAAGCTATGATGCAACCACCAACTGGTAATGAAACCCTTTTTCTATCAACAATTGCGATCCCTTTTCTCTGCTCAATTATTATCCTAAAGCATATTCTGTTGGTCTGAGCCATAATTCCACAAACCTTACATGTCTCGCGCGCAATGCATGTTGTGACTTGTGACAGGCAAATTGCAGAAACAAACAGAAACCTTTGTGCTTGCCGTATTCAAGATGGACAAGTTCTACACTGCACTCAACTGGTAGGCTCCTCAGTAGATTTGCAAAAGGGAGGAAATGGGACCTTGGGAGGCGATAATTGCCACTACTGCACTAGGTCTTGTTGGATTGGACATACTGGGCCGAGTTTAACACCATCGTTCCTTAGTCCTTAAGTCTTTGGCTATTGCATGTTGCAACAGTTGAACAGTGGGCGAGCAGAAGATGAATCTATGCTGAATTCTGGTATCATTTGCTGATGCAGTGAAAACTTAACAGATACTCTTAAAATTCAGAGAATGTATAGATTTCAGGATGAAACTTATTTCCAGTGCTACATTAGTCAGTGGAGAAATTGAACATTGTGACTGAAAATCTATGGTTCAGATACACCCAGTGCATACATATATTCTAGTGGAAACTTCTAACATGTTGACTGTTTTGTGTTAATCTTGACTTAATCTCCCAGTCTGTTACTCAATTAAAGGGTAATACCTTTTTGTTGAACTTCTCTGTCAAAGGTGGTATCTACTATCTAGGCATTGCCAGTACTGAAATTTCTTTTGTTGCAAATTGCCTGAAGGGGTAAGTACCAACTTGCTGGATTCAAGTTTTCTAGATCGCTACACCATTCTAATTAACAGGACACAGATGTGTCAGCCCACTGCACTGTTGATCATTTGCTCATGTTCACTGCAGCTTCTGACACAGAAACGTGTTCAACAGGATCCAAACTGATTTCAGGTGCACTTGCACTGACTGTACCATTAGGATACATATTATTACATGAGCAGAAATGGCGAGTAAATATGTATACCACAGTTGATTCTCATAGTGAATCCACCATATGCCCAAATATTTTAGGTGTCACACTGACATTGATACGCTTGTCGTTTTCTTTGAAGAACATATATAAAGCCATGACATGGCAATAGCATTGATTTGGTTTGGACACAATTTGTAGCTATAGGTTTGAAGATGAGTTATATTTGCTTATAATAAGTATGCAGCCGCCCAAACAGTAACAGGGTTTTCGGTTCGAGGAATAGGTTAGTCAATCATCTCTTGACTCCTTACTTTTTATTTGGTTCATGGAATAGAATGGTTGATGCATCATACTTCATTCCTCACAAGCCAATAATTAGTACTAGTATGAGAAAAATGGAGCCATTCTACCCAATTTAAAAAATGGACCATGATACACTACCTCGTCTAGATTGGTTTTGATTCCTAAAACCAAACACTCTATAAGTTGCTGAGGCCTCCGAATGGAATCCAATTGGCTACTGTCATCCAAATTCCAAAATGGAGACCATGCGTCAGGTCAAGGATCAGGTTCATAATAAGAGCAGAGGGACCCAAAGCAACAAAGGTTTTTTTTTTTTTTGAGGTAAAAAGCAGCCAACCACTGTATCTTTTCTGACAACCAGCTGCCCCCACCCACAACACAACACACACAGCATTATCAAATCCCAGATGCCCCCTTGCAAAAAGCAGCATGTGTCTGCATTGCATCTCTTGTCTACCACCAATAGCATTAGCAGATCCATGTCTTGTTCCTTTCACTGACCGCTCTTGCATATGACCCCTCACACTCACACCTCGTCTTCTTCTTCTTCCTCTCCTGACTTTCCATGGCCTACCATCCCCTCCTCCACATATAAAACCCTCTCACCCCCTCCATCCCATCTCATGCATTGTTTTGTGGCCTCCAGCTGAGCCCCCTCAAGGTCTTTCCCTGTACATACACACACTCTTGTAAAGATCCCAGCAGCTACTGCCGTTCCTACTCTCTCTCTCTCTCAGTCCAAATGGATCCCATTAGCATGGAGAAGATCAGGGCCATGAACAAGTACAACAAGAGCAGGAGGCAGCTGCAGCTTCCTACTCTCTCAGTCTACATGGCTGCCACCTTTGTCCTCTGCCTGCTGCTCACTAGCCCTGCCTGGTTCCCTAGGCTGTGCTCGGCCCTTGGCTTTTTCTTCCTCACCACCCTCCCTGACATGGTCAAAGCCTTCTTGCTCAGCCCCAAGTGCCTCTTCGTCGTCGGCAACCTCATCGTCGCCTTCCTCGTCGGGGAGTCTAGGCTGGCTCCGAAGAGGGACGACGACCACCAGCAGCCTTCCTTGGTGAACGAGATACACGAGGAGCACGTGAAGAAGAACACAGCGATGGCCACAAAGGAGACTACCGCAGCAGCAGTGGCGGTGGTGGCGGCTGACCACAGCGCCTTCGTCGGAGCCGCCGTAGTGGAGGAGGAGGTGATGGAGGTGAAGGAAGAGGAAGGAGAAGAGGAGGAGCTGCACAAGAGAGTGGAGGACTTCATTGCAAGGGTCAAGAAGCAAAGGAAGCTGGAGCTCAAGAGCTTCTTCGATGTCGATCGATGACGACTATGATATGGCAGGTGCAAATTGCTGCAAGATTCGCTCGCCCTAAAAAGGATCTGTAATGCTTTGTGCTGCTAGCTATCCTTGATTCTATCACTTGTTAGGTTAAAATGTCAGAGGTAAAACGAGGAGGAGATCTGGAGATGAACCCATTCCACTGTAGGAATTGCAGTGTAACTGAGGTGGAGCCATGGCAAGTAGAGTATATTAGGAAAAAGGAGGCAATGGATGTGTGTGATCTCTGAAAAAGGGTAAAAAAAAAAGGAAGAAAGGTGATGCATGGTGTGTTTCTTATCTTGCTTTATGTCAAAGCTCAATTGGCATGAAACCATGATGATGATGATAGCACTTGTGTACTGGGGAACAAAGAGATCCTGTACTCTCAACCTGATGCTACAAAGTTGTCGGGATAACAGTGAGGACTGACGAACCCAAGAGAGATTCTAAATTGACACTTGTTTCAGTAACCCAAGAGAGATTATAAAAACTAACTCCTGAAATCAGTGGCAGAAAAGTTTTGCAGCTGGTAAAACAAACTAAGTCCGAGTGTTTCCTATAAAAATTATAGTGAAACTAGTCCTTAAAAAAATAGGTCCTTATTTTTATTTTTATTTTTTTTGCATTCTCATCTAGGTTCATGAACTCTCAGACTAACAGTGAGGACTGACTTTTTTTTGAACAATAACAGTGAGGACTGACTAATAGTTATTTGAAGCGGTGACTTATTCAAAATTTACACTTGTTTCAGTAACCCAAGAGAAACTGTAAATGTTAAATCCTGAAATCAGTGGTGGATCGGAGCTACAAAAACCTTTTGAGCCCTAGTAAAACAAACTAAGTCGAGTGTTTCCTATAAAAAAATTGGTGACATGCACTGTGGGCCCTTAAACTTTTTTTGCATTCTCATTTAATTAGGTCAATAAACTCCCTGATTAATTATGGATCCTTCAACTTTTCAAACGGTTCATCCAAACTACTTGAAAAGTTATGGAATCTAGATTATCACTTTGAGAATTTTTGAACTCAAATGAAAATATGGGGAAAGTTTAAAAAACCCATGTCATAGTTCACTCAAAATTATATTTTCAATCTCTAAATTACCATTAAATTATATTGCACACTTACCGATGAGGCCAGGCAGTCGTACTTTTTTTTTACCAGTCATCAGTTTTTTCTCTCATAATAAATCAGCGAACGGTATTTTCAGCCATGACTTTTCAGCGAACAGGCTCTCGCGAACTGAGCATAGCAATGTCATAGTGGAACCTATCCATCTGGCATTACATTTTTAGTGGTAAAATAACAATGCGTGATTAATAATGAGGTGCCTATCATAACCTCATCAATTTCAAGATCTATCGGCATAAATTATCTCTCGCAGATGCTTATTGAGTTTATAGTGCTCAGAACCGGTACGTGTGTATACTCATAGGAGTAAGATTTCTCGTATATGGACCATTTTCTTATAAAAAAATATGCTTTTGCTCAACTGCCAACGCACCTGTGCAGAGGTACGTTACGTTCGCATATATGCTGAAAAACGGCGCATGTGTTGGATCAAATAAAATAGGGGCTTACACACGCAATGCTGAATGTTCAGGCACGGAAAGAAAAAAGGCAACAGATGCATACGCCGTGCTTATTCAGACTTGTCCAACGATATCATACAAGCACAAACACTTATACACCCACACCAATATTTTAGAAATGATACGTACTGCAGATCAAATTTAATTTAGTTTAATCACGACATAAACTAACCGAAAGGATGGATTATCCGGAGCCACTTGTGTTGTGCTGCCCGGCCTCGGCTAGCTTTTGCGGCTGCTGAATCGGATCGGCGTCAGGGTTGCATGCATGCCGTTTCGAGATGAGATCACATATTCTTATCTGAGCCGCACCACACGCACACACGACATGACACGGAAAAGGCGCACTATACTAGGAGTACGAGCACCGCAGCTGATGCGAAAAGGAGAGAAAAAAAATAAGGAGAGAGAAAAAAAAAAAGGTGGCAAAAAAGGGTCTGCACGGATGCATGGCCACGGTGAGATGATCGGATTGCTGTACTGTACGCTCATAGAATAATTCAAGTTGACTTCTTTACAACCGTGGAAATTATTCGCATTGCGCAAAAAAAAAATCAAAAGGTAGAAACTAGAAAGTAAACGTGCACCAGTATTTTCAGGGGGAAAAGTAACATTTGGAATTTCTAAAGTGACAATAGTAGTTAGTAACATGAGAGGTAGTTGTTTTTTACTTGAACAGAGTTAGTTGTAGCAGCTTATCTTCCAGTGAACTCAAATCTCATTTACATTTGTGTCCAAGAATCGGCAAGAACAATGTTTTTACACGACGACATGAGGCCTTTCTTTACCTATACGAAATGGAGCTGTTCCATGTGTAACTATTGAGTCCAAAGCTTCAAACTAGATTCGAGTTAAAGTGCTCTGCTGTTTAGACTGCTAACTTTCTTTCACAAAATCGGAAATGCAGCCACGGGTTCACAGCCCATAACACGCAGTGTCATAACTTGATAACTCCACTCCAAAACCTTGGCCCAGTGTAATTTTTTGTTGTACAAACCACTAATACATATGCTTGGATTCATTATACAACTGGGCTCTCGAAACTCACAAGGGCAAGACTTACACTACAACTCTTCAACAATCTACCCAAACATGTGTATGCCGGAAATAACTTGTAGCGGCAGATCTATTTGCTGAACTTGTGTGCTACGGCAGGCTCCCTTAGCGTGTCCCAAACCTGTCAAAGATGCAAAACAATGTCCATCAAAGATAAGTCGTACAACAAAGGCATTGCTTCAACACCATACAGAGATGAGCGAGGTGATTACTTTTAGTTTGCCTTTTGAACCTCCACATGCTAATAGGAAGGGGCTGTCATTTGAAAATGATACCGAAAAAATAGCTCCCTGGAAAAATCAAGTGTATAAGCGATACAAATAAAACAAATTCTTTCAAAAGTAAACATCTAGTTCATTTGAAAACATACAAGCTTTGGATTTTGGGAGGCAATGCATGATGGTTTGTCGTTTGATAGATCCCATAGTTTCACCTACATTTGCAGATATGTTAGCAAACATGTTTAACCATATCTATATGCAACCAAACTATTGTAATGTCCTTACCATTTTATCAACCGAGCCTGTTGCAAGAAACTGCAAGAAAAGAAACTAGCATCAGTAATCTGGACTTGTGGATGCATTTCTCTCCCTGTTTAGCACAGAACTATATACCAAAAAGAAAAACATACGTTGGGGGCAGACGGGTTGAAGGAGATGGAAGACACAGCCTTATCGTGTGCATGAAGGGTATACATAGGCTGGCCAGAAGAACTTGATGAAGCTGTTCGCTTATCGAAGGCTTGAACCATCCCATTTTCAAGACTGACCTGGGAGATCATACAGAACATTCAGAAAATACAAGTACACTGTTGCATGTCATAACATCAAAGAGATATACATAATAAGAAAACTGCAGATCAGTCTAACCAACTACTTCATGTCTAGGGTCCAAAAGAAAAAAAGAGTGTCGTGTATTGCAAGCACTGGAGATGAATCTGAACAAATTTTCACTAAATCATGGTGGTTGAACATGGTCCACCAACTAACATCATAAACTTTTTCCCACACAATACTCATGTCGTTTGCCTTCAAAGAGGGAGTCACTAACTATATCCATCTAGATTTCAACTGGTTCTTGTTTTTCAGCAACTTCTCACATTCTTTAGACTACACAGATAAAAGAGTTTAGATATGCAGAAAACAACTGTAAGTTTCATTTACTCACCACAAATGAGTGTTCATTGTGTGGATTCCAAGCTAAACTTTCCACATCTGCTTCAACAGACCATTTATGGCAACTCTGTCCACCATCTTTCATATCATTCTGTAAATTAAAATGTTGGGCCTATATCAATAAAGAATAATTCAATAGGTAATAAACATGATAACTGGTAGATGCATTACCACGGCAACTGTTTTGTCAAAGGATCCGCTAAGAAGAACTTCAGGTGACTGTGGGCTCCATGCAACTGCTTGAACCTGCAAGTCCAGTAAATAAAGGAAATAAAAATTGTACATCAACATCATTTATCAGAATCAGTCCAAAATGACAAAAAAAAGATAGTTATCAATCCTTGCCTTGTCATCATGGTGTTCTAGTGTGACTGCACATTTACCAACAGCTACGTCCCAGATTTTCACAGTTGTGTCAGCACTTGCACTAGCTAGAACATTCCTGGAGTTCGTAAAATAAATCAAACATCAGGTGCTTAATAAGTGAAGAGACACACCATCACTTGGGTTGAAATGAAAACTCACCTCACTTCCTTGTTCCATGCAAGACCAAGCACAGAACTTCTGTGACTTCCTTTCTTATACTTTTTCCCCTGCAAGAGAGAAAAGTGTAGCTCACAAAGACTGGAGAAAAAATATAAATGAATGTTCACTTGCATAGATTGAAATGCACATCATACTATCATGAAAGAAAAATGTGCTAACAATCTTTGTTCTGGGTAAGTACATTCATCCAATCAGCATCATGCTGTTAGGCATTCACATGAGAACCATTAGCTGCATTAATCACTCTGATACGCAAGCAAACTGAACCTAAGAAGAACCCCCAGTGATGTCGCTTGCATCTAAGGAAAGACCATAGTAAAAAATATTCGTGAATCTGGCCAAAAGTTTAGCAGACAATTAACCAGAAAGATAATGCACCAGCACCACATGGTAAGCTAAACACATTTCACAACAGAAAAAATTAATAGTAAATAGTGTCATCAACAAAAATCAACAGAGTAATGAGATAAACTGCCAGTGTTACTTTGGGAGTTTGGTAAAGCTGTAAGTCAGGAGAGCAAGATGTTTAGCATAACATCCAGAAAAATAACCTACAGAAGTATGATAGCCCAAATCTCATTCAAGATTAGAGATAGGTGCAAACCTTTTTGCCCTTTGCCTTCTTCTTTTTTGAAAGTCCTCCTAGCACCATGTGCGGCTGCAATTCATCAACCTGTTGACAAATATCAAAGGTCCATCAAATAACATAGCAACTGTTTCGCAATGAGGCACCTCATGGTTATAGCCCTAGCCATACCATATCTAAGTCCCATATTTCAATGGCAGGATCCATGGTTCCAACAGCTACAAAATTCCCTGTGATATTGACGTGCAGAGAAAGCAACAGAATCACAGAATCAGATAAGTTCCTTCCTCCAAAGAAATAAATTGGTACCCCTTATTTTAACACGCAGTTTTACCTTTTTCGCCACCTTTGAGATTAAAATCCATCCAAGCAGTGCAGAGCGGAAAATCAGCAAGAGGAACATCATGATGCACAAAGATATTTTGTTCACCATCATCTGTTTCTTCAAGAATGTTGACCTGTCATCCAAATAATTTAACAAGTACAAAAACTAATAGCATAAGACAGTCTGGCAAGTCATTCAGGCAGGGCAAGAAATGGAAAGTAATGTGACCTGACTGTATTTTTACATGGACAGACACTAAGAGCACGTGCTGGGATCAATTTCCAAACACAAATTTACTAACTACAACCAGTATTGCTACATCAGTGGGCACCTAGAAGAGATTTTAGTAACAAACTAACAAACCATGTTCTATTACTACAGGAAAATACTTAAGACCCTGTTTGGATCCTCTGAGATACTCCATCCATACCCGAAACTCTTGACGTTTAGGACATGATTGTGGTAACCAAGGAGTGATTAATTTGGGGGTATTTTTCCTCCTTTGCCCTTAAATAGGTCTGCGGGTGCATTCTTTCCAAGAAAGTTTCGCAGTCCAGATGGCTAGTGCGCGGGGGTGTTGGCCCTGAGGTCGTCGGTTCGATACCTCGCAGACGCCCTTTTTTCGTGCAGCACTTAGTTTTGGCCAGGGGCAATTGCGTCAAGTTTCCTTCTCCATGGCCCAGAAAATCAACCTTTGTAAAAAAGGCAACAAAGTTTCGCAGTTCAGATGGCTAGTGCGTGGGGGTGTTGGCCCTGAGGTCGTTGGTTCGATACCTCGCGGACGCCCTTTTTTCATCCAGCGCTTAGTTTTGGCCAGGGGCAATTGCGTCAAGTTTCCTTCTCTGCGGCCCAGAACGTCAACCTTTGTAAAAACGGCAACGTTGCCCAGAACATCAGGAATTTCGGGTATGGAGGGAGTAACTATTAGCAGTGTAAGTGTTAGCTGGAGGGAATCAGCTTTTGTTAGCTAGGTGGTAGGCAAGACACTAGCCAGACTATTAGCTGGGGATCCAAACGGGACCTAAATTAATTTTTAGCAGTTAATTGTTAGCTCTAGGGGATCCAAACAGGCCAACTCTTACAAGAAAAAACATGGCTGTTTTTTTAGCAAAATCAGAAAATATGCTAACTGTGCTTGCCTGAAGAGAGAAGATATCATCCTCACTGTGTGCGCAGACAATAACAAAATCGGTAGGCATGATCATCTTATCTTCAATGTCCGAATCATCGTCGTCGTCGTCATCCTCCTCCTCCTCCTAATAAGGTACGGAAAATGTATCAATTTGCATTCATTTGTTTCTATCATCAGTACACAAACAACGAAAGTAAAACAGCAGAGTTAGTGAACTCACATTGTTCTTCTTGAGATAGGGGTCCATTCCGTTGTCCGGATAGTACAAGTCCCCCAAACCGGAGCCGATAACATCAATCTCTAACATAATCATAGGTTAAGAATTCATCCATCGCCTCAGCTCACCTGGTCTGACTGAATTAATAAGCAGGAGGATGAATGGAAGAGAAGACGCCCACCTTCGTCCTCATCATCGTAAGCATCCATGTTGAGCTCGCGGAGCCCATCAGCAACATCGTCCACCTTA
Organism: Sorghum bicolor; assembly: GCF_000003195.3. Taxonomy (NCBI): domain Eukaryota; kingdom Viridiplantae; phylum Streptophyta; class Magnoliopsida; order Poales; family Poaceae; genus Sorghum; species Sorghum bicolor. Next base: position 71,591,297 of record NC_012872.2, read on the forward strand.
CTGGAGCCCTTGCCAAGCGCCTTGGCTACGGCCTTGGCCCGGGCAGCCTCATCCACCTCCTCCACCTCTGCCGCACCGTCGAGTTCCATGGTGCCAGCATCATCGTCCTCGTCAGCGTCGCTCCCGGAGCTGGAGACAAGTTACACGGCAAGAAAAATGAAACCAAGTCAGGGCGCGCAATGCTGGAGACAAACAGGTTACATATAAAACAAAAAATCGACACTATTGCTGGAAGTAGAGCGGGCGATGCAAGGAGAGAGAGAGAGGTAGGGGGGGAGGAAGGCGGTGCTCACCCTCCGCTCAGGGCGAAGGTCTTCATGGCCTCGGCGATCTCCTCCTGCGTGGGCGGGTCGGCGACGACGGGCATGCTCTTGGCGGCGCCCCTGGGCACCCAGGATATGGCGGAGATCATCCCCGTGAGCGAGTCCTCCTCCATCGGATGAGATGAGCGAGTCCTCTCTCTTCTCTGATGGTTTTGTCGCGGAAGTGGCGCGTGGCGGGAAGCGGAGGAGGCCGGCGGCGAGGGAGAAAGAGAGAGAGTATTGGAGAGGAGGTGGTGGCTGTGCCGACCAAGGAAGAGCGGTGGGGGGCTAGGGTTTAGATGAGTGGGTTGGCCTGGGCCGTGCGTTCGGACGCGTCGCGTCTGCAGCGCAGCAAGAGAAAGAAGGAAGGAACGCGGTTCGAAATTGGGCTGACCGGCTGACACGTATTGTCGCTAGATGGGCCGGCTGTCTTTGGGCTTGCTAGAAGGGTTCCATGTAATTTTCGCGCACTTAGGTAGTTTTTTTTTAAAAAAAAAAGTCCTATTACCTCATGGATGATAATATTTTTCTCCTTATTAAATTCTAGAGATTAGATATAGGAAGACGGGGGGGGGATAGCTTGAAAATTCTAGGAACTTCCCAAAACATTATAATTGATGTCAAAACAAGTTTTAAAAACTTTGCATAACAAACATCAGATGTAACAAACCGGCAAGAATGTGTTTGACGCTAAATATGTGTGTAGCATTCTTGTTGGTTGCATCTGATATTTTCTAGTAACATTATAACATAATTAATTAGAATGTTTTTTGAAATTTTTCATAATTATTTTTATATAATTTCCCATTTTATTGACCTCTAGAGATATTTTTATGAGCTCTTAGGTCCACAGATCCCATGATTTTTCTCATAATTTTATAATCTTAGAGTCATTTTTCATGGTTTAAAAAATTCATTAGGTATTTATTATTTTTTAAAATGAATTTAAAATAATGAAATCATCTTCAAAACCTTTTCTAATCTGAGCAGGGAGGTACTTTAAATGGTTTTGAGAGTCGGGAAGAATAAGATGTGTGGTTTCAAAGTTGGAGAAGACAAACCAGACAATGGCAATTATTCAAGGGGATAACATGTACGTTCATTCCCCTAAATCCGCACACGTTATATACCCTCGACAAAGACAAGGACGTACAGTATACATGCCGTGTACGTAACATATGGATGAGGAATGAGGCCTTATTTAGTTTCCAAAATTTTTTAAGATTTCATGTCATATCGAATCTTACGGCATATGCATGAAGTATTAAATATAGACAAAAAAAAAACTAATTACACAGTTTGACTGTAAATCGTGAGACGAATCCTTTGATACTAGTTAGTCTATAATTAAATAATATTTGCTACAAACAAACGAAAGTGCTACAGTAGCGAAATCTAAAAAATTTCTCGAACTGAATCAGGCCTGAGGATGACTGGGTCTTTGGGTAAGCGGATAATGTTCTACGAATTAATTAGAAGTCAAAGTCATGTACCTACATGTGTGACACTGAACCCATCACGGCCGGCATGCATGTCCGCCGCTCCAATCATGCATCTATATTTCCTTGGTGCGTGACCAGGCCAGCAGACACCGTTGACCGGTTGTGTACACGCATGTTCTCGCTCCATGCAGCCTAAATCTGGATGGACAGAAGGAAATTAAACACAGGAGGATCAGAGAATAACTGTGTGCTAGGTTAGCTAGGTTTAGCTTATAGCTATACAACGCATGCAAAAACGTGCAACAATCTGATATGCAGCATGTACAAGTGTCACTTATGACAATCGCAATCGCAATCGTCGCAAGAAGCAAATTGATGGGCCGTGTCGACCACGAGGCAATTGAGTGTTTGTGATGATGATCGTCTATCGCGCATTTGGGAGACAAGCTTAAGTGCGCAGCTTTATTGATTCCTGTTCCTCCGTTGATAAGTTCCCATCCACCCAAAGGATCGGGACGGTGTTGTGTTGCGTGGAACCAAAAACCCTAGCAGAGAATTAGGTGGCCATATACGTACTATATATACCTGATGCATCAGCTAGTGGTAGCGAAATCGAAAACATCAACTACGTACGTACCTGAGGCAACATGCCAACATGCAACGCACGGCGTCCTTTCACCGTATCGATCAGCTAGCTCAGCCCACACCGAACTGTGGATGAGCTTTAATTAGGTACGGTAAGATGCCGTGTCGATCGTCGTCGTTATCCCTTTATTTAATTTACTTATTTATTTATCAACAATAATACTTGCATATAATGCATGATACGATATTATATTATACTTAGGTCAGTTTTGATGGAGGTTTTATGTTCTGGTTTGCAATATATTCTTACTAGTATGTCATGTAATATCTATCGCTTGGGAATAGATGAGTAGTCACGGGGTGCATAGGAGTCCCCGACAATGCAAGTTTAGTTTGGCGGGAATCTATGTTGATATGCATGCATGTGATGATAAGCAGCGGTTGATTGATGAGATATATATATGGATCAGTAGCGGAAGTAGATTGCAGCAACGACAAGTGCACGGTACACGGCAGTATAGAGCCCAAATCCACTTATACGGTCGTTCAGCACATTCATTCCGAGCGAACGATCTAACAACAAACGATAAGGCTTAACCCCCTCCCGTGCGTTGAAGTCATTGATGATGTCAGGTTGAAAAAAGCAAAACATTTATTTCAAAATGTTATAACTTCTGAATAGTATATCTATTTTTATTTTCGTCTTCATCACTGTGTTCTATGTGACGAGACGAACAAAACTAGACCCCACTTACATATGTTTCGAAAAATTTTATTTTATTAGTAATTTATCTATATCATAGAATAATATATAATTTATAGGCTATAACTTATAAGAATAACTTATAACATATAACTTAGCATATTTCTACTAATTTGTATATTTAAGTTTTGAATATAACTTATACACCTAACTTTACATCTAAACCATTCATTAAGTTATATAACTTATAAGTTTTAAATATAACCTATATGTCTAACTTTACATAAGTTGTGTTTTATAATTTTTGTATTTCTAAATTTTGGTTTATTCATTTGTCTGTTAATGACTTTTGTGTTTGTAGTTTTGGCACAAGTTAGTTAATTCGTTTCTTTGTGTTTAATAACTTTTATACATAAAAGGTGTTTTATAGCTCTTAAGATTTTAAGTTTTTCGCATAAGTTATAATTTATAACTTTCATGGCATAAGTTATATGATGTAAGTTAATATACATAAATTGGTAGCAGGAAAAATAAATCTTTGAAACATGTGCAAGTGGGATCTAGTTTTGTTCGTCTCGTCGCGTAGAACACATCAGTGCAGACGAAATTAAAAAAAGATACACCGTTCAGAAGTTATAGTATTTTGAAATAAATATTTCTCTTTTTTAATGACGTCGAATATAGAGGCGCTGTGGGGAAGAAGCGTTGTGCATGCACAGTGAGCTTTGCTGACCGGTTACCAAAAAGAGAAATGAGTGAGATTTTTTTTCTAAATAAGGTATGTCTGAAATTAACCGTTTGTTTTGTTATGAGTGAACGTTCGTAATTTAGTGGGTCCGAGCGAGGTAGCCGGCAGCCAGCACGGGCGCGCGCCCGCCTACCAAACCGGTGACTTGACTTGGATGCCCTCTTGTCCCAGCTCATGTGGCAAGGCATGAAGGCAACCACGCCCTTGCATTGCTGTTGCGTAGTCGTACTAGTACGAGTACTACTAGGCTACTGTTTACTCCTGCGCACGTACACTTGTCACACCCAATCAGACAATCGGCGTTTTTCCCGCTGTCAGTTCCGAATTCGCGGCTGTCGGGTGAGTCACATCGAATCTTGCGGCACGTATGAAGCATTAAATATAGACGAAAACAAAAACTAATTACACAGTGTACCTATAAATCGCGAGACGAATCTTTTGATCCTAGTTAGTCTATGATTGGATAATATTTGCCACAAACAAACGAATGTGCTACAGTAACGAAATCCAAAAATTTTCACAAACTAAACAAGGCCAGCCAGCCGGGGAGGGTCCGGCTGGATTTCTCATCCTTGGGAGGGCTAGCTTCTAGCCTCGCGCCGTATTTAGGCCTTATTTAGTTAAAAAAAATTGTAATTTTTTAAAAAATGTTTCGTCATATCGAATCTTATGAAACATACATGACGTATTAAATATAAATTAAAAACACATAGTTGTATGGTTTATCTATAATTTGCGAGATATTTTTTTTATCTAGTTAGTTTATGATTGGACGAAATTATAAATAAAAGTTGCTACAATGTATATTTTACAAATAAAAATTCAAACTAAAAACAAGGCCTTAGGCCCTGTTTAGTTCCCCACCCAAAATTTTTTCATCCATCCCATCGAATCTTTAGACACATGCATGGAATATTAAATGTAGATAAAAAAATAAACTAATTACAATCGCGAGACGAATCTTTTAAGCCTAGTTACTCCATGATTAGCCTTAAGTGCTACAGTAACCCACATATGCTAATAACAGATTAATTATGCTTAATAAATTTGTCTTGCAGTTTCCTGACGATTTGTTTTTTTATTAGTTTTTAAAAACCTCTCCCGACATCCTTCCAACACATCCGATGTGACACCCAAAAAATTTTCGTTACCAATCTAAACAGGCCCTTATCCGTTAGAGTTTTCCATCCGTGCCATCAAATCAGACGTCAAACAGGCGACGCGGACGTCCGCACCGCCGCCACCACCAACCAGTCCATCCACGACCACCGCTAACAGTCAGAAATATCTCCGGCGAATCATCCCACACTGCAGTCATCAGCAGCAGCCAATCAGGAATCTTGGATGGAGCACTAGCTAGCAGGCGCATCTAAAAAAAATGAGGCCCATTTTAAAACAACAAACAAAGACCTAATATCTGTTGTCAAAGTACAAATAATAATAACAAATATCAATATAATATAAAGATAATTTCTAAAATATTAACTAAATAAAATAGGTGTTGGGTATAAAATTTATACTAGACAATGATCTTCATTTGGCATTCCAATTTGGGTCTAGCCGATTAGAATTGTGATTAGATCTCGACTCTGGAGCGACAAACAATGGTAACGGAGAAACAAGTCTAAGAGATAAAGCCACAAACTCACTTGCCGGTCACGGACTTTTCTAACTCACGATCGTAGACTCAATGTGTGGTGTTTGTCTTCTAAAAAAGATAGCAGACCATGTTTATTGAGACTATGATTGATTTACTAATTAAAATAAGGCTATAATTGCTAAATATATACTTAAGACACTTAATAAATTTTAGGACCATAAATTTTGGAGACCAAGTTTCATGGCACATCCCGCACGGGCCCGAGGACGCCATAGCTAGCAGTCCAATCGAGCGGTCTGCTCAAACTCAAGTGTCCCGGAAGACTCGGCCCTCCTCCCACAAACACGAGCAAAGACTATTGACGGGAGATGCCAAAACACATCACTGATCCTGACCAACCTGCAACCAGCTCACCGCGAACTGGAATCTCAATCAAACCGTCACAAGCGGAAATTCACCCTCTCCATCAAAACTACTCATTGCTTCGACCTCCGTTCAAAACACACACACACACAATTCTTCATCACATTAAAGTTAATCTGTCTTAAACTTGATTCAAGTCCTATTTGGATTCATTATGTGCTACTCGCTCAATTATCATTTATAGGGTGTACAACGATTTTTCGTTTTTGATCATTTCTTAGGTGTGGGTTTCCTTCGAAGTGAGAAGTGGAGAGCGGCCGCGGCATTTACTCAGGGCTTGTTTAGTTCTAAAACTTTTTTTTGGTTTCGGTTACTGTAGAACTTTTATTTTTATTTAGCAATTATTATCTAATTATGAATTAACTAGACTCAAAAGATTCATCTCATAATTTACAGACAAACTGTACAACTAGTTTTTGTTTTGTACTATATTTAATTCTCTATGCATGTGCCTCAATATTCGATGTGACAAAAAATTTTGAAAAGTTTTTAGTTTTTAGGATAAACTAAACAAGGCCTCAGTACTTAAGGAAACCAAAGCATGTTTTTTTGCATGTGAGCATTTACTGAGTAGACTTGTTTTTTTTCAATGGTTTGTTTCACCAGCTAATTGAAATATTACTACTTATGTGTAACACACGCGCCTAGACCTAGACTGATTGTATTACTACTGCTTATCCTTGATGCTTAAGTTTCCTTAGTATCTGTAATACTGGCCTTCGCGCCTAACAAATGATAATGGAGTAGTTCATATCTAATTATAACTAGCTAACTACTAGCTACCTATATTGGTTGGAGAGTATTTGGATACACAACTAATGAAAAAATGCTACTAAGATAAGCATTAGCTACTATTATCCGATTTGGTTCAACTAGTGAGATAATTATATCTAAAAATGCAGCTAACAATTAGCTACTTTATTAGCTACATCTATTTTGATCCGAAAGAGATAGTTATTAGCAGATCAAAAATACATATCAACATACATGAGTCGACATAGACATACTATAAAACATATAGGCATGACTGTCGAGCATCGCCATAGTCGCTTCTTATGCCGGCTTCTCCATTGGAGCGTGGTCCTCCATCAGAGCACCGACCGTGATCCCCGCACGTCGACCAGATTTGCACATGGCCGCCGACATGCTTCTGTTAGGTATTTTAAACGCAAACAGAAAAATCCGCAAGCGCACGGATACCGATGTAGCCTTCACCCGGGAGTATTCCAGAGTATCGATTTTCCACAGGGAACGTGAGTGTACTAATTAAGATCCAAAATCGCCCAAGGATAACTATATAATTGTTTTTGGTGGGAAGAGAGGAAGTTTCCTGAGAGTTCTCTAGTTGATCTAAGAATCAAGAATTACTTCAAGATTATCTATATTTTTGGGTGGTTCTGGAGATGGAAATGGGTATATGTGGATGGTACTTCCAGAGTAGAAGTAGCATGTATGAGTGAACGTGCAAGTGAATCTTGACTTAACCACATGACAAGCTCCTAAGGGTCTACACAGCTTGACCACACTCAATGCTCATAAGCAGTAAAAAGTAAATGTGTGGCTCATAGTCTAGCAAGCATGTATATATGGCTGTGGTAGGAATTTAAACTCTCATCATACAGGAACTCATCATGTGATATTTTAAAGATTTACAAAGATAAAATTCTCCAGAATTCTAGCATCTCTAGGAATAGATAAACAGTAGCTCAACCTTCCCATATCATATCTGTTAACGACTTAGACTTTAGATCAAGTACTCTCCCCACAAGTTCAGGTTTTGAGCAAATCTTAATTAATACCAGTCATGCCTAAACTTGAGAGAGATTACAATTAGAACTAGTCATTGGCAGAGCAACTATTCATCATTTCCATATGAGAGCTTATCATGAGGGTTCATGGCAAACTTTATTTATTTATTTATTTAGCAAACTAAGCAAAGATATATATATATATATATATATATATATATATATATATATATATAAGCACAAAATCTTTATTTGGTTTTTATGATTATGCATCTTTTTATTATTTGAGTGAAATATAAACATGAGTAGAACACTTAGCTGGATAAATGGGGGTGCTCTCCCTCAAGCTGGATTTTGACATAATTCCTTCTGATGTAGCTAGCAAGTGGTGGAGGTGTATTTGAATGTCAGCAGCACTCTGATAGCGATTAGGATGTCCTCCGTCTGCTAGTCTTCTTTCATCCTTGAATTCTGTGGAGCTCAAATAGACAACAAAGCTTTGTGGAACTGGTTAAGTGTTAGCATAAAATCTAGCCTTTATCATGTTGAGCCTCCTCAATAAATATTACTCTCTTTAGTAGGATCATAAATTTATTTTTATATTTTTATTTTTATAGGACAGAAATATATTTATTTTATTTTTATGCCACCACAGTGAATGTACTTATGGGTTTTATGCCATGAGCATACTCACATAGGGCTTACTATTTTAAACATTTTTATTTTCTTTTTAAGATGATATGAACCTGATTAACTAAGCAAACTATTTTAAATAATTGAAAGGGAAAAAGAAAGATAACTACCAAGTTTACCTCTTGGCAAGGCGTTCGGCGTTTTCAAGTCCTCCGAACGGGACTCTCAGTTGTCCTGGGATTCGCTGGATGGCGTAGTCGGTGGTTCCGGCAGTGCCTCCTCTTCATGTATAACTATCTTCTCTTTCCACACCTGACTCGGTGCTACGGTCTCCTCAGGACAGTTCTGTTCAAGTTGTATGTCTTCTGACCTTACAACTTCTCCTTCATAGTCTACCCATCCGTCCTTGATGATTTGCCTCCTCTGGTTGCGGTTCCATCGTCTTCTTCTTGTCCTGACCTGCTTAGAATCTTTAACTATATAGTTAGAGTCAGTAAAATAGCGGCGTACCTTCTTAGAGGGGAAATGCATGTGGACTCCGCCGGTTCCAATATAGATGATTGCTTTAACGGTGCTAAGGAATGGTCTTCCAAGGATGATGGGTGGATCGTACTCGTCTTCTCCCATGTCAATAATCTTCAATCTTTCAGAATGTCTGATCTGCCATCTGGAGCTGAATGTATGTTGGTTGTAGGGACATGGTTCCATGCAGGAGCTGATAAGTGACTGCGGCCATTATGTTGACGTTAGATCCGGTGTTGTAGAGTGTCTTCTGAAAAGAATATCCGTTGATTGTGCACTCGATGCTTGGAACACCAGGGTCGTCCTTCTTGATCAAGAAAGGTGACTTAAGTTGACGATCTTGACCTCCTTGAGCTGCAGTGACCATCTTAGCTGACTCGGTACACATTTGCTTGTTCCTATTCCTCCTGTTGGTCCTCTTCCTTGGTTCATGTCGGGATTGCTCTGGGATTTTGTGTAGTCTTGTTTCTTGAAGGAAAACGTCTCCTTCTTCCCCTTGATGTAGAAACTGATCTTGGTAGCACTAGCGTAGATGACAGCTCCCGAAGTGTTTAGGAATGGCCTCCAAGGTACCAACTCGGACGTAGAGGTTCTTCAATATTCCCTTGGGCATAATGTTGACGCTGGAGCCAAAGTTGTAGAGTGCTTCTAGGAAGTCCACCATGCCGATGGAGATCGGGATGACGGTGCGTCCTGGATCGCCTCTCTTAACCAGAAGAAAGTCAGTAATTACTTCCACAACGGGGTTACTCTCATAGTTACGTCCTCAAGCATCTCAAGGCAGTGATTGCCTGAGTGTGCAGTATCTCCATTGTGTTTGTACTCGTAGATCTAGGTTCTTCACTTGGTGTAGTCTGGGAGTTGTAAAAGTCCTTCATAGTTTGCTTAAAGTGTACCTGCTCATAGAGACAAGGCAGAGATCAAGTGCATGGGCCCTGTTGGTGGAAAACACCAACAGAACCAAAAGTGTATTTGTTCTCTCTAACATTAAGCATAGTGAGAAAGACAAAGTTGATGGATAATAAGACCATGAGTGTAACATTTAAAACATTTGTCAGATCAGATCACTCAACCTTATGGAAAGATAATCTATCTAAGTAAATATTTTTTCTTTACATGACTATCATTTTCCAAAGATTAAGTGTGCAACATTTTAGTTCATATGATTAGGAGTGTGGGATCACAAAGATGAAAGGACTAAACATGTTGAATCGATTGGGTTGGTTAATCTAGAGTTGTAAATCATACATGTTTGTCTCTTTTATTCATGTGAACGCCAGAATCAAGGAGAAGCTTATAGAAGTGATAGTCAAGTGCCTTAAGATGTTACCTTACTTGAAGAGTGATGGTACAATATCACCTTGTGGAAGCTTTCCTCTCTTAGCGGTTGTGCATTGTGTTTGTGGCACCCTCCATGGATCATCTCTTGTGAGCTATGCCTTCCTTGTGTAAATTGTTAAACTTCATGTGTCTCTCTCTTTGTCTCCAATGTGAGTTTATCTCAAGACTTCCCAGATTGATATTGAAAGTTTTCCTGCAGGGGTTAGTCCAACAAAATATCCAATATCTACTATAGCATACTATTGGCTCAAAAATCAACCTAGACACCATGTCTAATTTGATTTAGGAGGACACTTTAACCTAAGCATCATGCTTAATTTAAACTTCCTTGGAAGTAAGATCATCATTCCTAAACTAAGCACCATGCTTAATTAAGAGATAAATAAAACTACTCCAAACCTAGTCATATACTAAAGCAAATAAAGGTAGCATGAGAGCATTTATAGAGATCTACTCAAGTGGAGATGAAGTAGTGTGATTAGTATTTAATTGAGCATGTCTCAAAGGTAGGGACAACCAACATAGCAACATGGCAAAGGATGTTTTTATATAAAGTACTCCCCCAAGCTTGAATTTTGCAAAATTCAAGTTTGGATGAATTTAATTCAATGTTGTATGATGATTGGTTGTACATACCTTGTGCTTGTCATTCATCCGATCTTCTTGCTCCAATCCTGGAAAGATTAGTGACAAGAATACCCGAAGGAATATTTTTACAATTATCCTTATATGCTCAATACACAAGTTAATGTTGCAAATAATTAAAAGCTCATGTTACAATCTGATCAGTGCTTGTTTTAGGACACTAAGCTTGTCCTTGGGAAACCATCAATTTATGTCAGTGAAGTGGTTTCCCCTCCAACGCTGACTTATATCAAGATCAACTCAACGAGATCTGCAAAATTTATTATAGACATATGCATCGACAACCGCCCTTTTAAAGTTTTTATAAATAGAAAGGAAGAGAGGGTTGGAGATCTCGAATGTGGTGATATTGGAGAGACCAATGGATTGTGAAGATGTTGCATATGAGCATGGAGTAAATGAAGTGGCTATGAAATAAATTCCATGCTCATTAATGCTTAGAGTGAAATCCATGTGGTATGGTGAAAATGATAAGGTGAGTGTGGTAAAAAAGGAAAAGAAAAAGGATACACGGACGACTTGGTTCGAAACTAGCACAGCTACCGTTCCCCGGCAACGGCGCCAGAAAGCTTGTTGGGTATTTTAAACGCAAACAGAAAAATCCGCAAGCGCACGGATACCGATGTAGCCTTCACCCGGGAGTATTCCAGAGTATCGATTTTCCACAGGGAACGTGAGTGTACTAATTAAGATCCAAAATCGCCCAAGGATAACTATATAATTGTTTTTGGTGGGAAGAGAGGAAGTTTCCTGAGAGTTCTCTAGTTGATCTAAGAATCAAGAATTACTTCAAGATTATCTATATCGGGACATCAGAGCACTAACCACAGAAAGAGATGAGAAGGGGGCTAGGAAGGTCTGACTACGGTCCTACAAACACCGATCCGAACGTGGTGGAATACGTCGACCATTAGAGCTGTCACTACCCTAAGGCTACCACAACAATCCGCAGGATTGGGTGCAATTCCAGGTAATTGCAAGACTAAACACCACGTCTAATCTATTAATTACTACTCTAGCGTTATAAAGACTAGAGCACTTGATGCAAGCGGGAATCCAATAAATAACTTGAATGTAAATAAAAGTAATTAGAGAACTCAGGAATTATGAATTGAAGAACCTGGAGAACGATGAAGAACGAACCAGATGCTGCAAAAGTATAATGTTGAGGAAGATCCGACAGATCCGGCTCCTCCTCCGCTCTCCTCTTCTCTCTCCCTATTTTCTAGATTACAACTAGAACTAACTAGAACTAGAACTAGAAGAACTAGAACTAGAACTAGATGAACTAGAACTAGATCTAGATAAACTAGAGGTAGAACTAGAAGAACTAGAGGGATCCTCTCTACTTGGATGAAGAATTGAAACCCTAGCTTTGATTCTGTAGAAGAGGTATGATCTCCAGGGGCCAGGGGGTCTGGTTTTATAGTCCCTTCAAGTGAATCTAGGCCGTCGGATCAAACCGACATTGATTGAACGGTTATTGTTGATCCTTTAGGTCGGTGGAGCAATATCCCGAAAGAGAGTCCTGATTGGACTCTGGCTGAGGGCGGGCGCCCAGGAAAGGAGGGCGGGCGCCCTGTCCCTGTGTCCTCTCGGCCTCCGCTTCGGTCCCGTGGCTTCTGGAGTCTTCTAGATGATAGAAAATTGCGCGGCACGTTAATATCTCTATGTAAACCCGACGTGTGGGTCTTTCTTTTATATTTCCTGATAACCCCCTGCAGAAATACACAAACACCAAAACTCGTGGAATTCTGTCAGATAAAACCCTAAGTCTAGGTGTTGGTTGTATTTGGATCCTTTTCCATGATTAGTTGATGATTAAATGTGAGCATTAAGGACCGTCAACAGCTTCGCCGAGTGAAGCACCCTTCGTTGAGCCGAGCTTGCCCCAAGGACTGCTATATTGAACTCGCCTCGACACATGTAGGAAGGACATGGTGACAACTCAATCTCAAACACCATATCGTGGCGGCACATAATATTGATATTATCCAATTTGGCTAGTGATATCAAATAATTATGTTTTCGATGTGTACCTATTTGATGTCATAATATTGATATTCTCTATGTCCTCCAAATAACTACACGTTTTGCTTATCGACGATTCAAACTTATTTAAATCAAAGTTTGACTAGATTTATAAAAAAATGCTATGATCAAATAGTACTTATCGAGCATGATAATTACTAGTTAAACTAAACTAAAACTATTTTTTGAAAGTACTTGGTAAAATATCTCTTTAGAGAAAAACAATACTTAGAGCCTGTTTGGTGGAGCTCTGGCAGCTCTAGCTCTTGCCACTATAGCAGTTGCCGGAGCAACAAATCACAGGCTCCTCCGGCACCCTTCTCGCCCCGTTGATTTTTGGCTGAGCAAGAGCCGGGGCTGCACAGCGCCCCTGCGGAAAGAGTAGCTTCATCTAGTTCCACTTGGAGAACTATGCATGTGAAAGAAGCTAAAAAAACAGCTTCAAGGAAGAAGTTGCTTCATCAGAGTTTGTTCCGTAGAGAAGCTAAAAACACCGTTGTGATTTGTAAAGCTGAAGGAGAATCACCGATAAACAGGCCCATAGTGTCCTCATATGTTTCGCGCAAGCGGCAAGCCAGCGACAGACCGTCCGCTGATTCCGCCCCGGACGGCAGGAATGCTTGAGGCTTGTTTGACCTGAGAAGCCGGCTGACTCCTACTACCATGATTCCTTCCTTCCAACGCATCATTCGTAGGCTCCTTCCTGCCCACCTGCTCCCAAAGTCCCAATTCAAGCATGCCAAGATTGCGGGGTTATGGTTTCAGTTTTCTTGTGTTGTTATAAACCACAAAATACTCTTTAAGGTGAATGTAATAATATCAACTATGTATTTTGAAAAGCATATTATATTAATAAAGAAAACGGGGGTCAAAGACTTGTCATATAACGAGACGAATTGAGCATATTCGCTGGTCTAAAAAGTCATAATTGACATTATAATTAGTTGATTTATTATAAAAGAAAAACACTGCTAGATGACAAAAAAAAAAGTACGGCACAAGCGAACAGGATCGAAATACACCTACATATTTCAAACGGAGTACTAAAAAAAACCTGAACAGATTCCAGACGGTTGCCATGTTAAAAAAAGGTTTTGGGAGGATTTTTACAAGGCTCTTGAGATACGTTTAGATAATAGATTTATCCTCACTGATTAGTTTACCAAATACATGATGGCGTCGTGAAGCTTCTACTTTCAGGTAGCACAGCCATATATAGAGGAGTGCACATACAGACCACTACTACGTGATACTGGAATTAATTACTTGCAAACAGTAAACTAACAATTAGATCATAGTGTACTGTTCCGCTGCATCTGGTGATAATGATAGGATACTAACACAGCCGTGACAGTCTGATTAGCATCGTCGTGGCGACCGTTCCAAGTGGACGTAACAAAACGAATTCTTCCTCGGTCATCTTGCTGCTGGTGCCCTGGGCAACTTTCACTTTCTTTTCCTCTTCCCTTTTGCAGTGACTTGTACCAACCTCAGGTGAACTCCAAAAGAGGAGCAGTAATTAGTAAAGAACTAGCAAAAGCATCATGCTAACCATCACAGCATCACTTTGACAGCAGGTAAAAGTGAAACCCCCCAAAAAAAATGATGTGAGAGAGGGGGGAAATTGTAAAGGGAGGAGCAGATGAAAAGGAAAGTCCAAATAGCAGAGTAGTAAATCTAGAAAGTGGGTGTGGTATCTTTCCCTAGATTTTCTTATTCCCCCCTTCTCTCTCCTTCTATTCTCTCTCCTTCCTCCGTCCGTCCCCTCGCCTCGCCTCTCGTCTCCTCTCCCACCCCCACCACGGTCACCATCTCTCCCCATCCCCCTTTGCCGCACTTGGTCTTCTCCCTCCTCAGGGCAGGGGAGGGGAAGCGGAAGAAGGAGGCGAGAGCACGGAAGCCTGATTTGATTTGCTTTTGGTTGCCGAGAGGAGGGGAGTTGGTGCAGTTTGTAGGCGTGCCTCTGTGTCTCTGTGTGTGTGGAGATGGACCCCAAGTTCCCCACACCCCCACCGCTAAACAAAACGGAGCCCACCACCGCGACGACCACCACCACCTCGACCGCGCAGCAGCAGCAGCAGCAGCTGGATCCTAAGGACTACCAGCAGCCGGCGCAGCAGCACCACCTGCAAATCCAAATCCACCAGCCGCCGCCGCAGCAGCAGCAGCAGCAGGACGGAGGCAAGGAGCAGCAGCTGCAGGTGGTGGCGCAGCCCGGGGAGCGGAGGCAGCAGGCGCTCGCGCCCAAGCGGAGCTCCAACAAGGACCGCCACACCAAGGTCGACGGCAGGGGCCGCCGGATCCGGATGCCCGCGCTGTGCGCCGCGCGGATCTTCCAGCTCACGCGGGAACTCGGCCACAAGTCCGACGGCGAGACCGTGCAGTGGCTGCTGCAGCAGGCCGAGCCGGCCATCGTCGCCGCCACCGGCACCGGCACCATACCGGCGTCCGCGCTCGCATCCGTCGCGCCCTCGCTCCCGTCGCCCACCTCCGGGCTCGCCAGGCCGCACCACCACCACCACCCGCACCACATGTGGGCGCCGTCCGCCGCGTCCGCGGGTTTCTCCTCGCCCTCCTTCCTCAATTCCGCCGCCGCGGGCACGGGAGACGCCGCTGGTATCGGCGGACTCATGCAGCGGATGGGGATCCCCGCGGGTCTCGAGCTGCCGGGAGGCGGCGCCGCTGGAGGCACCCTCGGCGCTGGCGGCCACATCGGCTTTGCGCCCATGTTCGCTGGACACGCCGCGGCCATGCCGGGGCTCGAGCTCGGCCTCTCGCAGGACGGCCACATCGGCGTGCTCGCAGCGCAGTCGATCAGCCAGTTCTACCACCAAGTGGGTGCTGCTGGCGGCAGCGGCCAGATGCAGCACCCGCACGGCCACCAGCATCACCATCATCAGCAGCAGGAGGACGGGGAGGACGACCGCGAGGACGGCGAGTCCGATGACGAGTCTGGGCAGTAGTGTAGTTGTTCAACTTCAACCTTGCGTTTTCTGGGTCTTTCCTCAAGTCAAGGAGGGGAAGGAGAGAAAAGTGTATGCGTGCAGCCACGGGATGCTTCTGCTACTCTTGGATTGTTGTTCGTCGAGTTGTGATGGATTTTTATCTTCATTTTTTTCTCGTGTGGTATCCAAACTCAACGGAGGCCTCTCTTGCTCTGAGGACTTGCCGCCTCGAGATCATCCTCAGTTCTTCCCACAATCTCATGGGGTGGATGATCGCCACAGCCTTCTCTCCGACTTCCAGGTAATTTTTTCATTATTTGCATTCGGTATGTCACATCGGGTATGTTTTTAAGGAATTATATGGTTTGGTTGACTGTGATCCTATATGTCGGTATGCTCATCCTGCAGGTGTATAATAGCTGAAAAACTTGATGGATTGGATCAATTGCCCTTGAGTGAGTGCTTTATTTGTTATTGCAAAGTGTGTAGATATTCAGGTAATTTTGCAGTTAGAGAGGTGTTCTTTTTATTGGAGTAATGATCCATGTTTTAAAACAATCAAGGTATTCGCCAGCAATTTGATCCTCCTCCACAGGCTGTTTATGCAACGCAAATATGATATATACTCCCTCTGTCCCTAAATGTTTGTCGCCATGCGTGTCGACAACTTTGACTTGATTTATAGAAAATGCGTGCAACATTTTGTGGCAGAACCTCCTGAATTAAGTGGCCCACATGCACACATCATTGTCCCAAAGACTTCTGATCGTCGTGCACGAGTTCCAAATGACTCAAGAAGTCTGTCGGGTGTCCTCGGGAAACCCGAATCATCCACGTAACTTTCTTTTCAGGAATTCCCTCATCAAGCATCACAGTATTACACCATTCCATAGATAAGATAAATCAGAGTAAAAGCGGAAAGGTTACATAACATAGATTAAAACTTAAGTTCAAGGTTTACAAACCATAAGCATTTAATACATAAAAGCTTCGGAACTTTATATTACATAAACCATAGGTTCACACAACAACTTTTACTTGCCCAAGGTCACACATCAGGTTCATCATCATCACTCTCCTCCACGAGAGTAAAATAACCATGACCATCAAAAGGATTATCAACAGACTCACCTGCAACATGGGTTAAGAAACCCTGAGTACACAAGTACTCCACAAGACTTAACCGACTATAAAAGAGATGAAGACTCAGGTATGCAGGCTATAGGGATTCAAGGTAAAGCTTTATCAAGATCAAGTATTTCTTTTGCATAAAAGCTTACTAAGAATAAAGCTTACTTTCAAGATTTTAACTCAAGATTATCACTTATTGCTAGCCAAGATCATTATCCAACTTTCATAAGCAAAACACCTCTTTCTTATACCAAAGATTCACTTATTACTACGATGATGGTACGAGGATTGAGGCTCCATATCCGAGGAAACACGGCGATTCGAATCGATTAAACCCAGCTGGGGATTCAGTACCACACGACATATGTAGAACTTAATCTTGCATATGTCAACCTTTTCTATAGATCCTCCCATACAAGAACGGGTCCAGCGTCACCCGAGAGTACAGTACACCACCATCCTACAGCCAACCTAGATGTTTCCCGGTCATCTCAGATCCGTAAGGTGGGTACACGCTACTCTCGCCATCTCTCCACTCCCAGTACGCGGTTAGCCGTTCTCAAGTATCGGAATAGCTATAGGTAAGGCTTACCAGCGCATGTGGGCTGTACTCAAAGTTCTCAATCACAACAGGCCAATCAACGGTACGGTCCTTAATCGACTCAGTTGGAGACACTACTTTAAGACTCCATTCTTAAAGCAAGTCCACCGACCGGTCTCAAGTTGAAACATTATTGACCATAAAAGTATTCCACAACAACCCTTCAAACGTTCTCATTTGAAAACTTATCTAATAAGCAGGACTAAGCATACTTAAGCATTTTCATAAAGCAGGTATCAAGGTTAATATGGAAATCATCAAGGTAGATAATGCAGCAAATAGGATTCACTCAACTCCTATTCACCTAATGCATCATATTAACTCAAGTGATATAAATAACTTTATGAAAATACAAGGATAGGGTTTAATGTCCGGGGCTTGCCTTGACCGGAAGGGACGTTCGGCAACTCAACAACACTCGAAGGATCCACAAACTCGGAAGAAACCCACTGGGAATCAGATTCTTCCGGAGCGTATTCTATACGTAAAAGTGCATATGCATGATTAATAAGATGCTCATGATATGATAAAGACAGGTTACATGTTCTTGGATGACAACAACAAACTATGATTATCTCGAGTACACTTTACCTTCATGGTAAAGAAACAAATTAATTTAGCTACCCAAAAACATAGATTATTTCTAAACAAGTTTTATCATCTTTATTAAGCAATGTTGTGACCCTATTAAATCACAAAGATTATTTATATGAACATAAACCATAACCAGGGAGCATGTTATGCTAAGTGACTACTGGTTGTCAAACAATCCAAAATAGCACCCAAATCCTAAAAGGATTAATTATTTCTATTTGTTTTATAATTATTTTTAAATAGCTTTATTAAGAGACAGAGCATACTTTATCAAACAGAGCTGAAATTAATCATGAAGCTAAATAATATTAACACAAGATCACATATTAAATTTCATGATTTTTGGATATACCCATAATTTACTAAAAATCATGGAAGGTTTATTCATTAATAAACAAAGGCAATTTATGTATACATGAAAATTATCAGAAAATCGAACCTAACATTTTTCTTAGACTCTATCCATTTTATATAAGCTATACAAAAATTTTCACAATTTTTGGATCAGCAAAAGATTTATTATACAAAATCAAACATAACTCAAAAACTGCAGAAAAAGAAAAAGGAAACGCTACTGTGCTACTGCGGCCCAGAAGCTCGGCCCAGCTCGCGTGAAACTTGGCCCAACCGGCCTTCCCCCGCGCGCGCTGGCAGTTTTGCAGAAAAGCCCTCGGCTTTCTTAGCAACCAACCCGCAGACCAGGCTACTATTCACATGAGTCTACGGCTTTGCAACCGAACCCCTCCCTCTTCTCGTCTTTACAACTGCGAGGTCCCCGATGCACGCGGCCGTCCAGAGCGTGACAGAGCGCGGTGGCGTGGGTTACGCCGGCCAACTCCGGTCACCCCGAGCCAAACTGAGACGAGCACGAGCACGAGCAAACAACCCGCAACCGAACAAGCTAGCAAACTCGCACTCTACTGCTCTAGCGAGCTCTGGCCACGAGCGGCGGCGGACATGGCCGCGGCGGTGCTTACGCCGGTGGCTCTAGGCTAGTAGAGAAAGAATGGAGAGGCCAGGAAGCATCGGTGTCTCACCCTGAGTGTGCTGACGCAGAGAGAAGGAGCGGAGAACAGTCGGGTGTTGTTCGTCCACGCGACCAGTGACTCCGGCGGCGAGCTCCGACGAAGAAACCGACGTTCCGGGGACAGCTGTGAAGCAACGGAGAAAAGAGCGAGTCGATGAGCATCACAAGGTCATGGCGAAGCAAAGACGAGAGAAAGAGAGAACAGAAAGTTGCCCGGATGGGCTGACCACGACGAGTTTGACCACGGTGGCGCTCTGTCGCCGGCGGAAAGGAGAATGGTGAATCCCGGTGCTCTGGTGCGAAAGAGAGAAGAAAGGTGGGTTCTGGAGATGCGCAAGGAAGTGATGAAGATATGCCCGCGGTGAATTTGGATATGGATCAACCGTGGCGGTGAATTTTGGATTGGAGTGGAGAGCTGCCCGTCGGTGCTCCGGTGGCAATCGACGTCGGTGAGCGCAGCAGAGAAGGGCACGTCGCGCCTCTGGTTGCCAGCAGCTGCTCCACATTGTCACGGACGTGAACACGCGCTTGGACGGGATGAAACAGCGGCTCACGCGCTGGCAACGCCGATCCCAGCTCGGCGGTCCACCGCCATGAACAGGGACCGAGCTTAACCCTCTCTTCCCCAAAATACCCTTTCTGTCTTTTTGTGAAATGCAACCAAACTTTGAATAGAAGTCGAAATTTCATCAAAAAGAAACTTGTGCAAAATTTTGTGAGCTACAAAACATATTTAGGTGTCCCAAACTGATTCTGAGTGGAAACTAGTGATTTTGCCAAAACAGTTTTGAAATTCAATCTCAATTCCAAATTTTTGAATTGGGACAAAACAGAGTTTCCAAAATTACTTTTGATTTTGCATAACAACTTGAAAAACTTCCAACATGAAAGTTGTTCAACTTTTCAAGCCCTACAACTCTCATGTTGACCATTTTTCAAAATTCCAAACAGATTTTGAATTGGAGATTTAAGTTTGAAAAGGGGACACTTTCTGGAAATTTGTATTTTCAAAATTACTTTGAATTTTGTACTGAAACTTCAAAAACTCAAAACACCAAAGTTGTACATCTTGACAAGATCTACCACTTTGCTTTTAAACTCAACTTCAAATTTTGCTTGGTTTTTGAATTGCACAAAAGGGGGTAAATCTAGGGTTTTGCAAACTAGGGTTTTTCCCCCCTAAGTTTTTCGGAAAACTTGCACCCAAGGTTTTTAAACTCCAAAACAAGCATCCAAACATAAAATAAACACACTTAGGCTTCCTAAACACATTCATTCAAATTAAACTTATTTTAAGTCAAATGCATTAGCGTGTGCTTAACAACCTATTATGAAATGCTCATGATGACATGTCATATTTTAGTTCGCTTAACACCAGAGTGTTACAGCTCTTTCCCCCTTAAAGAAATCTCGTCCCGAGATTTACCTTAAAGTCTAACTAATGGAAAAGGAAGTTTGTCAAGGACTTCCAAAACCAACCTTTACAAAAACAGGGGTAGATTATAACACTATAGATTACAAGGGTAAGACTGAAGAAAGAAACTCAGGAAAACTTCCTAAGAGAAACTCTTCGGATTCCCACGTGGCTTCATCTTCAGTATGTTGATTCCATTGCACCTTGTAAAATTTGATAGTTCTTCTACGAGTGACTCGATCTTTTTGATCCAAAATCTTGATAGGATATTCTGAATATGTCAGATCAGGTTTTAACTCAATTTCTTCAACATGAATGATATGATCAGGCACTCTAAGACATTTCTTCAACTGAGAGACATGGAACACATTGTGTACTGATAACAATTGTGGTGGTAAATCTAGACGATATGCCACCTTCCCACATCTTTCAAGGATTTGATATGGACCTATATATCGAGGTGCCAACTTTCCTTTTACTCCAAAACGAGTGACTCCTTTCATAGGTGACACTTTGAGGTATACATAATCACCTGCCTCAAAGGTAAGAGATCGACGTCTCTTATCAGCATAACTCTTTTGCCTGGACTGGGCTATCTTCATGTTCTCTCGAATGAGCCTGACTTTTTCTTCGGTTTCTTTGACTAAGTCAACCCCGAAGAGACTATGTTCTCCAGGTTCTGACCAATTCAAAGGTGTCCTACACCTTCTGCCATACAGAGCTTCGAATGGTGCCATCTTAATGCTCTCTTGATAACTATTATTATAAGAGAATTCTGCTAAAGGCAAACATTCGTGCCACTTCTCTGAATAACTGAGCACACAAGATCTTAACATATCTTCTAAGATCTGATTGACTCTTTCAGTCTGACCTCCAGTCTGTGGATGATAAGCTGTACTATGCAAAAGTTTGGTACCCAAGGACTTATGCAGATGCTTCCAGAAAGCATTCACAAATTGTGTCCCTCTATCAGATACAATAGTCTTTGGAACACCATGTAGACTCACAATTCTGTTAAAGTATATCTTAGCATAGTCAGAAGCTCGATAATCTTTTCTTACTGGAATGAAATGAGCTGATTTGGTCAGACGATCAACAATGACCCATATGGAATCAAACCCTCTCGATGTTCTGGGTAGACCCACTATGAAGTCCATACTAATGTCATCCCATTTCCAAGATGGAATTGGCAACGGTTGCAATTCTCCAGCAGACCTAAGATGAACTGCTTTTACTTTTTGACAAGTATCACATCTAGCCACATAACTAGCAATTTCAAGCTTCATCTTAGTCCACCAGAATCTTTGTTTCAAATCATGATACATCTTATTACTGCCTGGATGGATTGAAAGTCTTGTTGCATGAGCTTCCTCAAGAATTTGTTTTCTAAGTTCAGGAACTTTTGGAACCACTAAACGATCCTTGAACCAAACTACTCCAGCTTCATCTATCCTGAACTTGGAATTTGGTTCAGACTGAACCTTTCTTTTCAAAAAGATTATACCCTTATTTTCTTGCTGGGCTGTAATAATCTGATCTTTGATAGATGACTGAACTGTCATATTTGTCAAACTTCCTTGTGGAATCATTTCAAGACTTAACTTCTCAAATTCATAACACAAGGTAAGGTTTATCGGCTTAACTTCCAGACAATTGCAATGACTCTTTCGACTGAGAGCATCTGCCACTACATTGGCCTTGCCTGGGTGATAGTGTACTTCAATATCATAATCTTTTATCAGTTCTAACCATCTTCTCTGACGCATATTCAATTCTGACTGAGTGAAGATGTATTTCAAACTCTTATGATCAGTATATATGTGACAAGTATTGCCCAACAGATAGTGTCGCCAAATCTTCAGAGCATGGACTACAGCTGCCAACTCTAAATCATGGGTTGGATAATGCTCTTCATGACGCTTAAGTTGTCGTGAAGCATATGCAATGACTCTTCCTTCTTGCATTAGTACGCACCCAATGCCTTTGCCTGAAGCATCACAATACACATCAAAAGATTTTTCAATATCAGGTTGAGCTAGCACTGGTGCAGTGGTTAACAACTTTTTCAAGGTCCGAAAAGCTTCTTCACACTCGGATGACCACACAAACTTGGTATCATTCTTTAGCAGTGTTGTCATTGGTTTAGAGATCTTGGAGAAGTCAGGGATAAACCTGCGATAATACCCTGCTAATCCTAAGAAACTCCGAACTTGATGTACTGAAGTTGGTGACTTCCAGTCAAGAACTTCCTGAACTTTGCTTGGATCTACTGCAACACCTTCAGCTGACAGGACATGACCCAAAAATTGAACTTCATCTATCCAAAATTCACACTTGCTAAACTTAGCATATAACTGATGTTCTCTCAGGCGAGTCAACACTATCCTGAGATGCTCTTCATGCTCTTCTTTAGTTTTGGAATAGATGAGAATGTCATCAATGAATACCACCACGAACTTATCTAACTCTGGCATAAACACTGAATTCATCAAATACATAAAATGTGCTGGGGCATTTGTCAGACCAAAAGACATGACCAGATATTCATACAAACCATATCTGGTAGTAAATGCTGTTTTCGGAACATCTTTTGGCTTGATCTTAATTTGATGATACCCCGATCTCAAATCTATCTTTGAAAATACCTTAGCACCAGATAGTTGATCAAAGAGAAGATCAATACGGGGCAAAGGATACTTATTTTTGATTGTTACCTCATTCAAAGGACGATAGTCTACACATAGCCTTAAGGTATGGTCCTTTTTCTTCACAAAGATTGCCGGACAACCCCAGGGTGATGAACTAGGTCGAATAAAACCTTTATCCATCAATTCTTGCAACTGAGTTTTTAATTCTGCTAACTCTTTTGGTGGCATTCTATAAGCTCTTCTAGATATCGGTGCTGTCCCTGGCTTGAGCTCTATTTCAAACTCCACATCACGATCCGGTGGCAAACCAGGTAAATCTTCTGGAAACACATCAGGAAACTCACAGACCACTGGAATATCCTTGATTTCCTTAACAGAGATAGCACACACTTGCTCAACTGCTCTCTTAAGGGTAGGAAGATGGATAAGAAGTTGAGACTTGCTATTAGGTAAGTTGACCCTGATAGTTCTATTTAAGGTGTCTATAACTGCACCTCTCTGGCTCATCCAGTTCATACCCAAGATCACATCTATACTTGGATCTTTTAACACTATCATGGATGTTGGAAATATATATCCACCCAAGTCTATTGGCACCTGACGTACCATTTCCTTAGTGCATAGTCGACCCCCAGGTGACTGTATAAAAAACTCATCTTTGGTTGCACCAATAGGTATATTATACTTTTCCGCAAATGCTCTATTCATGAAAGTATGTGATGCTCCAGAATCAAAAAGTATAAGTGCTGGGTGTTGGGCAACAGGGAACATACCAAGCATCACTGGCTCTCCCTCAGGTATAGCTTCAACTTGAGTATGGAAAACCCTTCCTGTTTTCTGAGTACTCTTACCCTTCTGCTGATTCTGGGCATGACCCTTGTTCTGATTTGCTTGCTGATTTCCCACTGGTCTTGGTACATTGGCATTTGGAATATTTTGCCTTGGATATGGACATTCACGAGAAAAATGTCCACTCTTCCCACAATTGTAACAAGGGTTGTTGGCAACTTGTGGCATTGGCGGACGAATAGCAGGAGCATTTGGCTGACGTTGAGCATTGAATGGCATTGTCGGCCTTGCAAAATTCCTCTGCATATTCTGCTGCTGAGGCGGCTGATAAGGAGGGCGATAAGATGAGCGGAACTGCTGAGCTGGGTGATAAACAAGCCTCTGACGCTTCTTGTTGCCGCCAGATGATCCAGACCCTGAGACAAACCCCTTCTTCTTCTTAGCCTCCTTATGTTTGCGATTCTTTTCTTCACTGGAGATAGCAATGTTCACTGCCTCATGATAAGATATATTGCCACATGATGCCATCATCAGTTGAAGCTTTGTATTCAAGCCTCTCATGAAACAATCCTTCTTCTTTTCATCAGTATTGACTTGCTCAATTGCATATTGGGACAGATGATTAAACTTTCCAATATACTGTATAACTGAGTCATCCCCCTGACGGAGAGCTAAGAACTCTTCGAGCTTCATTTTCATAACTCCCTTGGGAATGTAATGAGCCCTGAAGGCTTCTTTGAATTCTCCCCAAGTGATCCGGTGGCGGGCTGGTTGAACAGCCAGTAAATTTTCCCACCAAACTCCTGCTGCTCCTCTCAGCTGCTGAGCGGCAAAAGCTGGCTTCTGAGTTTCAGTACAGTTGATGAGACTGAACTTTTGTTCCATAGTGCGAAGCCAATCCTCAGCTTCAAGAGGTTCATCGGCTTTTGTGAATACTGGGGGACGAGTATCTGTGAAGTCAACATATGTGGTTTCTTCTCTGTTATGGCGACCACGGCCACGCTGACCAGCATTCTGATTTTGTGCTAACAGAGTTGTTGCATTGACCAATGCTGCAATTGCATCAGCCAAAGAGGGTGGAACTGGTGGTGCATTAGGAAAATCATCCCCACCCTGGGAAGAACTAGCTCCATGGTTGTTAGCAGACATCTGTTTAAAAACACCTCACACTTTAATTAACATACTTACTTAAACATCATACATCATGGCTTACATAGCACAAACAGTTCATCTTATTTATCATACAAGTCCGCTCCTGGGCAGGACTTCCGAAACCACTATCTTACACACTTCCCATACTAGAGATTTTCTGACTAACTAAGTTACAAAGTCAGAAGATCACACTCGGTCATACTTCTTGCCTTCTCAACACCTAGTCGTCATCCATCTCCGACTCACTGGTGGTAACACCCTTATCTGGAGTGGGGGTTCCTGGCTCCTCTGCTTCATCCTCAGAAGTATCACTATCCACTTGGATGACAACTGGTCCTTCCTCGGCTGCTTCAGGGGCCTCGGGTGGATTGAGGGCATCCTGCAGCTGGTGCACTTCCTCATGGAGGGTGTTGGCATAAGCCTCAAGAGTGACCACATACCCTGCCATATGGTACAGCTGAACCTCCATATTGATGTTGTCAGTGAGCATCAGGCGCAGATCATTCTTCATAAGCCTGTAGGTCCTTGGCGAAGGAGGACCTCCGCTGGTGTCACTTCCGTTTCCATCGCTGGAGTTGTCAGAGCTGCTGTCACTACTATCGGAGGGTGGCGGATCCCTTGGTGCCAGCTGGTGCCTGGGAACACGACCTCCGGTTGACTTGCGAGCGGTTAGGCGGGTACGAGCCATCTGTCAAAATATTTTTATTTTGAATATTAGAACTATATATGTTCCAAGGTTAAAGGATAGAGTTTTACAATTAGATGGACATATTACTTCTAATTATTAACAACTTTAAGGAGGAAAGTTAATTACATGTTTTCAACGATGATGCATGAAACGTACTTACGAACAAAGCATACATCAAACAAATAATTAACTTTAAGTTAGGCACTTGATATAAAAGCGCATAAACGTTCTTTTCATAAATAGGGCAATATTATAACATTATAAGCATTGTTCCTTATATATAAATATCACCATAATTATACTAAGAACATATCCATTTAGATAGAAGGATAAGTCTAAAGAATGAACTGAGACAAGTTAGAAGCATAAGACAAGCTTAGAAGCAGTTTGGACTCAAACTAATTTGAAATTTAGTTTGACTCAAAAGCTTTTGAAGTTTTTAAAATCGAATACTGCTATACTTTCTAAGGGAGACCTGCTCTGATACCAGCTGTGGCAGAACCTCCTGAATTAAGTGGCCCACATGCACACATCATTGTCCCAAAGACTTCTGATCGTCGTGCACGAGTTCCAAATGACTCAAGAAGTCTGTCGGGTGTCCTCGGGAAACCCGAATCATCCACGTAACTTTCTTTTCAGGAATTCCCTCATCAAGCATCACAGTATTACACCATTCCATAGATAAGATAAATCAGAGTAAAAGCGGAAAGGTTACATAACATAGATTAAAACTTAAGTTCAAGGTTTACAAACCATAAGCATTTAATACATAAAAGCTTCGGAACTTTATATTACATAAACCATAGGTTCACACAACAACTTTTACTTGCCCAAGGTCACACATCAGGTTCATCATCATCACTCTCCTCCACGAGAGTAAAATAACCATGACCATCAAAAGGATTATCAACAGACTCACCTGCAACATGGGTTAAGAAACCCTGAGTACACAAGTACTCCACAAGACTTAACCGACTATAAAAGAGATGAAGACTCAGGTATGCAGGCTATAGGGATTCAAGGTAAAGCTTTATCAAGATCAAGTATTTCTTTTGCATAAAAGCTTACTAAGAATAAAGCTTACTTTCAAGATTTTAACTCAAGATTATCACTTATTGCTAGCCAAGATCATTATCCAACTTTCATAAGCAAAACACCTCTTTCTTATACCAAAGATTCACTTATTACTACGATGATGGTACGAGGATTGAGGCTCCATATCCGAGGAAACACGGCGATTCGAATCGATTAAACCCAGCTGGGGATTCAGTACCACACGACATATGTAGAACTTAATCTTGCATATGTCAACCTTTTCTATAGATCCTCCCATACAAGAACGGGTCCAGCGTCACCCGAGAGTACAGTACACCACCATCCTACAGCCAACCTAGATGTTTCCCGGTCATCTCAGATCCGTAAGGTGGGTACACGCTACTCTCGCCATCTCTCCACTCCCAGTACGCGGTTAGCCGTTCTCAAGTATCGGAATAGCTATAGGTAAGGCTTACCAGCGCATGTGGGCTGTACTCAAAGTTCTCAATCACAACAGGCCAATCAACGGTACGGTCCTTAATCGACTCAGTTGGAGACACTACTTTAAGACTCCATTCTTAAAGCAAGTCCACCGACCGGTCTCAAGTTGAAACATTATTGACCATAAAAGTATTCCACAACAACCCTTCAAACGTTCTCATTTGAAAACTTATCTAATAAGCAGGACTAAGCATACTTAAGCATTTTCATAAAGCAGGTATCAAGGTTAATATGGAAATCATCAAGGTAGATAATGCAGCAAATAGGATTCACTCAACTCCTATTCACCTAATGCATCATATTAACTCAAGTGATATAAATAACTTTATGAAAATACAAGGATAGGGTTTAATGTCCGGGGCTTGCCTTGACCGGAAGGGACGTTCGGCAACTCAACAACACTCGAAGGATCCACAAACTCGGAAGAAACCCACTGGGAATCAGATTCTTCCGGAGCGTATTCTATACGTAAAAGTGCATATGCATGATTAATAAGATGCTCATGATATGATAAAGACAGGTTACATGTTCTTGGATGACAACAACAAACTATGATTATCTCGAGTACACTTTACCTTCATGGTAAAGAAACAAATTAATTTAGCTACCCAAAAACATAGATTATTTCTAAACAAGTTTTATCATCTTTATTAAGCAATGTTGTGACCCTATTAAATCACAAAGATTATTTATATGAACATAAACCATAACCAGGGAGCATGTTATGCTAAGTGACTACTGGTTGTCAAACAATCCAAAATAGCACCCAAATCCTAAAAGGATTAATTATTTCTATTTGTTTTATAATTATTTTTAAATAGCTTTATTAAGAGACAGAGCATACTTTATCAAACAGAGCTGAAATTAATCATGAAGCTAAATAATATTAACACAAGATCACATATTAAATTTCATGATTTTTGGATATACCCATAATTTACTAAAAATCATGGAAGGTTTATTCATTAATAAACAAAGGCAATTTATGTATACATGAAAATTATCAGAAAATCGAACCTAACATTTTTCTTAGACTCTATCCATTTTATATAAGCTATACAAAAATTTTCACAATTTTTGGATCAGCAAAAGATTTATTATACAAAATCAAACATAACTCAAAAACTGCAGAAAAAGAAAAAGGAAACGCTACTGTGCTACTGCGGCCCAGAAGCTCGGCCCAGCTCGCGTGAAACTTGGCCCAGCCGGCCTTCCCCCGCGCGCGCTGGCAGTTTTGCAGAAAAGCCCTCGGCTTTCTTAGCAACCAACCCGCAGACCAGGCTACTATTCACATGAGTCTACGGCTTTGCAACCGAACCCCTCCCTCTTCTCGTCTTTACAACTGCGAGGTCCCCGATGCACGCGGCCGTCCAGAGCGTGACAGAGCGCGGTGGCGTGGGTTACGCCGGCCAACTCCGGTCACCCCGAGCCAAACTGAGACGAGCACGAGCACGAGCAAACAACCCGCAACCGAACAAGCTAGCAAACTCGCACTCTACTGCTCTAGCGAGCTCTGGCCACGAGCGGCGGCGGACATGGCCGCGGCGGTGCTTACGCCGGTGGCTCTAGGCTAGTAGAGAAAGAATGGAGAGGCCAGGAAGCATCGGTGTCTCACCCTGAGTGTGCTGACGCAGAGAGAAGGAGCGGAGAACAGTCGGGTGTTGTTCGTCCACGCGACCAGTGACTCCGGCGGCGAGCTCCGACGAAGAAACCGACGTTCCGGGGACAGCTGTGAAGCAACGGAGAAAAGAGCGAGTCGATGAGCATCACAAGGTCATGGCGAAGCAAAGACGAGAGAAAGAGAGAACAGAAAGTTGCCCGGATGGGCTGACCACGACGAGTTTGACCACGGTGGCGCTCTGTCGCCGGCGGAAAGGAGAATGGTGAATCCCGGTGCTCTGGTGCGAAAGAGAGAAGAAAGGTGGGTTCTGGAGATGCGCAAGGAAGTGATGAAGATATGCCCGCGGTGAATTTGGATATGGATCAACCGTGGCGGTGAATTTTGGATTGGAGTGGAGAGCTGCCCGTCGGTGCTCCGGTGGCAATCGACGTCGGTGAGCGCAGCAGAGAAGGGCACGTCGCGCCTCTGGTTGCCAGCAGCTGCTCCACATTGTCACGGACGTGAACACGCGCTTGGACGGGATGAAACAGCGGCTCACGCGCTGGCAACGCCGATCCCAGCTCGGCGGTCCACCGCCATGAACAGGGACCGAGCTTAACCCTCTCTTCCCCAAAATACCCTTTCTGTCTTTTTGTGAAATGCAACCAAACTTTGAATAGAAGTCGAAATTTCATCAAAAAGAAACTTGTGCAAAATTTTGTGAGCTACAAAACATATTTAGGTGTCCCAAACTGATTCTGAGTGGAAACTAGTGATTTTGCCAAAACAGTTTTGAAATTCAATCTCAATTCCAAATTTTTGAATTGGGACAAAACAGAGTTTCCAAAATTACTTTTGATTTTGCATAACAACTTGAAAAACTTCCAACATGAAAGTTGTTCAACTTTTCAAGCCCTACAACTCTCATGTTGACCATTTTTCAAAATTCCAAACAGATTTTGAATTGGAGATTTAAGTTTGAAAAGGGGACACTTTCTGGAAATTTGTATTTTCAAAATTACTTTGAATTTTGTACTGAAACTTCAAAAACTCAAAACACCAAAGTTGTACATCTTGACAAGATCTACCACTTTGCTTTTAAACTCAACTTCAAATTTTGCTTGGTTTTTGAATTGCACAAAAGGGGGTAAATCTAGGGTTTTGCAAACTAGGGTTTTTCCCCCCTAAGTTTTTCGGAAAACTTGCACCCAAGGTTTTTAAACTCCAAAACAAGCATCCAAACATAAAATAAACACACTTAGGCTTCCTAAACACATTCATTCAAATTAAACTTATTTTAAGTCAAATGCATTAGCGTGTGCTTAACAACCTATTATGAAATGCTCATGATGACATGTCATATTTTAGTTCGCTTAACACCAGAGTGTTACACATTTTTATCTCCAAATAAATTTATTAAAAAATTAGATTCAAATATCTATCCAATGATACTAATTGTGTATCATAGATATTGTATATTTTTTAATATATATTTAGTCCAAGTTGTTTGTCGGGAAGCGAAAATGACATACATTTAGGGACGGAGACGGAGGGAGTATACATTTCTAGCCCATGATCACACAGACCTCTTTTTTCCTTCTCTGATATGCCTGTGATCTGTTTCTGACAAGTTTTCTTCTTCTTTTGTGTGATGAAACATGCACATCCTAGTAGTTTCCTTGAATCATCTGTTATTGTTTCAGTATATTTGTACTTAGGAGAACTGTCTATTACTACATTTTACTAGGGAAAGGATCAAGAGGTTTTATTGGTATGATAGCTATAGATGGTGGCACAGCTATATATGCATGTGCAGAACAGAATACAGTAGTAGAAGGCCGCATGACGCCTTATTCAGAAGCAAAAATATAAGGAATTAAGGATTAGACTTGGTCCATCATAGAAACTAGTGCTTTGTTGCCAATGAATATTTCCTGGAAAGTTTGCATTCTTGAGTTCGATTTGTTTGGAAAAAGTGAAAACAATTTTACCATGCAATTAGCAAAAGCGTGACCTGGCATGTCAAAACTTCGGGATATTTTGCCATGAAAAGGTGTGCTCTGTAACCCAAAATCACAAAATTTATACTACCACAACTACAATCACCTTGCATCTTGCACGATGTTTTAGAAACAACTAATGATAACTATAAACCTCCCAGTCACATTCTTCTATTCAGGTGATGTCAAATATCCCCTGCCGATCTTCTAGTACAAGCTGTTATTTTATTTCCTGATCGTTTGTCTTGGTGAATGCTTCCATTTCTATGCTTTAGACGTGTAGCATCAGGGATGTGTCATTTTTTTAAGAACATCCATATCATCTGAACAGTACTTGTTGTGGATCTTTTCACTTTAAACAACTTGCTGAAGACAACATCGAGATCAAGCCAACTTTAACCTGGACGGCAGCATGTTCAGTAAAGTTGCTGAGAGTGCACAAAAGATGACTTTTTTCTATGTGGGTATCATGATTGTGTAGGCAAGTGTAGTTGCTCAATGTATTCTACTAGTTTATGCCGAGCTTGCTTATCACAACTGCAAGTGTGGAACGAATAGAATCTCATGCTGTCTGCATTTTTGTTTGTTCTTCTCTTTGCATGGATTTCGTTCATGTTCACACATGTTTTAGTCCTTGCCACATCCATTTATGAGATGATGTTCCTCACAAGTGAGATTCAAATCATATTTCTGTTTGGTAGTACCTGTTAGGTATGAAACCGAAACCTTATGTGGTACTTTGATATCGTCAGGGGCACATGGTCGGCTGTCAATGGTGGTCCGTTGTTGTAGTACCCTAGCACCACTACACATCAGCATCGTCCTATGCTGAAATGTTCCAGAACCATAAAACAGAACAGATTTCTGTTGCTCCATTTATGTAGTAGCCCATTTATTTTTCCTGTGGCTGTGGTCGCTAGTGACCTCATTGGTTCTATCCACCCTGGCCACATTTATTTGGCGTGTTGTTGAGGGTAGCTGACGTTGCCATTCTCATCCATGCTACCTGATGCGTGGAGTCGGTCTGTTTGATTGTGAAAAACGTGACGTGCTAATTTGTTGTTGTCGTCGTCCATCTCTTTTATTTTTCATGATGTGAATGTGCACTTATTTCCAGGGTTCTGATGGCCTTTCTAAGGCATCAACGGTTGCCGCCAGGGGTGTTTCTATATTGCCTTTTCAGTTGAGACCATCTTTGTTTTTTGCTCTGATTATCTATGGATAGGACTTCGTTTGATCATATTGGGTCAACGCTCCTGCGCTCCTCTTCTCTTTTTTTTTCCTTCTTTTTTTTGGCACCCCATATTTGTACGAGTAGATGACACCAAGTAGTACCAACGGGTGAATAAATTAAGAGAGAATTCCTTGTGAGTCATTATAAAAGATCACAATTCTTTGAGCCACTAAAAAGGTTTGGTGGATTTTAGCGTCATTGCTCTAAATCTTTTTGCCCTTGACATTGCCGTTAGATTGGGCTCTAACGATACCAAACTGCAGGTCTGAAAAGTAAAAAATAACCTTAGGTATAAATATGTCCTTGATTTTTTTAGCATCTTAACAATTTTTATATAAAAATTATCTTCATTTAATTTCGCAAAAAAAATATATGATTTGATATGATTATATATCTTAGAGAAGTTATATCTTTTTTGTACTAAATGAAGATAATTTTTATATGAAAATCGAGATCTACAAATTTCTAGTAATGAGTTTTTCCATTTGAAGTCGTGAAGATACTAAAAACAATTAATAGCATAGTTAGATCTAAGTGTATTTTTGACTTTTTACACCTGTAGTTTGACATCGTTAGAGCTTAATTTTACGGTAGTGATATGGAGGGCAAGAAAAAAAATTAGAATAGTGGCGCTTAAGTCCACCGAACTATTTCAGTAGCTCAACTGTTTATTGGGAACGTGTACTCACTGTCAGTCATGCGGTTCATGCCTCTCTTAAAATACCAGCAGGCACCGCTTTGCTTTTGGATCGTGAGTGTATGCTAAAACAGGATTAGAGAACGCGACGCCCAGTGGGAGGCAAAAGCTTCTTTGCTACCACTTGTGTGTATGTAACCTCGTTAGTATATCTTGTCATCATCGTGTGACCGCCCTGGTATTTGTATCATCGTATGGTGTCTCCTTTAGTCGACAAAAGGTGTAGTGGCAACTGGTGTGTGCGCTTCACTGCACCGAGATACCAACATCTGCATCTGTCTTCCTTGGTGGCCATTTTAATCGGGGTTGCGTTCGTCCAATCTTCTCCCTGCCTTTTTTTTTTTCCTTCTCGCGCGTCTTTTGAACCTTACTTGAAGCATCTTCCTTCCGTCTTCACCTCCTCTTGTTCGTCCTAGGATGGTAGCACGGGCCGAGGAGACGGGAAGCAAGAACTCAAGGCACGGGAACGGGAGCTCAAGCTTGACTGGCGAGTTGCCGTGTTCAGTTCTCGAAGAAAAAAAAATTTCGCGACACGGTAGCTCTTACGTTTGTTTGGGGTAATTATTGTCCAATTGTAGACTAACTAAGGTCAAAATATTCACTCTAAATTCCGACCATACTGTGCAATTAGTTTTTATTTTGTTTATATTTAATACTCTATGTATGCGTCTAAAGATTCGATGTGACGGGAGATCTTAGATTTGAGGGTGGAAATAAACAAGGCCTGAAGGGAACCTGAAGAATGTGAACAAGAAATAACAACAGAGCTGATGAAGACCACGCTGACAGGCTCGTCCTAAGCCTTGTTTAGTTTCCAAAAAAAATTACAAAATTTTTTAGATCCCCGTCACATCGAATCTTTAAACATATGCATGGAGTATTAAATATAGACAAAAATAAAAACTAATTGCACAGTTTGATCAGAATTGGCAATACAAATCTTTTGAGCCTAGTTAGTCTATGATTAGATAATATTTATCAAATACAAACAAAAATGCTATAGCGTCGATTTCCTAAAAATTTTTGGAACTAAACAAAGTCCTAATTATTCTCTAGCTTGACCGGCACCACGTTTGGCTTCCTTTCATTTTTGAACTCTCAACACGTTAAATATTTGGACATATATACAAAGTACTAAATATATATTATTTATAAAACTAAAAATAATTTACAAGACAAATTTTTTAAATCTAATTAATCTATAATTAAATACTAATTATCAAATAAATAAAAATATTTTAATATATATTAAATTTTAACACCACTAACGAAACAACAACCCACGACTGGCTCCCCTACCTGCCTACCCTACTCCGACTCCGAGTGACCGAGTCCACGCTCCACGCCCACCCATGTGCATGCGAGTTCCGATGCGACTGACGGGCACCGGCAAGGCATGGTTGGTTCCCGATCGCCCAACCAGACCACTGCTGGTGGGGGCGGTGGCTGATGGTGCTGGGTCACCACGGCGGACGCGGCCGGCCCACGGGCCTCCTGTGCTGTGCGGTGCCCTGTGCTGCTCCCGCTGCCGGAGCAGCAGTGCATTGACTGCGACTCGTGGATGGGATGATGCCTCCGACAGAATAGGCGACAGCAGCCTCTGCCCCGCTCGGTCCAATCGCTCGTGATATTGATTTACTTATTTACAAAACTATTCACTAATTTATTATAAGAAAAAAAAATATTAATCAAAACTATTTACTAATTTATTATAAGGAAAAAAATATTAATCCACAGCAATAAGCGAACAAAGTCCACGCCATGCTCAACCATCAACCGGTTCTAGTAAGAGTACGCCTGATGCAACGGCATCCATAAGCTGCAATCTGAAATGAACATCTAGGCCGTGTTTACTTTCAAAAAAATTTGCAAAATATGAATAGTAGCGTTTTCGTTTGTATTTGATAAATATTGTCCAATTATGGACTAACTAAACTCAAAAGATTCGTCTCGTCAATTCCGACCAAACTGTGCAATTAATTTTTACTTTTATCTATATTTAATACTTCATGCATACGTCTAAAGATTTGATGTGACGGAGAATCTGAAAAATTTTACAAAATTTTTGGGGAAGTAAACAAGGCCCTACTTCTCCTCACCGTCCAGGCGCTCAGGCAGCATCAGGTGGTGTTGTGTTATTTGTGTTGTGCTAGTGCCACTTCTCGACCTGTAGCAAAATAGGATAGGATAACTTGTTCCATTATCTTTCATCTTGATCCTCTCATTTCAAGCTTTACTAAATTATAGGAGAGGCTTAGGAGGAGCTTCATGCTTCAAGTAGCGATACTTGAGCCCAAAACTATCTCGGTGCTAGATCCGCACCTGTTGTGATCTCGCTAAGTCAAATAGGATAGCTACACTCCAAGTAATAAATAAAATAAAAATAAAGAGAAGTACTAAATTTTAGATGTTGGAAATAGCTTTCCTTCTAGTGATTGTTTCTAGCCGTCTGATAGAATTGTCTTCAACCTCCATCTCTCGTTACAACGACATGGAAGTCACGACTGTTCAACTGTAATGTTGGAAACTTTTCGATAAAATATCTTGGCATAATGTTGGATCACAAGCACATAGGTGTGTGTGCTCCTTCTCTCATCCTTCATACCTAGGTCCACTCTTAGATGCATAGCCAAAAAAACATTATATTGGATTTTCAAAACACGTCTAGATAGAGAAATGTCAGAGCACCACTAGTAGAAAGACCTATCCATGTTGCATAATATATATAGTACTTGAGTATTTTGGAAGAAAAGATAGTCCAACAATTGTTGTATCTAGCTTTTCAAAATAGCAAGACACCTATCCTAGAGTTCTCGCATGTGCCGCTATCCATATGCCTCGCCGCAATGGAAAGGTTGTTGGAGTTTTTTCTTTTTTTTTTGCGTGGGGTTCTATTTTAGAGGTTGGTTAAATCACGAGTTTAGCTATTTATATGTTTATCGACTCTCTTGGAGTTGCTCTTAGGTGGGTGTGAATGTTTTTTTTGGTGAGAGATACTTTCCGAATCATTCGCTCTTGTGTATGGATAGATGAAATGGCTTCAACTTGCCACTCAGATCTGGTGCAACAAACCCCTCTCTCCTATGTGAATGAAGCAATCTGTGAGTGTGACTCACTCAAGCTGTCAAGCAGCTCAAAGTCCTAGCAAAAACCTTTCGAAAAAAGGTCACATGAAAAAGAATGGAACCACGGCCCAGGTACAAACGGAAGAAGATTTAGGAAGACTGAACGAAGTCCAAGCTTAGGCCCGGCCCAATATCCGACACGCACGTAGATAACACGAAATTCCCATTTTCAAAAAAAAACACGAAATTCCCTCAAATTTGCTCAAAAAAAAAAAGAAATTCCCTCGAATAAGAAAAACTCTCCCCCGTCTCGCTTCTCGCTGCTGCGTGCCTGCGGGGACACTCCATCTCTCCTCCACGATCCCGCCTTCCTTCCCCACACCTCTCGCCGAGTCGCCGGCGGAGGACGATCCGCCGGCAGCAGAGCGAGCGCCGCGCGGGCCTCAGATCGCCCCTTTGGTTCCTTGGAGCCGAAAAGCGGGGGCCGGCATGAAGCCCCCGGCCGGCAGCAGCGGCAAGGGCGGCGCGGTGGACCCTTCCCTGCCGCGGTTCAGGTGCCAGGAGTGCCGCCGCGCCCTCGTCGTCGTCGGGGTCGATTCCTACGCCGACAGGCTGCCCGCACATGCCGCGCCCGGTACCCGTGCCTCGCCCTCCCTTC
The DNA here is from genome assembly GCF_000003195.3 of Sorghum bicolor. Classification (NCBI taxonomy): domain Eukaryota; kingdom Viridiplantae; phylum Streptophyta; class Magnoliopsida; order Poales; family Poaceae; genus Sorghum; species Sorghum bicolor. The sequence continues at coordinate 71,627,799 of NC_012872.2, forward strand.
TCCCCCTTTGTTTTACCCATATATATATACTCCCTTCGTACAAAAAAAAATAACATAACTCGCTTTTCGAGAAGTAATTAACAGTTTTAAGTTTGAGTATATCTATAAAAACATACTAATATTTATGATACCGAATAAGTATCAATTAGATTAACCATGGAATATATTTTCATAGTAAACCTATTTATTTAGAGACATAAATGTTGAACTATTTTCTATAAACTCAATCAAACTTGAGCAAATTTGACTTGGTTCAGATTTAGAATTGCATTCTTTTTGGGACGGAGGGAGGGAGTATTATCATAACCGTTGTATTCCATCAGTTTGAGCCCTTTTCTCGGCCAAGATTATGCAAAATATTCTTCTCGTGGTACTTAGACTATGCTCATCCGTAGAGTTATAACTAAAAAATAATTGCTATGTCAATAATGTTTCCAGCGCTTCCAAATTATTAGTTTCATTGGTGCTAGAAGCTGGAGTTGCTTCATACTTGTACTTGCCAATTGGGTTCTGCAATTATGTTGTTCTATTGCATTGGTGCTGGGACCAGGATTAGCATGTGGCTATTTGCCTTGCTTCCTGGGATTCTTTTTTTTCCACAAGTACTATCCACTGAGCGCCCCCAAGACGCAAGTTTGTGATACCGGGTGGCACTTATCTAGTATGCCATTCAATCCATGCAGGTAATCATGCATCTTCTGTTCAGGGCAGTGTTATGGGTGCAAGCAAGATGGACAACTCTTACGTTGTGTTATCCAGGCAGAACAAATCTCAGGGTCCTAGAATTCCCCCACGCCCACCAAGTGCAGCAGCGGTGCATACTGATCCCATCCAATCAACAAGAGCGATAGAGGGGTCATATATAGTGCTTCCACCTCCTGCCGCTTCCATATACAAGACACCTGCCTCTGAAGGAGGTGGTGCGCAGCTCACAGCACCAGGTGTAAACTCCAGTAGCCCCTCTCAGGGAAACAATTCTGGGTTTCACTCTAGTGTTACTGTGCTGAAAAGGGCTTTTGAGATTGCTAGCTCGCAGACTCAGGTACGATTGATTGCTGACTATGTGCATATACTAGTGTGTGAGCATGCATGGATTTTATACTCCTATCTTTAATGTTTCATCTTCTATTTTCAGTGCCTTAGCAGTTATTGCATCAAATGTGCATGTTTTTTTTCTTTCCAAGCGTAGAGAACATTGTAGTTATACATATAGTAACGATGATGCATTTCTGCTTTTTCTAATGGCGTGTGCAGGTTGAACAGCCACTTTGTCTGGAATGTATGAGGGTTCTTTCTGATAAGATGGATAAGGAGATTGAAGATGTTAATGCTGATATTAAATCTTATGAGGCTTGTCTTCAACGTTTGGAGCAGGAGCCCTACAACATCCTCAGTGAAACAGATTTCCAAAAGGAGAAACAAAAGGTGACCGTTCCTATTGAAATATGTGTGGCTTGATGACTGACTAGTTACTGAGGTTAGAAGATGCAAATTTTACTGTTTAATTGCTACGCTTGATGCAGGCCTCCCACAACATATAAGTGGTGATCCCTTTGACTATGAAACTGTTATATCAAGCTGATAAGCTGCACAATATGAATACTTATATTGTGATTTAAACATATATTAGTGCCTATGCCTAAGCATATTTCAGAAATATTGTGAAATAATCGAGCATAAGCTGTCAACTATAAACGCAACTCAATTATGGCACGTAATTTGTAGATTGCAGGAACAAGTGCATATTATTGACTCTGTTGCAAAAGGTACAAGAAATACTTATTGGTGTGTGTAAACCTCTTACGTTTTATTTATTTGTGTGTTCTGCAAATTCAGATTGAAGAAGAGGAAAATAAACTTAAAGCTGCTATTGAAGAAGCTGAAAAACAATATTCAGAAGTTAGTTCTGAGATGAAAGATCTTGAAATAAAGTCTAAACAATTTGAGGAATTGGAAGAGCGGTTAGTATCTTTTCTCCTTGCCATTATTCTTTCATGTTTATCATTTGTATCATTTCTATCACAGAACCACGGTTTATGTACAACATTATACAAAGTTTTAACACCATCTGCATCTTTTGTTTGGCTTCTGCATTTATAATGCTTGAAATATCTTTCATACATAACTAATGTTATCATTTTTTTTTCTTAATTAGGTACTGGCATGAATTCAACAGTTTTCAGTTTCAGTTGGCATCTCACCAGGTAAATTTACTTCAGGCCAACCTATGGATACCTACCTATCAGAATAACAATGCACCAACTTATTGTTGTCATACTTTGAACTTGTGTTCTTGCTGCCCCCTGACTTGTATATATTTTTATTTTCAAACAGACATGTATTTTGTTCCACATCAGTTCCAGGCTAATAACTAAAGCAATATTAACCGAGTCTGTGGTTGATTTCTGCGATCATGTATTTATTTCGCATCAAAAACTTGCTGACAGAAAGCTAATAAAGTATATGCTACATGCATGTTGTCTGTGGTGTTGTTTTTAAAACTGCCTTGATGTTTGGATATACTATCACAAATTTTAATTACTTATCTCTATGCAATATTTTCTTATGCTTGAATAGTTTGCCATCATTCTCTATGACATTCATTTTGTTAATATATATGAAAATATCACACTTTTCAGGAAGAAAGAGACGCAGTTTTTGCCAAGATAGAAGTTTCCCAGGTTCATCTGGAACTGTTGAAGCGTACTAATGTTCTTAATGATGCATTCTATATTTCACATGATGGAGTAATTGGAACAATAAATAATTTCCGCCTCGGCCGCCTTTCTAATGTAGAGGTAATTATACAGATTGCAAAATACATAGATACAATTTTGGGTCACTATACTCAGTGCTTCTGAAAATAATGTACAGGTTGAGTGGGATGAGATAAATGCTGCTTGGGGTCAGGCTGCACTGCTGTTGCATACCATGGCTCAGTATTTCACCCCAAAATTCCAGTATCCTTTTGTTTTCTCTCGGTAGCTATAACATTGATAAGTGCATAGTGTTACTTACAATATTAACTTATTGAAGTGCATAAATTGTGAATTTTAGTAGTAAGCACAATAGAATTTATTCTTAAAGAAATAAATGTTGCAATGGAGTTCCTGAACATTTTCCTAGATACCGGATCAAGATTCACCCTATGGGAAGCTATCCAAGAGTCACAGACATCCACAATAATACATATGAACTGTAAGCTTTCTGCTGGCAGATGTACTTTTTCTCTTGAAGATTGTCTATAGTTTATTAGTACTCACTTTCTTAGGTTTATAATAGCTCTATTTCGTTTGCAAACCTTCTTGCCTTAGCACTGTATCAGGCAGTGCAAATTAATCATGCTTGAGATGTTAGTAAGACGCATTGTTGATGTTCAGGTTTGGTCCCGTGAATTTGTTCTGGAGCACCCGATTTGACAAAGCCATGACATGGTTTCTGACTTGCCTGCAAGAGTTCGCTGAGTTTGCCATAAGTTTGGATAAGGAGAACAATGTTCCACCTGAAAAATCACTGAAGCTTCCCTACAAGTAAGACCTTTTGCAATCTTTTGGTCTCACAATCCTGATGTTTATGTGCCCTGGCTAATCTTGTCATTCATGCCATAGTTATTGAGACTGAACTAGGCATTGAACTGGGGAGGTTTCTGGTTCATGGTTTGATTGGACTGTCGGACCACTGGCTCAAAGTAGTTAAATATTGTATACCTTTCTCTTTCCCCCCTGCGAACTATGCAGGACGGCAGGAGAGCTGCGTGTCATTCATTAAGAAGAATAAAAGATACAAAAGGGAGGGAAGTAAGAAACCATCTCCCAGGCTCCCTCGCGGGGTTTAGTCAAAATACAGCATTCTAGGGAAACACAACCAGCAGCCTCAAACAGATAGCACAGTGGCGTGTGAGAAAGCCTCCTAGCCGTAGGTCTTGTTATCAACTCCCATGGGACACATTTTTTTGTTGATTTGTTAAGTGCACTGCCCTCCGGACATCCCCCCACACCAAGTTTGTGCAACTCAAGCTGCACGCCATGCCCACATGTGGCTCAGAAGCTGTTTTTTCTTCTGGTTTTTTTTTATTCAAAGCCAGACAGTTCGACTGTTTTGGAGCGGGTAATAACAGGCTGATTGCTTAAGTAGACCAGGCCAGACCCTGCAGAGGCTCAGGTTCATGTTTTTTGCAATCAAACCGGTGGTTGGTCTGGTTAGCTATGATTCAGACATTTGAATTTCGTGTTTATGCTTGTGACCTAGTGTTCATTTGCAATCATTTTTAAAGAATATTTGAAATACGAATATCTTCACCTGGGGTGAAATTTATTAAATGTGTCAGGTCTTGTTCCAAGCACCGTCTTTTTTGGTTAGTGTGGTAGTTGGTGTCGAATACATGCAGGAGCCCTGTTATGGTGACGGTAGATAATAAATTGGAAAGTTTCCTGTATATTGATGCATTCCATGTTATCTGCATTGTTGTTAATTAAGATCACTTCATTTCACAGGATTGATGGTGACAAAGTAGGGAGCCACACGATCGTCCTAAGTTTCAATAAGAATGAAAACTGGACCAAGGCGCTAAAGTACATGTTGTGCAATCTGAAGTGGGTTCTCTACTGGTTTATTGGCAATACAAGTTTTGCACCACACTCGGGATCGCTGCACACACAATCTCTGAAGAACAAGAGTTGATGCTGTTTTTTTTCTCGTTGACTGTACATAGTTTATATACTCCCTAGCCGCTGGATGTAGCCCTAGTGACAATAACGACACATTTGATGTACATGTGTTTATTGCTCGAAGTCTACCGTGTTGTCTTGAGGCCCTCGTGCATGTGTTTATTGTACTAAGCCCAGCAACTCCATTTTCGCCCTTAGGTCAGAGTTGGTGGAAGGCCCTCGTGCTTGTCCACACAGCTTAGCAGGATGGAAGGCTGAGCTGATGGGATCAGAACTTCAGAAGAGTAGCCGGCCCATACAATTGGGCCAGTGCACTATGCACAGATGACAGATCAACTGGAATCCATGTCACATGAGGTGCTTCTTCCTTTGTTGGTCTGTGCTGAGGCTCGGCCATGTGCCAGTTTTACGTGTAAAAACTATAATATCCGATTCTTCTGATCCCACAGCACCAGCCAGCGAGTCGCACCAAAGAAGCACGAGACCATCATGTATCCTACATGTGACCCTCACCTTCACCACCACATGTGACTCTTGCCTTCACCCCTCTCCCTACATGTGACCCTTAAACAGCATTTCCTTATATCATCAGCATGGCAAAAACTTCGATCAAAATAAAAAGAAAGAAGCACACCAAACGCTCCATGCCCTGTTCTAGGATATCTTCACAGTTTACGACAGATCATCAAAACTATGGCACAAAATACATGATGCTCTTAGCTGTTCTGTACAAATGACACTTCTGTAAACCTGGGGGCACCGATAAGAAGAAAAAAAGGCTCCCTAATTTCTAAATCTGAGAAATCGGGTAAGACTATGGCTAAGAGAAGATCTGGGCAAAAATGAAGCCATGGTACAAAATTTCTGCGGAGTTACAAAGAGGTGAGGGAGCATGTACACAGAGTTTAGGATTTACTGTGGACCTTGAAGCCAATCATGATTCTAAGGCCACCTCCTACCGGGTATGTACACTCATTGCATGCTAATCATCTCGAACAATCTCGCCCATCATGATCCGGTTACTGTGGACCTTGAAGCCAAGAAGAGAAGGGTCAATCTGCTTTCCTTTCTTGGCCTTCTTCTTTGCGCCCTTACCACCTGGGCCACCGTCTGCAGATTCTGAGGCATCATACTGCAACGGAGGCTTCCTCGAGCTCTTCAGCGCTTCGCTGAAGGACTGACCAGAGGCATCTGGATTGTTGGTGGCTGATGGCATGCTATACACCCCTGGCTCTTTGTTGCTAGGAACACTGCTTTCCATACCCTGGGCTACTGATGCCACTCCTGATTCCATCTTATTCTCTGCACAGTAAGATCATCAAAATTAAACATCTGATATAAAGCAGACATAAAATTTCATGGATAAATAGCATGGTAACAAAAAAACACTTCAGGTTGCCTATAATTGCGCAACAGGTTGCACACTAACATTGTGCTCGTTCAAACTATCACAGAACATACCTATAAGCCACACTCACACTACCCCATCCAGTTTGTAGTCTAGACAGTTTTATTTTAGCAATTGCCAGCTTTGTTTTAAGTGAGGCAAATTCAGCTGATTTTTAGTATACAACCTCAGTAATATTAACCATATCAAAATTCAACAATCCAGAAAGTTTGAAAAAACATACCATCAGAGGACACAAGGCCTGCTTTCTTCAGCCTGATTGCTGAAGACAGATCTGCGGGAACTGACTGAGATGTAGTATGTTGGTTTGTAGAGCGCTTTAGCAAGGAGTGAGAGCTTCCTTTTGACATGCCAGAATCAGACCTGCACATCTATATATTATCAATACAATATAAAGCCAACTTTGCACTCACCTAAGTGAGCATTAAAGAAAATTAACTTGTGCATGTAAAACAATACAATGAACACTATAGAAAAGCTAGTTAGAATCAATGAATCATATACATGTATGCGTTAGCAACAAATATTATGTAGTCAAAACTCTTGTGCAGAAACAACACTTTGCATTAAGGTATATTTATCAGCAAAGCGAAGTCTCACAAGAAATAAAAGTACATATTAGAATTATCCAGTGGCCTAATGTGACAACATCAGAATAAACTGAGTAACATGCCAAAAAGAATTATTAGAATGGTAATTTAGTGTGGTGTGGGCGAATATCCTTTTGAGAAAGATAGTAGATAATGGAGCAGCACATCTACAAGTTTAGAGTAATACCATTTACTAACAGCTTCTTCAGCAAAATCAGGATCATCCCCAGCCAAACTCGCACTAGAACCCTGCTTTTTAACCCTTGTTAACTCACTGACACTCCCAACCAGTTGATTGGCTGATGTTCTACCACTTGTGGTGTCTGGAAAGTCCCTTTGAACATCATCAATTCCAAGAAAATGCTTCTGCTCAAGCATTGATCCAGATCCTGATCTAAGGTTAAATTTTCCAGTGTTCTCAATATTGTTGGGCAAAGTACCCAGATTAGCTGATCCCTCTTGCGCCAACTGCCCTGACTTTGCATAAAGTGACCTTTCTGCAAGAGACTCCTCAAATGACAACATGTCCACTGATCTTAGAGGATTCTCTGCAACAGGTTGTGCAAAGTGATCCTTACGCCCAAATGGTGCTGGAACAGGAACATCAGGGAAACCCAGGGACTGCTGCGATTGAAGGACAAGTTTCTTATGAATCATATCACTCAAATCTTGTTCTGCATTCCTCTCCTTGTTCATAAGAGCTGCCCATGCATGTGGGTTGTCAACAGCAAGGTTCATTTCCACATTCCTTCTCTGCTTCTCCGCTTCAATCTGCAACTGGTTGATGCGTGAAGATTCCATTAGACTGTTTTGCAACTGTCCATTGGCATCCGACCAGTGCCTTTCAAGCCTTCCTATGTGAGAACCAGGAAGCTGTTCCTGAAGCCTATGTTGCTGAGGATGAACCCCTGAAGGAAGCATAGGCATTTGGCCTAAAGGGTATATATCACCATGTGTTTCCAACTGACCAAGTCCATGATGGCGTGCTAGGGCATTTATGACATCTGGGTTTGGTCCAGGACCACCACCAGGCAAAGAACCAGACCGCTCTAGGGAGTGAATACCTTGACCTCCCCTATGCAAACGTTCATGTAAGGATAAGCTGCGGTCAAGATGTTCATGGTGATCAAACGATGACGATCTCTGAAGATTCTCCAGGAGATCGAAACGACCATGTCTCTGATTTGGACTGGTCCCTGCACGGATAAACTGCGCAGGATCATCCATTGGCCAGACCCCACTTAAGTGCCTTTCTTCCTCCCTGCCCTGCCGCAGAGCATTTGCCAATTGTTGAGACTGAAGTTGCTGCTCATGCTGAAGGCCTAAAAGAATTTGCTGCTCTAAAGGAAGCATCTGTCTCTGATTTGGACGTGAGAGAACATCCAACATATCATTATGATGCTCCCTATGAAGGCCATGACCAAATTTTGCTTGAATGAGTTGTTCAATAGCCGCATCATGCTGTCTTTGCAAATGGTGAGGTTGCTGGTGCAGTTCATTTAATACATGTTCACGAAGTAAGACTTGATCAACCATATTTGTTGGTCCAAAATTTGAACCCTGAAGCTGCTGCTGCAACAATTGCTCGAGGATCATCTGTTGCTGTTGCTGCTGCTGCTGTTGCTGTTGCTGCAAAAGCTGGGCTTGCCGTTGCTGCTGTAGCTGCCGTTGGTGCTGCTCTTGTTGGAGCTGGCGGCGTTGCTGCTGTTGCTCAATTTCAAACTGGACTCTCAAAAGATGCTCCACATCAGAAAGCGGTTGATTCATAGGCTGGCGGTGTTGGTGCAAAGAATCAAACACCTGCCCAGGAAATGCACCAGAAAATTCCATATTGTTGCGGGCCATCAGTTGCTCCTGCTGCAATTGCTGTTGCTCCCGTCTGATCTGTTGAAGCAGCATTTGCCCCTCAAAATTCAAATGATGCTCAGCTTCAACCTGAGGGATTCTGCTGGAAATGTTTGCATCATTCATATTGTCTAGCCGTCCAAAGTTTGCAGGCCACTCATCACGCACACTTGAAACTTCATTCATCCTGCTAAGTGGCCCGTGTCTCATGTTTACAGGTGGAATGTCCTTGGGTGCTGTAGGCTTGGGATTTCTCCGCTCATTTACACCAAGTACGTTTGATGAGAGAGGTTGTTTTGGATGCCCTTCCAGCTCAGACCAAAGTAAGCCAAGAGGACTCAGATCACTCTCCCTTGGGATATCATGCTGCGGCAAATTAGCTTGTCCAACCACAGAATGAGGATCATGTGGTGCCAACTGGAAATCTGCACGGTCATTCTCAAGGTCCCGTAGGGATTGACCCATGCTGCTATTAGGCCTCCCAGTGTACAACACTTCTGTCATAAACATGAAAAAAGTGAACATTAAACATGAAAAAAAAAACTGAACATTACCTCAGCAAAAACATAAATAGGATAAATTGGAATTCTGAGCAAAAGAACTAACCTTCAGCATCCTGATTAACTGATTCAGGAATGTGCTGCTGGCGATTAGTAGTATTTGCTGTATCCTTTCCCATTTCCAGTGAAGATAACCAACCACTATGAGAAGGTACTGATGCTTCATGATCACCTCTTTTAGGATCAACAGCATTGCTTTCAGAATTCCAATTAGACACTTGGTCACTCTTCCCAGAGGAAGCAGTAGGAACTGTGGATTCAAATTTACTTTGAGATGATTCCAGAGATTCAGCACTTCCATCACCGGGTTGAGGTATATGCGATTGCAGTTTTTGCCCAAGGTGGGGCATGACTTCAACAAGTGGGCGGAAAGGAACATCATCTGGAGCCTGAGACAAACGTACGGGTAACTCCAAACCAAAGTATCCATCTTCATACCAGGAAATTATGTCAGCACCGAGAAATGGACCTTGCACACCTCCTTGGGGATCCAGATAATATAATGTCAACTCTTCTGGATAATTAGCATGGCCACTCACTTTTATATCCATGTCACTGCTTTGGTATGGCATAGGGGGTTCCGAAGAATGCTCAAAGGATGGTACATCAAACAGAGTGTTTGAATCATCAGGTAGCTTAGTGCCAAGATCATGATCAGCACTTGACTTGATTTCATCCGTTTTCAAACCTTCCCTAATGTCAGTAATCCCATATTGATTGCTGCTGGCATTTTCCTCCAGACTTTTCATTGGCGGAGATGTACTGATGCCAGTAGGAAGTGTCCCTTCAACGTAGAAGGCGTCCTTCTCCGAGATTAAATCTGAAGACCCTTCTTGACCCAACCCAGCAATTGCAAAACTGACTTTGCCCTTGTCATCATCAATACCAGAAGCTGGTTCTGAAACAATTATAGCATTTAGACTCTACCCAATGGATAAGAAGCCATGGATAGACAGTAACATTTGCATTTTTAGATCTATAAAAATCATGGCACAACTAACATCCCACAGTGTAGATATACCTTCGAGATCTTTTGCCCTCTCTTTTTTGTTTCCAGTCCCATTGATTCCTTCACTGCTAATGACTTTACCCTTTCTAATATCTTCCAGGAGAGCCTGAAAAGAAGGCAAGCAAGTAAAATAAACAGAAAAAAGAGACAGAAGAGGTTAAAAATAATAGGAAGAATGTAACTAGGTATTACCTCTTCAACTTTATCCGGTGCAACAAAGGCTAGGGGTTTTGCAGCAGTAGAGAGTGTGATGGAAGGAATTTCCTCCAGTTTCATGTCAGCATCATCAAAGGATGACATCATATTTTTCTGCCTGTATATATCAAGAAGCTTCCCTCTTGGGTAGCAGAAACTAACAGCAGCTTTTGCAGACTTCCCATGCACAGATGGAGCACCGATTGATCCTGCAGATGATGGCCGGTTGAAGGATGCAACTGAGTTCGGGTTTCCCCTGCCTCTTCCAGCAGCAAAACCAATATCTGAGTCCTTAACACGCCCTTTCTCAGATCCAAAGCCTGGAGCAGCACGGTACGTTGCTGTTCCGACAGAATGACTTTCCTGCCGGTGACGAGGCCTCCATTTATCACGGGAATCGGACTCAGACAGCAGCCTTCCTGTGAATGTCTGTTTATCAGCATGGGTTTCATCCTTCTCTGCATCAACCTTCTTGTCTGACCTGGAGTCCTTGTCCTTGTCATCAGGTCCCCATCTTGATGACCATTTTGCATCACGGCGTCCCTCATTCCCCATGCTTCGGGTGGAACCATCATTCCACCTTTCAGATGCAGGAGCTGCACGCGGATCAGTGTTGTCCCTTGCAGAAACATTGTCAGATCGGCGATCGGTCTTGCGATTGTCGACATCCCGGTCCACATCCTTCTTGCGCTCCCTCCTCCCAAGCAGGCTCGTCTCCCTCTCCTCTTCAAGCCAACGAAGACCAGTGTCAGCATCAAATACATTCCTCCTTCGTTCTTTCCTATCAACAGTTCCTTCGAGCATCCTCACTTCCTTCTCAGCAGGCTCTAGGGAGGACACATGAGGCAGTGAGATCTGCAGATGAGCACCCAGCATTGTTAGCGATCAATTCTACCAGCAGTCAATCAACATCACAGTACAGTAAAACGAACACTGAGGGAAGGGCAGGGGAGTGATCACAAACCTTTCCATCAGCAGGTTTGGTGTAGAGCCACTGAGGAGACAGGGGAATGCTGTTATCCAGGTGCAGCTGATCTGTATAGCACAGGGTCAACGTTCAGCAAAACATGGTCGTATCATCCACACAGCAAGGTACTGACGCATAAGCTCACACTCCTAAGCACAAAGACCGAGGAGAGCAACAGCACACGAACACATGCACCCGCACCGCCACGCGAACACGAGCTAGCATCCCCCAATCGAACCCTAGACACTTATACATGGCGCCCGCTACAGAAATTTCTCAACTGCTAAGCAGGCAATCCGAAATGAATCAGGGAGGAACAAGAGGCGAGTAGTTTCGGGTGAGGAAATCCGCACCTTTGGTATCGTCGACGAACCCCATGGCGGCGGCGGCGGCCCTGTCCTCCTCGATCCCAAGCGACAGCCCACCTGCGCGATGCAACAACCAGACGTCAAATCGGGGGCACCCACCAACCAATCACAGATCTGCGCCGAGGGCCAATCCAGGGCAGCGGGCGGCGGCGGCGGCAGATCGGATCTCCCACGGGGCGGGGCGGAGCGCGCAGATCGGGCGGCTCACCTTTGCCGAGCGCCGAGGGTCGATCCAGCTTCCTCTCCGCCATCGCGGCCTTGCGGGATCCGATGGAGCGAGCGGGGGAGTGAGCTAGGGTTTCCGGTGGAGAGCGGGGAGAGGGCAGCAGCTACCGCAGCGCGATCCGAGCGAACGGTGCGAGGCGGCGGAGGGGGAGGGGAACCAGAGCTAGGGTTTTGCGAGCGAGCGAGCGAGCGAGGGCGTCGAGGTCACCGGCGATGCGAGGAGCAGGAGAGGGAGAGGGAGGGTGGCCGGGTTGGGTTGGGTTGGGGCTGGGGCTGGGAGCTCTGGTGTGTTTTTTTGGGGAGGGCTTTTTTGGCTGCTGTGTTTCGATGATGGGGGCGTGGAGCGGGCGAGAGAAGGCGAAGAGATGACGAGGGCCAGCCAAGAGATAAATCGTAGCTTTGTTTTTTAGCGAACTCTTTTTCTCTCGCGAGATTTGTTCATTTCTGTTTTTTTTATTTGTACTGGCAAAATAGTACGTATTTAATTAGTTATTATAGTTGATGACGATAGGAACGTTTTCTGCGTCGTGGCTCCAGTATGGAAAAAACAATTTGCTGTGAAGATGACTTGATTTCGGGCCTGTTTGGTATAGCTCATAACAGCTTCATGAGCCGTTGTGAGCTGTTTTTTTTTTGTCAAACACTTATTTTCCAAAACAGCTTCATGGGTGAAGTTGTTTTTTCCCTCCTCTCACAAAGACATAAGTTGGGATGAAACTGAAAAAAATAGCTTATTGCAGCTCTCTCTCATTTCTCTCTCTCAAGTATGCATGAAGTAGTTTGGAAAGCTATTTTGCCAAACACTTTTTCCAAAACAGCTCAGCTTCATCTAGAAAGTAACTCATAAAGCTATTTTCTAAAAAAACAGTTTTATTAGTGAAGTTGAGTTGTGCCAAACAAACAAGTTATACGTACGACACGATCAAATCAGTTCGTCTATACCCATCATTACATTTGATTTTTTTTATGAAGAATGAGATCAAAATTTCACGTGGTTTTGGATGATCTTTTCTGTTTTCAGGGAGAGAAAGATCCTCCATCCATATGCATTGCAACAGGACAAAGGAGAATCGTATATTTACAGCATCTTAAAAAAACTCTCAATGTCCTTCCTAAATACTAGAAATAAATATTTTGGTAAAAAAACTACCCTACAACAATTTCTCTAAATAGTTAACTAAATATAATCATCTTCTATTTCAGACTTTTTGCTAGCCAAATCTAGAGTGTGCATCATATATAAAAAAAATGTTGGAGAGTGAAAAGAAATAGAAATCAATTTTTATGTAAATGTCTCTTCGAATGATGATTTAGAGAGTGAGATTTATAAAGGCTTTTCGAGATACATTTATTTACAAGTTTTGGAGATTGCTTCTCGTATATGATTAGATTAGATAAGGAAACAATTACAACCACATAGGATGCATATCTCAAAAATGTTTAATTGCTTGTAGGTTTTTGTGTACTCTTGTTGGGGCCTAAATCTGAGTAAACATGGGGGCACGACTTGGCATGGGCTGACATAACTAGATCAAACATGTCTACTAGCTACTTTCTACGTTCTAAATTATAAGACATTAGTGTATTTACTTACTTTGTTTCAAAATAATAAGTCGCTAGCTTTTTCTAGATACATATTTTTACTATATAGACATAATGTATACCTAGATACATAACAAAAGTTATGTATAAAAGTCAGAACAACTTTCAGTTTGGAACAAGAGAGTAGAAAAAATAAAACAACTTAACATTTTGATATATATACTACCTATGTTCTATTTTATCTGGCGCACACTCATTTCAATATACAAACTTTTAAAACTTTAACCTATAATTAAGCCAATATCTTTTTAACTATCATAGTACAGATTTTATATGTTTAAATTTGTACTATCAACAGGTAATTAATCTATATCATAATAGCAATTAGTTAATTAATCTATTCGTTCTATATTACGATATATTTTTAGTTTTTCTAGATATATTAGTTTTTATTACGTATATTTAGATATAGTGTATATCAAAGTGCATAGTAAAAACTGCTAACAAACAAGTCCGTATGTTGCAACGAAAAGTTAAAAACTATCAAAAGTTTATAGTAAATGATGACGAGGAGAAGGATATATCTATATCTGCCTTTTTTTTTCTAAGAAATACAAATTTTCACCATCAATTTAACGATGTAGTTTTGATTAGAAGCAAAACTTATTTTATTAAAATTAGTCAATGGTTCAACGAATTAATTCATGAATTAAAACCTTATAAGCAGTTTGTTCATAATTTCATCTAAATAAATTTGTCTCTACCGTCTGTTGAGGGTTACTATGTAAAAAAATGAAAGAGATCTCTTGTCATAATCATCGACGGATAAACCAATTCTGTTCATAGTTTAGAAGGTTGTTGCTTTGATATTTCATAATAGAATCAATACGTAAATTAGATGAAAATTTAGATGTTACTTTAGATATTTCATAATTGTAGAGATAAATAATTTTCGGAAAACAAAATAGATCTAAATACTAATTATTTATTATCAGTTATGATTGTTATATGGTCTACTAATTTGATGACAAGATATTTCTATCCTTTTTGTTACTTACAAAAGCTGGTTGATGGGATATGTGTTTTTCTATAGTTGAAGGTGTCCAAGTAATATATATGGTACTTGCTGTCGCTCAAGTCTCACTGTCTAATAGCCATTATTGCCTACCGTTAACAGATCCATCAAAGCTCGAACTCTGGGTCGTAATACTGTTAACTGGTGCGTGTGTGTTACTTGCCGCTTTAGTGTCTGCTCTACTTTGGAAGGTTATCGTGCACAGACAGCGCCGCGCGCGCACCCCATCGATTGAGATAGCGTTGCAAGGTAAATACTACTATATATATATATATATATATATATATATATATATATATATATATATATATATATATATATATATATATATATATATATATATATATATATATTATACACAATACTCCTATATACTGATATTTCACACCATAATTCCCAAATTAAAGGCCAAAGTCAAACTAGTCACTAATCTGAGACGGTAAATTCACCACCGAGCGTCACTAGTTGACATAAGTGTAGTTAATTAAGAATCAAATGTAAAGAAAATTTTATGTCAATAATCCTACGATTTTATTCGTGGGAAACTAAAATCGCAGTTGCAAGGAAATTCTCGTACCACGAGCTGTCCTCGGCGACCAACAACTTCTCCAAGGACAGGAAGCTCGGCGCAGGCCAGTTCGGGGAGGTGTACAGAGGGGAGCTCCTTGGCCCGCTCATGTCGCATCAAGTGGCGGTGAAGAGGTTGATGAGGCAGATGGAGGTGCGGACCCAGAAGGACTACAAGACGGAGATTATGACCTTGGGCCGGATCAGCCACCGGAACCTCGTGAAGCTCGTCGGCTGGTGCCACGACGACGGCGAGCTGCTGCTCGTGTACGAGCTAGTGACGAACAGGAGCCTCGACGAGCACCTCCACGGGTCAGAGCGGCTGCTGACATGGCCTGAGAGGTACATGATCTTGCGCGGCATCGGCTCCGCCGTCGAGTACCTCCACAGCAGCGACGACAACCCCATCCTGCACCGCGACATCAAGCCCAGCAACGTGATGCTCGACGGCGACGAGCTCGTGGCCAAGCTCGGCGACTTCGGGCTCGTCCACCCCGGGCAGGGCTCGTCGCTCAGGGACACCGTCATGATCGGGACCAGGATGTACATGGATCCCGTATGCATGAGCAGCAACACGGTGAGCACGGCGTCCGACATGACATGTACAGCTTCGGAGTGCTGCTGTTGGAGGTCGCCACCGGCCTGAAGCCGGCCGAGGTGGTGGTGCAGCAGCAGGGCGCAGGAGGCCTCCTCTCCAACACCCTCATCTCCGCCGTGCAGGAATCATACGCCAAGGGTGAACTACTCCAGATGGCCGACGAGCGGCTCAACGGCGACTTCGACGAGAGGCAGATGGAGCGTGTGCTGCTCGTTGGACTCTTGTGTGTCCAACAGCTAGCACCGCCGAGACCGTCCGGAAATAAGAACTGCCGTCAACTTACTGTCCGATCTCAACTATCCGGTTCCTCAATTTCGTTCCCCCTGATCTTTCCTATAACAGCTTGGGGCTGGGAGACAATATGATTTCCAATTTCTTTAAGCGTGGCATATGTATCCATATATATTTGCACGAATTTGGATTGTGTATACGTTCATGTAATTTGTCATGTTTTGTAGCCTTTTTTTTTTCGTGTATATATCTAAGATCTTATGGTGACATTCATTTGAATTGTTTCTACTATCTATACCATAATATTTGTCCTGGTAGTGTTTATGAGTTTTATTTTGAATTATGTTATGTTAATCTTAATTATAGAATTCATAAGATGTTTCACATTGTACTGGATTGTTCGCATAGTATTATTTTTTAGATGATCTATGTTGTATTCTGATTTTCTTAAAAGTATTCTTGTTGTACTCTCTTTGTCTCGAAATAATTGCATCTCTTGTTTTCGAGAAGTCAATCTTTTTTCCGATTTAATAGATTTATCAAAAATTTATCAATATCCTCTTAAACATGTTTGTCATGAAAAAACCACGCATGCATCTTGGGCCAAACTATCAAATATGGCAACTTTGGTAATATAACCAACGTGATTTTGCCTAAATTTTTTAAATAATAAAATTTAATTAAATATCTAAAACATCTATAACTGATTTGTTAATAAAAAGAACATGAAACCGGTATCAAATTTTCCCTAAAAATGTAAACTATGTACTGTCTTCGTCTGGAAAAACATGCAATTCTAGCATAGTGTCATGTTTTAGTATCTTAAGTTTGATTAAATATAGATAAAAAATATCAATATCCATGTTATCGAGCAAATATTAGATTAATTATGAAATATATTTTCTTAATAAATTATTTTGGAGTCATAAATGTGGATAGTATTCACTAAAAACTTGGTCAAATGTAAACTAAATTTGCCGGTACGCAACCCGTTGTTGCATGTTTACTTGGAGAGAGAGAGAATGAGAGTACTTGTGCTCTATTTCAAGTTGATTGGATTTTGCTTGTTCGTGTTGCTAGTTTGTTTGTGTTCATAGTTGCAATCATTGTTTATTTAAACTATTGCAACAATACAAGAGGTAATCTCCAAACGGTAAATATTTAACCTTAGTTGGTCATGTTAGATGTGGCAATGCATGCAAATCAGAGCTCATTTTACCCCTAGAACTTGAAACAAAGTTGATGCTCCCCGCTAATGACAAATATATACCAATTTTATTCCCCACCAAAGGAGGAAACCCATCTGGCCGCCTTGTTCCTTTAGCTGATAAGCAATGATAGTTCGTTGATTTGATGTGAGAGAAAAATACTACTGAACAACTGACAAATTCGACTGATAAGTTGAAGCGAACAACTCAATTGATGACAACCCAGTAGTTTCAACGGAATTACCATGTCAAGAGCTTGTATCAAAAGCGAATGAGAATCTAGCAGTTGCAGCGGAATCACCACGTCAGTCCAACGCAAATGGGGATCAAGTTGCCAGTTAATTAAACACAATCTTTTCCTTTCAATTTCTTATAAATAGAAAAGGATTTTTTGGATCTAACCAAGACCAGGTCTCCTACTGCATTTGAAAAATTAGTTTTCTAATTTGTGGATTTCTTTTTTCAAAATATTGCTAGTAGCCCCTCTAACATGGCACCACATCAGCAAAACCACACAAGATATAAAAGATAAATGGTTTTAAAACTAGAGTGAATAAACAAGAAATAGTTCAGTTTTTTTATAGAAATGTATAGTTCAGACTTCAGAGAGCAAAATCGGACCATGCCGATAGCTAAGGAGGTAAATTGAATTTTCTTCCCAAGCACTACGAGATACACACTTTTTTTTTTTTGATCAGTACGAGATACACACTTGCTTTAAGCCCAACGTGACCGCCTTACTGGGCCCGAAGTTAAAAAACCCATTGTGAGGCACAGCTTAACAAGGGGCCCATTGACATGGCACCTTGGGCCTAAATAAAACGGGAGCACAAGCACATGACACGAGGCAGTTTTGGCGGGCAGGCGGGCGGGATGTGGAAGTTCGGCGAGGGGAAAATTTGGCTCGCGTCGGCGAGGGCTGCAAGTCCCGTCCCGTCCCCAAATTTTTGAACCGCCGGCAGGTCGCGCCCCGCCGCCGCATGAATTTGCCATTTTCGCTTGCCGCCCAAGGTGCAGGCTTCAGCGGCACTCCCTGCCCTGTGGTCCCCTCGCCCATGTCCAGTTACCATTCGGCCCCCGTGCGTTGTTGAAGATTTTCCTTTCCCCTGAACGACGCGCCCCCCTAGTTTGTGTGTTTGGCAAAAGGGAAAAAACAAGGTCTTGTTTAGTTTCTGAAAAATTTTATAAAATTTTTTAGATTTTCCGTCACATCGAATCTTTAGATGTATGCATGGAGTATTAAATATAGATGAAAATTAAAACTAACTTCACAGTTTGGTCGGAATTGACGAGACAAATCTTTTGAGCCTAGTTAGTCCATAATTGAATAATATTTGTCAAATACAAACGAAAATGCTACTATTCCTATTTTGCAAAACTTTTTGGAAGTAAACAAGGCACAACTATTGAAACGCCGTCTGGGTTCTCACCTACAGTATCAAAACGTAGCGTGTCTTTTTTACCGACAACTCTGTACCGGCAATAGCGAATCCGAGGGCTCTGGACGAGCACGACGAATGCATACAGCACACGTGTTGTGTTCGCAAGAAACTGCGAGTTCGTAGGGGATTTGGAAGTTGCTACTGGCAGCCGGCAGTAGTTTCCTTTCACCACGAGCCAAAACCAGCAGACGAAATGGATCTATTGTTCTATTCTAAACACAGGATGACAAGGGCAAAACGGTAAAACTGGAAACCGCGCGCGAAAAGCAGGCGGTTCCGGCGGGACTTGGCGCGCGAGGGCGGGATCCGATCCAATCCAAGGCCTTGTTGACTTCACCCAAAAAGCAAAAAGTTTTCAAGATTCTCCGTCATATCGAATCCTGTGGCACATGCATGAAGCACTAAATATAGACGAAATCAAAAACTAATTACACAGTTTAACTGGAAATCGCGAAACAAATCTTTTGATCCTAGTTAGTCTATAATTGAATAATATTTGTCACAAACAAACGAAAGTGCTACAGTACCGAAATGCAAAATCTTTTCGGAACTAAACAAGGCCCAATCCAATCCGCCCCCGCCCCCGCGCGAGATCCATCCTGTCCCGATCCCATCGCGTCACACGTCACCCTGCCATTTATCAGGCGCGTGCGCCGAGCGGAGAGCCGGTCCGGAACGCTCACACGCGCACTCCCACGCGGCCCCGCCCCCAGCTCGCTCTCCTCCCCTGCTGCGTGCCCCCGCCCCGCTCCGTCCGCGTCCGCCCCGCTCCGCCTCCCAAAAATTTCCCCCCTTTTCGTCCTCCCCACGGCCCCCCCGCACCACGCCCGCGGGCCTCTGCCTAAAACCCTAGCCGGCTAATCCAATCCTCCGTCCCGTTCCCGCCCATGGCCTCCGCCGACGCCGCCAAGCCCGCGTCCCCGCCTGCCGCGGATCCGCCCGCCGACGACCCCATGGACGCCGACCCCGCGCCCCCCGCGGTGGAGGAGAAGGAGAAGGAGGAGGCCACGCCGCAGAAGCAGCCGGAGAAGAAGCGGGGCGGGCGGAGGAAGAAGGGCGAGGCCGCCGCGGCCGAGAAGAAGACGCCGCCGTCCAAGAAGTCGGCCGGCCCCACGGTCGAGCGCCCGTCCAGGGAGAGGAAGACCGTCGAGAGGTACGCGGAGCTCGCGCCGCGCGCCACGCCCGCTAAGAAGTCCCCCGCTATTGTCCAGGTGAGCCGTCTCGTCTCTCTCTCTCTCTCTCTCTCTCTCTCCCCCTCCCTCCCGCTCGTGCGTGTCGCGCCCGCTCCTGATCTGTTGTTTTCCCCGCGGCGTCCGTCCCAGCTGCTGTCGTACTTACTAGCTTGCTAAAAATAGCTACTTTCATTTGATGTTTTTGCCTCTTGGGATGGAACACGCCCTTTTCCATGCTACCATTACTGCCGTCTGTGTTTCTGATTTGGAGGTCTGTTCAATTGTTACTCATCTTTTTTTTTGTCCGCTTTTGTGCTGCAGGGCTCTGGAACGAAGCTCAAGGACATACCCAATGGTAAGCTCGGCCTCTTCAAATATGTTCCACTGTTTTCGTCTCACTGGAATGGATGTTATCTGTTTGCTAGTGGCATTTCATTATTCATTGAGTGTTGACTGACTCTACAAGATCTATGTAGCCATGTAACGTGATGTCTTGCCAAGTTAATGCTCTGTCCATTCCGCTCAGGGGTCGAAATAATTTAGGAGAAAAAAAACAGGCCATTCTCCCGAGAGACCAGTTTGCCCTGTTTTTGATGAACTGGTAGAGTTTTGTAGAATATAAAACTGGTTCTGATAGGTATCTGCTGCTGAAGCCAAAGCTATGGAGTTTGGGGATGGACTCCCTAACGAGATGAATTTAAACTGTAATATTCTTGTCCAACGTGTTCACCTGCTAAACAGTGACATATACAAGTCCAGCATGGCTTTTTAGGCTTCATAGTTTATAGGTGACTGGCTCTTGCTTTAGGAATTTAAACTGATGTGTGTGGTGTTGGTACAATGCAAAAGAATCAATAACTTGCAATACATTTCACAAGCTTATTCCCATAGGCTGTAATGGACAATGTGCTGCTCTGCCCAGCATGATAAGTTCCTTAGGGCATCACCTGCAGTGAGTCAATGCATGAGAGTCAGCCACGTGCGCTTCCAAGCGAGTTGATCCTTGTACTGAACTTAGCTATGTGGGACCCATGTGCAAAAAAAAATATTGCTGACGTATGCAGCCGTTACTTCCCATTGCCAAATTAAAAAAAAAACAGTTCCTGCTTGCCTTTTCCCATCCCTTTTCCTAACAAGGAGAAGCTAGCGGTTCTGCTTTTCTTATTTTAATTGGCACAGTTTGACTCTTGAAGATGAGTCAATTCATTCTGTCTCTTCCAAAGAATCACTTTTTCAGTGAGGATGAATCAATTCATCAGCTCCATGTTGGACCATGCACTGGACACTGGAGAAACCCTTATTAAAACTTAAATATGACAGAAATAAATATTAGACTGGTACTAACTATTCAATAAAGATGACGTTTAACATCGCAAGTAGTTTGTGAGTACCAATTATGTTGGTATTCTTGTGTAACTATTTTTACAGTTCTGTTGCTTCTTATTATAAAAAACTTTTTACAATTCTGTCATTTTGAAAAGATTGTTGCGCAACTTTGGACTGCTCTATTCTACATGTTGATTGAATTGTCTCAGTATCATGATCACTGACTTTCCTGTTTGGTGAAAAATTATGTTGATATTCTGGACAAAAAAGGCGAAAAGAGAAAATTGCATTGAATAACAGGAAACATTTTATGAGCAGATCATGCCTTTTGATTAGTGCTTTATTATCTGTTAGATTCTTAATCTGTATTCTTGTACGTGTAATACCAGTTTCATTCAAACTATCAAAGAGAAAGGTTGATGAGAATCTCCAGAGCCTTCATACTGTATTGTATGGGAGAAAATCAAATGTAAGGCTTCCACAAGTCTTTTGTAGCTTGAGTATGGTTTATTTCATCTACTTTGTTAAACTGTGTTGATTCTCTGCAGAACCATTTCTTGAAGAGAAACATATCTCAATTTTCTGGGTTTGTTTGGACAGACAATCAAGTAAGTTTTTTCCATGACAACCATATTATGTAAAAGAAGTTTTTCCCCATGTTATGTGCTTAGCTCTATTATTAGTGGATCACCTGTGTTAATAGTCACTGCTTGTTGTAATACTGTATACTGTACTAGCCTAATGCCTATAATGATACCGCATATAATGCTTTAAGCAGCGTCAAGTTTTATTTCTTATAGGTTAAGTTGTGGTTATCTCATGTATATATCCTGTACTAATCCAATCATAGAAATCTTGTCAGCTTTGTTATACTATTTGAATTGCCTGACCTTTTTTTTTTTGCAACTATGCTTGGATTATTTAGGCTTTGTGTGTTGTTGGTCATGTTTGCCCTGCCTGTGTTATGTTCATCAGGAAAAGCAGAGGAACAAAATAAAGGAAAAGCTTGAGAAATTTAACAAGGAGAAGTTGCTAGATTTTTGTGAAGTACTGGACATTAATGTAAAAGTAACTACAAAGAAGGTTAGTTGGCTGAGCTGAGCTTTGTTTATTCATGAGCAGTGGGATCTTTATTAATGGTCGGTGTTTTGCTGAAATTCAGGAAGAAGTTTCTGCCAAGCTCTTAGAGTTTTTGGAGTCTCCTTGTGTTACCAGGGATGTTGTTCTCACTGATAAAAAGGTACAACTTTTGGAATTGCTATGCATAAAATACTCTCTGGTCATAGACCTATTTTTTTCTTGGCCTGGGGCCATCTAAAGCAATGTGATTGGCTGGTTATGGCACTTAAGGGCAGTGCTGTACGCTTAGCAGTACTCCACTTATTAGCTGAGCTTGGCACCATGAACTGAATTGTCTGCCATTGCAGAAGGGGAAGAAACGTGGAAGGAAATCTAAGGCAACTTCTGAAGGTGCTTCTGCAGAGAAGGTAATAATATCTGGTGCTGGGTGCAGCTAAAACTTTTCCTTTCCTGTGCCCTGTCAAATCCGAAACAATCATTTATCTTTAGCGTATTGGTCTGTGCCTTGAAGCCAGGTGCTTTGATTCTACAAAATCACACAATCTGTCTCCCTATTCCATTTTTGCTAAGTATTGTTTATTTGATTTTTCTACAAAATGAACCAAGAAAGTTATTGATGCATGTCTAAGAAAATGTAGACCTGGTGTACTGAGTCGTGTATTTAGGTATTAAGAAGTAGCTATTTCAAATGGCTATTTAAAAAGTCGTATATAGCTCATTGAATTGGCTTTAAGGATATTAAGAAATAGCTGTTTGAGTAAACAGATATGGCTGATTGAGTTGCCTATTTAGGTATCAAGAAATAGCCATTTGAAAAGGCTATGTAAACATGTAACTGACTGAGTTGTCTATTTTAGGTATCAATAAATAGATATCAAAATGCTATATAGCTGATTGAATTGGTTGTTTATGTGTCAAATATAGCTGTTTAAAAGCCATCTGGGGTTGTAATAATATGATACGTTGTGCTGGTTTTGGATGCTTTGTGCTGCGATGAACGCTTTACGTTGTGGGTTAATGCTTTCTGGTGTCGTAGTTCGGGTTGCGCCAATTGGATGAAACCTTTCTGTTCAGTCAAACGTGGCCTTTTGCGGTTTGTTTTAGTTTGCTTTTTCTTAGTTACAAACTCTTGTAATCTCGTTGCTATCAAGTAATGAAATTTGGCTTTGCTGTGGTGAAAAAAAGTCGCCTCCTATTGCCTAGAGTGAAGCATAGATTGAATGACATATCAACAGATGTAATTGCATAATTTTGCAAGAATAAATAATAAAGAAAGAGGAATGTCTTGACAGCCCACTCAGATCTGGGAGGAATACAGGAAGTTGACTAGCCCATCTAAACACCATAACACCCGTTGATGTCCTGCTCCTGTGCCTCTACCTACTACCTCCATTTTGCAGCAGCCAATCGTTGTTCTCACGCAGCTGCACTGCCCCCCTCCCTTGAACCATTTTGCCACTCTAACCTTGTCTCTTGTTTTCTTCAACATTCATGGGTTCTGACAGTTCACCCTGTGTTTAATTGGATGGCCATGGCCTATATAATGCGTTAGGGCTCTGCCTTGCGCTTAAGAGCACCTAGGTGAATGTTTACTTTTGTTTCCTTGAACACGGGTGTCTTTTTTCCCCCCTATACTGAGGGTACTGCTGCCTCTTTTCTTGAACTGTCGCCCAACAATTGACTATGTACACTTTGAGCTCTCCTTTTTTAGTACTCTAGTTATTTCTTACTGTCTAGATAATAAATTAACATACACGGGCAATATCTATACTTTTGTCACAGCATTCCTTTTTTACTGATATTAATGGAATCCTGGCATCTGCTTGTCTTATTGAACAGAAAAGGAAAAGAGTCCAGAAACAAGCAGCTGAAGATGGTAAAGAGAATGATGATGCGGATGATGCTGATCCTGCTGGTTCTGAGGATGCATCAACAGGAGAGGAAGCTGATGGGGATTCTGAGGCAAATGATCATGCTGTGAGTGATGATGAACTTGATGAGCCTCCAGCAAAGAAGAAGTCTACAGATGCTAAACAGGTTAAGAAAGAAACAGGTTCTGATGCAAAGGAAAAGGATACACCAGGAAAAAAGGGTTCTACGAAACCTGCAAAAGGTGCATCAAAGGCTTCTCAAAACAGTAAAAATGAGCCTGATGCAGAGGTAAAAAAGGTGGGCAAGAGAGCAAAGAGTTCAAAAGAAAGTGTTGTGTCACCAGATTCTAATAAGTCAAACAAGAAGGTTTCTAAATCCAAAAAGGACGATGGAAAAGAATCCCAAAACAATAAAGCTGCCAGGTCATCCAATAAGAATAAAGGTATAAGTTTGGTAATGCTTACTACATGCAGTGTCTATTGATTGGTATTGTTTTGGTCCATACACATACCAATCTGATTATTTCTGATTATTGCTATCCTAGTGCCGCTTTGAGTTCATTTGCGCTGGTTAATTTAAGACTGCAAGTTTTTTCCTTCTATACATTATACGAAAATTGGTTTCAGTTAAAAGGCTTGTGACCTGTGATCATACATTAGTAATTTTGAGATGACATATACATGAGTTTTCATACCTTGCTTGACTGCCAATGATTAGTTTTTCGAGATGACATACATGAGTTTGCATACTTTGCTTGACCGCCATAGCCCTAATAAGCTATTTTCTGTCTATGTTCTGCAGGAAAAGGCAAGGGTGGTGCAGCTGCTGGGACTGCCCCAACCACTGAACAGCTTCATGCTGTTGTTAGCAGCATTTTGAAGGAAGTTGACTTCAACACAGTAAGCAATTGATTATGTTTTGAACATGGTCCACAGTAAGCAATTGTGCTTTGTATTCTGACTGGTTATGTTTTTTTATGTAGGCAACTTTGGCTGATATTCTCAGACAATTAGGTACCTTTTTATGCTGCTTAAATTTCATTGAATTAGATAAATGAAAAAAATTGTTGATAGACCAACTCAAACCTTAGTTTTCTAACAGACGAGTGTACTGACACGTTTGTTTCTTTTGTTAAACCCAGGGACCCATTTTGAAATGGACCTCATGGACCGAAAAGCAGAAGTGAAGCGCATCATAGAAGAGGTAATAAATAGTATGTCTGATGATGAAGGTGAGGAAGATTCAGAAGATGAAGCAGAAGATAATGGTAAGGTGGAGAAGTCAAAGAGTGATCCCGATGGAGGTGAAGAGAAGTGATTCTGTGGACCGGATGTGCCATGTTGAGATCAGTCTCTTGTTAATCTGTGGTTTAGATTGAACTTGGACTATTTTCATGCCAGTTCTCCTGTTTGGAGGTTTGGCTCTGTACAATTGGGGCACCGCAAGACAGCCGGTGACCTGGGTACTGGTTACAAGATTGTTAACCATTTCACAGCCATACACACCTAGTTGTGCTTGACTTGGTAGTGAATGTAGTCTAGTCGCTGGTCATGTACGATAGCTTTGCGATTAATAGTTTGGTTGCTTAGGTAGCTAGCCTGACTGTAATATGCAGAATAATTCTTGGCTTGTTTCATCCATTTATCATGTAAAACTCTGTATCTGAGTCCTGAATCGTTCCCGCTCATTGTATTTCTTATTTACCTTGCCATAGCAATGTAAGCAGTGTGTTTCTATGATATGTGAGCATTTTTGTTGGGTCCTTTTTTTGTGTGTGATCTTATGCGTTTTCAAGTCCTCGTCTCATGAGTTCAGACGCTTCAGTTCGCCATGTGTGCACTGCTGCTGTTTGGTGTTTTTTGAGGGAAGCACGTATGCCATCTGCAAGATCAGATGAGCTGCTGGTGGATGGTCCGTAGATGAGATACTTCTGAATTCTGATGATAGTAATGACCATTGGCCACAGCTGCAGTCACAGTCTATGCATCTATTATTCTTTTTTTGTCAGGCCTTGTTTAGTTTGCAAAAAAAATTATAATTTTTTTTTCATATTCTTCATCACATCGAATCTTACGGAACATGCATAGATCATTAAATATATATAAAAAATAACTAATTACACAGTTTGTCAATAAACTTGATGCTCTCTGAAATCTAGAATACCATGTTAGTTGGTCTACCGACATGGCATGGCTAATTCGTCCGGTTTTCTGACGCTGTTGTTGTGCCTGCTTGCCATTTCCCCTATCAACCTTTCATGTTTCTGCACAACATTATACGATACGACCATGTTAGTCACTAGTCAGTGCCCTTAAACCGTTTGGCCACGATCATTGGAATACGGTACGACGCTGCATTGGACAGGCCGTCCCGATTCTCACCTGCTTGGAGAACTACTGCGGGCATTGCATGCTGGTTGCGTTCCTCGGCTCACTCAATCCAAATGTCCTAACCACCTTGCCCGTGCACACGCACAAGAAACCTCTCTTCTTATACGCCTTCTCCCTCGATCTGCTCCTCTACAAGTTCTTGCACGCTGTAGTCGTCCAGGTCCAGATCCGATCCGTTGCTGCTCCGACTCCGACAATATGGTAATATTGTTCATTCATTCATCCAGTTTGCCGCTCGTCATGTTCGTCACCGTTTCTGACACGGTGGAGCTACCATGCGTGCGTACGGTTTTCCTGCACTGCAGGGCGTGTTCGAGCTGCGCATCGAGCAGCAGGGGGAGCCGTCGCTGGTACCACCGGCGGAGGAGACGCCAACCGGCCTCTACTACCTCTCCAACCTGGACCAGAACATCGCCGTCATCGTGCAGACCGTGTACTGCTTCAGGGCGGCTGACGACGGCGGCGCCTGCGACGTGCTGAGGGAGTCGCTGGCGAAGGTGCTCGTCCACTACTACCCGCTCGCTGGGCGGCTGGCGATCTCAGACGATGGGAAACTGGTCGTGGACTGCACCGGCGACGGCGCCGTGTTCGTGGAGGCCGAGGCGGACTGCGCCATGGCGGACATCGGCGACGTCACCGACCCCGACCCCTCCGTCCTCGGCAGGCTCGTGTACAGCGTCCCCGGCGCCAAGAACATACTCGAGATGCCGCTGCTTGCAGCCCAGGTGACCAAGTTCAAGTGTGGCGGCTTCGTGCTGGGGCTGGCCATCAACCACTGCATGTTCGACGGCGTCGGCGCCATGCAGTTCGTCAACTCGTGGGGCGAGACGGCGCGCGGCCTCCCGCTGTCGCTCCCGCCGGCACTCGACCGCGCCGTCCTCCGCGCGCGCGACCCGCCGCAGGTCGACTTCCCGCACCACGAGTTCACGCAGATCACCGACGACGACGACGACGACGACGGGGAGGACGAGGAGGACCCACTCCTGCACCGCTCGTTCCGGTTCACGCCGGCGTCCATCGCGCGCCTCAAGGCGGCGGTGGGGGCGCTGGAGGAGGGCCGGCGCGCGTGCACCACGTTCGAGGCGCTGGCCGGGTTCGTGTGGAGCGCGCGCACGCGGGCGCTGGGGATGCGCCCGTCGCGCCGGAGCAAGCTGCTGTTCGCGGTGGACGGGCGGCCGAGGTTCTCGCCGCCGCTCCCCGCGGGGTACTTCGGCAACGCCATCGTGCTGACCAGCGCGGCGTGCCCCGCGGGGGAGCTGGCGTCGTCGCTGCCGCGCGCCGTGCGGCTGGTGCGCGGCGCCGCGGCGGCCGTGACGGACGTCTACATGCGGTCCGCGGTGGACTACTTCGAGGCGACGCGCGCGCGGCCGTCGCTGGCGTCGACACTGCTCATCACGGCATGGTCTAGGCTGCCGTTCCGCGCGGCCGACTTCGGCTGGGGCTCGCCCGCCGCGTGCGGCCCTGCAGCGCTCCCCGAGAAGGAGGTGGCGCTGTTCCTGTCGTGCGGGGAGGAGGGAGGCGGCGGCGTCCGCGTCCTGCTCGGGCTGCCGCCCGCGGCCATGGCCGAGTTCCAGCGGCTCGTGGAGGAGGTCACCGCGGCCTGAAGGACGACAAGATGACGAATCCGCATGTATACGCCACTGCTGCGTGTCATTTGTGTGTGTGTGTGTGTGTTTTTTTTTTTGAAAACTTGTTGTTTGTGTTGCTGGTGGCAGTGCTATGTTCTAGTGAACACGTCCTTGTTATTGATGACATTTTAATGAACG
The DNA here is from genome assembly GCF_000003195.3 of Sorghum bicolor. NCBI lineage: Eukaryota > Viridiplantae > Streptophyta > Magnoliopsida > Poales > Poaceae > Sorghum > Sorghum bicolor. Next base: position 71,655,902 of record NC_012872.2, read on the forward strand.
CACAATACTCGTTCGAGTCTGGCAATAGCCCGATTGGGCTTGGAGCTTCTGTGAGCTACATAACATAAATGGATTAAGGGCCTAGGCCTGCCTGCTTTCGAGAGGCCAATCATGGGTGAGAAGTCAGTTCAAAAAGATTTGGAAGAGAAGGAAGAAATTGCCCATAAAAGATACTACAAAGAAAAGAATCCAAACTCAAAGAAGTTGGTTTTTTAGGAGAGACGAATCCGCAGTCTGCCTCAAAGAAAAGAGTCCAAACTGAAAAAAAAAAACTTGTCCATCACTAATTAGTTAGTTTGGTTTTGAACTTGCTTAATTTCCTAGTAACACATAGTTTTAAAAGGTCATGCATATCAATGATATCAATTATAGTACTCATTTTGCATGTATGGATGAGGTTTAAAAGGCATATATGAATGGGATGAGGTTGAGCAATCTAAAGCATCTTATAATTTAGGACAAAGTTTGAACCTTGGACACCTTGTATTTCATGGCATAGACAGTAGAATGGGTGATGTTGCATAACCAGGTCCTCTGAGTTTAGTATCTTTTGATAATAATGATCGGAAAGGATCAGACAAGGCCTATGCAGCGAGTTAGAAAGAATGCGGAGCTTCCGTCGATTCTCGCAGAACTTCCGCAGTTGATCGGTGATGAGATGCTTTTTAGGTTGGGACTGTTGCCGGTTTCGTTGGTTCGTGCATCAATGCAGCCTGACTCCACTAATCAGCGAATATTCGCTAGATTCAAAATCATAGTATGCTCTATGCCCGCCCCCCCTTTTTTTTTGTTCGAAAAAGGGTTTCCATAACTTTTTATTTTTAGAAAGTTACAAAGTTTACTCATAACTCTTGCGCATAACTTTTTGCTAGACAAAATTTATCACCACAACCTCTTCTTATAACATTTTGAATATATTTTTTATGTAATTTTATAGGCAACTTATCATGACAACATTTCTACGTGGCCTTTGCAAGCGGATGAATTTACCATTTTCTGAATATAAATTCTCTAGCTATACTTTTATATTATAATTTTTACAAATACCATAACTTATATACATAACTTTTTTTTGTTGTTTTCAAAAAAATTATACACAATTTATGCAGCACATTTTTTTACACAATTTGTTTTGGATAACTTCTCCACCTAAAATATTTGTTCATAGGCCTTGTTTAGTTCACCTCAAAAACCAAAAACTTTTCAACCTGTCACATCGAATCTTACGGCACATGCATGGAGCATTAAATATAGATGAAAACAAAAACTTATTGCACAGTTTGCTTGTAAATCGCGAGACGAATCTTTTAAGCCTAGTTACTCTATAATTGGACAATGTTTGCTAAATAAAAACGAAAATGCTACAATGTCAAAATTCAAAAAGTTTTTGGATCTAAACAAGGCCATAGTATATAAAAGAAAAATGGGTAGGTTAGTATAAAAAATAAAAAAAGAGAAAGGAAGGAAATAAAAAATTAAAGGGGTAAAAGAATGAGAAAACAGGATGGACTATCAAATCAGATAGCACAGGCGCTAAATAGCTGCAGAAACATTGGGTTCCAAAGGTCATACTGAAAAGTTGTCAAGATAAGATGTCGGTAAATTTTTATAAAAACATTTTAAAAATTATAATTAGAAATTATGGTGATAAGTTATGTCTTGCAAAATATTACTCCCTCCGCCATGTCATTTTTTACTTTTAGACTTTTTATTTGACCATTTGTCTTATTCAATTTTTGTATAAATATTATTTATTTTGTTATGACTTGTTTTACCAATTAAAATATTTACCAATAATTTATTTATTTTACTATTTGTATAAAAAATAAATCAAATGAACGATCAAATAAAAATTTTGAAAGTAAAAAAACGACACTTGACAGAGCACTACCAGATTTTTTCAATTCTCTTAGTGAGATGGACTTTTTCTAATGTTTTAACATTCAAAATTTAGTATAAATTTTTCCTAGTAAATGTCTCCTAGTGAGATTCCCATGTGCTATACTAGTGGTAGTGTTTTACTACTGCTTAAAAAACACTAGTAGCGAGGGAGTATATTTTAAAGTTATGGATATAACTCTGCCTCTTTTCAAAAATGAAAAATTGCAGGAACATTTTTTTGTGCAATAAATGAAAGTCGCGGGGTTGTCTCCATACGCTAGTTTCAAGTCCGGTGAACGTGATGTTTAAAAACATTTATATTTCATTTCCATGCTCTCCGCGTCAAATTTTCGTATGACATCATGAGATCGATGCTGGCAGCAGCTGGAGCCGCATGTGTATATGAGCGTTGAATGAAAACGCTGACCATCATGCATCATAATATCAACTAATGATGATGGCGTCCACGCATCTGAAAAGTGAGCTCGATCGCAAGTCGTGTTAATTGGGGCAGCATCTATCTTTGACAAATTAATAAAAGGAAGCTAGCAGCAGTGGTCATGCCACGACCATATACTACTGTCAAGAACGTCATGGCATTGGCGGCGGCGCGCGGTCGCATGCATGCATGCAGGGTGGCTGCTGCTCGCCAGCCGACCGTCCGTCAGTAAGTGCCTCAATGGCTCAATCTCGGACGCCCGATGGCCGTCGATGAATATGAAGGGATGGGTATAACCTCCGAATACGGGAACACAAGCAGACGTGATTTTACGTGAATAGTCTTTCCATATTCGAAATTCTTGACTCTCGATGGCAATTGTGTCAAATTTTCTTCTCTGGAGCCCAAAACGTTAATCTTTGTAATTAAAAACGACAATATTGCCTAAAACACGTCAGGAACTTTGGGTACAAAGAGAGTATATCACAAAACAAGAATACGAAGGGCGGGGTGACTCCACAGGAAGCAACGATATTACGAAACTCTCATTACTTTTTGCCCACCATACCCTGCCCTCCTCCCGCGAAACAGTTGACTACATCTTTTGGTGTACATGTATAGTTCCTCTGTAAAAACAAGTATTACTGGATAAACACAACTTTAGTTAATTAAACTTTCCCAAAAAAAACTTTAGTTAATTAAACAATAACATATTTTAGACTGTCGAAGTTCACGGCTTGATTCATGTGTTAATTACTCCCTCTGTAATATAGTGCGTTTTAAAATTTTGAAGATGACTTAAGAAAATAATCAAATGACACATGTATCCATACATTATTCCAATTATTATAGAGTTTCTCCTTAAATCATGGTTCCTTTTTAACAAACCTTGCAAAATCAAAACACGGTCATTATGTAGATTGTATTGCATTTCAATACAAATTTTAAAAGTCACAACACACTCTATTTAGAACTGAGGGATTATGTGTTAAAATTATTCATCTATGAACATATTTTTTTAAACTAAGTATATAACATGTAGAGTTTTAACATAACTCATTATATATCAATATCTAATATTAAAGAGGTAAAATTTCTCTTCACTAATTTTTTTGATCCGGCCATCCTATAACTAATTTTGTGAACGTGGAAAACACCTACAGCCCTTCTCTTTATATAACTAGGAACCCTTATTCAATTAGATCTCTCCGATTTCGAATGAATAGGAATCTTAACCCAAATAGAAAAAATATAATAATATGGCCAGCTACGAATCTTAATCCAATCAGATCTCTTTGACTCCGAGTAACTAGAATAGGAATCTTAATCCAAATGCAAAATTATAAGAATAGAAATCTTAAAAACAAGAAAGAAGGGTAGAATTTGTTTGTTTCGTTTCTTTTATGTTCTTTTTTCACTTTTTTTTTCTGGTTTGTTCGTTTTTACTTGCTCCGAGTACATGTAGCTCTAGGTTCTGATTTGGAAGCTTTTCACTTGGCTCCAAATATGTTCTGATTTTTTTCCATGGCTATTTTCAATGATTGTTTTCTACTTGACTTCGAGTATGTTCAGATTGTCTTCTCCTGATTGTTTTTGGCACTTGCTCGACTTTTCTGATTTTCTTTTTATTTTTTTTCATGTTTTTCTCCACCTGGGTTTTTCTGTTCCATAATAAGTATAATAAGAGTAAAAACAAATAATAAATAAGAGACCACAGTACTTTAATTTTTGGGTCCGTAGGAAACAAAAAATTTGTTGTCACTAAGTTAATTTAATTTTTGACTCGTACACATGACCCATGCTACAACTCATTTTCGTTCAATAATGATATAATATCTTACTCCACTACGTATTGGATTCCGTTGCAATGCACAAGCATGTTTGCTAGTTATAAAACAACCAATTTTAAGACAAAATATCAAAATAAGATAGAATATACAAAAATAACATCATCCATACACTAGAAGAAAAAACAAAACTAAAATACTCACTCCGTACCTAAATAAATCACTTCCTAAAATACATGCAAGTCAAACTATTTTAAGTTTGACTAACTTTATAGGAAAAGTGTAACAACATCTATAACAAAAATGAACATATTTTATAAATATATTCTATGATATATCTAAGGATACTAATTTATTGTCATAAATCTTGATAGTTTTTTTTTTCAAAATTTTGTCAAAGTTTAATTTTTTTATATAATATAACTCTAGAAATATATTTATATTTATTTAGAAACAAAGAGAGTAGCTGGCTATTCACGTTGAGCCAAAGGAAAGAGCCGTATGGCGTGTGCATGAAAAGGAAGGAACTATGCGCTGAATTCACTCTAAAATACTAAAAAAAAAGGTAAATCAATGATTCAGATTTATTAGTTGTGTACTCAGTTAATAGATAAAGACATTACCGTTGTTCTACAGCCAATATTAGCTGAGCATCCTCACCGTTTTGCATAGTTCGTTTGACAAATGAGTAAGTTTGCCAAGTCCAAATAAATATGGCAAAAGTGAAAAGAGGTAATATTCAATGGTTTGATATTAATCACTTGGCAAAAAAGAAAATCTGGCTGCGAGAGGAGGGAGTAGTCATCACGTGACCATGTGCAGGGGTGACATATTTCGTACGAGGGACGCGATGCCAAGCGCGGAGGAACTTGGCATATATATGCGAATCCTTTCACTATATTTGCCAAGTTAACAAAAATTGCAAAGCCCAATTGCCAAACCGTTGAATAGGTGTTTTTCAGATTTTTTTGTAAATACATAAATACAAAGCCTATTTGCCAAATGGTTGGGGATGACCAAATATTTATTAGTGATGTACTCAATTAATACTTAACTAAAGTATTAGCTAGACATGTTTTGATCTAAAAAGGTAATTATTATCAGCTAACTATTCTCCTTGGATCTAAACAGCACCTAAGTCGATTCTCTTCATGCATGGTACTACACAGAGTTAAAACTTTTTCGAGATAGAATAAATCAAGCTCTGACCTACAATAACATGTATTAATTAATTACTTGAAACTAAAACAACGAGCAATTTTTTTATATATACACGATCGACAGAGTAGATGGATCCAACTGGACATGCACATGCATATTTTGAGGACGCCAGTTAGCCTAGCTAAAAGCTAACCACTGAAAATGGGTATTACTGTACATATAAGTTCAAAAACAAACAAAGAAAGAAAGTCTATATGGCCAGAAGAAAGCCAACGAGTCTCTGCTATGAATGACACCATTAGCTCGCTAATCATCATTAGTTCATGAAAGCTCGATCGATTAATCTTTTCTTTGTGCATGCTCTCTCGCTCACCTCCTCCTGCCAACTATCGGCGACGACGACCGCGGGCTTAGCATCCTGTACCCGGCCGCGCGGCCCTTGCTGCCGCTGTGCAGACCGCATATCGGCGAGGAGGCAGAGCCGGCGACTTGCTGGTGGCCGCCTTCGTCGGCGTCGTCGCCGCGCTCCATCTGCCACAGCACGTCGAGGAAGGCGTCGACGTCGCAGCCGGGCAGCGCGAGCGGGCCCTGCGTCGCGTACCCGTACTCGCGCTCCGCATCGTCCAGGAGGCGCCGGAACAGCGGGTGGTTGGCGCACTCGGCGCGCACCACGAACCGCTCCCGCTCGGGGCCCACGTACACCGAGAAGCACCCCGGCGGCGACGACGGCGACCGGCCGGATGAGGCGCCGGCGCTCAGCCCGGACTTGCACCGCTGCAGGGTTCTTAAAATCAGGCCGCTCTTCCTCCCGACCTTGCCTATCGACGTCGTGGCCACCGTCGCCATGGGCTCTAGCTAGCTACCTTTTTCTCCCTTATATGGAACAGTGCAACAAAAAGCTGCCGCTGCTTCGAACAGAGCTGAGCTGAGCCCAGACGAGGACCATGCATGTTATTATAAGGGAGCCGTTAGCAACAGGTATATCTAGGTTGTCTGCCTATCTCTATAGGGTAGCCTGTATGGTCCTGGATCGACGCAGATTTTTCTTGACTTCTTGGGAGCACAACGTGTCATCTGTTATGGTGAGCTCTGCTGCGACGAGAGCAAGAAAGAAGGATAGTCCAGCGACATGAGAGAGAATCGAAGGACAAATTAAACACGAGAGACCGTATGATGAATGAAATTAAGGCAGATGTACGCCAAGAAAACAATGGTTAACTTGCAAGCCTGTTTACTGGTTTGAAAAATAATGACTAAAAATACTGTTCGCTTATTTATTATAAGAAAACTGTTGACTGACAGAAAAAGTACTGCTTATAAGACAAACGAACCGGTATAGTGCCGGTATATACATGTAAGAAATTGCGAATGAAAAGCTATAGATGTAACATATTTTTAGGTTAATTAGTTCCTTCCCCCTCGCTTTCAGTTTGAATGAGCAGGGGATCTATATAGTATAGGGGATCATTAGCAATAGGAATAGGATCAGCCGCCTTTTCAAAGATTCAGTGTATATATTAAGACAGAATAAGAACCTCGATCGTATTCATGACCTTTTATTAGGACCAGAAAATGACATGACCCTCCATCATTTCTCGGAATAGTTGTAGAGCTCGCTGCATTCTGTATGTAATTTGCTAGGTTTTCTCCGCGTGTCTCCATCGCGTATAATGCAACCATTATATTTTTTTATGAAATAGAAGGGGTTAAAACCCCTATTGGAAATTTATTTAAATACTGTAAGTATACTGTACTTGTTGAGGCCTGTGGAAACTGGAGAATGCCAACGGCCGGGCAGCGTGGATGAATTGGGTTCATCTATCAGCCTTGCTCTTCTTCTTGAAGGGTGATGCAGTTGGCGGCGGCCAGGTCCTTTCGCTTGCAAGTCTATTTTTTTTTTTTCAGTCAACAGTATTTTTCTCTTCCAATAAATCAATAATATTTTTAGCTACGATTTTTTACACCAGCGAATAGGTACTTTCAAGCTAGCCATGCAGAGCTGCTGGTACTTTGCAGGCAGGGCCTGCGTTGAATAATGCGCACGTACAACTGTTGAATAATGCGTCCGTACAGCTGTTGAATAATGCGTCCGTATAACTGTAGACAGCAGGGCTGCCTTGTTCGTTTGGTATATAAATTAGAAAATACTGTTAGTTGATTTATTATAAAAAAATACTGCTGAATAGTTAGTAGATTTGAATCGTACTATACATGCGTGTGTGACTGTGTGTGCATTCTCGTCGTCGTCTTTGAATTTGCGTCGGGTATGACAGTAAAGTCAAATTCAAATACTATGGGGCAAATCGGAACGTACGGAGGATGAAAAATAATAAAGCTATTATGTTCCAGTAAAGCTCTGCTCTGGGTGCAATAATAAAGCTATTATGTTCCAGTAAAGCTCTGCTCTGGGTGCATGCACTTTGTCTATCCTTGTGTTGAATTGTTCTAGAGACAGAAAGAGGACACTGATTGCAGTTGGACGTACACTGATAGATTCATAGATAGATGTCACCGTTATCTTGGTTGTTGAAGAATCGAAATGACAATTAATTATTTTATAGTACCACAGTTTACTCGACCATACAAACAACACGTACAAAACCCATATTTAGAAAACTCACAGTATCCATTCTTCCATAAAAATATTCTCTTAATATATTCCAGATTCCAGATATAGTTCTGAGATCCGCACAAAGTGCTAGTTTAAATCATTGTGCAAATTAATATATCTTTTCAAGAATACAAGAAATGAATATTCAGTATCTTTGCATTAAGATTTAAGAGGATGAGCTGGGTATTTCGGTACGGCCTTATGGACATATAAATGGCAAACAGTGAAACATTTATTTTAAAACAGGCAAATAATCCAACGTTGAGCTATTGCAATATGCAACACCAGAAAATCTAGGCAAAATAATTAACCTTTTGTGGTAATTGAAATTGCACTCTTCAAGTGCTTACTCTCGTTTGACGTTTTGCATAACACACTTTTTCTTAATCAAACGAGAGTTGTCTTTCTGTGTGGAGAATGACAGGATCTATGTGAGATGATTACCTTCTATCTGAAACAGAAATGCTCGAGAGTTGTCTTACCTCGTGGGCGTCAAGTTTTTTTTTTATTATGGTAGATGTTAATCATGGTCAAAGTTAGAAGGATTTAATTTAATTTATCTATTTTCTGTGCTAAGTCGACATGGTAGCTAGGCATCTATAGCTTGAAAGTACAACCTTAGAGTAGGAGCTCGAGATGATCATGTATACCATAGATTAGGAGCTCGAGAACATGTATCCAAAGTTAATTTGAATAAGAACCGAATTAAAGCATCTGAGGTTTCTTCTTCGAAGCAGCTACATGATTGGGATGAACTATCTGAATGCATTAACTGAAAAGGTTGGCGCTTGCATCTCAATTTGTCCGGACTCATGTATGCCTACGAACTACCTCACATTTTCTTAAAAACAAAAGTAAGAAGGAAAAATAAAGGCAACCACTGCTCTTTACTTTGATATGTACCTCTATATTGAAGCCTTCTTTTGTGCAGCTCATCGCTCACAACAGATTTACCTTTCTCTACAAAATATAATAATAATAATAATAATATTGCTTTGCACTATAGCAAGAGATTTTTTTCTCTTCAACCCAACCAAAAAACCTAAAAGCCACGGAATACTCTTCCAAAGAGGTCTAACCACCGTACATAACATTACATTGTATAATAAAGAAATCAACCAAGCAAGCATTCAATTACGTATTACTCGGAAAAAAACATACTACTAGTATGTGCGTGTGCATGTACGTATATTATATAATAATAATGCACGGTTCACCGTGTCTTGCCTCCCTATCGGAACCACGACCACAGTCAGAGGGTGCTGCTCTTCTCGTGAACAGTAGAATTCCTTGTGCTAGACTTGACGCGCGTGTGTTGTCCACCAAAAGTGGCGCATGAGCTTTGACCTGCTGTCCACTGGCACACCACGGTCACGGTGGGGTCGCCGGCCGGAGCTGGAGGGCCAACGCGTGTGCGCCCATGATGACCGTTGACCCATGCATCGACCCACAGTAGTCCAGGTCAGCAACTTTCAATAATGGCGTTGGCGCAGGCTGCATCACGCTGGCTGCGAGGAGATGGAATGGAAGGGCCTTGCGAAAATTTTTCAGTTTTCAGAACTGTAACACTTTTGTTTTTATTTGACAAACATTATCCGATCATAAAGTAACTAGATTTAAAAGATTATCTCGTGATTTACAGATAAATTGTGTAATTAATTTTTATTTTCATCTATATTTAATGCTTCATGCATATGTCGCAAGATTCGATGTGACAGGAAATCTTGAAAAGATTTTGGTTTTTGGGTGAACTAAACAAGGCCAAGGTCAATTATTCAAAGGTTTTGTTTGGATGCCTGCTCCTGCATGCACTTGATCGTGTAAGGCCGGATTGTCAACGGGGTCGATACTGCATCAAATCTCACATTATACAAATATATACATAATTTATTAATATACGTAATTGATATCACAAATCGTTGTGATATCAATTACTCATATTAATAATTTATCCTTTTATATTGCACATCTATATGTAACCTCTTGTTGTAACAAGTGCCTTGTGTGACATCACGAATTCAGATTTGCACTTTTAAATTTTGATCTTATTATTAGTTGTTGCAAACTTTTTTATCCACGTGTAAGTGGAAACTATTTTGTTTATCATACTTTTATATAACTACCATTTCCTATTCTATTAAACGATAGTCCCCTTTCAAACTGTTTTTTCGAGACCATGATGTTTGACTGGATTCCTTAGAAAATGAGGTCATTTAAAGTGCACCAGATTGTTTAGCTCATAAGGATGAAGCCGAGTGAAGCTGATCTCTCAGGAGGATGATAATATATCGGAAGGCTCCTGCTGGAGTGAAGTCAAAGCCAAGCAAACCCCAACAAGCAATAACAAAGGGGCACAGTTGAGGAAGAGGTTGATCACGTGATTCTACACATCATTTTGGCAAAGCACACGGTGGTAGGATTCTAGTAAGAATATTTATTGTGCCAAGTATTCCCGATCGTTTCTTAGAATTATTAGTCGTAGAACTGCAGTAGTGTAGGGTACATACTGAGTGTACGCTATACCGCGCTGTTGTCTTCTATGTAATCGCCGTACTCCTACATACCAGGTTTTGTTTGGATCTACTTGCAGCTTAAATATGCGCAGCGTGGCTTAACTGGGTTCATCTAGTCATCAGCTGCTGGTTTCTTCTTCTTGAAGTGATATATATGATGCAATGGAGGCGGCGCGATAGCTAATTATGGCCGGCTAGGCGCGGCGGCGCGCCGTGACCGGAATAATCAACCGTCGGCAGCTTCTGTTGAATTATTAACCCCTGATGAGCCCATGCAGAGGCGCATGCTGGTATTGTTACAGCTCCTACCAGTTTCAGCTTCTCTAACGCATTCATTGTTTATAGGAGCTTTTTTTCTCACTCATATCCTCTCATAGAGCCGGTGGGAGCAGGTGAAGCCAGTTTTTTTAGCTTCATCTAATTCAACTGGCTCTGTGAGAGACGGAGATAGGAAAGAGAAAAATAGCTTATAAATAATGTATAAAAGCCGGCGAGAGCCGTAGCAAACGGTAGTCTGATCCAAGTTTGAACTGATGACGGTTTGATTAGCCTTGGAATATGATAAAGCGTGCTGAGTTTGCAGACAGCGCCAGCGTTGAATATATACCAATGCGCACAACTGTAGTACGTCTGTAGATACATTGATGCTCGGCTGAAAACTACAGGTGCAGATCGTACTCTATATATATGTGCATGCATCGTCGTCTTTGAATTTGCATCAGCCATGCATGTCATGTTTACTTTATGGTTTCACATGTTCTGTCTTCGTTATTATCACATACCACGTACTTTCATCCCCTAAAAAAGTATCGCCACATGATTCATGACGAGCATTATTAAATTTGACTAGATTTATAAAAAATATTAGTAATATAGTATCTCTATACAAATTTATTATGAAAACATATCCAACTATATATCTAACATTACTAATTATTTATTATAATAAATATTAATATATTTTTATATATTTTATTAAAATAAAAACATTTGACTTCTAAAAAATGATAATGCCACTTTTTATAGGAGTGTGGGCAAAGGATTATGCAGTTAGTCAAATTTGGGGCGAATCGGATCGGACGATGACGTTCCAGTGAATTAATAAAGCTCAACTTCTCCAGCCTCAGAAAAGTTCTCTAACATTTTTCTTTAAAAAAAAAGATAAAAGAAAAAAAAGGCAACCACAGAACCATGAGGTCAGTTTGATATAGCTAGCTAGATATCCATATATGGGAGTAAGCATCATATACATCGTATAAAGAAACCAGCCAAAGCAACCATTCAATTATATATCACTCTCTCAAAAAGAGATCGAGAGAGTATATTATGTGTGTACAATCACAATAATGCATGGTTGCACCATGTCTTGCCTTCCTAGCGAAAACCAAAAGCACAGGACGGCCTGTATATGCATCATTGGATAATTAGCTAAACATATGGACTAATAAAAAAATTCTTTTTTTTTCTAATGAGTTCTAATTAGCATCCAAAACATGGACTAAACTTCCAAGTACAGGCCTAGTAGCATGGATCATTCAGGCCTTGTTTAGATGCGAAAAGATTTTGGATTTCGCTACTGTAGCACTTTTATTTGTTTGTGGTAAATATTGTCCAATTATGGACTAATTAGGATCAAAAGATTCATCTCACGATTTACAGGTAAACTGTGTAATTAATTTTTATTTTGGTCTATATTTAATGTTTCATGCATGTGCCGAAAGATTCGATGTGATGAGGAATCTTGAAAATTTTTTGGTTTTTGAGGTGAACTAAGGTCTTGTTTAGATGCGAAAACTTTTTGGATTTCGCTACTGTAGCACTTTCGTTTGTTTGTGTCAAATATTGTCTAATCACAGACTAACTAGGGTCAAAAGATTCGTCTCGCGATTTACAGGCAAACTGTATAATTAGTTTTGGTTTTCGTCTATATTTAATGCTTCATACATGTACCCAAAATTCGATGTGACGGAGAATTTTGAAAACTTTTTGATTTTTGGGTGAACTAAACAAGACCTTAACAAGACCTCAGTCAGTCAGAGGGAGGCTGTTCTTGAACAGTTGAATTCCTTGAGCTAGACTTGACGTGCGTGTTGTCCACCAAAAGTGGCGCATGAGTTTCGACTTGCAGTCCCTCCCATGATTATGAGCATTGACCGATCGGCCCAGGCCCGTCCAGTCCAGGAATTAATGGCAGTGGCTGCTGCTGGCCGCGACCCGCGAGGAGACTCGAATGTCAATCAATTATTCAAAATTCAAAGATTTTGGTTGGTCCTGCACTCGTGTAAGGGTTGTCAACGGAATCGATATGCGGCGTGGTTGCAGCGTGCTTGCTGCGGCTGGAGCTGGAAGTATGCAGCCTCAGCTCTACTGTTCATGTATACCGGCCACTACAAGAGAAGCACTAGCGCAAGTTGCACTTCACGCTGGTCAAGTTTCTTCTTTTTTGTCCCTTCAGCAGCTCCATAAGTAATTTTACCAGTGGAGCTGGAGCTATATAAACAAAGGGTGAAGGCTATATAGGCATCAACCAATCTAACACAATAACACAAGAGTCTCATCCCAGGGCTTATCCAGAGCAATTTTTGGAACGCTGGAGAGGATTGGGCATAGTTCTATTGCATTAATTAGAATCTTGTATAGGATAAGAATCGGTGGATCAGGATTAAGTAGGGTTGTGAGGTAGCAACAATTACTTTGTACTTATTTTGGATGGTGCTTATAGAATTAGACTTTGACAAATTCTAATCTCTTATCGTAATTGCTTTAACATCATTATTTAGGGGTTTCTATGTCGTTCTCAATACGATACAATACAAACTTGTGTTATACTTGCAAATATCCTTTCAATGATCTGATGGTTACTATGCATAACTAGGGTTATCAGATTCTAACACTTGTGCTCATCTCCATTCAAGTTATCCTAGTTGCTAGGTCCCTTGAGACTGGCAGTACCCAACGGTGGGTCCGCTATCTTGTCTTTCATTTGCCACAACATTGCCTAGCAAAAGTTGACCTCTCCTTCGAGGGGCATATCCAACACTGAGGACTGGGTAGACAATGACTTTAGAGTCTTTTTAGATGTATACTAGACTGATATACATGCCCATGCGTTGCACCGCGGTCATAATTTTTAAAATTGAATATCT